>NC_080172.1:106501861-107101861 GCF_950295315.1 Erinaceus europaeus
ACAGATCAACTCTGACTTATGATAGTGGTACTGGAGATTAAACCTGAGACTTCAGGCATAACCACTACATTATCTCCTTATCCCTCTTTACCAGTGTTCATTTCCCATTCTTGATAACTGTACAAGACTATGATCAGCTAAGATGTTAATATCAGGGACTATATGTAGGATAAGGTATAGTTTTGCAACTCTTTTTTATACCTAACATGAGTTAGAGTTGAAAAACACAAAGAAGAATGAGGAGAAGAAGGAGAAGGAGGAGGAGAATTAGAAGAAAAAGGAGGAAGAGGAGGGGGAAGAGAAGGAGGATAAGAAGAAAGGCAGGCTGGCAGGCTGGCAGGCTGGCAGCTTCTTCTAATGTGTCTGTTGGCTTCTCAACTGTGAAATCAACTTTAAATGGGCAGCAGTTCCTCCAGGTAGAGGCAAGTTGGTATTGGTTTAAACAACCCGTTCAGGTGTTCTTTCCTTTTGACTGGCTCTCCTGATATGCTGGCAGCATGAATTGTGACCTCTCACCTGTGTTATGTACTGTTTTCACATCCTATTCCTGGTCATTATTGTCATTGGAGCTCATACTGGTCTATTTATTTATTCATTCATTCATTCCCTTTTGTTGCCCCCTTTTTTTTTATTGTTGTAGTCATTATTGTTACTGATGTCGTCGTTGTTGGATAGGACAGAGAGAAATGGAAAGAGGAGGGGAAGACAGAGGGGGAGAGAAAGACAGATACCTGCAGACCTGCTTCACTGCCTGTGAAGTGACGCCCCTGCAGGTGGGGAGCTGGGGGCTCGAACCGGGATCCTTAAACCGGTTCTTGCACTTTGCGCCACTACCGCCCAACTCCTTCATACTGGTCTTCTGACAAAAGTTTTCAGATCCAGTTTTTCTCTCTCTCTCTTCCTTCCTTCCTTTCTTTTTCCCTCTTTCTTTCTTTTCTTTTCTTTTTTCCAGATTCTGTTTCTCTAAGTTCCCTATGTATTTTGCTTCCCACTCCTAGTCATTTTACTATTCACTCCTCCCCCCACCCTCTTTCCACGTGCCACTTGCCACAAAGGCTGGCTCCCCTGTTTTCTAGTCTCTCCCCCCCTTTCAAGTCCACCAGGCTATGTTCTATTTCCAGCCTGGTCAACGTCAGGGAAGCTCTGGGAGTTGACTTTGAATGCCAATGGCCAGAGTGAGTGCTTGTGTTCTGGCTGGTTTATAGAGGAGGTATTCTAGCAGTTCTTCCTGCAAAAGGTAGTATCACGGATTCTCTGCTCCCATGAGTCTCTCCTCCACTGCTTGTCTGTGCTCTCTACAATCTGTCTCTGAGGTGCTATCTGTGAGTAGGGGTTGTGGTCACGAGAAACACACTGAATGAATACCCAGGTTTAGGCAGGACAGGAGCCGTATTCTAATCTGTAACATTACCTATGATTCCAGCACTTGGTTGAGTGCTGGCAAACAGTAGAAGCTCCACAAAATTGTGTTGAACAAGTGGCCAATGAATTGTGAAAGAAGACAGTTCCATTTATTGTCATTGGCTTACCAACAGTTTTAGTTCAGATAGTTGGAAGTCTGATGCCAGTTTCCCATGGTCTGTCAAAAGCTTTTTGAAATCTTCCAAATCTGTATTCCCCATAGTTTGGGAGATGTCCAAAATGGGACCAGCTCATTTCAGTCTCCCAGTTCCTTGATTTTTCAGAAGGGTATCCATGAAAAACTGGCCAAGCAGGGGCAATACTTGCTTTTTTCCTCCTGATGCTTAACGTCCCCTCTTTGTTGTCAGAGCTGTTTATGTTTCTTAGAACTCAAAAAATATAAACCTCATTATTCACGCAACCAATATAAAGTCATTATTGTTGAACTCCTTCTGAGTGACAAGCCAAGAGAAAGGGACACATAATGGAAAGCAAAACTAGGTCCCGTTTTTCTCAGGAAGGAGTAGTTCTGCAGATCATAGCTGTTCCATGACCTCGGGGAAACATCTTCGGTATCAGTTTGAACTTGATCCCAGATGGTTTGGGGAGGTGCCCATTTCTGCTCCCTCATTTATAGGAACACCTAATCTCCCTTTATACCTCAGCAGTTTTCATCCTACTCCCCTAGAGGCTCATGTTTTTATCTGTGAAACCCAGAAAACTGGTTCCACAAACCCTCAGAGAAGCCCCAGAGGAACCCTCATGATTTCTTTGGATTTGGTGATGTGCTGATGGGATGAATCCCATTCTTGCACCTAGGTAATAATGGCTTATTTTGGACAACTGACAAAAATACACAGATTATGCTGATTTAACCAGAGGATCAAACAAGATAGAATTTTAGAAAGATCTTGAGGAAAAATAGAGATTAGATTCCCAGCTGGTGTATTCTAGGTGTATTCTTGACTAAGCTCCTTCTGACTTGGTCCACTGTATCACCTAGGATTTCCTTTGTCTTTAGAAAAGCTGGAAGCTGGGGGTCCAGCGGTAGTGAAGCGGGTTAAGCGCACGTGGTGCAAAGCACAAGGATGGGCATAAGGATCCTGGTTCGAGTCCCCGGCTCCCCACCTGCAGGGGAGTAGCTTTGCAGGTGGTGAAGCAGGTCTGCAGGTGTCTGTCTTTCTCTCCCTCTCTCTGTCTTCCCCTCCTCTCTCTATTTCCATCTGTCCTATCCAACAACAACAGCTATAACAACAATAACAATAACAACCACAACAAGGGCAACAACAAGGGCAGCAAAATGGGAAAAATGGCCTCTAGGAGCAGTGGATTCGCAGTGCAGGCACTGAGCCCCAGCAATAACCCTGGAGGAAAAAAAAAACAGAAAGAAAGAAAAGCCAGAAGCTGCATCACAAGGACCAGGTGTGGCATCAGCCCAAAGGAAAGCAGGAACGGAGGAGGAGGGTGTAAACCCTGTAAAGCAGCTGCCTAGGAGGTGTCTCAGTGGTTAGGACTTTGGATTCTCAAGCTTGAGGTACTAAGTTCAAATCTCAGGCATTGTATGTGCTAGAGTGATGCTCTGGTTCTTTTTCTCTTTGATCTCTCATAAGTAAATTGTAAGATGGAAAATTCTTTACCCTTTCACCTTGAAAAACAGGACCTAATCAGTAAGCCACTAGTTGTTTACCAAGACCCCGCATACAGGCAAGGCTTATCAGGATCTTTGCACAAGGAAACTGTTTACCAGAAGGTTGCAGCTGATGGCGGGAGGATGTGATGACCCTACTCTGACTAGGTTCTATTGGTTGTGTGGTTTTGCAATGTTTGAAATTAGCCCGCGCTTTGCTTTGAGTGGATCCCGCTTTTTGCTAGGTTTGAAATGATTGGATTCCGCGTTTTCTATAGCATATTATTGGATATAGATTGATAAGGTGATGCATTCCCCCTCCCTGAGTGTATTCAGAAATCCTATAAATTGTGTGGTTTGAGCCTTGTTCGGGGTCGAGCTGGTGGACTGCTGTCAGTCACCACTCGGCCCGGATTCGAATTCGTGAATAAACATCTTTTGCTTCCTTGCAGTGGATGGTAGTTTGATTTTGCTCGCTAACATAAATAAATAAATAAATAGAAAAATAAATAAACAAGAACCATAAATTGTTCACATCTACTCATAGCCCATTGACAAATGCTGGGCTAGCTATGTGGGTGGGAGAGAGAGACGACCAGAGATTCATGGCTGAGTGGTACACAGTTCAGTCTTTATTCATGTGGAACGCAGCGCAATCTAAGCTATCTCTAATCACAATCTCATCCTTATATATCCTGAGGCAGAAGAGTCAGGTCCGAAGAGGGTGTACATAGGATAGGGGGTGGGGAGAAGGAAAAAGCGTGCAAAACAGTGAGGATTAAACCAATGCCCTGGAGGCAGGGCGGTGCTTAGTTAACAGTGGTTATGTAAACAGAATACAGTGTTAAGCAGGGGGGATTAAACCAATGAAACAGAAGGGGTCTTAGAAGCAGAATTTAGAAGTAGACCAACAGACAAGCATTTCCTTTACGTTCTAAGTAACTTTCTATTTTGGGGAGTGGGTATCAGGGATTGAACCCAGGGCCTCATACGCAAAAAGCATTTGGTCCATGCTTCCAGAGAGAGATAAAGACTGGAGAGGCTTCCAATGAAAGAAGGAATAGGATGTAGAACTTTGTTCGTGGGAATTGGGAAGAGTTGTGCCTCTGTTGTCTGGCAGTCTTGTTGATCATGATTGAATCACTGGTAGGGGATTAAAAGAAGAAAAGAAAGAGAAGTAGAGAAGAAGGAGGAGGAGGAGAAGGAGAAGATACTCATTTACTCTGCTATTTAGTTACACCTCTGTCTTTAATTAACGTTAAAGGAAATGTAATGGCAGGTTGAATGGTCGTGCACCTGGCAAAATATCAAGTCCCTGTTACTATCAAAAAAGGGGGAGACTGGATACCATTAGATATTGACTATGCTCCATCCACTCTACTGCCCAGATGGTTCTTATGTTACTGACTCTCAAACCTTGTTCCCATTTAACTCTCTCTGGAATCATGGTCCTGATACCCTGCAGACAGGTTCTTTTTGGTCTCCCCTTAAATACCTGTTAGGAATTTGTTTGAGATTGGGGAACCTTCTGATTAAAGGGGATGTCAAGGGGCCAGGTGGTGGTGCACCTGGTTAAGCACACACATTACAGTGTGCAAAGACCTGGGTTCAAGCCCCTGGTCCCTTACCTGCAGGGGGAAAGCTTCATGAGTGGTGAAGCAGGGCTGCAGGTGTCTCTCTGTCTCTTTTTTTATCTCCCACTGCCCTCTCAATTTTTCTCTGTCGCTATCCAATAATAAATAAATAAAAATATTTTAAAAAATAAAAGGGATGTCAACAAGAGGAAAATAAGATGTTGACAGCCAACACTGGGGCCACACAAGACCAGCTCTGTGAATTCTAGAAATATGGCGGCCCCTCCTGATCTGCATGTGGATACATATTTCATGAATAGGACACACACGGAGGTATTGCTGATAGATTTGATGGCTGATGGTTGAGAAGGAAAGAGGCTGAGAATAAATACTTGGGGTGTTCATGTTGAGGGTAGCACCATTGCCCACCAGGAACCATGGCTTCCTCTTCTTCCTCTTCTTCCTTATCCACAGCCTCTCCAGCATCATTTATTCATAACAACATTCACTGAGTTTCACAAAAGCTAAGACCCCCCTCCCTACCATTTCCTCTAGACTCCATTCCTGTGTGAAAGGTGACCGTCTTTATCTCTGTATAACAAACTTGAGAAACTGAGGCTTAGAGAGGAAAGGCCTCACTTTATATGACAGAAAAGATTAAATGAAATAATCCAAAGGAAAATGCAGCTGGTGCCTGAAAAACAACACTCCACAACTATTTTACTTTTTTATTTTAATGTTTTTATGAGAGAGATATAGAAAGAAAGATACAAAGAGAAAGACCAGAATCTGCACTGCTCTTCTCTGGCTTATGGTGGTGCAGAGGACTAAACCTTGGATCTGAGAGCCTCAGGCCTGAGAGTCTTTTGCATAGTCATTATGTTGTCTCCCCAGCCAACAAGTCTTTTACTTTTTATTGTTTTGGCAGAAGAAGAAACAGAAGCTTACAGAAAGAAGGGAATTGCCAGTGAGGGTAATTTTTGCTTAGATTGATGTTCTGGTCTGGAGTGTGTTTGTGCTTGTGTTGGGTGGTGGGGAGGGGACTTCCAAGGAATTGCCATGATGCTGTGTTTGCGCACAACACATATCAGAATAAATTGGCTTGTGCCTAACAGAACTACCGGCATTTTATTTTTTAAAATTATTATTATCTTTATTTATTTATTGTATAGAGAAAGCCAGACATCAAGAGGGAAGGGGGAGATAGAAAGGGTGAGAGACAGAGGGACACCTTCAGCCCTGCTTCACCACTTGTGAAGCTTTCCCCAGGCAGGTGGGGACTGGGAGCTTGAACCCAGGGCCTTGCACATTGTAATGTGTGCGCTCAACCAGATGCGCCACCACCCGGCCCCCCCCAGTATTTTCTAACATGGTTGTTCCCATACTTAGAAGACTGAGGTTATCTCAGAAGTTAATTACAATATTGACATCATTTGATTTATTTTATTTCATTAAAAATCTGTTTTTTTTCCCACCAGGCTGATTATTCCCAGAGTCACCCCCTTTTTCTCTTTCTCTTAATAGAAGGAGAGAGAGAGACACCGGAAGTGCTGCTCCACCACTCTTGAAGGTTCACATCCCCCCATGCGTGTGCCCCCCCCATCCCCATGAGAAGGGACTAGGACTTGAACCTGATCCTTGGGGGTGGTAATGTGCGTGCCATCTCCTGGCCCCTGTTATTATCATTTAGCATAGCTTGTGACCTGATGGAGATCACTAATGGGACTAATGGCTCTCCCAGCTACCTTCTGGCACCCCCTCCCCCATAATGGCCCATACTAGAAAAATGATAGAGCCAACCTTTGAGAGCAGTTCTGATTCTAGTGTCCATGTTTTTACTAGATCTATTAGTCGATGCAAATGTATGACCAGCCCGGAGTTTCCTGTTAACATGAGCCTGGTTTTTTTTTTTTTTTTTTTTACCTGAGGAGTTGGATGAGCTCGCCATGGTCTCTCTCTCTCTCTCTCTCTCTCTCTCTCTCTCTCTCTCCCTTTCACCAGAGCACTGTTCAGCTCTGGTTTATGGTGTTGTGAGGATTGAACTTAGGACTTTGGCGCCTCAGGCTTGAGAGTCAGTTTGATAACCACTATGCTGTCTCCTCTGCCCGCCATCAGTTTTTCTCATAAGTAAACCAAGCCACAGAAACTCCAAAGAGACATTCTGTCTCTTTCTTGCATTTTCTGAACCGCAATGATGTCTAGCAAGTACAAAGAATATAAATAGCATCTCTTCATCCCTTTCTCCAAAATGTTCTAGAAATGTATCCCACAGCAGTAGGGAACATCTTCCATTAGCCCAGCAGGCTTGATGAGTGTGACAACATCCATTTAATCAGTTTTCCCTCTGCCCTAGGAGGGCTTGAGCTGCTGCCAGAGTTCCCTCACAGGCAGCAGTAATTGTCCAGTCTTCCTGGATTCCCTGCCGGGCCTGTGGGGTTTTGTCAGCTTCTGGGTAACTGTGGTGGCAACACAGGCAATTGCTGGTTGTACAAATGCTTCTCAAATCTGAAGAGTAGTTAAAGAAGCCAATTTATCTCAGATTCTGCCCAGAGGTAAGAGTGGTGTCTTGTTAGCTCTAGGCAAGAAGCAATGCCAATAATATCCCTTGGGAGGTGGATACTTGGCTCCATTCTCTCACTTATCAATTGAACCATTCACTTTTAGGTCATCAAATATTTATTGAGCATTTGCTATGTTCCCAAGAACATATTAAGCCAACCTGGGAATGTGATACACTGTGTGATCCCTAGCTCAGAGCCCGATGTCTTCTGTAGAGGACATGGGTGTGAGGGGGAGAGTGTTCTATTTCCTTTATAATGGACCCCATGTCTTGTCTTTGCCAATTTTTTCACTTTTCACATATTCTGAGGCTCAATGCTAGGACAAGATGTCTCTGCCCTTTGCCTCTATTGTCTAGGGTGGCAGGAGCCTGGGAACAAAACACATTAAAGCAGCAAGAGTTGATGGGTAATTGTAACTGTCAACTTGCTTGGTTCTTGAGCTGCGCCCATAGATGGTTGCATGCTCTTGCTGGGTGTGTCTGTGAGAGTAATCTTGGATGAGATGTGAAGCTTTAAATGAATTAGGCAGATGACACCCCCTGCCTCAATAATGACTGAACCTCTTAGAATAAAATGCTGAGGGGGCTGGGCGGTAGCACAGTGGGTTAAATGCACATGGTACAAAGCTCAACAACTGGTATAAGGATCCTGGTTTCAGCTCCCCGGCTGTCCACCTGGAGGGGAGTCACTTCACAAGTGGTGAAGCAGGTCTGCAGGTGTCTATCTATCTTTCCCCCTTTCTGTCTTCTCCTTCTCTCTAGATTTCTCTCTGTCCTATCCAGCAACAACAGCAGCTATAAAACAATAACAACAAAATGGGAAAAATGGCCTCTAGGAGTAGTGAATTCGTGGTGCAGGCACTGAGCCTCAGCGATAACCCTGAAGGCTTAAAAAAAAAAAAGAATAAAATGCTGAGTAAGAAATAATTTTCTCTGACCATCTTTGACTTTGAACATCGAATTTTTCCTGCATATATATATTTAATTTTATTAGTGATTTAATATTAATTTACATACTTACAAGATAACAGGAGTACAACTCCACACTGTTCCCACCACCAGAGTTCTGTGTCCCCATTTCCTCCACTGGAAGCTACAGCAGTTCTCCTAAGGTTGCAGATATGAGTTAACTATTCTTTCTCCAACTGTCTGTCTATATTTGTTCATTTTTTCCCCATGGTCCCATCTTCTCTTTTTTTCCAAGTACATACACCTATCAATATATCTAGACGTCCCTACTTTTTCCCTCTTCTCTCTCTGGGTCCTGATGCAGTTGGAATTCAGAGTTGTGGTCATCTTCCCCCTCTCACCCCCCCACTGGGAGTATTGACCAAAATTCTTTTTAGGGAGCAGAAGGTGAAAGATCTGGCTTCTGTAATTGCTTGTCTGCTGGACATGGAAGTTGGCAGGTGGATCCATACCCCCAGCCTCTTTCTGTCTTTCCCTAGTAGCTGCCTTTATGTTTGAATTCACATTGTTGGAACTCACATCACTGATGTTCCTGGATCCTGTCATTGAAGTTGGACTAGAACTCTACCATGGTCACTTCTGATTTCCTACTTTATTGATGGAAAATCTGAGAATTTTCAGTTCCTTGTAATCTTCTGAGTTAATTCCTTATAATCTGTCTATATCTCTATCTATCTACCTACCCATCTTTCTATTTATCTATCTTCCTCCTATCTATCATCCATCCTGTTAATTCTGTTTCTCTAGAGAAGTCAGATTGTGTATAACCAATGATGGGAATTCTATGGAACCTATAAAATGTTTGATATATTGAACAACAACAACAAAAAGCAGGGTCTCCATGCTTTGGAATCCAGGGTCTGTGAGGACCGAGTCAATCACAGAAGAATCTAGGCAAGCCCCCTTCATTGTCCTCCTCCTCCTCTATTCTCTCCTTTCCTGCCTTGCAGATCCCTCAATCTCCACCCCTTCTCCTCTAAGATTCTGGTATCTGCCTACTTACTCCTGAATCTCATTATCCTGATGTTCTTCATGCTGCCTTAACACACCTAAGTAAGGGTTGGAGAGATGCACTTCTCACAAAGAGTTAATGATTAACAAATATCCAGTGTTGCTGCCCCCAACTATTCTCTAGAACTAGTCGTTCTGTTAAGCAAAGAAACAAAAGCTTAGCTCAAGAACCGGTGCTCCATGGGGGAAACTGCAGGTGGATGTGGCAGAGGCGGGCACCTTGCCAGAAACCCTCAGACCTTCCCCTATACCACTATATATGGACTTTAAACAGCCCAGGTGATTTTTGACTCCATTTTTGGCTTCAGCCATGGTGGGAGAGACTAGCTATGGAATATTCCCAGGCTTTTCCCACAGCCAGATCCCACTTAGACCTAGTTTACTGAGGGGTCATGTGGACCACAAAGGCCCACAGGTAAAGATAGTTTTGTCTCTATTCCCACTTCTCCCTAATAGCTACAAGAAAAAAATTCCAAAGACCACACGAGGGCGGTGTTACTCTTCAGTTTTCTGTAGAAGCAACTCAGCCAACAAGGACGTCAGAAAAATTTCCTTTGTTTTTCAAGTTAAACCAAAGGGAAGAGGGCAACAATCACACTCAATTTGGCATTCGAATAAAAAAAAAAATCAAGGATAGGAAGGCTTTAGACTTTCAGAAAATGCCTTGTGTACAATCATTCTGAAATAGGACATCTGTCTCAATGGGCTACACAAGCACTGCTGAACAGTAAGAGGCACTGCTGTCCAGAAAGAAGTGGGGTTTGAGCTCCAGTGCCACACCCACTAGCTGGTGCTTCACAGGGTGCTTGTGGGGTTTAAGGTAAAGGGTGGCCACTCTCTGAGCTCCAGGCTCAGGCACATATGGCTAGTTAAAACCTTTAGGTTCATGATTAGTCAACAATTTGGCTTTGTATGTTAACTCTTTTCAGCCACCAGGTTCCAGATGCTACCATGATGCCAGCCAGACTTCCCTGTACAGACAACCCACCAATGTGTCCTGGAGCTCTGCTCCCCCAGAACCCCGCCCCCTTAGGGAAAGAGAAAGGCAGGCTGGGAATATGGATCGACCAGTCAACGCCCATGTTCAGTGGGGAAGCAATTACAGAAGCCAGACCTTCCACCTTCTGCAACCCACAATGACCTTGGGTCCATACTTCCAGAGGGTTAAAGAATAGGAAAGCTATCAAGGGAGGGGATGGGATACAGAGTTCTGGTGGTGGGAATTGTGTGGAGTTGTACTCCTCTTATCCTATGGTTTTGCCAGTGTTTCCTTTTTATAAATAAATAATTAAAAAAACCCTGCTAACCATAAAATACTATTGACAAAGTGAAGAAAAAAAAGGAATAAAAGTGTCAGTTGGAGGCTGCAGAAGGGTCCAAGGTTGTACATTTGGATAACAAAGGAAGAGATAATAGACAAAGGGATTGACCAGACCAAGTCATGTAAAAATTAAAATTAAAATGCATTTAAAATTCACACATATATATTAAATTAACCTGTTAAATTTGAGGGCATGGTACAAAAAAAAGCAATACTTTAATGAGTTCATCTGACGATGTTGTTCACGACATGATTTCTCTGTGTTTCATAGTCATGAAGGAAACTCGGGTGTCTTTGGCATCCATTTTTCTCCTCCCTCATATGCCATCAGAGTGAATAAGGTGAACAAAGGGAGAGACAAGGCCCACAGCAAAATTTCATAATCTTGAATGCAGGGAGAGAGAGAGAGAGGCCTGTAATCCAGACAACAGAGTGAGGAATGTGCGGTCACGGGGCAGGCATGGAGTGGGTCACCAGGGGTAGTAGTGGAAGCAGAGCTCCCTTTCCTTTCTCTGGTGCTGTTTCCCAATCAGCCACACAAGCAATAGTGGATTTCTTCTTCCTGTCATCCCTGATATAAAAATGCTACTTTGGTGCTGTGTTCATAGGCTCCCCTGGCCAAGAACCAGCTTCTTGCAGTATTCTTCTCCACTTTGCCATTTGAAGCACGCTCCTATTGCTTATTCAGACTGCAGTCTATCCAGCCCAGAGAGGCATAATGAAGGCCCACATGTTATAAAGAGATTTGGAAGCTTGGGAGAAAAGGAACGAGTATGAATTAACACATTATTATCTAGGCCACATGCACTCTGAGGTTGACAACATCAAGAACCTGGTATGTGTGGTGATTATGTGCACTTAGGTTGCATTTCAGGAAAACATATAAAAGAAACGGTTTCCTCTTTTTAAAAAGGCTATTATGGCAAGGAGCTTGCCATAAGCAGTTATTATGCAGCAGAATTTCAAGGGTTCACCTCTGTCAGTAAAATTTAACCACTAGAGAATAGGAAGTCTAATTGGGAGCTAAGGACTTTTGAGGAATGGCAGTTTAGGAGTTTTGTACTGACAGGTGTTGGTGAGAAGCTGATTAGTCCCATTCAAGAACATAATAGGCTACGTTTGTATAGCTCTGCCTAGGGTGCCGCGTATCTGTATATCAATTCTTTCATTCCTACTATCCTTGGAGATATGAAGAGGACAAAGAATGTTATTACTGCCATAAAAATAAAGTCCCTTAATAGAGATATAATTCATAAAAAGCAATTCACCCCTTTCAAGTGTATATTCAGTAGCTGGAGGCATATTCACGGATATGTACACCCACAACCACAATAGACTATAGATCATTTTTATTATAGCAAAAACAAAGCAAAACCTTATCCTTTAAGTCACAACATCTTCTCTTATCTCTCTTGTTCTTCTTTCCCTGCTACTAGTTATAAGCAACTAGTATATAACTACTAGTATATACTACTAGTATATACTACTAGTATATAAGCAACTAGTATATAACTACTTAACTGCTTTCTGTTTCTACTGATTTCCCTGATCTGGACATTTCATATCAATGGAATAATGTAATATTATTTTATGACTGTTTATATATACACATATTATTTATATTATTTATATATAATTTTATGTGATATATAAATAATATTTAGAGTATATTATGTGTTATACATATTATAAAATTATTTATATTATATATTCTATATTTATAAATATTTATTATTCTTTTATGACTGTTTCATTTAGCATATTTTGAAGCATCATCCATGCTGTTGTATGTACTTTTAATTCATGTTGTAGCATCAGAACTTCATACTTTTTTATAGCTGAAAAATACTCCATTACATGGAGATAATGCATTTTATTATCCTCTTATCAGTTGGTGTATATGTGGAATGTTCCTCTGCTTTGCTTGTTTGAATCATTTGCTACAGACATTCATGTTGAAGACTTTGTATGGCTATACACTGCATATAATCTTGGATGGGAATTACTGGGCCATGTGGTAACTCAACAGCTAAGTGTCTGAGGAGGTGGTAAGTTGTTTTCTGAACTGTTATATTTTACATTTCCATCAGCAGTGAATAAAGGCTGTAATTTCTTCACGTCCTTGCCAACACGTGTTATGTAACTTTTTAGTCTAGTCATTCTAATAGATGTATTGTAGTATCTCATTGACATTTAAAAATATTTATTATTATTTACCAAAGCACTGCTGGGTAATTGAAAAGTGGTGCTGGGGATTGAACCTGAGATCTTGGTGCCTCAGGCATGGAAGGCTTTTTGCATAACCTTTATGTTATCTTCCCAGCCCTCTTTCATTACCATTTTGATTTGCATAATCCTAATGACTAATGTCAGACATCTCTTCATGTGTTCATTACCTATTTTACTATTTTCTTTGGAGCAATATCTTTTCAGAGTCTTTGCCCATTTTAAAATTGAGTTGTCTTTTTATTGTCTTTTTATTAGTAAGCTATCCGAGTTTATGTATTTTTTTTTTTCCTGCACCATGAATCCACCGCTCCTGGAGGCCATTTTTCCCCCTTTTGTTGCCCTTGTTGTTGTAGCCTCCTTGTGGTTACTATTATTGCCATTGTTGATGTTGTTCGTTGTTGGACAGGACAGAGAGAAATGGAGAGAGGAGGGGAAGACAGAGAGGGGGAGAGAAAGATAGACACCTGCAGACCTGCTTCACCGCCTGTGAAGCGACTCCCCTGCAGGTGGGGAGCCAGGGGGATCCTTACGCCGGTCCCTGTGTTTTGCCACATGCGCTTAACCCACTGCGCCACCACCCGACCCCCTCCCTGAGTTTATGTATTTTTTTTTTGTAAAATACTTTATTAGTTAATATTGTTTGCAAATATTTTATCCTGTTTGGTAAGTTCTTTTAATTCTCTTGATCAATAGTGTATTTTGAAGTACAAATGTTTCCCATTGTGATATTCAATCTATCTTTTTTTGTTGATAGTGTTTTAGGTGTCATATTTAAGAATCTACCAAGCATGAACAAAGAATTACTCCTACTTCTCTAAGTTTTGCATTTGGACACTTCTTAAGTACTCGACGTGTTATGGAAAACGGAGAAAAGTCCGTGTTTCAACTCTCCAGTGTTATAGCTCACCTCTAGCCAGAGAATGAGACTGAGCCATGTGCAGGGCAGGGAATTCTGTCTATTTCTTGTTAACTGGTTTCAGGTGGATGCCTATCAGACCTGCACAACTTCCTAACTCAACATTCAGTATTTTCTCTTTTTCAAGCTGGGCCTGGCACAAGCTGATGGGTTCCAGAGTCTGCCAAGGTGCAGGGGTTGGTTACAGACAGAATCCACTCAGGTTTCCACTGGGGCACTGGACGCAGAAGTGAAAGCCTACCCCTTGCAGTGGTTTTCTCTCCTCTCCTTTCATTTTTATTGCCAGCATATGTTTCATTTCAGACTCATTCCAAATTTTTGTGTATGGTGTGAGGGAAGAGTTAACTTCATTTTTTTTGTATATTTTATTTTTTTTCTTTAGTTGTCATAGCACCATTTGTGGTGACTATTTTTCTTTAAATTTTTTTAAAAAATTTATTTATTAATGGATAGAGACAGAAGTTGAGAGGGGAGAGGGAGAGGTAGAGAGGGAGAGAGACAGAGAGACACCTGCAGCCCTGCTTTACCACTCATGAAGCTTTTCCCCTGCAGGTGGGAACCAGGGGTTTCAACCTGCGTCCTTGCGCTTAACCAGGTGCATCACCACCTGGACTCATGACCATTTTCCTTCCCATTGAATAGTTTTGGTGCCCTTGTTTGAAAAAAAAAAAAACTTGACTATGAACAAAGGGGCTTATTTACGGACTCCCAGTTCTATTTATTCTCTGTGTCTATTCTTATACTAGTACCACTGTGTTTTTACTACTATTGTTTCTGAAGTTTTGAAAATGGAACTACTTCCTGGATTGGACTGTCTCTTTTTGTAGTATGGGAAATTCTCAGCACCATTTCTTCTAATAAGAAATATAGGGAGTCTGGCGATAGCGCAGTGGGTTAAGCGCATGTGGCGCAAAGTGCAAGGACCAGGCAAAAAGATCCTGGTTCGGCTCCCCACCTGCAGGGGAGTCGCTTCACAGGTGGTGAAGCAGGTCTGCAGGTGTTTATCTTTCTCTTCCCTTCCTCTCTCCATTTCTCTCTGTCCTATCCAACAACGACGACATCAATAACAACAACAATAACTACAACAACAATGAAAAACAAGGGCAACAAAAGGGAAAATAAATAAAAAAGAAATATCAAAAAAATATATATATCCCCTCCCTGTGTCAACAACTGTACTGTAATCCATTAACTTTCTCCTCAGTAAAGAAAAAAGTTCTTTTGTCTTCCTTCCTCTTTCTTTTTCCTATTGGCACTCTCACAATGCAGTATTGTTCCTCTTTCTCTCATGTTTATTAGTTTTGTTTTAGTTCTCTCTCTCTCTTTTTTTTTTTTACGGTTTCTTCTATCTTAGCTGTGAATCCACTACTTCAGCTTTGTGTAGTCTTTCTGTTAGAGGTCCCACTACTATATATATTTTATTTATTCTTTTAAATATTGTCAATTATTTTTTAAATTGTATTTATTATTGTATAGAGACAGAGAAACTAAGAGGGCAGGGAAGAGATAGATAGGGGAGAGACAGAGAGACACCTGCAGTACTGCTTCACCACTTGCGTACCTTCCCCTCTGCAGGTGGGGACCAGGGACTTGAAGCTGGGTCCTTTTGCACTGTAATGTGTGTGCTTAACCAGGTGTGCCACCACGTGGCCCTAACTACTATATATATTTTACCTCAGTTACTGTGTTCTTTGCCTCTATAACTTCTGCTATGACTTCTCTCATACTTTCTCTGACTTTGTTGAAATTTTCTTCCACTGAAGTTCTCTGAATCAGTGAAAATCCTTCGGAAAAAAATGTTTTCAGTTTATATAACTCCTTAGAATTTCAAGTTTCTGTCTTGGTCCAACAGTGTGGATAATTTCTTCTATCTTCTCATTATGTTTGGTGCTCCAGGAAGGCCATGATAGGGGTCTGTATTTGAACCTGAGTAGCAACCAGAAGTTCAAAATCAAGTGCTAGCAACCACTAGGTTGCTGAAGACAAGGGTTCAGTCTGAGAGGTAGGTGATGCCTTGGTCTAGATCATGATAGTAGTGGGCAGAATCTGACTGACTCTGATCCAGCAAGTGAACGCTCCTTGAAGAATTAATTTTTTCAGAATCTATCATTAGGTCTTCTACTGATGGTCTTCTAATTGCTTTTAACTACAGTCTTCACTGTTTTGGAGAACACCTTTAGACTTGAATGTTGTCATGCTTTCTTGCCAGTGAGAACAGTTTCCTGATGAGGAATTTTAGGAGTCTGTGTTCTACAGCCTGCTTCTTCCCTTAGGCAAAATCTTGAGTCACAGCTCTATTGCTGGGGGCAAGGATATGTTTCCTCTCTGAGTAATGTATTTGCTTTCATTGCTGAATGCTAGAGAAGAGGTGCTTGCCTTATGCCTTTTTTTTTTTCTTTTCTTAACTCTGCTGTTTAGAGACCTTGACCCTTAAATTGGGGCAAATTTTGTTCAGGACCTAAATATTATTCTTGATAGATTTTAAGTTAGAACTTCAATCCCATGCGTGGGGATGGATGGAACTGGAGAGCTCTCTCCTTCTGGCCATAGTTGTGAATTAGTCTCAGAAGCAGGCCACCAAGGGCAGTGTGAGCTGTGCTAATGTCTGAAGAGAGAAGATGTTGTGTTTTTAGCTCCACTAATTTGGAGCAGAGGTCTGTTATTATTCTAGGAGGCATGTGGAAGTGTATGGATTTAACTGTCATAGATTCTCACTGATCTTACTAAGTTTTTGTATATTTTCTTGAATAGATGTTTAATTGTTCACTGTATACACTGGTGACCATTTTCAGAGATTTTCAATGTTTCCCTTAAAACATAGTGTACATCAATAGTGTTGGGAAGGCAGTTCACCGATGTCCCCATCTTGTTGTGCTGGGAATGGAGATTTTATTGCTGTTATTTAATAGATAAAGACAATGTTCTTATATTTTTGAGATTAGAAGGGAGCAGAAGGAAAAGAAAATCCACCTAAGAAACAGCCAGTACAAATGTCTATTTCCAGAGTTCCAGGGTAGTAAAAGAACTGAGATGTGAAATACAGGGTTTGTGGGTAGAGAAATCTCCCTATATCCACTGTTTCAAAGTTCATTTATTTAATGAAAGAGAGAGATTGGAGCATCACTCAGTTATGGAATATGTAGTGAAGGGCATCAAACCTGGGGCCCAGGCATGCAAGTTCTTTGCTCTATATCCCTTATACTCTCTCTCTGCCTTGCCCCCCCCCCCCCACACACACACCTTTGAGAGACAAAGCCCAACACTGCTCTTCAATTTATTACCTTTTATGCGGTGCTGGAACCAAACCCAGGGTTTCACACATGCAACCATGTGCTCTACTGCTGAACCCACTCCCCAGCCCTTCCACAATACTCTCAGATGCGGTCTTTGGTCTCTCTTTAATCACTCTAGGAAATGAGGAACTAACTTCTCCCAGTTTAGGCTGAATATCCCCAGGAGCAGCAAAACTATGTAAAATCGTAATAACCTGCACTTAGCAAGGGTGACTATATGTGCAAACAAGAGGAGAAATAGAGAAAATAGACTTGGCATCCCAAACCAGTTTATGTCACCACGAGGTCGTAATCATTCAGTGAAAAAGGCAGCTGTTTTTGAACACCAGGTGCCCAAGAGACTGCTCTAACTTTAGAACTAACACAGTGCTCACTAAAGAGGTCCAGGACTCATGGGCCTGGAATGTGACATTCCTGTACCCTCGGGCGATGCAGACTCATGCTCTCCTGCCAATTCTGCTACAATCGTTTTCTGATATCGAGACAGGGAGACAACCAAACTGGCATGTGTCTGGGGAATTTGTCAAGAAATAGAACTTGTGTATTTATTTTGTTATTTCAAATGAGTTGGCTTAATTCCAGGTGGTACAGAATGTGGGACAGAACAAATGATGGAAGGTGAACATGAGAGTGGGTTTTACTCTGATATCACAGCTAAGGGTAGAAGGTTGAGTACGAAGAATTAAAGAGAAGAGGAACCGCCATAATTTTTTTAAAACAAAAGTTTATCTTAACATGTGTAACAGCCTCCAAGATGATTCACTCTAACTACTGGAGGCAACAGATGTTATGCAGAGAACCCAGATGTTTAAACAGGAATGTAATAAGGTCCTTCAATGCCCCTTGACATAAGCAATAAATTACTTTTTGCCTGATTTCTTAATTCCACTGCTGACTAGTGTACAAGCTCTACATTCTTTGCTCCTCTTTCTGTTTCTTCTGGGATGTTTTGTCTTTCTTGTCCATTGTGCTTGTTTCATGGGCTTCTTGTTACCTTCATAGGTAGACATGGTACCTGCTACTTCTTCCTTATACTCTGCCACCAGAAGCAGAGTCCTGGGTCCTGCTCCAAGCCAAGGAATATGACTTAAACGCCAACCTTGAAGATGTTAGGAAAGAGTTATGATGGCCATGCTCTACAAGGTGAAGAGGCTTATTTACTTATTTATTTACAATATCTTTGTGCAGACTGCCCTCCTCCACCCTTTGCAGATGCTTTTTCTGGCCTTTGCTATGCTACCTCTATGCTCCAGTACTTTTTATATGTATTTATTTATTTTTGCCACCAGGGTTATCACTGGGGCTTGGTGCCTGTACTACAAATCCACCATTCCCAAAGACCATGTTTTCTTTTCTATTTTTTCCCTAATTTTTATTAGCTAGGACAGAGAGGAATTGATAAGTGGTGGGGAGATAGAGAAAGGGGGAGAAAGAAACCTACAGATCTGCTTCACCGTTTGTGAAGTGAGTCCCCTGGAGGTGGGGAGCGGGGGCTTGAATCTGGGTCCTTGCTCATGGTATTATGTGTGCTTAACTGGGTGCACCACTGCCTGGCCCCTTGCAGTTGTGCTTATTAAATGGGGAGCATTTGCATATCAGGGTGTGAGAACAGAGAGGCTGAGGCACTACTATTCCCTGCTCTGGAACCTGCTCTCTGCTTAGAGAGTAGAACCTCTCCTTCGTCTTTCCAAACCCAGTGGAAGGGTTCTCTATCATTGGTTTCTGGAGTTCTCACCACTCCTCATTTATACTCTTGCCTCCCAGACCTATGAAACAGACTTTCATTTAAATTTTTTATCTTTATTTATTTATAGGATAGAGACAGGCAGAAATTGAGAGAGAAGGTGGTAATAGAGAGGGAGGTGACAGGGAGACACCTGCAGCACTGCTTCTCCACTCACAAAACTTTCCCCTGTAGGTGGGGACAGGAGGCTCGAACCTGGGTTCTTGCACATTATAATGTATGCTCAACCAGGTATGTCACCACCTGGCCCCACATTAAAAAATTTTTAATTTGATTCAAGTGGGGGTAAATTTTACTCTCGCTCACAGACTCTTTGTTACCAATTTGTCATGATAACGATGTCCTTTCATTTTCTCGTAGAAATTATCAGGCCTAGAAAACAAGGCTGTCTTCTATTGCTGTCCCAGCCTTACCTCTTAGGGACTTCATATGCTCATCTGGGTCCCATGCAAACAAACTAGATGACTTTGTTCATATCCCGCCCTGGAATTTTAAGCCTCTGTTGGACCCATGGATCTGTTTATTCCACAAGCTCTTTCCAGAGTTTGAAGGGCTAAAATTTCTCCATAGCTCAATTGTTACTTGGAATCAGCACTTGTTAGGTTCCTGAACTTCCCCAACATTAATGAAATATGCATTGTTTTTCTTTGTACCCTTGTGAGGTAGTTGGAAATTTCAACAGATGTCTAAGTTTTCCCCCAAAGTTCTACCTATTCAATAAGGTTTCCCATTCATGAAGGTGATCTTAACATTTATTTTTTAAAAATTCAAAGCCTAATAAAGAGAGCAAACCACCTCCTTAGGTCTAATTCAGCCACTCTCCCTCCTTGTAGTCGGAGCTAGATGACTAAACTATTATAACTAGAGGAAACTTCCCCAAATCTAGAGAACCATCACTGTTTTGGGGGGTGGATGTCACAAGCCAACTCAGGCTATGTTTTTACCAAGTGGTTAGTTGGCACATGGGTTTGAATCTTTCAGTGGTTTGTAGTGACAGGAACATATTTGGCACTTGCAAATTCTCTAAACGCCGATAACCCTGGTTATCTTGTGCTATAGCCCAAAGCAAACTGTTTGGACGGGGAGGAGAGAGGGGGAGTATCCAGATTAACCATGGGTACCCTAGTGTAAGTGTATCCACACAACAGCCATGTCAGATACAAAAGAAACCTGCAAATGGATCAGGGATATGCTGCCAGGCCAGCTTAGATGAATCCATGGTTATTTCTGGAGTAGTTGATTGATGTTTCAAAGAGGAGATGACATTTTGATGTGATCCAAGTTTGCTGTGATAGAAGTTAATGAGGATAATGATGATGATAATGATATTTACACTAGATGTTTCTTCCAAAGAACTCTTCAGTCCTTTTTTTTTTTTTATTTTTTATCTCATTTGTGTTGAAAATGTCCCTTTGGAGTTGGAAGAAAAAGGTGTTATTTATCTATTATCTTTGAGGATTAGGAATATGGAGGGAGCTAACTGCCCATCTTTCGGGATCCATTCTGGTGGTGCGAAGTTTAAATGACAAATTAAAATCAGAAAATGAGACTTGGAGAATGGGACATCAGACTTAGTTTCTATACATCCTATACGAGGCTGCTGTATCAACTTTTAGCAATACTGTGCTCTGACCCAAAAGTCTTTGTAGGGATTCCTGACAGAATGCCAAATTCAGCTTGAATACATTTCAATGATTTCTGCCTTTACATTTCAACTTCCTCATTGTACGTTTATGTTTATCCCATGTTTTAGCCAAAGAAATCCAGCTCGTCTGCCCCTTTTATCTGCTTCAAGCAGTACAATACTATCTCCTTTGGTAATACTCTGCTTGCCATGTTGTGCTTATTGTCTTTCTATTTGGATATTGAGAAGGAGAGACAGTCACTCCTGTATGTCTAAAGTCCAGCAGAGTTAACTGACACACAGTAGGTGCTTCTGGGGTACACACTATGCCTCCCCATTCTGTATCTCTGCTTTTCTTTAGTCTTGAATGCCTGCTGTATATGTAAAAATCAGAACTGTCCAAGTTGAGATCAATGCAACCCGCCCACCTGGTCTCCTGACTCAGGAAGTGTCCCGCTCTTTTCTGGCTCTTACCTTACCCTCCTGTTGTGTTACAGTCTCTTGTGTACGTGGGCAGCCTTCTTTGCTGGCCCTTTCCAGACTTCCAGTTCTCAAAACAAACAAACCAACAGATGAACCAGGAGCCACACCCTGGAGCCCGACAGAGTAGAGGTGCTTGTTAAGCATGTACTCGTGTACTCACATGTTTAAGCTATCACTGACCAGCACTATATATCCAGCAATTTTTCCATTTCCAGAATCTCAGTACATGAAAGGATTTCTCTCTCTCTCTCTCTTTTTAATTTATAAAAAGGAAAACACTGAAAATCATGGAATAAGAGGGGTACAACTCCACACAATTCCCACCACCAGAACTCCGTATCCCAACCCCTTCTCTGATAGCTTCCCTATTTTTAATCCTTCTGAGGGTATGGACCCAGAGTCATTATGGGATGCAGAAGGTGGGAGGTCTGGCTTCTGTAATTGCTTCCCTGCTGAACATGGGCATTGACAGGTTGATCCTTACTCCCGGCCTATCTCTCTCTTTTCATAGTAGGGCAGGGCTATGGGGAGGCGGGGCTCCAGGACACATTGTGAGGTCATCTGCCCAGGGAAGTCTGGTTGGCATCATAGTAGCATCTGGAAACTGGTGGCTGAAAGAAGAGTTAACATATAAAGCCAAACAAATTGTTGACTAATCATGAACCTAAAGGCTGGAACAATGCAGATGAAGATTTGGGGTCTCTGTTTTGTAGATATTTAGTAGGCCTATTTTAGTTATATTCTAAAGGGCCCATGATTATATTAGTGGTTTTTTTTTTTAATTTTCTTTTTCTGAGTCTGACATCTGATATGCCGGTGGACCCAAGTTATTGTCTGGTGAGATGATGTCATGGCTGGAAAAAGGGCTAGAAAGCTGGATCATGGACGAGAGTAGCTCCCAAATATGGGAAAGGTGTATAAATATTGTTGACTGTTGATCCTATTGATATGATCTGATATGGGGGAGAAATTCTCTCTTTATCATTTTCTTCCACTCCTCTTGAAGACCAGGAGAAAGGTGAAACAGAGAACCTTTGTTGACACTTCCTTTGAAAAGCACACCCTCTTTTGATAGTGGGTAGGAGATGCTTGAACACATTGTAGGGAGGATGTGAAATTATATCCTTGAAATATCAACTTTAAAGCAATGTTTTTTCAATAAAAATGATAAAAAGTGTACCTCTTCTCTGGTGGGGGGGCATGTACCCAGGCCACTAGGTGGAGGGCTCTATTTCCTAGTGGCAGCTAGGTCTGCAAGGTGCTGTTATTATTATTGTTGATGGATAGGACCGAGAGAAATCGAGAGAGAAAGGGAAGACAGAGAGGGCAGAGAGAAAGATAGACACCTGCAGACCTGCTTCACTACTTCTGAAGTGACCTCCCTACAGGTGGGGAGCCGGGGCTTCGAACCAGGATCCTTGAGCAGGTCCTTGTGCTTCGCACTATGTGCGCTTAACCCGGTGTGCTACCAACAACGTATTTTCGATAGTTTGGAGACTCACAGGTAACAGTAATGTGATCGGACCAGATATCTGTGATCTAGTAGTTCATATAAATTAGAAATGGCACTATGACCATGGTTTCATGGAACATCCAGGATTAGTTTGAAATTGATGATGTAGATGTGTATTTATCGACATGGAGAGATGCCCACAATATACTATTGCTAAGTGAGAAAAGTGGGCTGAAGAACAACATAATTATGTACAATTATTCCCTATTTAAGTCAATATTTATAGTTGTGTGGGTAGTCTCCAAAATGCTAACAGTGGCTATCTCCAGATGACATCTTGAGTCATGCTGCTTTTTTTTTTCTTGCTTGCTTTTATCTTTGGTATTGTTTGAATTTTATTTTCACAGTGAGCCATTACTATTTTTATAATCAGGAAAAGAAAATAATAAAGCTTGAAAAAAAATTTGCTGGGAATAAAAAGTCCTCATTAAAAAAAAAAAACTTCAAGTTTCCTGAAATTTGTTTACTGCAAAATATAAATGACTAAACTCTTGCATTTGAAAAAATAAAAAAAAAATCCTTTCATGGAATAAAATTGAAGCAGGGGTTGTCCTTAGGATGGAGCATGAGCAGTCAAGATCTCCCAAATTAGCATGGAGAATTTACATTATTTATTTATTTATATTGCCACCAAGGTTATTGCTAGGGCTTGGTGCCAGCACTACGAATCCATTGCTCCCTGTGGCCATTTACTTATTTTTTTCCAACTTTTATTAGGACAGAGGGAAATTGAGAAAGGAAAGGGAGTTAAAGAGAGATAGACACTTGTAGACCTGATTCACCACTTCTGGTGTAGCACCCCCATGGTAGAAGGGGAGAGGCTGCTCGAACATGGGTCCTTGCTGTTCTGTGTGCTTAACTGGATGTATCACTGCCCGCCCCTTTGGTTTTCTTTATTTTAAATTGTGTGTGTGTGTGTGTGTGTGTGTGTGTGTGTGTGTCTGTATGTGTGTGTGTGACATGACAGGGAAACCAGAGTACTCTTGGCACATTTGGCCTTAAGGACTGAACTGGGAGTTCCAGGCAGGCAAATCCTGCACTTAAACAGTTGAACTACTCCAGTGTGATTTTCCTTTTTGCTATTTTTTTTTTAATGTTTATCTACTTTAAGGCAGATTGGGAGAGAGTGAGGCCAGCATCGCTTCACTCGGGAATATGTAATGCCAGGTTTGAACCCAGGGCCTCTGGCATGCAAGTCCTGTGCTCTATCCCCCCAGTCTCTGTTCATATTTTAATTCAAGACTTTGAAGGTAGCTTTTTTGTAGGGAATGCATATCTAGCCCTGTAGCTTCTGTGGCAGGAGATAATTTCCTGCCTCTGAAAGCAGAGAAATGTTGAGTTCATTAGCCACAGCTGTTTCTATTAAAAAAAACAACAACAACAGACACTGTTGATCACAGTACAATTCACACTTTATTCCATCGTGATTGATATACTTGTAGGATCAGGAGAGCAAGAGGCTAAAATCAGTGCAGAACTTCTCTGAACTAAAGGGCCTTGGAAGGTATTACGGGGTTTGGCACACAGAGTAGAAAACGATATACTGGCTAGAACAAGACGCCCGGTAAAATAAAATGCACAAATTTTAGCATGTTCAAATAATGTCTGAGTTATGTAGAATGTTAAGGAGTAAGTAGTTACAAAGGCTAGCATGCAACTGTGCATAAGTCACATTAATCATCTACAGACTAGGCCTTTAGAGACAATGGTATGGCCATGATAATCTGTTCACCGTAGCTGAAAGCAATCAATACAAATTAGAGAGGTCTGCCTGCCGATTTCTACAGCTCCCCATGACAGTTAAAGAAATAATGCTAACAAGTGTATTTTTTCTATATTGTTCTCATTCAACTGAAGCTTACTACATATCGAGTAATTCTGACTTTTACTGAGTTAAACACAGTTCCTAATGTCTTGTTATCATTAAAGGTAGTTTCTGTTAGTTCAAATGTCTATATAAATCACAATAGACAAGAGGGTGACTTATGTAATGGGTTATCTTTTTTTAAAAAAAAGATAAATTATGCTGATGAGAACATCAAAGAAGTAATATTACTATGCTGTAAATATTTTAGACTTTCCCATCACCATTTCACATAGAAATTCCAAAGAATTCAGCCTAGATCAGACTAAGATTCTGTAGAAGAATACAGTGCCTACGTGATTTTTTTTTTTTCAGATATAAAGAAGGGAAGCAGGGAAGAAGCCAAGAAAAGGAAAAGCAAAAATGTCTTCCTTTGGAACGAATTGTTCACAAGAAAAACCTACCTGGTTACAATTAACGTAACATAATAGAGTCTGCTTCTTAATGTGGAGTTATAGAAATAAAGATAATGAAAATTATATTCCAATTAATTTTATTATTAAACATAAATTGGATTGTTGGGTCAATTTTCTCATGATTATTTTTGAGATGATAAACTCTCGGAGAATTTCTGCTTTTGCTAGGTTAAGGCTGAACTCAACACAAAAAGCAATTAAAGCTGCAGAGAAGAATTTAAAAATTAACTTAAAATTAATGGATAACATTCATTTTTTCTATGATAAAAACCTGTTATTTACCTGTTAAGGGGCAGTTTGAAATGTGACAGTGACCAAGATATAGCTTATTTTATACCATAGTTGTATATTTGCACATGATGTGAATTTTAAGCAACAAGTTAAGCAACAAGGAGAAGGGACTTATTCAAAATTTAGCATAAAAATCATAAAAGACAGACAGTGCTAATAGATGTCTTGGCTTTTCCAGAGGTCTATCGCTTCCATTGCTAACAGGGAGATGAAATGAATGAAGGTGATTCTCTCTTGGTCACCAAATATAAGGGATGCTTGATTAACAACACAGGTGAGCAGACCAAGACTTGAAGTAGTATTTTTTAAATTTCCTGACTTTCAGCTTTCAACAAGCCACAGGCAATCCAAGAAAAGTGGAGATGATGAGGAAGTTTGATAACATGCCTCAATCATTCACCATTCCTTGGAAAGTACCATTTCCTTGCTTAAAAGGCTGATTCTTTTTCAAGTTAAAAAAGACAAATGCCCTTCACCGTGGCATTGTTCTTTGTAAAGAACACTGAGTCAGTTCTAAGTTGTGTAATTTGAAGACTGGAGAGAGAACAGAAGTTTTTATTGAATTCCATAGTAAATATTCATGGACATTATTAATGCAGAATTATCCTTTGTCTATGCTGCAGTGGTTGGTTTCAGTCCCCAAGCCCATCACTTTCTATACGTGTTCCATCTAGGTCCTTGCTCTGCTATCAAAAATCATTATGACATGTAATGGCTCCTTTAAAATACATAAATAACTTAAGTTAGACCAGGAACACAGCAGAAAGTGGAAGGATGGAAATAGGGTGAGTCACAATGAGGGGAAATAGAAATAAACTTGAAGAAAATAGTAAGACCATTCTCCAAGGTCTGTGTATGATCAGTAATGAAGCAAAAATTCATGGAATGTGATTTAAAGCCTTTCAAAGATGTTCTACCCATGGGGTGTTTCCAAGCTTCTTGATGAACAGACCCTTAGCTACTATCTGGTGCTGAATTCACCTTCCTAGGTGTGGTGCCCTATTTCTTCTGGAATTTCTATCTCTGGGTTGAATCCCATCTAGGATATGCCTCTGTGTAGTTCACTCTTCCCCATTAGCTGCTCTGATTTTAGTCTTGGTCCTGCTGGGGGCCACTGTCTCTGTCTGGGTGAGCCTGGTGGCAGAAGATGGAGCCATTAAGCAGAGGAGGCCAGTGTGACAGACAGGGTGGACCTGCAGGGGAGGTATCCAGAAGGCAAGGCCTTGGGTAACAACCAAGGTTAAAGTGATTTTGGAGGAGTGGGGAGGGGAAAAGGAAGTAAATAGAAAACAAGTTTTCAGAATTCAGAAGTAAGAAACAGGAAGCAGTAGAAGTTCCAGGGAACAAGGAATTTCATAGGAACCAAAGATGATTAATGACTGATCAAAAACAAAACAAAACAAAAAACCCTCAGCTTATCTGATTGATTAAAAAGATATTCCTTGGAAGATATGGACAATTCAATGATCTCCACTCTGCTAGACACAAAAGTGAGTGTTTCCTTATTATTATTAATCACATTTCAATGGTTCATTAGTTCTGTGTTTTCTAGCTGGCTTAATTCACTTAGCAGATTCACAGCTTAGGTACCACTTTGGGGAGGGGGAGGAAGAAGAGGATACAGAACGAAGCATTTCAATTTAGAATTAAATTTGTGTAAACCAGTTAGTAGCACAGTGGCACAGCAGATTGTCAATGGAAAACAACAGGTGCGGGGAGGGTTACCAGCCTTTTAAGTGCAACATTGCTGGCTGAGAGAGGGCTACTCAAGAGTCCATCTTCTTGTTAATTAAAATCGAGCAGCAGGTGAGCAGCCCATCCACCTTTTCCAGTTCAGAATGACTCACAGGGATGAGCATATGGTCCTTCAGCTTTTCATAAACCTACAGGAGGAATCATGGGAAGAGAGAGAAAAAGAATTAGACTGGGGGTTAGGTGGGTGACACACTGGGTTAAGCACATAGCACAAAGTGCATGGACCCCTGCAAGGATTGTGGTTTAAGCCCTTGGTCTGTAAGTGTCTATCTTTCTCTCTCTCTCTCTATTCTCCACTCCCCTCTCAATTTCTCTCTGTCCTATCCAATAAAAACAGAAAAAAGTGGCCAACAGGAGCAGTGGATTCATAGTGCAGACACCAAGCCCCAGCAATAATCCTAGAGGCAAAAAAAAGAATTATATTTTTGCTTCTGTCTATCCGCATTCTCTCCCCCCCATCTCTCCACCTCCCACATATGGTATAGAAAATTAATTTGACTTTGGAATTTTCACTTTTTACCCTTTTAGCCCAGGGATATATATATAATCTAGACCTCAAACAGCCCATAGCCACACCCACAGAACTCAAAGCATTGGTTACTCACTAGCACTCTGCTGCTCTGCTGTTAACCTCGCATCAAAGATGTGTTAGAAATGTGGCTGTCAGTAGAAATACCCTTTCTCTGCCCATGTCACGGCTAGATTAAGTGATACAAAGAATTTGGTGACCGGTTTCAACCTGAACATTACCCACCCCCCTCCCCATTTTAAAACCTTTTCAGCTGTAACATTTCTTTCCTGATTAGCACCACTGGAAAAAAAAAAATCTGACAAAAATCTAATTGAAGTGGAATATTTCAGGTCAAACTGTCTTTGCACCACAGGTGTGAATTTTATAGCATCTTTTGACACTAATAGAAAACATGTGTCCAAACTTCAAATTAATAGTCCAGATTTTTCTCTGATGATTAAAGCATCTAACAACAAAAAACCCTTGAAAGCATGCTGACTAAAAACATCTACCATGTTTCTTTAGGAAGCTCTTTGTCCCTTAAAAGTGATACATTGTTTCATTAAGTACTTTGACGTGGATCAAAGTTGGGTTCCAGACTCCATTCTGTCAACTTACTGCTTAAAAAGCAACCTCAGTCCAGTGATAACATCTGGGAGATGAGGATTACTTTTAAGACTGGAAAAAAGAACTGCGGTTATAAAGGCATTTAGAAAGATTAAATCAAATATTACCATGGAGTGTGTTTGGCACAATGCAGGCACAGGGGACACCCTTAATCACATGGGTCATGAAACTGTTTTTGTTGCCCCAGGCAGGGTGCAATTCAGAATAGTTAATGACCATCTGGTCATCAGATGATTGATGTGGCTGTAGAGGCATCAGCAACTCAGAGCCCTGTTTCTCCAAGTGAGTTCTGTGACCCCGGTGCTTATTAGATCAGAGTCTGGTGGTGATTCCAAGAACCTGTCTTTTAGACAACCCTGATTATTTATTTATTTATTTATTTATTTATTTATTTATTTATTTATTGCCTCCAGGGTCAGCACTAGGGCTTGGTGCCTGCACTACAAAACCGCTGCTCCTGGAAGCCACCTTTTCCCCATTGTTGTTGTTGTTGTTGCTGCTGTTGTTGTTGGATAGGACAGAGAGAAATGGAAAGAGGAGGGGAAGACAGAGAGGGGGAGAGAAAGATAGACAGACACCTGCAGACCTGCTTCACTACTTGTGAAGCGACTCCCCTGCAGGTGGAAAGCCAGGGGCTGGAACTGGGATCCTTGTGCATCATACTATGGTGCGCTTAACCCGGTGCGCTACCAACGGGCCCCCAACACTGATGCATTTTAAGTATGGGACTCATGATTTGTTTGAGAGTTGGGGTAGCCCTAGTCTAGGGTCAGGCACTCGGTTTCTCTTTTAAAAAAATCTTTTATTTGCCATTGGATAGAGAAACAGAGAAATTGAGAGGGGAGACAGGTAAAGAGACAGAGAAACATCTACAGCCCTGTTTCACCACTCCTGAAACTTTCCTCCTGTGTGTGTGTAGGGGCTTGAACCAGGGTCTTTGTGCATTGTATGTGTTCACTTAACCAGGTGTGCCACTGCCTGGCTTCCTCTATGTTTTTCACAACTTTACACTTTCAGACATGGAAATAGAAATTACTGACACTCTTATCCATCTCTGCTTATCTGCTAGGGGGGAGGAATCTTCTAAGGATAATTATTGTGATTATATAAGAGTGAACATTTAAATGGTGGTGCAAAGTATATTCTAAACATTTTAAAGCTTAAGATCACTAAAGGATATTTTACAATGGTTATATGTGTCTTGCTTGCTTCTCTCTCTCTCTCAGCTTCAGGGTTATCGCTGTGGCTTGATACCTGTACTGTGAATCCACTGCTCCCAGTAGCCATTTTTTTCTCTTTATTTTATTTCATTTTATTTGACAGGACAAAGAGAAATTGGGAGAGAGGCAGGGGAGACAAAGAGAGGGAGAGAAAGATAGAGATCTGCAGACCTGCTTCACCACTTGTGAAGAGGACTCCCTGCAGGTGGGGGGCAGAGACCTGAACCCTGGTCCTTGTGCAAAGTACTATATGCACTTAACCCGATGCACCACCACCACCTGGTCCCGTTTTGTTTTTCTTCCCAGAGATAAGGATGCTGAAATGCCTCAAATATATGGGCACTTAAGGGATAGGTGGATAAGCCCTGTTCTACCTGCTGGATAAGTTTAAATTGAAATTATTAAGATACACTGATAAGGCTGTCAGTGTACTTCAGAGTCAGGAAGGCTCTCTTAGACGAAGAATAAATTCTCTGTTTAGGGACAATCCCTTTGTTGGTACACAAGTGCAGAGACTCTTAAAATAGTTGACTGATTTGAAATGAACAATATTTAGTCCTGCTCTTCCTGTAGGTCTGGGGTGGGGAACATCTGACCTGAGGGCTGTATATGGCTCGAGTAATCATCTGATCTCATCCTACCAAGACAACCACAGATTGGGGCTCAAACTTCAATAAAACTGGAGCTATTTGTTTTTCATAGCAACGTTGAACACTAATTTCTAAGCGATAATTTTATATGACCCAAGAAAGATGTTATAAACACTTGAATTGTCCTTGACAGATACAAAGTTTCCTCAGCAGTAGTTTGGGATCCTTCGCCACCTGGTATCTGACCTTCTGATGAGGGGAAATTGTTCATCTAATTTAGGACTCATGTTTAAGGAATATTTGGGGGAGGGCAGGTATTTTAATGAAGGCTACAGCACCGACTTGGGGGGGAACCCATGTACTTTAAAAATCTATATTTTTATATTTATTTTACCAGCACATTGCTCAGTTCCGGCTTATGGTGGTGTAGGGGGCTGAACCTGGGACTTTGGAGTGTCTCACTTAAAAATTATTTCAAGATATACTTATTAATTTAATTTAATTTAATGAGAGAGATACAGAGAGAAAGATATAGAAATAGAAACCAGAACACTACTCAGCTCTGGCCTATGATGGAACTGGGAGTTGAACTTGGGCCCTCAGAGTCTCAGGCACGAAAGCCTTTTGCATAACTATTATGCTGTCTCCACAGCCTCAGTGCACTTATTTAAAAAGCTCTGAAAACCAAGCATGATCATCCCAATTACTGTTCATTCATTAGGGACCCATAACATGAGTGAGAAGAGAGAGCTGTATAAACTCTTCTGTACCATACATTTTATTAACCTTTCTGTTTTCTTGATGACTTGATGTGGAGAAGGAAATGAAGCCCCTGTTGTTTGTCACTTCATCATAAACAAACAAACAACTAACCCCAGGCAGGAAGACTGTCATGGAGGCCTACCTAGCTGCAATGGTCAAAAGGCTACTTCTTACCTTTGCACTTTCTGGATACTCCTCTGGGGTTCGGTGAAGCAGGACGTGGCCTTTGCTGGGGATATTTAGATATATACAGTTTGCAGCCATGTCATCAGGCACAGTGAGTTTGTCATAGCGGTGGTCACTCATCTGCTGCATGATCTACACAATGAGAAACAAAGTGGGGCTAAGCAGTGTCTCCTTAAACTTTCAAGCAGAAGGCAGTCACTTTGGTCGGATATATGTTTACTGTAGGGCTGGCAAAACAGCCATCTGGATAATGCATTTGCTCTACTACGCATTACAAACGGGGCTTGAGCCTGGCCCCTACTGCATTGGAGGTACTTTTGGTGTGCTGTCTCTCTGCCTCTGGTCCTCTCTTTCTATCTGAAAAAGCCAATCCTGCATGGGAAGCCTAGCAATGTCATATATATATATATATATATATATATATATATATATATATATATATGTATATGTATATATATATGTATGTATATATATATATATGTATGTATATAAAATTAAAAAATTGTGATTAATAGTAGGTTACAAGATTGTAAGGTTACAGGGTATATAGTTCCACACTACAGCCCCAACACCAAATTTCTGTTTCCACACCCTCACATCTCCCAAAGACAGCAACTACCATAGTTCTCACAAAATCTTTGACACTGTTTTCCTTCTCCTCCTCCTCCTTCTTTTCCTTCTCCTTCTTCTTTTATAGCATTCTTGTACTGAAATTCTCATCTGTTACTGTTAGTCACTTAGAAGCAGAGGAGGAAAGTATGATAAAGCTGTGCCTCTTTGGAAAAATTGCATGAGGTGTTTTTTTTTTTTTTTTTTTTTTTTGTGTGTGTGTGTGTATGTGTGTGTGTGTTTGCCTCCAGGGTTATTGCTGGAGCTTGGTGCCTACACTACGAATCCACTGCTCCTGGAGGCTATTTTTTCCCTTTTTGTTGTCATTATTATTGTTGTCATTGCTGTTGTTGGATAGGACAGAGAGAAATCCAGAGAGAAGGGGAGACAGAGAGGGGGAAAGAAAGACACCTGCAGACCTGATCCACTGCCTGTGAGGCAACCCCCCTGCAGGCGGGAAGCTGGGACTTAATCCTGGATCCTTGTTGGTGTTTTTTTTTTGAGCTTGTCTCTGAATTTTATAAAAGGTTTTAAATATGTCTATCATTTCTCTAGTTTTTTAAAGAATTAAAAAAATATTTAGTTATTTGTTCATTTTGGATAGAGAGAGAAATTGAGAGGGGGAGAGGAGACTAAGAAGGAGAAAGACAGAGAGACACCTGCAGTACTTGTTTCACCACTTGTGAAGGTGGGAACTCGGGGTTTGAACCCTTAAGCACAGTCATGTGTGTGCACAACCAGGTACACCACCCCCTCAGCCCCATTTTTCTAGTTTTTGTTCATTAAACTTGTCAGTAAGATACAAAATGGCTGCAAATTGCACTGGTCCATCTGGGTGCTTTGATGCTATCCTTGATTCATAAAGCAAGACTGCCCTGATTTTTAGGAAAAGACTTTACAACAATCAGAATGGTCAGTAATCTGTATAGTAGTAAACACACACACACACACACACACACACACACACACACACACACACACACACACACACACACACACACACTTTGCTCTTCTCCATGCATTTAAGTTGGATTCACCTGTCTTTCGACAGGTGCTACCCTTAATACAATGAGCATAAAAATCACCTGGGGAGAATATTAACTCTTATTCCGACACTTTACCCTCAGGAATCCTGGCTTGACAGACTTGAAGTAAGGCATTTGCATTCTGAAAGCACTCCAGGTAATTCTGAGGCAGATGGTCTCTAGTCCACACATGGAGAACAAAACCATCTAGCAGGTCTGTTCATTATAAGTTGAGTGTACGAGTATCTCAGTACAAAATTAACTTAAAGTAACACAAAAATCAACTGCACAAATCAAAAATATTGACAACTCATCTTTACCTCAACATGATAAAAACAGCACCCCCCCCCAAAGAGCACGATCCCCTGGTAACAAAAACAAACAAAAATATCTAAACACTAAAAAGAAAACAGCTCTTCTGGCTGACTTATTTATGTACATTTCCCCCCTTCTTTATCACTACTTATACATTTTAAGTAATGTGCTGAAATGTCATGCCATGAAGGTCTAACCAGATCTTTTCCAAGAGCTGATTCTCATCACCTTATGTCTCCCTTTACCGTTCAGTATGTGTGTGGAATGTATTTCCTATCGCTAGACCCCAGCCTAACTGACCATGGTGGCACTGCAAAGTGAAATTTCTGGTATGAAAGAGCAGAAGAAACTGCCTGCACTTGGGGAGTAGCCTTTCTGACTTCACTGGGAGTTTAAGGCCCAGCGAGGAAGCTTCACGAGTGGGAAAGAAAGTCTGCGGGTGTCATTCTTTCCCCCTCATTTCTCTGTCTCCCCCTATCTAACTTTCTCTCTGTCTTATCTACTAAGAGAGAGAAAAATATATTGAAAAAAATGAAAACGAATCAAAACAGACTTGTTTTAAAATTACAAATCCCTAACACGCAGTAAGTGTGTAATAAATGTGAGAGCCTTTCCCTCTTTGTTTCCTGAACACCATTTGGCATCCAGCAGGCGATCAAAATATGTCTGTAACTAATTGATTAGTCTCTTGAAAGGGGTATAGCCACTCTCTGGAGTAAAACTGAAATGAGTTCTGTGATTAATGACATATGTGAACAACTGTATTTCCTCAGAAAAACGAAGTCTACTCGATGTTCCAAAATAGAAATATGACTCTAGACTGGCCAGGTAGCTCAGGAACAGGACGTGGGACCCACATGCATGAGGCCCCAGGCTTGAGCCCTGGTACAGCACATGCTAGAGCTTGTTCTTTCTCTCCGTAAAAATGAATTAATAAATTTATTTTATTTTTCAATTTTTGTTATCTGTATTTATTGACTAGATAGACAGAAATTGAGAGGAAAGGGGAAGACAGAGAAAGAGACACCTGCAGCACTGCTTTACCACTCGCAAAGGTTTTTCCCTGCAAGAGGGGACCAAGGGCTTGAACCCAGGTCCTTGAGCATTGTAGCATGTGCGCTCAACCAGGTACGCCACCACCCGGCCTCAAATTAATAAATTTAAAAATAAATGTGATCTACTGGAGTTGGGAGATAGCTGACATAATAAGAGTCCATACTTTTTAAATTATTTATTTATTTTTATTTATTTATTCCCTTTTCTGTTGCCTTTGTTGTTTTATTGTTGTAGTCATTATTATTTTTTTTTTCCCCCCAGGGTTATTGCTGGGCTCGGTGCCTGCACCATGAATCCACTGCTCCTGGAGGCCATTTTTCCCCCTTTTTGTTGCCCTAGTTGTTGCAGCCTCGTTGCGGTTATTATTGCCATTGTTGATGTTGCTTTGTTGTTGGATAGGACAGAGAGAAATGGAGAGAGGAGGGGAAGACAGAGAGAGAGGGGAGAGAAAGATAGACACCTGCAGACCTGCTTCACCGCCCGTGAAGCGACTCCCCTGCAGGTCCTTACGCCTGTCCTGCGCTTTGCGTGTTGTAGTCATTATTGATGTCATTGTTGTTGAATAGGACAGAGAGAAATGGAGAGAGGAGGGGAAGACAGAGAGGGGGAGAGAAAGACAGACACCTGCAGACCTACTTCACCGCCTGTGAAGTGACTCCCCTGTAGGTGGGGAGCCGGGAACTCCAACCGGGATCCTTAAGCCAGTCCTTGCGCTTTGCGCCATGTGCGCTTAACCTGCTGTGCTACCGCCGGACTCCCCGAGTCCATACTTTTTAGCATAAGTGGGGCCAGGTGGTGGCACACCTGATTGAGCATACATACTACAATGCACAAAGACCCAGGTTCAAGTCCCGGGCCCCACTCGCAGGGGGAAAGCTTCACAGGTGATGAAGCAGTGTTGCAGGTGTCTCTCTCCCTCTCTATCACCCCCGCTTTCCTCTCAATATCTGGCTGTCTCTATCCAAATAAATCAATAAAAACATAAAAATAAATAAATAAAATTAAAGTTACAGACTTTTCCATGAGTGAAACTCAGATTTGAGCCCCAGCACTACAGGGAGAACCATATATCACACTAAGGGAAGGTTCATGAATGGTAGTGCAGTATCTCATCTCCTTCTTTCTCTCTCTCTCTCTCTCTCTCTTTTTCTCTTGTTCACTCCATTTCTGTCTTTATCTGAAATTAACAGGAGAGAAAAAGAGCCTTCCAGAGGAAGTGAAATAATACAGGTGTGAAACCCCAACACACCAAAAAGCAACCCCCAGCATACACAAAATAGGAACACAATTTATTCATGTGAACTAGGCTAACATCAATGAGACAGAAATTTCTCTTTCATTCTGCCATACAGAAGGGGACTTGAGGATCCTAGCCCAAGCGACTCTGGACAAAAGCTGAACAGACAGACCTCTGTCAGTCTGTGACTTCTAATATCTTGGGAATCCAGTGAGAAGGTTGATTTCTTGGTGGTATACATGGACCCGTCTGGACATGCAGCATGGAAGTGAGAATTGAACTTTTCATTAAGCACTCTTGGTCAGTCTGGCCACCGTGGTTCTGAGTGTGGGGAATGGGGCAGTACTATGTTTCAATCTCTGCATCTGAGGGTGGGTTAAAATGGTCCATCTGTCCATATTTGTTGCCAGAATGGACCTGTCATTCCGCACATGGATTGGACCTAGTTGACCCTACAAGTAACAGGTAACAGGTTGCTGGAGAGACAGGTTGCTGGAGAGACAGTTTCCTGGACCAGGGTTTTACTACATAGGACCCTAGAGATTCAAAAGGGCACAAAGATCCCTTAAAAAAATAATGCATGGTAATTTAAAATTTTATTTATTTATTTATTGGATAGAGACAAAAGAAACCAAAAGGGAAGGGAAGGGGAGATAGAGAAGTAGAGAAAGAGAGAGACACCTGCAGCACTGCTTTACCGCTCACGAAACTTCCCCTTGCAGATGGGGACTAGGAGATCAAAGTTAGGTCCTTGTGCACTGTAACTAACATGTGTGTTCTATCATGTGTGCTGCCACTGGGTACCGCCCCTTCCCCATTTTTTCTTTTTTAATCAGAACACTGTTCAGCTCTAGCTATTGATGGTGCTGGGGACTGACCTGGGTCCTCTGGTGCTTCAGACAATAAAGTCTTTATTCATAACCATTATGCTATATCTTCAGTCCAACAATGCATGGTAATTATTATAATAGGCTGTTGGTAAAACCTAGATGCAATAAAATGATATTCAGAAGACCCAATACTCAACTTAATGCTCTTAGCAATTGGGAGAATTGTGTGTGGTACAGTTGAGCTAGTTGCTCTTGCAACCAGATAACTGCCAGTTGATTTTTCAATTAAATTTATAGCCTACAGAGGAGTTATTGTACTCTTTGTTCACAGAATTGAGAAAAAAAAAAGTGACATGTGGCTCTTACTACCAGATATGCTGAAAGAGAAAGAAACATGTCAAGGCCATATCTAGATTTGACTCTACCGTCAGAGGTCCCATAAGCAGCCTGGGTAAATTCTCTACCTCACAGTCTGACTCATCCACATCCGGTGTTGACTGTGAAGCAGAAATATGGAATGTTGTACATTCCAGAGGAAGTGTTAGCAAGGATTATTATCGATGCCGACTTCTTGTTTATCAGTGAGGAAACAAAATGAAAATCTCCAAGGTTGTGCCTACCTCAGAAAGTGCCCCGTTTCTCTGGAGAAATGGAGACTGTATATTTCCTTTTCTGGTGTGCTTTATCTACTTGGGCTGCTTCCAGCTGCCTCCCTCCAACCCCCTCCCCTTCTTGAGTGAGTAATCCTCCTGTCCCTTTGATTCCTATGTGTATGAGTTGTTGTTTTTCTGTTAATGGCATTTGTGTGAGATTTTAATCTCTGATTTTCCCGAGTCCTTTAGTATTTCTCTCCTTTCTGGGGCCTTATGTTTGTAATTTACAGCTTCTTGTGGGAGCATTTCTAAAATTACTGACATAAGAGTGAATACCCAACCTAACATTGTTTGAAGATAGTTTCCTTTTTTTTTTCCATTTCTGTGAGGAAAAGAATTATAATATCCTTAATAGGGAAATAATTTAATGTCGAGGATAAAATAATTTACTGATGAATTCTACTGAGAGTTATTCTTAAAATAAATGTCTTAACAAAATTACCAAAATCACCTTAGGAGAAGCTTTCTCAATGAATTTCTCAAGGCCCTGGGGTTATCATTTAACACAGGGTAAAAATATGCCAAAAAGTAGTAATTTTTAATAATAGAATAGGCCCCATTTGGAATAGTGAGTGATTTTGCTTAACTGTGGAAAGAAAAAGAATACCAATTATGTCAGGCATAGTCTTTCTAAATGAAAAGGACTGAGGAAGTTTTGCTAACTGTAGATAATAAACAACAAAAGAAAAGCAATTTTTTTTTTAAATGAAAGGTTAAGGTAGTATTTATTCTAAACATAATTAGTTTCTGTCTTTTGGGACAAAGGTTCCTTTTTTTCCTGTTAGAGTGATCCCTTTCTCTTAGGTTGTTATTGCCTGAATAAAACAGTTTGCTATTTATAGCTGGGTTCAGGAGACACATGGATATATACAGCACATGGTGCCTGACATTCAGAAAGGATCTCTCTCTCTCTCTCTTTCTCTCTCTGGGACCTGTGTCTCTAACATCTTTCTCCCATGGTGTCATGGTGTGCTGTTGGTTATCCTTTGAAGATGTGTTCACAGATCACCTAAAGGGCATTAGCTCAGAGCCCAAAGACTTCAAAGCCTTCCCCAGGAAGACAGAGCCACGGCCAAGTTGGAAATCAGGTTTGGTTTCCACTTTGTGGCTTCACAGAGAGCTCTGCTAAAAGATGAGCATCATTTCCATATCCCACGAATGTGACTTTTTGAGGCTTACTTTTATGCTTAAACTTTTTTTTTCCCTAAATAAAGATGTCAAGGAGATGGTACTGCTTCAGAGTTCCATCTAAAGAGCTCTATGCACTACCCTTCTAGCTTTTCCATTGTGCTCAAGCCAAAAGACAAAGGAGAAAGTACCCACAATCCTCCACATGCCACTACAAATTGCTCTAAGAGTAAATTATTCCACTTCCTAAAGAAATTCCCAAACATGGGATTTGGGGATAAAGTCTGAGAGGTTAAGTGGCTGCTCTGAGCTCTCCTGACATTTGCCACTCCTCCAAAAAAAAATATATATATCCCATTTTGTGTCGAATAGGATTATTATTATTGAGAAGGGGTACGCTTTATAAGTTTTATGAAGCAATTCCTCTGGGTGAAGCACCGTGGTAATAATGGAATGGCAGCTGAGAAAGGGAGAGAGATACAACAAAGAAACTCTGTCACAGGGCCCACTTTTAGGAAGTGATAATCTATAACTTAAGGCAGAACAAATAGAGGAGGGGAGGCCAGTTTACAACGAAAAGTCCACCTCAGTCCTATCACAGATGCCTCCTTAATGGGGAAGGCATGTAGCTGTGGAGAGGAAATCCTCTGAAAACCATCTTGGCCATGTCCTCGTGGCCCGTTGCACAGCTGCAGGTTTGGAGGAACTGGCCCTGCTCCCCAGAGTGGAACTGTCATAAAATATAGAGTGGGGAAAGTCTGACTTACAGCCCAGAATTTGTATGGCTAGTTGCATTAACAGCCAGGCATTTCCGGCAGCTCCCAACATTTCTGGGAATTTTTTTCATCCCAAGAACTGGGAAAGGAGCTCCATTCTTCCACTTGTTACTCATGGTTTCTTTGTATTTATTGCACATCAAAAGAAATTTTATTTGAAAAAAATTCCTGAGTTATATTGTTTCACAGGGAAATGTAGACTTTACAGCTCAGATACTGAAAGCAAAGATGTCAAGAAGATATTTTGCAATGGTTAGGAAATATTCAGAAATACATTCTTGGCTCTCTCCTAATTGATCTTCTGGTGAGATATCATGTATAATCATCTTGGCATTTAGAAATTAAACCAAAAAACAAACAAACAAACAACTGATTATAGATTCTATTGAGACAGATAATATATGATGCGTGAGCACATTTTTCACTATCAGTGAATGTAAACCCATTCATTCATTCGTTTATTCACCCATCCAGAGTTCATTGGGAGTCTGAGAATATAGCCGGCATCAAGCCCTGACAATTCACTGAAGACTGAGTCAAGAGGCTGAGTGGTGGCACCCCTGGTCAAGCACACACGTGAGTGTGCACGAGGACCCTGGGGCAAGCTGCTGGTTCTACCTGCAGGGCGGAATCTTCATGAGCATTGAGCCAGTGATGGATGTGTCTCTCTTTTTTATCCCCTCTTCTAATTCCTTTCCTTCTCTCCCCCTCTCTATTTTTCTCTTTCCCTATCAGAAAAAAAAAAAAAGATTTGAGTCAACATAGCTATGGATAATATTCTAGAATTGGTATGTTTTCATTATTTATTCTTAACTATACATGTTTATTTATTTATTATTGGATAGAGACAAAGAAATTGAGAGGTGAGGTGGAGGGAGGGAGAAGGAAGGGAGAGAGAGAGAGAGAGAGAGAGAGAGAGGCAGGCAGGGCAGAGACACTTGAAGCCCTGCTTCACCACTCCTAACGCTTTCCTCCTACAAGGGGGTACCAGGGGCTTGAACCCCGGGTCCTTGCACACTGTAATGTGTGCTCTTAACCAGGTACGCCGATACCTGATCCTTGTTTTCATTTTTTTACTATTTATTTATTTATTTATTTTTTAGATAAGACAGAAATGGAGCGAGGAGGGAAAGACAGAGGAGGAGAGAAAGACAGACACTAGCAGACCTGCTTCACTGCCTGTGATGCGACTCCCCTGCAAGTGGGGAGCCAGGGGCCTGAACCGGGATCCTTACACCGGTCCTTGCGCTTTGCACCACATGCACTTAACCCACTGCTACTGCCCGACTCCCCCCTTGTTTTTATTTATTGTAGTCTTGGTATGCATCAGCTCACAATGACCAGAATATGAAGGACACACTGTCTTTCAGATATCTGCTCTGAATTGACAGGTTATACAGACCACTGATTCTTTTTAGTTAAATCTGAGCAAACCACCAATGTCAGATATTCCCTTTGAAGACAGCTGCCAATTCCTTCACAAATGATCTCTCTCATATTTTGAAAACTGCTGCTTTTGCTCAGATCATAGAATTCACAGGAATATGTAGAGAAAAGACCTTTGCTGTTGTTTAGTCTACACTCAAGTCGTCACATGAACCATTTCTGGAAGAAAAGATCATCAGGAAGTTTCCGTGAGTCTGAGGATTCCTCAGAACAAATTGATCTAGCTTCACCAATGCTTATGCTATGGGTTGAGTTTGCTTTCTCCTTTTAAAATGTCAGGTAGAAACAGAGATGTATTACAAAAGGAAAAAAGAGGAAGTGATAGAGACACCACAGAGCTCCACCATCTGGAGATCTTCTCTGAGGCCGGGGTGCTCCCACACAGCACTGGGCCTGGCTGCTGGGGCTCTGTGCGTGACAAGGCTTGCATTCCACTGGGTGAACTCTCTCCCAGCTCCCACAGGACATACTTTAAAGTTTAATCTGTATGACAACACTTTTCCCTCACTTTCTTTTAAATTATTTTAATGAGAGACAGAGGGAGAGGGAGGCCAGGGGGGAGGGAGGCTGAGGGGGAGGGGGAGGGGGAGGCAGAGGGGTAGAGGGAGAGGGGGAAAAGGAGAGGGAGGGGGAGGGGAAAGGGGAGAGGAAGGGGAGGGGGAGAGGAAGGGGGAGAGGGAAGGGGAGGAAGGAGGAGAGGGAGGGGGAGGGAGGGGAGGGAGAGGAAGGGGGAGGGGGAGGGGAGGGAGAGGAAGGGGGAAGGGGGGAGGGGGAAGGGGAAGGGAGGGAGGGAGGAAGAGAGAGAGAGACCAGAACCCTTCTCATCTCTGGCTTATGGTGGTGCTGATAACTAAACTTGTGACCTCAGAGCCTGAACATGAAAATCTTTTGCATAATCATTAAGGCCTCCCCTACCGCAACAATTTCCTTAAAAAAAAAACACCTTATTTATTAATAAGAAAAAGGAGAGAAGGTGATAGAGACTCAGAGCATCACTCTGTCACATGCACTATTAGGGGTTGAACTTGGGACCTCATGCTTGAGAGTCTCACACTGTCCAATGCACCACCTCCTGGGTCACTCCATTACATTATGTCTAGACAGTAAAACACATAAAAAACTGAGTCCTTTTTGGGTAGGATTTGTAGATTTTTTTTTTTTTTTTGGTGATGCAGACATTCCCACAGTGACCAATGTCAAGTCACATTGATGTCAATGGCCAACATTACTGACTATGGAGTTGGAAAGAGACTATAGTGGCATGTCACTATGTAATACTACCAACACCCAGATGTAATAGTTTTAAGAGCATAGCTAATGGCAATATAGAGTAACATAATCAGGAAGTCAAGAGTTTAAAATACCTATTAGCTTTATAATTAATAGAACTTTACATGTACATGAGTTGATTTTTTTTTTTTTTTTGCCTCCAGGGTTATCACCGGGTCCCAATGCCTGCACTGTGAATCCACTGCTCCTGGAGGCCATCTTTTTTTTTTTTCTTTTTCCATTGTTGTTGTTACTGTTATTGGATAGGACAAAGAAAAATTGAGAGGAGAGGAAGACAGAGAGGAAGGAGAGAAAGATAAACACTTTCAGACCTGCTTCACTACTTGTGAAGCGATCCCCCCCCCTGCAGGTGGGGAGTAGGAGGCTCCAACCAGGATCCTTGTGCCCATCCTTGAACTTCACACTATATGTGCTTAACCCAGTCCTCTATGAGCTGATTTTTAATAATGGATGTGTTTTAATAGTCAGTTGGCCCAATTCTCAGGAATTCAATGACTGGCTCTCCTAGGCTGGTAGGAGTTCTCTCTAGCAAAACAGTGTCCTACACAGGGGATTCATGGCTTTACATGACTTGGTTCCTTGTTTTCTCACTGAACTGACCTGTGATGTGCTCAGAAATAGAAATTCCTATAAGACTATGTTGGCAAATCTCACTTGTCTTTTAGGATGGAGTTTTATAGACTTAGCATGATTGAGAACTGGGCTGGGTAATTCTTTATTCTGTGCACTTCTGTTGTTTTCACCGGGCTGGCTTCACAGGCGGGTAACAGACGACCCGGGACTCATGGTTGAGCTGTACGCAGTATCTCTTTATTCATGCAGGACGCAGCGCAATCTATACCAAGCTAAGCTAAACTACTACAAACAATCTTGTCCTTATAAATATACTAGCCCAGTAGGGTGGGAACAGGATGCGAGCAGAGAGGGTGGAGAGAAAAGTGACTGGTGAAAATCAGGGTATGACAAGGAGAGGGGGTGGAGCAGGTGAGAATTCTACCACTAAACCACCAGTGCCCTGGAGGGAAGGTGGTGCTTATTAACAGCGGTTATGTAAATAGAATACAGTGTTATGTAAATAGAATAGTGTTAAGCAGGGGGGATTAAACTAATGAAACAGAAGGGGTTTTTAAAAGCAGACCAACACCCTTCAAGGTGTGTAGCAGCATCCTGGGCCTCTACCCACTCCAACCCACCCCCTCACGTGGTGACAAAGACAACTCCAAACGTTGCTGAGGGGCAGTGTTGCATCTGGTTGAGTTTTTGGAGGGAAATGATTCATATTTTAGGAGAAGAGCAAGTAATCATGGGATGCAAGAAAAAGTAAACAGGAAGGGAAAGGAAATTCTCAAGTAAGTGTATGTTTCTATTTTTCTCTACAATTTATATGTTCCTTGAAAAAATAAATAAATGAATTGGTGTTGAACACTTGCTTCATGTATAGATGTACGTGCTAGATATTGATTTTTTAAAATTAAAAAAAAAACTATATTTATTTATTTGAGAAAGACAGCCCAAAATCAAGAGAGAAGGGTGAGACAGAAGACAGACAGACATCTGCAGCACTGCTTCACCACTCACAAAGCTTTCTCCCTGCAGGTGGGGGGCAGGGGGATTGAACCCATGTCTTTGTGCATTGTAACATGTGCGCTTAACCAGGTGCACCACTGACCTGCCCCTTATATATTGTGTATATAGGAACATAATTTCTCCCACAAGAAACCAATCACCCTAGGAAACAATCACTGTGAACTATGGTTAACAAGCATCCATTGGGCTGAGCCCATCCACACTTAGTCTATTCTATGGGGAGTTATCTAGACTGAATTTCAGGCTTTACATTTTTGAGGCTGGGAGAAGAAATTACAGTTTCCTTCTGGATATGATCTTTGCAAGTGTAGGAATTTGAAAATGATCAAGCCCACTTTTTCATGCAGAGAGATGAGGAAAATAAATGTGTTACCTCTAAGTCACACAAGGTTAGGGTTAGTTAGGGGCAGAGTAAGGACTAGATTCTAGGACTGTCAACTGGGTCTAGGCTTTTTGACTTTTTTGTTTGTTTGTTTGTTTGTTTTTGTTTGGTGAAGAGAGTTTAAGTGGGACAAAGAGATCAATGTCCACTCTTCCTTAAACCCCTCCTCCAACTCCAACCCAAGGGGAATTTCTTCCTTCCTCAAGATCTAAATAAAGCTCCCTTGCAGTTACACCCATGCTTTATGAAATACCCAAGGCAATGGTTCTTAACTCTGAATACATATCAGAATCATCTGGGAAATTTAGCAAAGACAGATGCCTGGGAATTCAGCATAGAGGTTTCTTTTTTAATTTTTTTTTTCTGGAATGAGGCAATATTAATATTTCTTCTCAAATACTCCCCTCCTTAGGGTACTCTAACATGTGGATTGAACTGGGAACCATAATTGGACAATCTCTTCATAATTTATATCTATTTAAAAATATTTATTAATCTATTTATTTTGGATAGATACAACAAAACTGAGAGGGAAGGAGCAGATGAGAGAGAGACAGAGAAAGACAGAGAAAGACAGACACCTGCAACACTGCTTCACTGTACATAAATCTTCTCCGCCCCTGCAGGTAGGAACCAGGGGGGCTTGAACTTGGGTCCTTGCACATTGTAACACACCGTAACATGTGTGCTCAACCAGGTGCCCCACTGCTTAACCCCCTTGTTTATTTAAAACATTTTATTGCCGTTAAAGTTATTGTTGTTTTCGACGGGTTAGCTTCACAGGCGGGTAACAGACGACCAGGGACTCATGGTTGAGCTGTAGGCAGTATCTCTTTATTCATGCAGGACGCAGCACAATCTAAGATGAGCTAAGCTAAACTCAAGTTCCCTAAAACTCACAATGCTGTCTTTATATATACTTGCCAAGTAGGGTGGAAACAGGATGTGACATAGAGAGGGTGGAGAGAAAAGTGACTGGTGAAAATCAGAGTGTGACAAGGAGGGGGCAGAGCAGGCGAGAATCCTATCACTGAACCACCAATGCTCTGGAGTGCTTTATGTAAATGTAAAAGTGATTTATGTAAATAGACCAAAGCTTTGAATGGGATTAAATCTATCCCTATATAGGCATATGGTTAAGCAGAAGCCAGGGGGAGCTGGCATACTATCCAACAGGTTATCTCTAGGGTTCAGTGCTTGTATGAGGAAATCAGTGTTCCAAGTAGCCTTTTCACCCCTTCGTTTTAATATAGACAGAGAATTTGAGAGGAGAGGGAGAGGTATGTGAGCAAGAGAAAGAGATACCTGCAGCACTGCTTCTTCGCTTGTGAAGCTTCCCCTCTGCAGGTGAGAATGGGCTGGGTACTGAACCTAGGTCCTTGCAAATGTGTGTGCTCTGCTGGGTATGGTACCACCTTGCCTCACCTCCTTCATAATTTCTACTAATTCTGGACTTACATAAGGGGGGCGGGGAGGCAAAAAAAGAGGAAACTTACAGTCTTATGTTTGGCTTCAGCTTCTTTCACTGAATGAGACTAGATGTGTTTGCACACGGAACGATTTTCCACATACTAGCCTTTACAAACCATGTTAACCTAATCAGGGACTTCAATTCTTCTGACTGATTAAAAAAATCTATTCATGGGAGTCAGGCGGTAGCGCAGCGGGTTAAGTGCAGGTGGCACAAAGCACAAGGACCGGTGTAAGGATCCAGGTTCGAGCCACTCGGCTCCCCACCTGCAGGGGAGTTGTTTCAGAAGCGGTGAAGCAGGTCTGAAGGTGTCTATCTTTCTCTCCCCCTCTGTCTTCCCCTCCTCTCTCCATTTCTCTATCCTATCCAACAATGACAATGCCATCAATAACAACAATAATAACTACAACAAATAAAACAACAAGGGCAACAAAAGGGAATAAGGAAATAAATATTTTTTAAAATCCATTCATGTAGAGTCATATATTTTTCTCAATTTTGGCAGATTGGAGTATTGCAGTAATAGGAACATTTAAACCCATTACTGGTGTTGATGTTCTTCAAAGATTCAACAACTCTGCTTTCTGGGGTTGACCTATTTTCACTCTTTTTGTCTTCTCTTACCCAAGGTTCACATCCCTCTTGCTACTATGAAGGGTATTTTGGCTTTTTCTTTTGTTGTTTTCTCTCTTGCTAATTTGAAGCCTTTAGGAGTCAGACCTTTTACCTCAAAGAGTTTTTCTGTTTTCTTAAACAGAGATAGCCTTTTCTTTCAGAGAGAAAGAGGGAGAGAAAGAGAGGAGGGGGGAGAGACAGACACCACAGTGTGGAACTTCTTGATGCCTGGTATGCCCATGTAGTGTCCAGTGCTCCGAGCTGGATCACGCATGTGACCAAGTTAGCCTTTGATCCCAATGAATGATATTTAGCATTTTGATAACTTAAAACTGTCCTAACATTTCCTGCTGCATTTTCCTATATGGCACATTGACTTAGAGCTCCACTTTCAGTGAAGAACAAAGAGCTGCCAGGCAGCACTTGTGCTAGTCCTTTGACACAATCTGTACCAGTCACAGAATCCCTGACTTTATTCAGCTTTGGTTACTCTCCAGAGAGCCGATTCAAATTCTAACAAGTTTCAAGGGTGTGGTCAGGCAAACTCCTTACCTAGAGATCTGGATAGCTCTCCTTCAACCACTCTTATTTAAAGAGTTTAGTATGGATACAAAGGTTTTTTTTTATTATTTAGCTTTTCTTTTTTATTATTTAATTCTTTTAAAAATATTTATTTATGTCCTATTGTTGCCCTTGTTGTTTTATTGTTGTAGCTGTTGTTATTGATGTCGTTGTTGTTAGATAGGACAGAGAGAAATGGAGAGAGGAGGGGAAGACAGAGAGGGGGAGAGAAAGAGAGACACCTGCAGACCTGCTTCACCGCCTGTGAAGTGACTTCCCTGCAGGTGGGGAGCTGGGGGCTTGAACCGGGATCCTTACCCCATCCTTGTGCTTTGCACCACGTGTGCTTAACCCGCTGCGCTACCACTGGACTCCCTATTATTTAATTCTTTAAAATTTATTTGGGTTAGAGGCAAAGAGAAATTGAGAGGGGAGGAGGAGATAGAGATGGAGAGAGAAAGAGACACCTGCAGCCTTGCTTCACCATCTGCAGGTCAGGATCAGGAGCTCGAACTCAAGTCTTTGCACATGATAACCAGACTGCTCTGCCAGATGCGTATCCACTGGGTTCCTAGTTGAGCTTTCTATAAGCATCTGCATTTCAATAAGGCAGTGAAGCTTTGCATGTCTTCTCACATCAGAGCTATTTCTGTGAAGTAAAAGTTATTTTTCTCAGTGCGCTATTATTCTGAATGGCATTGTTGGGTCAAGGATATAGCGATCTACTTTTAGAATAAATTTCCTCCCTGCTGTTCTCCAATGCTAATGTTAGAACTGATGTTTGGTGAATCCCAGACACAGGCAGGGTTTCTCACAGTGTGGTCTCTGAGTCACCTTAAGACAGAATCATGCAGGCTTCTGAGTCTCATTCCAGTCTTGTTGAATCGGAGTTTGTAGTGGTCAACCCCAGGAATGTGATGCACGTTTTGAAAATGATATGTACCCTATGCTGATTTGGGGAGGGTACACTAAAGTATGAGAATGATTTAAGACTCTTCAAATTCAATTAACGTGATCTGTAGCATTTAAAAGATATGGTTATGGCCACTGATATAATCTATCAGTAACTAACTTATATGGGACTTTTTTTTAACGATTGTATTTATTTACTTATTAAAGAGAGAGACAGGAAGAGAAAGAGAGAGAGAGAGAGACACCAGAGCATTGTTCTGGTGCATGTGCTGCAGGGGACAGAACTCAGGATCTCATGCTTGAGAGTTCAAATTTCATTCCCTGCTCACCTCCTGACTACAGCTGTGGAGCCTTACCATTTGGCAGGGTGCGGATACAAATGTAAACAAAATTGAACAAAGAGCTAAAAGGGGCAGCTGTTCTACCAATGTCCAAAGCCACCCTTTACATCCTTAGACACTGAGTAATATTGGGTCCCAAGTGTAGCATCCAGCCAGTGCCCATATATGAAAAAAAAAAAAGAAAGATAGATTCAGGAAAATTCTTAAAGACAACATGTCATTTTATGAAAACTAATAGAAATATTATGTGATTACTGAGTTGGATAATATTAGTGAGTTCTTTGACTGGCTACGGAAGAAGGGCAAACGCTAGAAGAAGAAGAAGTGAGTGCTTTTATATGACAGTACTGGTAAATTAATTTTTAATTCTTTTTTCTAGCATCTCATTATTTTCTTGGGGTTACTTTAGACATTTTTTTAACTGAAGTATCCATGTGTTATATAGCTTTCAGATGAGCATTACTGAAAATCAACATACCTTTCATCCTAATACATACCCTTCTTCCCCTCCCCTCCCATTCCATTCTGGTAACTTTGGTTAAGGAACATTTCTTAATTTCACTTGTGCCAGTAAGGACCAAAATGAACACTTTAATAAAACAAAACAACTCATTATTTTCTGGTCAATGGTTCTTTGTTTTCCCCACCCTCACTGAGGGGATTCACTCAGGAGATGTGTGAAAATAACTGGCCATCCCTACTATCCCAGAGGGGGTGGCTGGATGAATTGTGGAGGTGGTCCATAGGGGGACCATGTGGGGGTGGTCCATGCCTTTAGATTGATAGCCAGGGTGTTTATATCTCACTTAAAATTAGCCAAGTTCTTAGTAATAGCTGTAAAGCACTTCAGCCTTACTAAATCTACTCTAACCACAGTCAGATCTTCCCAATTATACCAAGGCTTTAGCATATGCATTTAGACCTAAAGGGTACTTAGGCGATGGCTACCAACCCCATATCTTATAATGTGCATACCTTGGTTATTCTTTTCTTTTCTTTTTTTTTTTTCCTCCAGGGTTATTGCTGGGCTTGGTGCCTGCACCATGAATCCACCACTCCTGGAGGCCATTTTTTCCCCCTTTTGTTGCCCTTGTTGTAGCTTCGTTGTGGTTATTATTATTGCCCTTGTTGATGCAATTCGTTGTTGGATAGGACAGAGAGAAATGGAGAGAGGAGGGGAAGACAGAGAGGGGGAGAGAAAGACAGACACCTGCAGACCTGCTCCACCACCTGTGAAGCGACTCCCCTGCAGGTGGGGAGTCGGGAGCTCGAACCAGGATCCTTACGCCGGTCCTTGTGCTTTGCGCCACATGCGCTTAACCCACTGCGCCACCGCCCGACCTCCTGGTTATTATTTTCTAGAGACGGTCATATCCCAGTATTATGTCAGGTAGTGTGGTGGATGTTTTCCCTAGAGGTTGAAATTTAGCATCATTTTTTTTTTTTTTTTGCCATATGCTTTGCCAACCTTATGCAAGTAACAGGATACTCATCAACACCCAAGGTATTAAATACATGTGATTTCCACACAGAAGCAAGAAACCTAATGCCCAGCCATTCTTCCAGCTCAACTGACACCTTTCATAATCCCTTCAGCTTCAAGGGCCCCGGTGCTGGCATGACTGAGTATTACATAAGTCATGCTCAGATATACAATATCAGTTCATGAGGTGGAAATAATCCTGGAGGGCTTTATTTATTTATTTATTTATTTATTTATTGCAGCTATTTGTCAACACAGTTTATCCAAGAAAAATGGTGATACGCAAAAGCATTTTTTGTTTGCTTTGGTTTACTTTGAAAGTGCAGATAAAGATAACGGAAACTAAATAGAAAAGGGCAAACAACAGAGACTCCAAATTCAGACGAAACACTGACAGCTGCCAATGGAAACTGAAATGGAAGCCAACCTCAGTGGTGCCTTAGAAGCGTAGATGGCTCTTGGGACAGTGTCTTTCATGCAGTCGCTGTTCAGGAGATGTTATTATTGTCTGGTGCTCAAGAAGTCCAAGTTTCAATCTCCATGGTGACCCATTTGAGTTACTTCCCCCACCCACCCCTAGTTGTTTTTTCTTTATTTATTTAAAGTTGGGCCAGCGAGTTTACTAAGTAGGGTGTGCAGGTGTGTTTCCACATGCATGGTTCAGGTTGGAGCCCTAGCATCACACAGATGTCTCCCTATATCCTGAATGAAATGACAACGACGACAACAACAACAATGGGGGCCATGCAGTGAAGTCTTTCATATGTAAGACTTTGGTTCCTCACGCCTGAAAAATATATTCAATTGCCTTTTATGTTTACTTATTTTTTTTAACATCTCTTGGAGTTCAATTTCCTTTAATTTTTTTTTCCAGAAGAGATAATAATAAAGGATTTTGGAAACCTTGTTTTCTTTATTCTCACCAGATTGGCTATGTATAGATTAGAATGTGATGTCACATCCTAAGGTTTTGTCAATGTTTCCTTTTTATAAATAAAACAAAACAAACAAAAGAATATGATGTCATTTGTTAAATACCCACTGTAATGATTACACATGTAACTGTTGAAGAAGGTAGAGTTTTTATTCTTAGACAGTCATGGAGATGCTCAGGTAAGCACAAGTCTCCCATCACTTACAGTCACTTAAAGGACAGTATCACAGAGGGCAGGACTATAGAGAACCCTGCATATCACTTTATAACTAAATGGCTGATACATTTTGCTAAGTGCCTGCAAATCCTCTGTTAAAGACACAGTCCTTCAGGGGTTGTAAGGCTGGTGCACCAAATATGAATATGTATGGGTCCTGGGTCAGATCACTGTGGTAAACAGTTAAATATAAATAAATATATATATATATATATATATATATATATATATATATATATATATATATACCTTTTTTTCAAACTTGGGAGCCATAATTTTCCCTAATCCAGCTTTCAAGTTCCACTCTCTAACACCATCCTCCCAGACAGTCTTTCTTGTCTACCTCCATGTTAGCTATCAAGTTTAAGCAAAGACTGTTGGAGGGAAGTTTAGGGAGAGCAGCACCCCTGCCCCTGCACCCTGCAGGAAGCCAGGAGAAGGCACCAGAGGCAGGGCCAGAAGCATATCCAGGGTGAGCACTTTCTGCCCTGCCTGGCTGCAAAGGCCATGAAATGCAGCTGGAGCACATCCCCCGAGGGCCCTGCCTTTCCTGGGAAGGGACTAGAAAGTTGGGGAGACCAGGAAGCCTGGGTTTTCCTTTCCCTCTTTCTCAAGTGGTCTACATGCCTCCATGGCTTGAACTTTCTTTTCCCTTTCTGTCCTTACTTTCTCCCAATAAATACTCATTTCCCCAAACATGACCGGCTCTCTTTGTGATTCTTCCATGTAGAAGTCAGTCTAGAAGTCCACAGGAGGGAACTGGGAAACGGTCCCAGTTAGTTCCACCTTCTTCCCCTTCCAAGATTACTAGTGTCCCCGGCCCCACAAGCATACCTAAATAGACATCCTATTATCTTTCCACCCCAGGGCCCCTACTCTTGTGGGCTCTGTCCCTACTCTGGTTCTTGTTTATTAAACATGTTGTCCTGCTTTTATTTTTCTTCCTTTATTGGGGGAATTAATGTTTCACATTCGACAGTAAATACAATAGCTTGTACACGTATAACACTTCTTAGTTTTCCACATAACAATACAACCCCCACTTGGTCCTCTGTCATCCTTTTCCAGGACCTGTACTTTTCCTCCCAACCCACCCCAGAGTCTTTTACTTTGGTGCAATACACCAATGCCAGTCCAGGTTCAGCTTAGTGTTTTCTCTTCTGCTCTTGTTTTTCAACTTCTGCTTGTGAGTGAGATCATCCCATATTCATCCTTCTGCTTCTTTCTTTCTTTCTTTTAAAAAAATATTTGTTTATTTACTGATTCCCTTTTGTTGCCCTTGTTTTACTGTTGTAGTTATTATTGCTATTGATGTTGTCATTGTTGGATAGGACAGAGAAATGGAAAGAGGAGGGGAAGACAGAGGGGGAGAGAAAGATAGACACCTGCAGACCTGTTTCACTGCTTGTGAAGTGACTCCCCTGCAGGTGGGGAGCTGGGGGCTCGAACCGGGATCCTTATGCTTTTCCTTTTGTGCCACCCGCGCTTAAGCCTTTGCGCTACCGCCCAACTCCCCCCTTCTGTTTCTTTTGTCCTACTTTATATCGTACTGTCTTTGAGTCACCAAGCTGCAGATGCTTGATGCGATTATATCATGACATCCCTAGGCAGATGACCATACCAATGTGTCTCAGAATCTCCCCCTCTCCAGACCCCTACCCCACTAGGGAAAAACAGAGACAAACTGGGAGTATGGATCGATCTGCCAATATCCATGTCCAGTAGCAAAGCAATTACAGAAGCCAGAATTCCCATTTTCTACACCCCAAAGAGCAGTTTGGTCCGTATTCCTAGAGGGAGTAAAATGTTAGGGGAAGATGTTTTTTTTTTTCTTTTCTGCAGCTAAATATCAAGGATGTGGTTTTCAGGTGCACACATTAGGATTCTATATGAGGCACATTTGGAAGTCACAGGGCTCTCTGAAGCATCGGGTCTCAACTACATCTGTGCAGTAGAACCACCTGTGAGTTTGTGAAAACTATGGATACCTGGGTTCAATCCCAGACCCAGAATCTCAGAATTTTCTGTAACAAGCCCAGAGCAGTGTATTTCAGAGGGTTCTTCAGGTGATATTAAACCACGTGCTTCATGAGGAACCACAAGTGTAAAGTCATAAGTAAGCATGTTGAATTAAATAACCTCAACAGGTGTCTGAATTCCCACCCCCCAATATCCCATGAGTCTGCTGAATGCTTTTGATATCCCGTTGTATAATAGGAAAAGTGAACAGAAGTTTAAGTGTATTTTCTTCTCTGAAATTTTCATGAAAAAGTTTAACAGGGCCTCCTCCTCCTTCTCCTTCTCCCCCTTCCCCTCCCCCTCTCCTCCTATTTGGCCAGTTTTACCTTCTTCCTGTCTTGGAGCTATTGCTCATATTCAGCCTGGCTGTTTTGGTTTCACGACATCAGGTTATTTATTGCCCTATCATGCAAAAGCATTTTATTTTGGCCACCCCAACCTTGTTGGCATACAGCTCTGGGAATATTGTCAGATAAGGCAACTGCTGCCAGGAACAGCAACATAAACAGTTGTTAAAACCTTATAGGCAATTTGGCTTTGTGTTTTCATTTCTCAGCTCTGGCACAGTAGGTTAAGAAAATTATTTTGTGAATTGAGTGAATACAACTAGAACAGACAACCAGGTAATAAGACTAAATTAAACCTGCAGTGGAGTTGTCAGTAGGCCTTTAATAGCCCAGACCCAAAGTGGAAAATCTTGTGGCAACACAGTATAATTCCCTGTGACAACACAACTAAAAATGCACTATTTATTTATTTATTTTCCCTTTTGTTGCCCTTGTTGTTTTTCACTGTTGCAGTTACTATTATTGTTGTTGTTGTTGATGCCGTTGTTGTTGGATAGGACAGAGAGAAATGGAGAGAGGAGGGGAAGACAGAAAGGAGGAGAGAAAGACAGACACCTGCAGACCAGCTTCACCGCCTGTGAAACAATTCCCCTGTAGGAGGGGAGCCAGGGGCTGGAACTGGGATCCTTATGCCGGCCTTGCACTTTGCACCACCTGTGCTTAACCGGCTGTGCTACTGCTCGACTCCCTAAAAATGCACTCTTTGGCTTCCCATTTTATTCACCCTGATACAACTTAGCTTTCACTCTGTCTTCTGGATTCTGATACTGCTGTTCTAGTTGTCACAAAAGGAAATTCCAGGCAATAAAAAACAAAACAAAACATACAAAATCCAAAAAACTTTAAGGGGTTTTCCACATTTGTTTTGTGTAAGGTATCTATACAAAATAATACTGACATTTTTGAACATAAAATACATGCTGAGGTTGAGTCAGAATCCGAGGAAATACAGCCTGCGTAACCTCTACTCTATCGTGAGTCAAAATGGAATGCTATGCAATTTAAAGCAGATGCAAAGTAGTTTATGTTCTCATTCAAGGAATTCTACAAATGAAGTCAGTTATTTTAGGAAGAGATAAGCAGCCTAAAAGGCATTCTATCAAGCTTCACTATGAGCACTTTAATTTAAAATTACAAGTCCACTGGAATTCCAGTTAGTGGGCTTCATGAAGTTCATTTACATGACAAAGACAGAAAAAATGGAGGGGCGATCTTATAATTCTTTTGTTACCATATCCTCTTAGCATTTCTATGAAAAGTATTTTAAAATGACAAATCTTCTGTATACAAAAGACTGTCCCTTTTTAATAAAAAGAAAGGCTATTAAAATAACACAGAGGCCAAAGGGAGAAGGCGGTGGGTTGAGGAGGGCAAGAATCGTCTTCCTGCTGCAGGGCCAGCACATGACATGGCACAGGCTCCCAACTTATCAGGACTGAAGTCCCAGGAACTCTGGTAGCTCAGCTCCTCCCTCATCACCTGATTCCTTTCAGAAAAGTTTTAGCAAAGTGTCATTCTCTCCATTTCTCCCTTTTCCTTCCTCTCCTCCCTCTATTCATCCTTCCTTCCTTTCATGACCCCCCTCCCACCTCAAATGATTGGAGCACTGAAAACTACCAAAGAGATTTAAGGTTGAAATCGTTACTGAGAGTCCCTCCCAAGGGTAGAAATCATAATCTGTCCTGTTAGAGCATGTCATCAATCCAGCTTCCTGGAAGGGAAGTCAATGTTGGCGTGGATCTAGAAAATGAACTGAGTGAGCTGTGGTGTGAATCTATTCTTAGAGGATACCATGATTATAAAATATATGATATATTTGCAATTAAAAAATATCTATTCTTAGGACATTTTTTTTTGCCTCCAGGGTTATTGCTGGGGCTTGGTGCCTGCACTATGAATCCACTGCTCCTGGAGGCTATTTTTCCCATTTTGTTGCCCTTGTTGTTGTGCTTGTTGTCATAGCTGTCTTTGTTGTTGGACAGGACAGAGAGAAATGGAGAGAGGAGGGGAAGACAGAGAGGAGGAGAGAAAGATAGGCACCTGCAGACCTGCTTCACCGCTTGCGAAGTGCGGCTCGAACCGGCATCCTTACCGGGCCTTTGCGCTTTGCGCGGTGTGCGCTTAACCTGCTGCACTACTTCCCGACTTCCTCTTAGGACTTTTTTTTCCCCTGTCACAACTCTAGGTACAATTAATAATTAGAAAACTGTTTATGAGCCAGCAAAATAGCACACTTTTATAGTATGCTGCTTCGTCATGTACATGACTTGGGTTAGAGCCTGACCCCTACTGCAACGAAGGAAGTTTGAGGAATCCTATTGCAATAGTTTATGTCCGTTACTAAATGACTCATGTTTCTCTAAAAGACAGCTAGTGGATAGTGTCACTCATATGTCCAATGTAAAACAACACACAGGGGGCAGGCGGCCGGTAGCTCAGCAGGTTAAGTGCAAGAGGCGCTAAGCGCAAGGACCTGCGTAATCCCCGTTTGTGTGAGACCTTTCCTTTCATAGTATTCTCTAATTCCATTCCAGGTGTTCCACTCCCCAATAAAGTCCCCAAACCTAGATATAGTCCAGGTCCCCTGAGATAGAGTATAGGTTCACCTGTGCCCATAAACTAGGGGAAAAATATATACCTGAAAGCAGAAGTACACAAGAGCATGCAGGGAATACCCCCAACACTTCATCTGCACTATTACAGTCTTTAGGTCCATGATTGTTCAACAATTTGTTTGACTTTGTATGTTAACTCTCTTTTCAGCCACCAGGTTCCGGATGCTGACCAGACTTCCCTGGACAGACGACCCCATCAATGTGTACTGGAGCTCCACTTCCCCAGAGACCCACCCTACTAGGGAAAGAGAGAGGCAGACTGGAAGTATGGATCGACCAGTCAACGCCCATGTTCAGCGGGGAAGCAATTACAGAAGCCAGACCTTCCACCCTCTGCAACGCACAATGACCCTGGATCCATACTCCCAGAGAGACAGAGAATGGGAAGGCCATCAGGGGAGGGGATGGGATATGGAGATCGGGTTATGGGAATTGTACCCCTCTCATTCTATGGTTTTGTTAATGTCTCCTTTCTTAAATAAATAAATAAATAAATGAGAATCCCCTGTTTGAACCCCCCCTCCCTACTCCCCTCCCCAACTGCAGGAAGATTGCTTTGCAAGCGGTGAAGCAGGTCTGCAAATGTCTTTCTCTCCCCCTGTCTGTCTTCCCCTCCTCTCTGGATTTCTTTCTGTCCTATCCAACAACAATAACAATAATAACAACAACAAGGGCAACAAGAAAAAAAAAGGGAAAAAAGTAACCTCCAGGAGCAGTGGATTCATAATAGTGCAGGCACCGAGCTCCAGCAATAACCCTGGAGGCAAAACAAAACAAAACAAAACAAAACAACAACAAAAAGAACTAAACATGAATTTGTAAAAAAAAAAAAAAAAAAAAGAAAAAAGAAAAAGAAAAACTAACCATATTGACTTCAAGACTTTTGTGAAAACTATGATGGTTATTACTGGAGTAAGGGTCCAGGGGTGAGGCAGGGGGGTGGGCACTGAACTGCGGTGTGGGGTCAGTGTGGAACTATACTTCTGTAATTTCATGGTCTTTAAAATTTTTTTCTATTATCTTTATTTATTGGATAGAGACATCCAGAAATGGGGGGGGGGGAGAAACAACTGTAGCACTGCTTCATCACTGATAAAACTTTCCCCCTGCAGGTGGGGACCAGGGGCTCGAACCTGGGTCCTTGTGCATTGTAACCAGGTGTGCCACAACCTGGCCCCTAATTTTATGATCTTGGAAACCATTATTAAATCACTTAAAAAATAAATTAAGGGAGTCCAGCAGTAGTGCAGAGGGGGGTTAAGTGCATGTGGCGCAAAACACAAGGACCAGTGTAAGGATCCCGGTTGGAGCCCCCATTTCCCACCTGCAGCAGAGTCACTTCACAAGTGGTGAAGCTGGTCTGCAGGTGTCTTTCTCTCCCCCTCTCTGTCTTTCCCCCTTCATTTCTCTCTGTCCTATCCAACAACAATGACATCAATAATAACTACCACAATAAAACAACAAGGGCAACAAAAGGGAATAAATATTTTAAAAATAAATTAATTACAAAAAGAAAAAAGGTTTGTCTGTTGAAAAGAAATATAGTGTACAAGGTAAAGCAGAAGAACAGAGGTTTGAGAGTTAATTTCTCTAAAGTAATCACAGGACACTTCCGATGAGAGAGAGAGAATTCTGGAATTTAATAATTCAATTATAACATACAAAGTACTTTTCTGGCCCATGACTGTCTTCTCTCTCTTTCTGACTCTCGGCTTTTCCTAGATGCTGCCTTCCAACTTGTGAAGTAATGGAAAAATTATTTGGAGACTGGCTTCTTTTGTTCAATTTATGACTTTGAGCAGCAGTTCTATCTGTGCAGCAACTGGAATTCTAGTTTTCTTTGAGAGGCAAACATTCCTTCTGGAAGAGTTCTAGTAAGTGTAACACCTGTGCATAAGTGAATCCTACATTATTTCCTTTCATATATAGAGGTCCAGGATGAAGGTGCTAGTTGCCCATGGTAGGTGCATGAGGGAAAGGATGGAAGGTGTGGGAGAAAAGGCAATGAGGAAGAAGGTTGCTCTAAAACTCATTTTGTGGGCAGGGTTTGGATGTTACAATGCTCAAGGACCCGGGTTCAAACCTTTGGTCCCACCTGCAGGTGGGAAGCTTCACCAGCTATGCTTCAAGTCTCTCTCTCTCTCTCTCTCTCTCTTTGCCTCCAGGGTTACTGCTGGGGCTTGGTGCCTGCACCATGAATCCACTGCTCCTGGAGCCTATTATTTTTTTTCCTTTTTGTTGCCCTTGCTGTTTTATCATTGTTATGATTATTATTGTTGTTGTTGTTATTGATGTCATTGTTGGATAGGACAGAGTGAAATGGAGAGAGGAGGGGAAGGACAGAGAGGGGGAGAGAAAGATAGACACCTGCAGACCTGCTTCAACACTTGTGAAGCAAACCCCCCTGCAGGTAGGGAGCCGGGGGCTCGAACCAAGGGCTCGAACCGGGGGCTGGAACCAGAGTCCTTATGCCGGTCCTTGCACTTTGCACCATGTGCACTTAACCTGCTGCGTTACTGCCAGGTATCTCTTTGTTTTTCTATCTCCCCCTTTCCTCTTGATTTCTGTGTCTTTACTAAATATAGAAATATTGAAACAACAACAACTGTGGAGTCATTTAAACTCCATTGAAAAACACTAGTCTTGCTTAGATAACAGTATTTCTCGGCTAAGATGATATTAAATATCTTTAGGAATTTGTTCAAATCAACTTAAACTCCAGTAGCTTGGCCAGAGCCATGATAAAATGTAGCAGCAATATGTCCTCTTTTCTTCTTCCTCTGTATTAAATATGCTGTCTGTTAAAATGTATTAAATATATCCCGCATTAAATGTGTTCTGGGCCTTTAAGCAAAGGATTGCTATAATCTTCCTAGAGAGATTTTTTTCATTTAAATAGACGAAGCACACACTATTCAATACACTACAACCTAGACAGGCATGATGACTATCTCCTTAAGAACTTACTTCATTAACCAAGAATAGATTGCAACCCATTATAAAGTGTTTCAAATGCAATAAGGCTACCCAGATACCCTCGGGCTCTCAGCTCATGAATATGTAAGAAGTGGTTTTCAGATTCTGAAGGAAACAAGTATTCACCAAGCAGTGATAGATGTGGGAAGCAATCAAGCTTTCAGTGTGTAGCATAGGAGGGCACAATTCATTCCTGTTTAAATGGTATAGCCTTCAAAAAAGATGCCCAAGCAACCAGGAGTCTGTCTCTCTTTAGGGGCAAGAGTAGTAATCAAAAGGTGTAAGGGGATAACTGATAGTTGTATCATATTCACATTTTCTGAGATATGTAAGATTCACATGCTAGCAAAAAAAAAAAAAGGGAAATAGCTGGAGAGAGGAGAAGGGAAACAGGGTGTGCGGCTGGAATAAGCCCATGGCAAAATAACTGGGTGAGTTTTTCCAGTAGAAAACGAATTCTGTGGGCACTGATGCACCTGGTTGAGTGTGTGTATTATGAGACTCAAGGACCCTGGTTTGAGCCCCGTTTTCCCACCTGCAGACGACACTTTATGAGCCCTGAAGCAGGTCTGCAGGTGTCTCTCTCTCCCCACCCCCCTTTTGCCTCCAGGGTTATCACTGAGGCTCTGTGCCAGCACTATGAATCCACTGCTTCTGGAGGTCATTTTTCATCGGATAGAACAGAAAGAAATTGAGAGGGGAGGGGAAGATAGAGAGAAAAAGAGAGACAGAGAAGCAGACCTGCTTCGTCGCTTATGAAGTGACCACCCTGCAGGTGGGGATCTCCTTGTGTTTCATACTGTGTGCACTTAACCCGGTATGCCATCGCCCAGTACCCTTTCTACCTATCTCATTCTCCCCTTTCAGTTTCCCTCTGTCCTATCTAATAAAATGGAAAAGAAAAAATAGAGAAAAAAGAAAAAAAACCTCAGAAAGAAAGAAAGAAAGAAAGAAAGAAAGAAAGAAAGAAAGAAAAAGAATACCGTGAGGTAGACAGTTGGAGAAAGGAGAGAATCAAAGCCCTGAAAACCCTATTCTGGAACCACGAGAAACTATTAACAGTTCTTTGTTTTCTCAGATTTCAATCTTTTTTTTTTTTTTTACCTGAAAAATGGGAACTACAAAACCACTATGGTTTCATCACTTAGGAATGATGTATTTGTCTTGATTAATTCATTTTTTTGTCTGTCCATATCAGAATTTGTTTCTCCAAGTTAGTGGTAGTACTCATCTCACTATCAGTTTTCTTGACTGTCAAAATTGTCCTCAAATAAATAAACAATCTAATATATATATATATATATATATAAAGCACTGCTTAACTCTGGTTTATAGTAGGGCAGCAAATTGAATCTGGGACCTTGGAGCCTCAGGCATGAGAGTTTTTTGCATAATCATTATGTTACCTCCCCTGCCTTGGTATATTAAGTCTTAATTTAGTCCAACCACCTTCTTCTGACCTGAGAATAAGCCCCTCATGATGACCTCATGATTTTTTTTTATTCCCTTTCGTTGCCCTTTTTTTTTTTAATTGTTGTAGTTATTGTTGTCTTCATTGCTGGATAGGACAGAGAGAAATAGAGAGAGGAGGGAAAGACAGAGGGGAAGAGAAAGATAGACACCTGCAGACTTACTTCACCGCTTGTGAAGTGTCTTCCCTGCAGGTGGGGAGTTGGGGGCTCAAACCAGGATCCTTCCGCTGGTCCTTGTGCTTTGCACCACCTGCGCTTAACCTGCTGTGCTATGGCCCGACTCCCTGACCTCATGATTTTTCAGTTCAGTTTGTCCTCTTGTCCTCAGTACACAGTAAGGGAACATTTTTGATACTAGGAACATGGCAGGTGAGCATCTGCCAACTCCCTAGGCCTATGGTGTAAGGAAGTACATTGATGTTGGAAAATATGATGTCCAAAGACTATCTTTTCAGTCAGTGATGATTACTTACAGTTTTTTGACACAGAAAGTTACAAGTAGAGAGTGAGCATTGTTATTAATACTGACTAGGAGGACTATAAAGTCCTCAGAGGATGCCCTAAAAAATATACTCTTAGCTATGACAATGGGAAAGTAAGAATGAATGAGTGGAGAAATGTCAGTGGATTTTCAAGGTATCCAATGCAGATGGCTTTTCCAGGTTATCACTGGTCTTCATTTCTGTCAAGAGGGTCTTATTCCTTTTTTTTTTTTTTGCGAAAAGAATGATGGTTCTGAAGGGGCACATCTGGTTAAACGTGTACATTATAGTGCGCAAGGATCCAGGTTCAAGCTCCTGGTCTCCAACCTGCAGGGGGAAAGCTTCACAAGTGGTGAAGCAGGGCTGCAGGTGTCTGTCTGTTTCTCTCCCTCTCTATCTCTGCCTCTTAATTTTTCCATCTCTATCCAATAACAGATAAATAAATAACAACATAAAGAAAAAAAAAGAAATCTTAAAAAAAAAAGGTGATGGTTCTGAAGGAGTATGATCTCTGCTCAGTGTCCCGTGAATGCCCAGAGCTCTGCTTCCTGTGGATAAACATCTTCTTACTTTTTAAAATGTCTTTATTGGGGGGTTAATGGTTTACAGTTGACGGTAAAATACAATAGTTTGTACATGTGTAACATTTCTTAGTTTTCCACCTAACAATTCAACCCCCACTAGATCCTCCTCTGCCATCATGTTCCAGGACTTGAACCCTCCCCATCATCCTCCAGAGTCTTTGACTTTGGTGCAATACACCAACTCCAGTCCAAGTTCTGCTTTGTGTTTTCTCTTCTGATCTTGTTTCTCAACTTCTATGAGTGAGATCATCCCATATTCATCCTTTTGTTTCTGACTTATCTCACTTAAGATGATTCCTTCAAGCTCCATCCAACATGAGGTGAAGAAGGTGAATTTGCCATTTTTAATAGCTTCCTTCTAACTTTTAAGTCTTCTTCAGACTTTACCTGCTCTGTCTTTAATTGCCTGTTCAGGAGCTCACAAGTAACCCCTTTTTTAGTTGGGCTAGTCAGCTCACATCTCATGTATGATGCTATCTAGTCTTTGGTTATACCAACTCCCCACCTGAACACTCATTCCTGGAATCCTGCCTATCAGAGCTTTCAAGAGCCACACCTCGTCCATTGTCTCTATCAAGTTCTCTTTGACTATCTAGCCCTAAGAAAATTCTCCTCTCTCCTAAATATAAGGCAGATCTATTTCATATAATGTAGTTCTGGCTAACCATATATATATGTATATATTTTGCCTCCAAGGTTATTGCTGGGGCTCGGTGCTTGCACTACGAATCTAATGCTCCTGTAGGCTACTTTTCTCCCCTTTTTGTTGCCCTTGTTGTTCATCATTGTTGTTGTTATTATTGTTATTGCTGTCATTGTTGTCGGATAGAACAGAGAGAAATGGAAAGAAGAGGGGCAGACAGAGAGGGGAAGAGAAAGACACCTACAGACCTGCTTCATTGCCTGTGAACTGACCCCCCTGCAGGAGAGGAGCCGGGGGCTTGAATGGGGATCCCCTGCGCTGGTCCTTGTGATTTGTGCCATTAAGTGCACATGGCACCCCGCCAACCATACTGTAACATCCCTTAGTTTATTATAGGCTAGTTTCTCTATAGACTATTCAAGCTAGGGACCCACTGAGTCAAGAACCAAGTTATTTGCATTAGGGACCTACTTGGACTTAATTTTCTAACTTGTTTACCCAAGGGGGTTCTTCATGATAATCACACAAAGGCACTGCTCCCACCTTCTCCTTCACTTATAATCAGTTTTAGACATAAGCAGATCAACTCACCCATCATGATTAGATAATCCATTTAGTCTTTTTGAGAAAAGTGGGGGGGGAATGAAAGCCAGCTGCACTGATTGAAGCGACTGCAGGTAATGCAGAAGGGAAACGGGATTACAGCAGAAAAGTAATGACCTAAAGGAACAAATGAACTGTATACTTGGGGGCACAGATTTTATCTCTTTGTCCAAGTGGAATTCCACCATTAGTGGCTTACTGATATGTTTTATTGTCCCTGAGAAGACGGAGCAATATCATCAGTTATCAGTTTTATGAACAGGGGTTGGTCACAGTGTAGTTTCCTCACCTGTAAAGTGGAGATAATACCACCTCTTTCATTCACCAGGTTATATATAAGGGTCTAATATGGCCCAAGCACAAAAGTATATAATAGTAAGCAACACTGACAAGGTTGTCTTTTTATTTTATTTTATTATTATTTTTTTCCTTATTAAGAATCCAGACCCGGGGGCCAGGTGGTGGCACACCTGGTTGCGTGCACATGTTACAATGTGCAAAGACCTGGGTTCAAGTCCGCTGTCCCCACCTGCAGGGGGAAAAGCTTCACAAGTGGTGAAGCAGTGATGTAGGTATCTCTCTGTCTCTCCCTCTCTATCTCACCCTCCCCTCTTGATTTCTGACTGTCCCTATCTAGTAAATAAATTAAGATAATAAATAAAATTAAAGAAAAGAATCCAGACCTTCTCAGAGGGTTGCTAGCTACAGAGGAAAAATATGCCTTTCAATTATAAAGCATTGTGACACCACAAGGCTTTCTTCATTATCCATGACTTACACTTTTTAAAAATTCAATTGCTTGGGCCAGGTGGTGGTTGAGTGCACAGGTTATAGTGCGCAAGGGCCCAGGTTCATGCTCCCCAGTCCCCACCTGCAGGGGGAAAGCTTTGGGAGTGTTGAAGTAGTGCTGCAGGTGTCTCTCTGTCTCTTTCCCTATCACACCCTTCCATCTTGATTTCTGGCTGACTCTATCCAGTTAATAAATACAGATAATAAAAATTAATTGCTTTGTCACAGTAACATTACCTGACACTTGATTTATAAGACTATATATGTTTTAGAGGTACAATTTTATTTTAAAATATTTTTATTATTGGATAGAGACAGAGAGAAACTAAGGGGGGAGACAGAGAAGGAGAGAGACAGAGAGAAACCTCTACAGCTCTACTTCACCACTCCTGAAGCTTTCCCCCTGCAGGTGGGGACCAGGGGCTTGAACCTGGGTCCTTGTACACTGTAATGTGAGCACTTAACCAGGTGCTGGCCCCCTGGCCCCTAGAGGTACAATTTTACATCTGATTAAATTATGTTTTCCCACAGTACATGCCCATTACCAAGTGCCAAGATCCCTCTTCCACTTCCCATTTGACAGCTTCTACTCATCATCTAGCTGTGCAATGTGAATAAGTCATAAAATTAAGAGGTGGGTGGGGATTTACTAATCTCATCTGTGAAATGAGAGAAAAAAATAACCTAAAATGTAAGGAATCCAAATACAGATGAGGAAGTTAAGATTTTTAGGACCTTTCTCAATCACTGCTTTTGGAAAGGAGTACTATGAAATAATTCAGTTTTATAAAAAGGATGAGAAAAAGATAACAGTCTTTTATGCATTAACTACCTGACTTAAGAAATAAAAATCTTATGAGAAACTGCACTGGTGGTATCATGGTCCCCCACCCCACCCCACCCCACCCCCCAAAGCAAATAACTGTGATGAGTTTGATGCTAATTATTTGCAATTTGGATTCTCTCAGAACCTAGTGTGTGAGTAGGAATGGTTTCATCCACGAAGAGCCCTTACACTTAGGTGTTTCCGTTTACTGGTGAGTGGACTGGAGCACAAGTGTGTGTGAGAGCTCAAATACCAGCCTGCTCTCTTTCTGCCGCCCTGTTTGCTGAAGACACAGCAGATATTAGAATCCCTGCTGCATTTAGAGGGAACCACCTTTTGTATTTACCTTGAGGGCCTTCTGTGCTGGTTCACTGGATCCAATTGCGATCAGGTTAGGCCCAGCCATGCTGCAGAAACTCTTCAAATGCAAAGCATCAATTACCGGGACTGTGGAGACCGCATAGTCCTATGCATATAATAGAAACAGGCAGTTTGGCACTGCAGAGTGAACACCCATTCTAAACCTATCAGAAACACGCCCGATCATCTGGAGATTGCCAGGGACTCTGAGTATCAGGAGGAAGTACTGGGAACCACATGTTTTGTTACTGCTAGGTGAGTCCAGTCTGCTTCTCAAAAGAGAAGAGAGATACAGCTTCCTTCCATATGCATGACTGTTTCAATAAACTTTTGAGGCTGTTTACCTCATGGAATGGACTATGTTGGAAGGATCTATCTGAATATTCTGTGCACAGTGAGTCTCAAGTGTTTTGGAGGAATGAGAGCTTCTTTTAAATATTTATTTTATTTATTTATTCCCTTTTGTTGCCCTTATTGTTTTATTGTTGTTGTCGTTGTTGGATAGGACAGAGAGAAATGGAGAAAGGAGGGGAAGACAGAGAGGAGGAGAGAAAGATAGACACCTGCAGACCTGCTTCACCGCCTGTGAAGTGACTCCCCTGCAGGTGGGGAGCCGGGGTTCGAACCGGGATCCTTATGCCGGTCCTTGTGCTTTGTGCCACCTGCGCTTAACCCGCTGCGCTACAGCACGACTCCCGAGAGCTTCTTTTATAGCTCTCATTATAGCTCTCTTTTATAGGAATTATAGCTCTACCTAAGGAGTCTGGTAAACCAATGTATTGATGTCAATCTATAGCATAAAATGACTCTGGCGGTTACCTGCGTTAAATATTTCTCAGCAGTTGGCAGGGACCTAAAAACCTGCTATTCTTGATTCTAAACTGAAAAATTTACATTTCATGTCAGAGTAATTTTAATCTCTAAATTAAAAAAAAGTCAGTTGTGCTAGGAATATCTACCAGGTGGTTATAGGATTATCCACTGGGCAGAAACAGAAAATGTCCACCATACATTATTGCTACATGGTAGTCCCCAAAAACCTACTTACCAAGAATTTTTAAATCTTTTTTTATTAGCATTTAATCTTGATTTACAAAATTACAAGATACAGGGGTACAACACTACACAGTTCCCACCAGAGTTCTAGATTCCAAGTCCCTTCATAGTAAGCTACAGAAGTTCTCCCAAGGTTGCAGACGTGGGTTGACTATGATTTCCTTTTTTTTAAAGATTTTTTTAACTCCCTTTTTGTTGCCCTTGCTGTTTTACTGTTGTAGTTATTATTGTTATAGGATAGAGAGAAATGGGGAGAGGAGGGGAAGACAGAGAGGGGGACAGAAAGAGAGACACCTGCAGATCTGCTTCACCGCTTGTGAAACGACTCCCCTGCAGATGGAGAGCTGGGGGCTCGAACCAGGATCCTTACGTCAGTCTCTGTGCTTTGTGCCACATGCGCTTAACCCCGATACGCTACCACCCAACTCCCGGTTGACTATGATTTCTACAACCCTCTGTTTATACTTGTATATATGTGGCCCTTTTTTTTGGGGGGGGTTTTCTCATCTTCTCTTTCTTGCCAAGTCCTACATACAACTAACATTACATGCAAATATCCCTCCCCAGTCTTTTTTTTTCTTTTTTCTTTTTTCTCCTCTGGTTCCTGATGAAGTGGAGTAGAGAGACCTTTGGTCATCTTCCCCCTATAACTTCTCCCCCACTGGGAATATGGTTCCAAATAGTTTTTGGGGTGCAGAAGGTGGGAGTTCTGGCGTCTGTAACTGCTTCTATACCGGACATGCTGTTGGCAGGTTGGCCCATACTCCCAACATGTTTGAAGGGAGTATTGCTGGGGCTTGGTGCATGTACTATGAATCCACTGTTCCTGGAGGCCATTTTTCTCCATTTTCTTATAGGATAAGACAGAGAAGCTGAGAGGGGAGGGGAAGATAGAGAGGGAGAGAAAAAGACACCTACAGACCTGCTTTTGAAGCCACCCCCCTGCACATGGGGAGCCTTGGGCTCGAACCATGATCCTTGAGCATGGGTTCTTGTGCTTAATCTGGTGTGCTACCATTTGTCCCCAGAATTGTTTTTTTTTTTTTTTTTTGCCTCCAGGGTTATTGCTGGGGCTCAGTGCCTGCACTACAAACCCACTGCTCCTGGAAGCTATTTTATCCTTTTGTTGCCCTTGTTATTTTATCATTGTTATTATTATTATTGTTGTTGTTATTGCTGTTGTTGTTAGACAGGACAGAGAGAAATTGAGAAAGGATGGGAAGACTGAGAGAGGGAGAGAAAGATAGACACCTGCAGACCTGCTTCACTGCTTGTGAAGTGACCCCCCCTGCAGGTGGGGAGCAGGGGGCTCAAACCGGGAGCTTTACACCGGTCCTTGTACTCTGCGCCATGTGTGCTTAACCTGCTGTGCTACTGCCCGCCCCCCCCCCAATTTTTTTTTAAGCACTGCTCAGCTTTGGCTTGTAGTGGTACTGAGGGACTGAACCTGGGAATTTTGGTGTCTTGGGTAGAAAAATCTTTTTGCATAAGCATTTTGCTTTCTCCCCAGTCTGAGAAATTTGTGTTTGATAGTTTCTGAATCTTCTAGAAAATATAAAAATATCAGGTGGGTGGGGGGAAGAATACAGATCCAAAAAGGATGACAGAGGACCTAGTGGGGGTTGTATTGTTATGTGGAAAACTGGGAAATGTTATGCATGTACAAACTATTGTATTTACTGTTGAATGTAAGACATTAATTCCCCAATAAAGAAATTTTTAAAAAAATTTAAAAAGAAGAAGATGTAAACAGAGGGGAGAAAATTAACAGTCTCTGCATAATATTCCCTCTTGACTGTGGTCTGGGGGGTGGCGCAATGGATAAAGCATTGTATTCTCAACCATGAGATCCCGAGTTCAATCCCTGGCAGCACATGTACTACTAGAGTGTTGTCTGATTCTTTCTATCTCTCCTATCTTTCTCATTAATAAATTAATAAAATCTTTTAAAAAAAAGAAAACATAAAAATATTGGGAATTATTTTGCAAAATTGGTGACATTAAATGTCGTTATTCATGACACCTTGATTCAGTGGGTCTGCGAGGATGACTCAGGGAATCACTGTGCTCCAGGCATCAATCATTCTTTACCTACCTACCTTGAAAGTGTCAGCCAGGATTTCAGCACCTCGTTGATTTGTCCTCTTGGAAAGTCCCACAAAAAATTCTCTGCCTACAATAAATGCCATGAAACATAGTAAGTGGTTGGCACCAGTGGGGGCATGATGTTTCTTTTTTAAAAAAAACATTCATTTATTATTTATTGGATGGAGATGGTGAGGAATCGAGAAGGATGGGGGAGACAATGAGGGGAGAAGAGAGAGTGACCTGCATGCAGCCTGCTTTACAGCTCCTGAAGCCCCCTCTCTCTCCCCACAGGTGGAGACTGTGGGGCTTGAACTCAGGTCGCTGTGCACTGTAGAGTGTGTGTTCAATTAGGTGTGCCACAGCCTGGCCCCCAAGGTATTTCTTGATTTATAAATAATGATCTTAGATCATAGCAGAGGTCTTTTCTTCCCCACAGAGTGCATCTACAGAGGGTTCGTGACCTTCATCTTTCTACAGATAAGATCTCAAACTACTTTTCCACTGAGATCAGTTTTTTCATAGGAACAAGTGGTAGGACAGTAGTTGATGAGGACTTGAGGGAGGTGGAACTAGAGAGCGTTTATGAAAATTTCGTTTAGAAAGATGAAAAAACATTGGTGATAGATGATAGTACAACTATATGAATGTCGTTAAGGCCTTTTAATTATTTAACGGAATAGTTAAGTGATTAAAATACTTTTTCAAGAAATCAAAAAATAAACTGCTTAGGAAACAGTAAAATTAAACTTAACAATTTAATAGCAGTGATATATTACTCGTATTTTCTTTTTTTTTTTCCTTAAAGAAAAATATCAGACATCCTTGGTAAAGTTAGATTCCTTTTTTTCTTTTTTTATAATATCGATGATGTAAGGGCTGAAGAAACCATCTGGGTAAATTACTTAAGATATTTTATTAGTGGTTTAATAATAATTAACAAGACTGTAAGATAACAGGGGTACAATTCCATATAGTTCCCACCACCAGAGTCCCTGTATCACCTCAATTGGAAGCTTCCCTATTCCTTATCCCACTGGGAATATGGATCAGAATTCTTTCTGGGGTACAGAAGGCAGAAAGTCTGGCTTCTGTAATTCCTTCTTCACTGGACATGGACCTTGGAAATCTACCCATAATGGGTAAATTATTTCAATTTACCTTCAGGCCTTCAGGACTGAGCTCCAAGAGAATATTTTTAAAACTACATCCACTTATTCAAAATAAAAACATCAAATGGGGTGCTACTTACAAAGTATAAATGTTTAGGAGATGGAACTTTTTACTAATTTGACTTTCCTGAAATTCTGCAATTTTTCTTCTGAGAAGTCACTAAATAAAAATGGTCTCCTAGTTATAGACAAACAAACAATTGCAGCAGAGAGGATTAGGCAATACATAAAAGAGGGGATTCTTATAAATCCCTGAGCTCAGTGGAAAAGAATTCCACATGAAATGTGAAAAAAATATTCAAAGAAAAATTGTTATATCTTTAACCTAGAATTTTAGGGTAAGGTGTAAGAAGAATAACCACGTAGAACTTAATTGACTGAAAAATGCTACAAACTTAATTTCCATGATCTTCTTATAAAAGAGGTAGATGACATAGGTCAAAATATGCTATGTCAAATTCTAGGGTTCATGCTGTTGGCAGAGTAAATTGATCATTCGTCTTTCTGACTACTTTATTTGAGTGATAGCTTCCCTGTGTATTATACAACACTTAATTGTTCCCTTACCTTTTATATTTTTAGTAAACTGATAATTATATGTATAGATGCTTAATAACATTCTTGTTCAATTGATCTTTTTAATAGGACTGCTTCATTTCAGAAGTGATGGTATTCCTGAATTTCACTACACTGTGAAGCACAGGACTGACCCTCACATTTTCAGTGGCACTAGTGTTCAGGTGGTATCACTCTGATTTCTTCACTGTAATTTCCCTCTAAACTTTTTTTTTTAACTTCTGTATAATGGTTTTAATATCCTTTGATGATCATCAAAACAGATTCATTATTTGACTATACAACTGATTTTTCTGTTAGAAAACTAAAAAAAAAATCTATAAGAGATTTATAATAATAAAACAAATCTCAAAATCCCAAATATGTATTCTACTTGAAATAATTTATAATGAACAGATAGGCTAAATACTTGGGTCTTCACTTCACATATCAACTGTTATAGTAGTGAGTTGGTTGGTATTACAGTAACTTATAATAAGGATTTTTAATTTTGTTTTATATTGTTCTACTATTTTTTGATGAGCTAGGAATTCCCACATGAACAGTTGCATCACTCCTAGTGTGCTTTGTCATTTAGAGAAAGAGGGAGAGGGAAGAGGAGAAGGTGGTGGGGAGGGAGAGGGAAAGGAGGAGGGAAAGGGAATTCACAGCACCATGTGAATTCATCACTCCTTTCTACACCACAGTACTTCCATACAGTGCTGGGACTTGAACCTGAACTGTGCATAAGGCATGTGAGCTCTAGCCTTAAACCAGAGCTAGAGCTAGAGCTAGAGAGAGAGCGAGAGCGAGAGAGAGAGAGAGAAAGAGAGAGGAAGAAGGAGGAGGAGGAGAGGAAAGAGGAGGAGAGAAGAGAGGAGATATATTTCTGGAAAGAAAAAAGAGAAAGCACAGTAAATACTACAAATCAAAAGGGGAAACAGCTATAGTTAGTGTAGTTTGAAACAGATACTGAGAAGATAACGAGAAAATTTTGAAAACAGACTGAATTGAAAAAACCTTCAAAAAGAGAACTCACCAACACTGACTCAGAAAAACCTAGTCATATAATCAGTAAAAAATACAAATCAGTTTTAAAAATTTCTACATGCCTAAGGCTTTAAGGTCCCACGTTCAATCCCTAGCACCACCATAAGCCAGAACTGAGCAATGTTCTGCTCTCTCTCTCTCTCTCTTTAAAGTAGAATAAAAACTAAAAATATTTCCCCACAAAGAAAGTACCAGGTTCAGAGGATCTGTTTATAGGTTATTTCAACTAAAGATTTTTTTAAAAAAAAAAAGCACAATTCAAAACAGAACAGATTTTTACAGATTAAAAAATTAGGAAATATCCACTAATTGTGTTATGAGGTTAATATAAGTATAAAAGCCAAAGATAACAAAAAATAAAAGCTGCAGGTCATAGTAATAACAGGTCTTAATCAAAATGTTAGCAGAATAAATTCAACATTATATTAAAAAGGAAACTGTATAATAACTAAGTTGATTTCACCCCAGCAAGGCTGGTTAAACACAAAACAGTAGTCAAATAGTGTAATTATCCACTTTACTAGACTAAAAAAAAATCTATTAATAATATAATCATCTCATTGAACTGAGAAGACTATATCACCTGGAATTACATTTCTAGGTATTTAGAGAAACTGTCATGTATATCCCCAGGACACATGACACAAGCATGTACATACTGAAAACTGGCCAACACTAAAGTACACATCAGCAGCAAACTGAATCAGTACATTGTGGCGGTCTTACAATTGGATACCACAAGGTAATGAAAAACAGTATAGTTACATGTACTGAGCTAGCTAAAAAGCAGGAGAAAAATCACACTGGAGTTTACATAGTATGATCCAAATCATACAAAATTGTAAGACAAGAAAAGCTACACAACACATAATTCAGGAATACAAATATTACGGTAAACTCAAAGTGAGACAAGGTGATGATTCATAAACATTCAGGAAGGGTAGTGGTTAGTTCAAATTGGGAGGAGGGAGATTTTAGGAAGGGGAATTCCACGGTCCTGGCAATTTTTTATTTCTTAAGCCAGGTGATGGACCCTGTGTTCACTTTTTATTGATCTTTCAATTGAACTAAAACATTTAATTCCTTTTCTTATGCTCCATATTTCACAAAAATAAATAAATAAATGTAGAGGTAAGTTGATGTCTCTCTAAGAGAACAGGACTGAAACAACTGTCAGTGGCTATTCACTTGACAGCCAGATTTCTCAGTGGAACTGGACTTGGAGAGAAGCTTCCCTTGTGTCCATTTTCTGATCAATTATTTATTTTTTATTTTTTAAAGCTTTTTTTTTAAAAAAAAAATCTTTATTTATTTATTGGTTAAAGACAGGTAGAAATTGAGAGGGAAGGGGGTGATAGAGAGGGAGAGAGACAGAGAGACACCTGCAGCCCTGCTTTACCACTTGTGAAGCCTTCCTCCTGCAGGTGGGGATCGGGGGATCGAACCTGTATCCTTGTGCACTGTAACATGTGCGTTCAGCCAGGTGCGCCACCACCTGGCCCCCTTCTGATCAATTATTAATGAAGTTCTGAATTACAGGAGGACACAGAGCACATGGCAAATAGTCCAAATTTAAGTTTTTCCCTGCCTCTCTACCTCTCTGTCTCTATCTAAAAATAAAATAGTATGTCCACAAACAGTTGGAAAGGTTAATGTTAACATTACCATTTCTCTAGTAGACATATTATAAGCACTGTAACAATTGATTCTAGTTAGTTCAATAATAATATCGGTCTTTATCTTATGTTGAGTTCGGGTATTATCCATTTGGCATTAAACAGAGTCAATTTGCACCCAGATTATTTCAATTCGTCTTGCCATCTGGGAAACAATTATTTGTAAATGACACATCTTGAATTAAGAATTTTTCACCACACTGTGTAACAGATATGCTGTTGTACAATACAAATCTATATAACCACCTTGGGGAACATGGAAGATCCCACCTATCAAGTAATAAGTTTTATTTAAAATATTCTCTTCCAATATGCAAATGAAAGAAATGGGAAGCACTGAAAGAACATACACCCAAATACTGAAGTGAACTTTGAATGAAAGGCTATTTTTTTCTTGTGTAGTTTTCTGTATTCCCCAAATTTCCTGCATTAAGAATTTTGCTTTGGTAATTACAAAAAGGACTATTATTAAAGCAACTCTTTTGAGGCAAATATCAGAAATATATGGGACAAAAAAAGTAAATCAGATCTACCTGTGAATAAGACGTCTCCTCCGTCTAAGGTTGCATTTTCGTCTTTCATTTCTACTATATTGAGCTGAAGTTTTGCTAATGCTTCTTTCATCATGTCAACCTGTTGAAAAGAAAATCATTCAGATGAATATCCCACCATTTCCTAGGATAAAAGCCAACTATCTAAAACTTGTAAAGAATGAATCATTTTCCCATGTACACACACACACACACACACACACACACACACACACACCCTTGTGAATATATGAATACGTGTAGTACAGTATAGACCATCTATAACCATTTGCAAGCGTAATTACCTACAGGAATTGTCCTCTTCTAGCCCAAGCCCAGGACAATATTACAGTTCCTTCCCCATCGCCCCCCTTTTTCTGTTGGATAGTTGAAGGACATTGTTGGAGGCTAACTAGGGCAGTATTTGAATAGTCTCTAATTAGGTACAGGAGTCAAGAAAGGGAGACAGTACACTGATTCCTTCTACCTTTGCCGGATGGTAAAGACAATTTAAAACTTTCAGTCAATCAGTGAGTCAAAGCTCATACATACAGTGTAATAGGAGGAATCAATGATAATAACCAGTAGTTGATATCCCACCTCACAGAACAAACATGCCTTTCTATTCAAATATTTTCTTTTAACAAAATTTTATTGGGGAGAGTTAATGAATTGCAGGACATTTGTCTACACATGTGTAGTTACCCAGTTCTGAATAACAGATGTCTGCTACATACTCTGGTACCTTCCCCCCCCCCCCCAGTCTCCTCTCTTCCCATTCACTCTCCAGAATCCCTTGCTTTGGTGCGGTACCCCACCCTTTCTTAAAAAATATTTTATTTTGTTTATTTATTTTTGCCTACAGGGTTATTGCTGGGGCTCAGTGTTTGCACTACAAAGCCACTGCTCCTGTGACCATTTTTTTGGATTTTCTGGACAGGACAGAGAGAAACTCGGAAGTTAGGGGAAGATAGTGAGGAAGAAAGAAAGATGGACACCTGCAGATCTGCTTCACCACTTGTGAAGCGATCCCCTGCAGGTGGGAAGCCCGGGTCTTGAACCAGGATCCTTGAGCGTGTCCTTATGCTTTGTACTATGTGTGCTTAACCCAGTGCACCACCACCCAGCCCCTTTATTTTATTTTATTATTTAAAAAAATATTTATTTATTCCCTTTTGTTGCCCCTGTTGTTTTAATGTTGTAGTTATCACTGTTGTTGTCGTTGTTGGTTAGGACAGAGAGAAATGGAGAGAGGAGGGCAAGACAGAGAAGGGGAGAGAGAGAAAGACAGACATCTGCAGACCTGCTTCACTGCCTGTGAAGCTACTCCCCTGCAGGTGGGGAGCCGGGGTCTCGAACTGGGATCCTTATGCTGGTTCTCGTGCTTTGCGCCACGTGTTCTTAACCCGCTGCTCTACTGCCCAACTCCCTATTTTATTATTTTTTTAATGAGGGAGAGAGAGAGAGAGAGAGAGAGAGAGAGAGAGAGAGAGAGACACCAGAGCACTACTCAGCTCTGGCTTTTTGTGGGGCTGGGGACTGAACCTGGGATCTCAGAGGCTCAGACAAGAAAGTTTTTTTGCATAAGCACTGTGTCTCCCCAGCTCATACCCCACCTTTAGTCCAAGTTTATTCCATGTTTCCCCTTCCTAACTCTGTCTCTCATGTGGAGTCATCCAGTATCCAGCCCTCTCTTCCTGACCTAACCCACCCCACACTTTTCCTCTTGCTTCCGTGAAAGTGAGGCAGAGATTCAGTTCATAGAGTTTCTGTTCTGATGTCTGGTCTTTGACAGTTGGCTTTGGCTCACTACCACTGGCCATTCCACTCTGTTCTTTCTGCCGTCCCTTTTCCTACACACTCGCTGCTTTTGTTGCTGATAGTTTTTGAGTTTCCATTCTAGTCTACCACAGATGACCTCATCTGAAGTTAGAATTCCTTTACTTCTTTTCCTGTAGGATACCTTTTAATGGTGCTTGCAAGGCAGGGTTGTAAAATGTTAGAGCATGTGAGGTTTCTATGTAGATTTAAACTGTTATTTAAGCGTATACTCTAACAGATGTTAGGACTGCTAGAAAATATATTTCAGAGACTTTATATAATTCTGTGGTATACTCTAAAGCACAGAGATAATCTGGGCCAAATTAGGGAGCAGTTCTAGTGAAATTTACTTTAATGTAAGAAAAAAGTACACAAGGCATAACACATGCCCTTTGAAATCCACATTTTAATTCAAACCCTGTCAGTATCCCCAGCAAGCGAACTGACTCCAAGTCTGTATAACATCGAGCACAACTGGCACTGGCACATTACTGGGAAGGCTTGAAATCTCTTGGGAAGCATAGGATATATTCTATAGAAACCTGTGTCCCAAATGACCCTGTTTGAAACCTCCTGTTTGAACCCTCCTGTTTGAACCCTCCGTGAGAGCGATCCATGTCTGTGTCTGGAGCACGGCTGAGACATATCATGAGCTCTGAGGGGAAGCTAGTCCTGCCTCGGTACACCTGCTTCCTGCCTCGATGAAGACCCCAGGTCTGCCTTTGCTTGTTCTCATTAATGAAGTCCTCTCTAAAATAAAGAAAACTGATCACAGCAGAGACATATGCAGAGAAGATATGTGTAAAAGGCAAAAACAGGAGCTGGCAAGAGAACGGGCAAAGCGGGCAACTCTCCTACAATGCAGCACACCCAGTCCACATAGTAAATTGTTATTGAAAAACTTAGGAGATGTAAGTATAGCAGATTAACTTCTAGTGTGAAAAAGTGCAAATACTTAAGGACCTAGGTTTAAGTCTCTGGTTCCCATGTGCAGGGGGGAAGCTTCACAAGCCATGAAGCAGGGCTGCAGGTGTCTTTCTCTTTCTCTGTATCTCCACCTTCCCTCTTAATTTCTCTGTCTATATCCAATAAATAAATAAATAAAGTGCAAATATTATGTCAACAAGTCTGATATTCACGGAGTCAAAAACATTAAGGACGATATAAAATAAAACGATTATTACCTCTCATCTTTGACCTGGAAATCATGTAAAAATTCCACACACCAGAGTGACTCAGAACAATAAAAATTATTTCCCTAGATGAAACGGTCATCATGTTGTAATAAATACATCTAGTGACCTCTCTGAACACCAGAATAGGTGTTCCTTTGTAATAGGAAATGGAATTGTTGCTGTAGCACAAAAAAGAAGCAAAACAATAATTATCATGACTTGTTTGGCTACAGTGAATCCAGGGAAACACAGAAATGTTTCCTTCTGGCTTCTGACGATATGTCCTTGGAAAATTCACTGAGCTTACAAAGAGATATGATGCAAAAAAAAAATTGTTCCTTTTTTTTTTGCCTGTAGGGTTATTGCTGGGCCTTGGTGTCTGCACTATGAATCCACTGCTCCTGGCAGCCATTTTTTCCATTTTATTTAACAAGACAAAGAGAAATTGAGAGAGGAGGAGGAGGAGATAGAGAGGGAGAGAGGATAGACACTTGCAGCCCTGCTTCACTGCTTGTGAAATGTCCTATCTGCAGGTGGGGGGTGTGGGCTCGTAGTGCTACGTGCGCTTAACCAGGTGCGTCACTGCCCACCCCCCACCTACCTTTTTATTTCTGGCACCATTAAATCTTTAGTATCATTATAAATATTTCAAAAATTATTCAGCCATAATGTCATTTTGGTCTGAAAAGTGTGTATGCAAGATCTCCACTCAGGAACTTTTACTGATATTTCTAAAGTTCAAAGAGAATAGAAGCAGGGAAGCTGGTAGTGCCAGCTTTAGAAACACGATTACTTTAAATGTCCCGTGTCTTTCGCATTAAAGTTCCGAGGATAAAATGCCGTGGTTTCTTAAAAGTTAAAACAGCTGCATTTACATGAAAAAAAAAGGCCAGGTTCCAGATGTCATCAGGATGCCGGCCAGGCTTCCCTAGACTGAAGACCCCACCAATGTGTCCTGGAGCTCCGCTTCCCCAGAGACCTACCCTACTAGGGAAAGAGAGAGGCAGACTGGGAGTATGGACCGACCAGTCAACGCCCATGTTCAGCGGGGAAGCAATTACAGAAGCCAGACCTTCTACCTTCTGCAACCCACAATGACCCTGGGTCCATGCTCCCAGAGGGATAGAGAATGGGAAAGCTATCAGGGGAGGGGGTGGGAAATGGAGATTGGGTGGTGGGAATTGTGTGGAGTTGTACCCCTCCTACCCTATAGTTTTGTTAATTAATCCTTTCTTAAATAAAAAATAAAAAATAAAAAAAATAAAAGGCTTTTGTACACAGGCTGTAGTTTAAAAAATCAATTTAGTGGTATCTCTATAAACAAAGTCACTAGAATGGGTCTATACCACAAACACTGGTGATGATGTTATGTTCAGAGTTAAGTACATGGAAAAGATTTTTTTTTAAAAAAAAAAAACTCAACCATCAAGTAAACAGTTTTGAGAATTGCAGGACCACATGGCATCAGGTTGCCAATGCTAATCCCAGGGAAATTTCTGGAAAAGAAACAGGAGATGCTGAATCCAGATGGGATTCCTTGAAGAAGACACACCCCAGTGTAAACAAGACTCAGAATTGCCCTCTAACACGAACCCAAAGCCAGGCAGTTAGGCAGGCTGTTAGAACAAGTAATAGAACTAGAGAAGTGGCGATTTCCAGTAGGAAAAGATCCAAGCCATGGCCCTTCAAGAAACTGCCCATTCTGTGGTTAAACAATCACACTTCAGGTCGACTTCACTTTCAAGAGAAAAAGAAAAACTGAAAACAACGCACCCACCTTTCACACCCACCTTTCACAGAGACACTAGCCTTGCAGAGTAGAACTTAGTATTACTCATGGTGCAGAGAAAGTGGGACAGTGTTGATTCCAAGGACTGAGTTGAATGGGTCATTTTAGCCCATGAAATTTGAAATAGGGGGTAAATCAGACAAATGACCTACATGAAATTTAAATATGACTATATGATTTTAATATTCTAATCCAAGGATTAACAAGCACTTTCTTCCTTTTCCTCTTTTGATAAGTTCACATCTTACTATGGTAGGTGTCTATAAAACACTCTCACCCCCACCCAGCTTTGGTCTTTTTTCATCATCATGTACCAAGGCCTGAAAGTTCTCCTGTTCCCCACCCCTCTCCTTGCCCTCCTTTCCCAGAGTCCTTTGCATTGGCACAATACACCAAACCAGTTCAAGTTTTACTTTCTGTTTCCCCTTTTTTGTTCTTGTTTCTTAAGTTGTACCCATGAGTGAGATGATTTCTTATTCATCCTTCTCTTTCTGGCTTATCTCACTTAACATGATTCCTTCAAGTTCCATCCAAGATGAGGTGAAGGTGACTTCATTATTTTTAATAGTTGAGTAGTTTTCATTGTGTATATATACAACTTTCTTAGCCTGTTGTTGGACATCTGTTGTTGGACATCTAGGTTGCTTTCAATTTGGGCCATTACAAATTATCTCTTGCTGTTTTTTTTTAAGAGTTTTTTTTAAAAATTATTTATTTCCTTTTGTTGCCCTTGCTGTCTTATTGTTGTAGTTATTATTGATGTTGTTGTTGTTGGATAGGACAGAGAGAAATGGAGAGAGGAGGGGAAGACAGAGAGGGGGAGAGAAAGACAGACACCTGCAGACCTGCTTCACCGCCTGTGAAGCGACTCCCCAGCAGGTGGGGAGCTGGGGGCACGAACCGGGATCCTTACGCCGGTCCTTGCACTTTTTGCCACCTGAGCTTAACCTGTTGCGCTACCACCTGACTCCCATCTCTCTGTTCTATTCTATCTTTCCTCCTATCTTTTGCTGACCACTGTAAATTCAGACCACTTCTGCTGTTTCTTTCCTTTTTTTCATCTTTATTTATTTATTGGATAGAGACAGACAGAACTTGAGAGGGTGACTGAGAAGGTGACTGAGAAGGGAGAGAGACAGAGAGACACCTGTAGTACTGTTTTACTGCTCGCAAAACTTTCCCCTTGCAGGTGGGGACCAGGGGCTCCAACCCTGCACATTGTACCATGTGCACCCCCACTCAGCCTCACCGCTGCTGTTTCTAATCACATATCCTTTTTTCCCCCAAGAGTTGTGATGAATTTCATAGTGATTGTGTTTTCTCTTTCTTTACTTCCACCCTTCTTGTCTTCTCCTCTTCTCTTTCCCTCCCTCCCTCTCTCTCTCCCTCTCGCTTTTCCCCTATTCTGAAGTACAAATGTTTGAGCTAAGTGAAAGGACAGGGCTACGTTTATTATTTTTTTGCCACCAAGGTCAACGCTGGGGCTCAGCACTTGTGTGACAAATCAATCGCTCCCAGGAATCATTTGCTTCTTCTCCTTCCTATTCCTCCTCTGCTTCTTCCTTTTTCTTTTTTATTTGATAGAGAAAGAAAGACATCTGCAGCACTGCTCCACCGTAGGTGAAATGTCTCTCACTGTAGGGAGTGGGTGGGGAACTTGGACTCTGGCACTTCTGTATGACAATGTGTGTGCTTTACCAGACATCCGCACCACTGCCTGGCCCCTGGGGTACCATCTTCATCATCACTCCACTGGGAATGCAGTGCTGTGATCAAGGGTTTAAACGTCAATCTTGCTACTTAATAGCCAAATGTCTATAGTCGGAGCTGCAGTCTTCTGATCTTTAAAATGGGTATTCAGTCACAACCAGACCAATTTTCTAGACTTCTCCTGGTCATCAAATGCATGTACATCATCAAACACATGATGAATGATCCAGAAGTATTAGATGACCTTATTTTGATGAATGCTACTTTGCGTGTACTCAGTAATAAACACTTGCATTATAAGGCTGACCCACAAGAGAAAAATATGTTGCTTTTTCTTACAAGTTTCTTATATTTTACCACCTCATGACAGACCCCATCTGCTTTTCCAGTGAAAAAAAATCACAGTCATTTCTGCAAAGTCAATGTAAAATTAGAGCACATGTATTGAAGACATATTTAAACTTTAAATCATTGCAATCTGATTTTCCTTCCAGTTTCTGGAAACTGGAAGGCTATGTGGTAGACTGCTTACATCATCTCTGCTTTGAATATGCTCTCTAGAAATACAATATAAGGTGGGCTGGGGGTGTGCAGCATAGTAAGATGTTCTGCAGGATTCGGAAAAGCATCAGCAGAGATAACCGAGGATGATGATTTATTGAGGACATCTCCATTTTACAGGATCCATTCAATCCCATGAATTCCTTCTCTCGAGCAATATACTTTTTTTTTTTGCCTCCAGGGTTATTGCTGGGGCTCAGTGCCTGCACCATGAATCCACCGCTCCTGGAGGCCATTCCCCCCCCTTTTTGTTGCCCTTGTTGTGGTTATTATTGTTATTGTTGATATCGTTCATTGTTGGATAGGACAGAGAGAAATGGAGAGAGGAGGGGAGACAGAGAGGGGGAGAGAAAGACAGACACCTGCAGACCTGCTTCACCACTTGTGAAGTGACTCCCCTCCTGCAGGTGAGGAGCCGGGGGCTCGAACTGGTATCCTTATGCCGGTCCTTGCGCTTTGTGCCATGTGTGCTTAACCCAACCCCTTCTGTATACATTTTTTTTTTATCCTCCCCATCTCTTTTCTTAGTATCTTCTTTAATGGCTCTCACTTATCCTATCATGTTCATATGATCACCCTTTCTTCTTCTTAAACTCTTTTGGGCTCTTCTCAATTGAGGGAAGAAATAGATACCTGAATGCAGGCTCTGTTACTTATTAGCCATGTGGTTTGGGATGACTTAATCTCTCCGGGCCCAGTTTCGAATCTGGGAGTGGGATAATGTTTTCCTCTCTAACAGGGATTCCATGAGTAATAAGCAGGTACACATAGAGCATCTGGCTTAGTGACTGGTATACTGTGTTCAAAGCCAATAGTGGTGAATATTTTGTCCTAAATTAATTCAGTGTGTGCTTTGGGCCCAGGATCTTTTTTAAAAAAATAAATTGAATATAAAAATACAATTTTCAACATTAAGTAAAGTATCTTTTGATACCAACTCTTCTTTCTTTCTTAAAATCTCCATAAATCTCAAACCAAATATAAAATATACATTTTATTGGCATGATGAATGCATAATGCCTTGTAACAGTACTATAATTAGTGTAATACTCTATTTTGATGCCAATATTGTTCAGCTGGTCCTGTATAATGTTGACTTTTTTCCCCTTTATTGGGGGATTAATGTTTTACATTTGACAGTGAATACAATAGTTTGCACATGCATAACATTTCTCAGTTTTCCACATAACAATACAACCCCCACTATAACGTTGACTTTTAAAGCACATCTTCCTTTTAAAAATATTTATTTTAGACAGAGACAAAGAAATTGAGAGGGACAGAGGTTGATAGAGAAGTGGGGGACAGAGAAAGAGAGAGGGGGAGAAAGAGAGAGGGAGAAGAGGGAGAGAGAGACCGGCAGCACTGCTTCACCATTTGTGAAGTTTCTCCTGTAGGTGGCGACTGGGGGCTTGAACCCATGTCCTTGTGCGCTGTGATGTGGGCATTTCTGACAGTTGTTTTTCACTTCCCTCTTTATCTCACCTAGAATAATCACCTTTAGCTCCACTTGTTACGTACTAAGTCAATGTCATCTTTTTAGTGATTGAGTATTCCAATATGTATATATCCCAGAACTCTTTTATCTTGTCTACTAATGGACATTTAGGTTGTCTTAAGGTCTGATTTCTAAAGATCCTGTATTTTGTTTCCTCAAACATACACAAAGTTACTGAACTTTTGGAAGCCACTACACCACTTTTCTCGTTTCTAGATCAGACACTGAGGAGTTATTTGCCAAACAATTTAAAGAGTTGACCGCGGGGGGGGGGGGGGGGGGGAACAAGTGGTGATGCCTCTGGTTGAGTGCACACATTGCAATGGACAAGGATCCGAGTTCTAGGTCCTGATCTCCCCTTCTGGGAGAAAGCTTCATGAGCAGTGAAGCTGACTGGCAGGTGACTTTGTCTCTGTTTCTCTTTCCCTCTCTGTTCCCCTTTGTTTTCAGGTTATCTCTGTCCTATCAAAGAATAAATTAAATGAATAATTTTTTAAAACTAAAAAAATATAGTTGACAATGTATTTTAATTACAGTGAAATTATAAAAGCCCATGGACGTGTAGACATACTGCACTCTAGGACAGTCTATACACTACAAGTTAATTCAACAAATATGGAAATAAGAGGATCTATATAACAAAAGGAAATTTTTTTTAACCTCTCATCAATTATTGGATATCTGGTTTGCTTCCAGACTTTAGCTATTTCAAATTGTGCTGCTGTGAACATATGTGTACACAGATCTCATCTGACAGGTGTTCTTGTTTCCTTTGGACAAATCTCTAGGAGAGAAATTGCTGGGTCGTTGGGTAGGTCCATTTATACTATTCTGAGAACTCTCCAGACTATTTCCCTAAGGGTTGAATCAACTTAACACTCCCATCATCAATGCAGAAGTTTCCCCTCCCCCCATTTTCTCCAACATTGTCCTTTCTTTTTTCTTTTATATTTTATTTATTTATGAGTGGGAGTTTTTTTAAATTAGGAGGAGGGGAAAAGGAGAGGAGCATGGAGGGAAGAGGTAGAGTCAAACAAGTTCCTCTCACAATGGATAGGACACCCAATCACCTAGCATTGGAAAAAAAAAGTAACAGTTAATTTTGGTCAATTTTTTGGTTAATTTTTTTCCCATTGCTAGGTGATTGGGTGTCCTATCCATTGTGAGAGGAACTTGTTTCACTCTACTTCTTCTCTCCACTCTTCTCTCCTTTTCCCCTCCTCCTAATTAAAACAAAACAAAAACAATTTTTTTTCCTTTCACTGCTCTTTTTTTGTTTGTTTGTTTTTGTCTTCTTTTCTTCCTTCTTCTTTTGCTTTCTGAATTCACTGATATTCATTTGTGAATTATTTTGGGGAAGAAATCTGACTCTATCTAATCATGTAACTACATATTGACTTATGTGAGTTTTTAATATCTGTCACATTAAGGGTACTATAAAAAGGGACTATGCCTACTTTTTGTAATCTTGAACCACTAATGACTAGCTCACAACTGCACACTATTATTTGCTCTCTCTTTCTCTCTTCATTTTGTCCCTTACCCTCTAAAAAATGGCTGAAGAAGGAGGGAGGAAAAGAGACACGCATATATAATAGTAATAATAAAGTAGAATAGAGTAAAAAACTCTAGCAGTCAGTCTGCAGCTTGGATGGCTCCAGATTGGCTCAGGCAGCCTGAGCAAAGACAGCTAATTGTAAGAGGTATCCAAAAAAAAAAAAAAAAACTCTCCAGGTAGTCTTTCCCAGGAAGGGTTGAAGCTCTGATTAGTGAGATATTTTGCCACTCATATAGAGCTCCAGCCACTTAGAAGGAAAAACAAAAGAGAGAGAGAGAGAAGGAAAGCAAAAAGTAAAAGGATTAGAATGACACCCCTGGTGAGCCAGGAATCTTGGTAAAGAAAATAGCTCAGCAAGAAGCCTGCTAGGAGCAGCTGTCCAGCCCCCTAGGGTCTGGTTCTGGGGTGGGGTGAGCTTCAGAAATAATCAAAAGATTTCCTTTCTTTTTCTCTGTTTTCTAACCTAAAAGTGAGCTATAGGACCCCTCCCTGGTGTCACACTTAGGACCCCTTATTCACCCTCCTGCTGACAGCCCAGTATCCTACCCTATCCAGTGAATCCTAGGTTATAGGCTGCTGCTTGTTGGAGCTCACACCAGCCTCTGCCTCCAGGTTGCCATCCATCTACTTATAGTTAAAAAGCCCTCAGGCTCCCATAGCCTACAGGGAAGAAAAAGAACAAAAGAGGCTTTTAAACCACTGTGCTCCAACTCAGGGATTAAAATATTGAAACTGTCAATTTCCACAACTGTGAACCCTTTAATTACCTTACTTAGACACAAGTCAATCCAGGAAGAGTGATCAGTATTTTGAAAAGTATTGAGAGATGGACCTCATAACATAATATATAGAATGGTTAAACCAACAAGAAGAAATATTGGAGAAATGAACCAGGACAAGAGTCCTGCTAAAAACTCCTCCAAAGGGTGAAGCACAAAATAATGAGGTCAACATCCAAACACTAGTTAAGGAAATAATCATAGGAGTGAGTAAAGAGTTTGAAAGAATTGTCACCAGAAATACAGAAACAACAAATGAGACTCTGGAAGAAAACACTAATTATCTCAAGGTTATTAGAGAGCTGAAAGCTGAAATAGCTGAGCTAAGAACACAACAGGCTGAACAAGCTAAAACAGTATCAGAACAGGGTAACAAAGCAGATGAACTCCAGAAAACAGTAGATGGAGAGAGAATAGAATAAATGAGGCTGAAGATAGAATTAGAATTAGGAAAATCAGGATGAATTAAAGACAACTATAAAAGAAGTAAGAGATTTCAAAAAGAGATTAAGAGATACTGAAAACAAGAACAGAGGGAGGGGGAGAAAGCATTCTTCAGGACATAATAGCTAAGAACTTCTCTAGTCTAGACAACATCAAAGACATAAAGGTTCAAGAAGCCCAGAGGGTCCCAAACAGAATTCACCCAGACTTAAAGACATCAAGACACATCATACTTAGAATGGAATGGAATAAGGATAAAGAAAGGATCCTGAAAGATGCAAGAGAAAAACAGAGTCACCTTCAGAGGAAAACAAATAAGATTAAGTCACCTACAGAGAGAAAAGTTATAAGATTAGCAGCAGATTTCTCCACACAAACAGTACAGGCCAGAAGAGAATGGGAAGATATCTCTCGAGTGCTCAATGAGAAAGGCTTTCAACCAAGACTACTGAATCCTGCTAGACTGTTATTCAGACTAGATGGAGGCATAAAAACCTTCTCATACAAGCAACAGTTGAAAGAATCAACTATCTAACAAAGTCCCAAAACCTAGATATACACCAGTTTCTGTGAGATAGAGCATATGTTCACACGTATCCATAAACTACTGCAAAATATATGCCTGAAAGCAGAAGTGCACTAGAGTTTGCAGTGAGTATCCCCCTAGCATTTCCTCTCCACTATTCCAAGCTTTGGGTCCATGATTGCTCAACAATTTGTTTGGCTTTGTATGTTAATTCTCTTTTCAGTCACCAGGTTCCAGATGTCATCAGGATGCCGGCCAGGCTTCCCTGGACTGAAGACCCCACCAATGTGTCCTGGAGCTCCGCTTCCCCAGAGACACACCCTACTAGGGAAAGAGAGAGGCAGACTGGGAGTATGGACCGACCAGTCAACGCCCATGTTCAGCGGGGAAGCAATTACAGAAGCCAGACCTTCTACCTTCTGCAACCCACAATGACCCTGGGTCCATGCTCCCAGAGGGATAGAGAATGGGAAAGCTATCAGGGGAGGGGGTGGGAAATGAAAATTGGGTGGTGGGAATTGTGTGGAGTTGTGCCTCTCCTACCCTATGGTTTTGTTAATTAATCCTTTCTTAAATAAAAAAAAAATCAACTATCACCAAGCCTCCTCTGAAAGAAGTTCTGAAAGGTCTCCTATAAACAGTCAGACCACCATAAATATGCCATCTATCAGAACACTCTAAAAATCTACAAGAATGGCATTAAAATATCTTAAATCTTTGATATCACTAAATGTCAATGGCCTGAATTCACCTATTAAAAGGCACAGACTTGGAAGATGGATCAGAAAACACAACCCAACAATAGGCTGTCTACAGAAAACCCAACTAACTCAACAAGACAAACACAGACTCAAAGTGAAAGGATGGAGAACTATCAGACAGAAATAACTAAAGTTAAGGCAGAAATAACGAACATTGAAAATAAGAAACCATACAAAAGGTCAACGAAAGAAAATGTTGGTTCTTCGGAAGAGTGAACAAAATCAACAAACCTTTAGCCAGACTCACAAAACAAAAAAGGGGAAAACCCAAATAAATCGGATTATAAGTGAAAGAGGAGATATCACAACAGACACCACAGAAACTCAGCATATCACGCAAGGCTTCTATGAAAAACTGTATGACACAAAGCTAGAGAACCTGGAAGAAATGGACGATTTCCTCGATACGATACCTATGAACTTCCAAAAGTAAATAAAGAGGAACTAGATAATATGAACATGCCCATCACAGCTAATGAAATTGAAATAGTTATCAAAATCCTTCCCCAGAATAAAAGTCCTGGATCAGATGGTTTTACAATGAATTCTACAAAACCTTCAAGGAAGAGTTAATACCTCTACTTTTAAAAGTCTTCCAGAAGATTGAAGATACTGGAATACTCCCTTCAAGCTTCTATGAAGCCAACATCATTCTGATACCAAAAGCTGACAGGGACACCACCAAAAAAGAAAACTACAGACCAATATCTCTGATGAAAATAAATGCTAAAATATTGAACAAAATTCTAGCCAACTGGATACAACTGTATACATCATTACCAAGTGGGGTTTATCCTAGGCATGCAAGGTTGGTTTAATATACATAAATCAATCAACATGATCCACCACATCAATAAAAGCAAGACCAAGAACCACGTGGTCATATCAATAGATGCAGAGAAAGCTTTTGACAAAATATAACACCCCTTTATGTTCAAAACACTACAAAAAATGGGAACAGATGGAAAATCCCTAAAGATACTAGAGTCTATATATAGCAAACCAACAGACAACATCATACTCAATGCTGAAAAACTGGAAGCATTTCCCCTCAGATCAGGTACTAGACAGGGATGCCCACTATCACCATTATTATTCAACATATGTTGGACTAGCTTCATGAGCAGAGACAGATGACCCGGGACTCATGGTTGAGCTGTACACAGTATCTCTTTTTTCATGCAGAACACAGCACAATCTAAACCAAGCTATACTAAAACTAAACTAAACACACAATCCTATATATACTCGCCAAGTAGGGCAGAAACAGGATGTGACGCAGAAAGGGTGGAGCGAAAAGTGACTGGTGAAAATCAGGGTGTACTACAAGAGGGGGCAGAGCAAAAAGACTTCATGAACCAGTGGGGATTAAATCAATGCCATGCAGGCATGCTGGTGCTTAGTTATGTAAATAGAATAGTGATAAGGGGGGGTTAAACCAAATGAAACAGAAGGGGTTTTTAGAAGCAGAATTAGAAGCATACCAACAAAAATAGTGTTGGAAGTTCTTGTCATAGCAATCAGGCAGCAGCAAGGAATTAAAGGCATACAGATTGGAAGAGAAGAAGTCAAACTCCCCTTATTTGCAGATGACATGATGGTATACATAGAAAAACCTAAGGAATCCAGCAAGAAGCTTTTGGAAATCATCAGGCAATACAGTAAGGTGCCAGGCTACAAAATTAACATTCAAAAGTCAGTGGCATTACTCTATAAAAGCACTAAGCTAGAAGAAGTTGAAATTCAGAAATCAATTCCTTTTACTATAGCAACAAAAATAATAAAATATCAAGGAATAAACCTAACCAAAGAAGCGAAACATTTGTATACTGAAAATTATGAGTCACTACTCAAGGAATATGAAAAAGACACAAAGAAGTGGAAAGATATTACATGTTCATGGGCCGGAAGAATTAACATCATCAAAATGAATATACTACCTGAGAAACACATGAAAAAATGCTCCAAGTCTTTGATTCTCAGAGAAATGCAAATAAAGACAATATGAGATACCATTTCACTCCTGTGAGAATGTCATACATCAGAAAAGGTAGCAGCAACAAATGCTGGGGAGGTTGTGGGGACAAAGGAACCCTCCTACACTGCTGGTGGGAATGTAAATTAGTCCATCCTCTGTGGAGAACAGTCTGGAGAACTCTCAAAAGGCTAGAAATGGACCTATCCTATGATCCTGCAATTCCTCTCCTGGGGTTATATCCTAAGGAACCCAACACACCCATCCAAAAAGATCTATGTATACATATGTTCTTAGCAACATAATTTGTAATAGCCAAAACCTGGAAGCAAACCAGGTGTCCAACAACAAACAGATGAGTGGCTGAGCAAGTTGTGGTATATATACTCAATGGAATACTTCACCGTTTTCAGCTGATCTTGGATGGAACTTGAGAAATCATGTTAAGTGAAATAAGTCAGTAACAGAAGGATGAACATAGGATGATCTCACTCTCTGGAAGAAGCTGAAAAACAAGATAAGAAGAGAAAACACAAGTAGAACCTGAACTCGAATTGGCGTATTGCACCAAAGTAAAAGACTCTGGGTTAGGTTGGGGGAGAATAGAATGTCCAAAAAGGATGACAAAGGACCTAGTGGGGGTTGTATCTTTATATGGAAAACTCAGAAATGTTATACATGTACAAACGATTGTATTTACTATTAAATTTAAAACATTAATTCACCAATAAAGAAACTAAAAAAAATTAAAAATAAATAAAAAAAGAGTTCAGTGGGATAGCATGGTCCAGGTTCTAGCCCCAGTTTCCACTGCACTCACAGAAGCTTTAGTGCTGCTGTGGGTCTCTTTACACCTTCTCTTTCCTTTGTTAGATGTAGAAGGAGGGGAGAATCACTATGTGATTAGTAGTTATCTATTCCTGCTGAGAGGTTATCTGGAATTCTTTTCTAAGATAGAAAATTTCTGTAAGATCCTCAGAATGTAAATGGCTCACCTTAGTCTGTGAAAAAATTAATGAAGGGCTTCCTATGTTAGAAAAATTCTGGATAGAACTGAAAATTAGTTAATACATTAAAATCTTCAAAAGTTGTCAGAAGTAAGTATATGCCATTATTCATGTGGCTATTCTGGGAGCTTATGATATTTCCTGGTTAACATGTGTGAATGATTTATAATATTTATAATAACCTAACTTATTTTTGATTCTATGGAACTTTAATAATAATAAGGGTGACATGAACTATATCTCTGGAAAAATTTCCCATGGTGGGGTGTGTAGGCAGTGACACACTGGGTTAAGCACAAATAATACAAAGTGAAAGATGCCAGATTCTAGGCCCATGTCCCCCCTTGCAATGGTGGGGGTCACCTCACAAGCGGTGAAGCAGGTCTGCAGGCATTTATCTTTCTCTCTCCCTCTCTACCTTTCCCTTCCCCATCCCTCTCAATTTCTCTCTGTTCTTTCCAAAAAATCCAAAAATTGACCACAGGAGCAGTGGATTCATACATAGTACAAGCACCAAGCCCCAGGATAATCCTGGAGGCCAAAAATAAAATAAAAAAAGAGAAAAAATTCTCATAGGTTATTAGAAATCCATTGTACCATTTCCCACTGATTTATTAAGTTACTGGTTTATTTCAAGTAACAAGTTCCAAAAATTAACCAGTATATTTAACATCTTGGTTTCTGTATTTGTAAGATGGGGGGGGCATAGTTCAAAAAATGAGATCATTTCCAGCTCTTGGTTTCAAAGAGCTGTAGTCTCAAAATAATTTTTGGCATTCATAAATGTGACTCTCATTGTAATTCTATTTCTCCACCATACAGCATATTGAAAACATCACAGAGTGTTATTCATGAGTAAAGTATTCCAGTATTAAACCAATTTCAGTCAGGAGCAAGAGACTGGATATATTTGGTGAGGTAGAGTTTTAAAAAAAATCTTAGGAGAACCTTCAGATATGAATAGAAGGACTTTGTCTTAATGTGGAAAAAAATTTTTTAAAAATTTCTTTATTGGGAGATTAATGGTTTACAGTTGACAGTAAAATACACTAGTTTGTACATATGTAACGTTTCCTAGTTTTCCACATAACAATTCAACCCCCCACTAGGTTCTCCTCTGCCATCATGTTCCAGGACCTGAACCCCAACTCCAGTCCAAGTTCTGCTTTGTTTACCCTTCTGATCTTGTTTTTCAACTTCTATGAGTGAGATCATCACAGTGTCATTCATCCTTTTGTTTCTGACTTATCTCACTTAACATGATTCCTTCAAGCTTCATCCAAGATTAAGTGAAGGTAAATTCACTATTTTTAGTATCAGAGTAATATTCACATACACATACACACACATATATATATATATATATATATATATATATATATATATATATATAAAATAACATGTGCACTCTGCTGAGTGAGGTATCACCTGGCTTCTGAAATACTATTTTTAGAGTTATAACTCTAGTAGATAAAGGATATTTATTGAACTATTTGTGTGTGTGGTATGTATCTGTGTATATACATGCATACATATACAATGTATTCATAAATATACACACAGACACATGTAGTAATACATCACATAAATGTGGCTTGGGCTACCCTATTCTCATTCACTTGACATAAATTCAGCAAATAATAGTGTGCTGTTGGGGGCAGATCCAAGATGACGACTTGGAAGCAGCTGCTGGCGTGAGCTCCGACAACAATTGCTGGAAAGGGTAGGGTTTCGTGGCCTTCAGCAGGATGGTGAATAAGGAAGGGGTCCTAAGGGTGTCACCAAGGAGGTGACTATAGCACAATTTGGGTTAGAAAACAGAGAAAAAAGAAAGTAAATTTTCCGATTATTTCCAAAGCACACCCCTCTCCCCTCCCCCTATAACCAGACCCCAGGGCCTGGAGAGCTTCCTCTAGCAGGCTCCCCACTGAGCTTTTTTCTTTACCAAGATTCCTGGGTCACCAGGGGTGTCATTTCAACCCTTTTCCTTTCTGAGAGCCAACAGGGAGCCATTCAAGCTACAGATTGACTGTTAGGGTTATTTTTTTTATTCTGTTCTATTTTATTATTACTATTATATATACATGTGTGTCCCTCTTCAGGTTGACCAAAATTAACTCTTAGTGTATTTTCCATTGCTGGGTGACTGTGGGTGTCCTATCCACTGGGAGAGGAACTTGTTTCACTCTACCTACCTCCTCTATACACTCTCCCCCTTCTCCCTCCTCCTAGCTAATTAAAAAAAAACAACAGCCAAAAAAAAAAAAAAAAAAAACCCTCTTTCCTTTCACTGCTCTTTTTTTCTTTCTTTTTTTTCTCTCTCATTCTTGTCTTCCTTTCTTCCTCCTTCTTCGGCTTTCTGAATTCACTGATACTCATTTGTGAATTATTTTGGGGAATAAATCTGACTCAGAGTGGATTCTCTTTGTGTGTGTCTCTTCTCTACTTCCCTTTCTCCTCTTGCTACCCCTAGAATTTACAGTGGACAGTAGATTTGCATACTAGTCTATTCTTGCTATCCCTTTTTTCCTTACTCTTTCTTTTTCATTTGGATTTGGTTGCTATTTTTTTCTTGGACTGGAGGAATTGTTTGGCTAGCTGGTATTGGTTAAACTGCTGCAATCTTTACTTCAGTTACTATTGTCATTTCTGAGGTTGGTGAATTAATTTGGTATAAAGGTATTTAGTACAGCATGGTTTGTACTCAAAACACAACAACTGAATAATAACAGAACATAAAAATAAAAAAACACATCAGTAAAAAAATGGTTCAACCAAGAGCAAATAAAACTGCCACTACAATGAATGAAGACAAGAGCCCAGAATAAACTATAAATCAGTCAGAGGTAACCATCGATAAGAAAACTATGCAAGCAATAATAAATTTAATAATCACAGAAATGAAGACAACTATGAAGGAAAGGGCTAGCAGAATTAGGGAAACAAAAGATGAGACCCTCAAGGAAAATACTAGCTACCTCAAGGTAATTAGAGAACTGAAAGCTGAAATAGCTGAACTGAAGAAACAGAAAGCAGCTGAGGGAAGGGAAAGCAGACTAACAGAAGCAGAAAACAGAATTAGCTAGACAGAGGATGAGCTAGAGAAAACTAAGAAAGAGGTAGAAGAGCTCAAAAAGAGATTGAGAGACACTGAAAACAACAACAGAGACATATGGTATGATCTCAAAAGAAGTAACATTCGCATAATTGGCCTGCCAGAGGAAGAGAGAGAGGAAGGGGAAGTAAAAATTTTAGAGGACATTATAGAAAAAAACTTCCCAGACTGGAACAACAGAAAGGACATTAAGATTCAAGAGGTCCAGAGAGTCCCAAAAAGAATCAACCCAGACCTGAAGACACCAAGACATATCATAGTTACAATGAAAAGAAGTAAGGATAAAGAAAGGATTCTAAAGGCTGCAAAAGAAAAACAAAAAGTCACATAGAGGAGAAAACTCATAAGACTATCAGCAGATTTCTCCACTCAAACTTTAAAAGCTAGAAGAGATGGCAAGATATCTATCAAGCCCTGAATGAAAAAAGGTTTCAACCAAGGATAATATATCCTGCTAGACTTTCATTCAAACTAGATGGAGGGATCAAAACCTTCTTAGACAGACAACAGTTAAAAGAAGCAACCATCACCAAGCCTGCCCTGAAAGAGGTCATAAAAGACCTCTTATAAATAAGAATATCACTATCACTCTTATCTATCAGAGCAAATAAAAATTGTTGAATAATGGCACTACAATACATTAAATCCATAATATCAATAAATGTCAATGGCTTAAACTCACCCATAAAAAGGCACAGAATGGGAGGATGGATCAGAAAACATAACCCAACCAAATGCTGCTTGCAAAAATCCCATCTGACCCAACAAGATAATAGTGTGCTGTTGTGAGCTAGTCATCACTCACTACTTTTTGTAAGTGGTCACAAAAAGTAGGCATAATCCCTGCTTTATGTGACATAATACCTTAATGTGACAGATATTAAAAACTCACATAAGTCAATATATAGTTACATGATTAGATAGGGGGGTATGGAAGTAAAGAAAAAAAATACTTTGGAAAGACATAATGTGATTCAGAGAGTCAAGAAGAGTTGTCTATATGCATGTAATTGTGGAAACATTTTATCTAAAGAAGCAGGTTTATGTTAGCTCAACATTAATTTGATACAAAAACATATGTTCAGTAATTCAAACTGTGCTATTTGTCACCTGAAAGCAATGAAAGTAATTATACTATGAGGAGTATCCATACCTCCTTTATGGAAACATATATGTTGGGTCCTGCTTAGCAGTTAACCTCTGCATACTTCCTCATATACATATATTTTATCAATTTTTGGTTCATCCCCACCCAATTCCTAGGATTAATCAGATCCCAAGATAAGGAAGACCTCAGAGTACTCTAGCCCAAATGCTTCAGGACTTAGTGTTAAGTCATTCTGTATGTTTAGTCCAAATTTATACTGTATACTTAGACTCTACTTTGGTCCTTTCTCTGGCAGTCTTTTCTGATGAGTAAGCTATTATTTCCCCTGTGTTTCTTTTTTCTTCTTTTTTTTTTTTTTTTTTTTTCTGTCTTCATGGTTATTGCCAGGGCTTGGTACCTGCACCACGAATCCATGCTTCTGGAGACCATTATTTCCCCTTTTGTTGCCCTTGTTGTTTTATCATTGTTGTGGTTATTATTATTGTTGTTGTTGTTATCATTGGATAGGACAGAGAGAAATGGTGAAAGGAGGGGAAGACAGAGATGGGGGAGAGAAAGATAGATATCTGTAGATCTGCTTCACTGCCTGTGAAGCGACTCCCCTGCAAGTGGGGAGCCAGGGGCTCGAACTGGGATCCTTATGCCAGTCCTTGAGCTTCATGCCATGTGCACTTACCCCTCTGCGTTACTGCCTGACTCCCTTCCCTGTGTTTCTTAAGGATAAACCTTGGATCTTTCACCCTGTACATGGATTTCTATCCTTAAGGAAAGCAGGAAGAAAGAACTAAGTGAAACCCTGAAGTTCTGGATATATGAAAATTCTCAATTCCTTAACCAATTTGGATTGAATATTCTGTTGGATGCAGCAAACAAGACCAATCGGTAAAATCACTAAGCAGTATCCAGAGTCTATATAATGGAGTAAGGAATGTTTTTTTCTGCCAAGAGTCATTTGAATATTTATAACATCAGTTGCAGACCATACAAAACTATCAACTTAAAAATCAGCACTTGATGTTTGAAAAAAGTTCCTAGCTTTAGTGAATTTTGAGTCCTGCCTGTGGTTGCTTTGGCGGTGTCAGACCCCATGATTTTGCAGGCCATGTATACAGCTGAGCCAGATGTTCCCCACTTTTGATCTATAACAGACCACCTTACTAAACCCCATTAATTTCTGGCATAGGAACAACTATTAATAGAGGATTTTCATTTTGTAGAATACACTACAACTCATCATTCCAAAAATTACACAATATACAAGATAATATTTTTAACTTATTTTTTAAATCTTTGTTAATTTATTATTGGATAGAGACAGAGTGAAGCTAAGAGGGGGAGAAGGTAGAGGGGGAAAGAGACAGAGAGACATCTGCAGCCCTTCTTCACCACTCGAGAAGATTTCCTCCTGCAGGTGGGGACCAGGGGTTTGAACCTGGGTCCTTGTACACTGTAATGTGTATGCTTAACCAGCTGAGCCACCACCTGGCCCAGTGATTTTTAATTTATAATATTCTTTATTGTGGCTGACAATTATGTTGGTTAGATCATTTATAATACTAAGACCATCATGCTTACAGAAAATACCAAGCTACATAAGAAAGGGCAAATGCTAGTTCTGGGTGTGGTGTACTGCCTCACCACAAAGGTCCTTGGAGGAGTGGATTGAAAGGGTTGGAGAGATTCCTGGTGTCCTGGTGCACAACAGTGGAAAAAGACAAGTTGTGGGAGTAAGAATGGTTTGCAGCTACTTACCACAGGAAAACAAGCATTTGCACCCAGTGTCAGCAATTGAACCAAAAATCATTATCTCACCCAAAAAATAATTTGGGGGGAAAAGGAAAGTACTAAATTCTAAATAGATATTGGAAAGTCAAAGGCGCCCCAGGAAAGATGATACTGGCCCAATTTTGTAGATAAGACACAATTATAATAGCTTCACCTATCAGGATTGGAAGTTGACATTTCAACATCCAATTTATCTCTAAAACAAGGCTCAAACTGTAGGATGTACTGTTAGGAAGGGTAAATAGAAATTCAGCAGACCAGTGTACCAAGTCAATATAGAAACAGTTTACAGGAAAGAAATAATCCTCTCATTATCTGGAGAGGATGCAACAAAGTCCCAGGCATTCAAAGCCCATCTATAAAGATGCCATAGCAACCATTTCACTCACCATTAGGGGAATGCAAATTAAAACTACATTGAACTTCCTTCTCACACCTATGTGAATGGCCTTCCCCAACAAAACAGGAAATGGAAAATGTTGGAGAGTATGTGGAGAAAGGAGCTCTACTATACTACTGGTGGGAACGCCAACTGGTGCAGCTATTATGAACAACAGTATGAAGACTCTTTAGACAAACACAAATGGAAATACTTTATGATCCAGAAACACTACTCATAGGCATATATCCCAAAGCCAGAAAACACTAACTCCCATGTTCACAGCTACATTATTCACAATAGACAAAATATGGAAACAACCTAAATGTCTACTGACAGAGGACTGAATAAAGAAGTGACGGGACATATACTCAATTGAATACTGCTCAGCAATTTAAAAAGATTATATTGTGTTCTTTGGGATAAAAAAAGTGGGACTGGAGTTGATTGTGCTTAGTGAAGTAAGTAAGAAAGTGAAAGGCAACTACAGGATAATTTCATTCATATGTGAAATACAGAGAACTGAAAAACATGAACTTGAAAAAAATAAAAAACAGAACCTTGGGAGAGCTAGGATGGTTCCTATTTTGGGGTCATGGGAGTGGGGGCACAGCTTTGCTGGTGGGAGTGAGTGATGTGGAACTATTATTGTCTTATATTATTAAAACAGTATTTAACCACTAGTGCGCGCGCGCGCACACTCACACACACACACACACACACACACACACACACACACACACACACACACACACACACACACTAATTTTTGCCACCAGGGTTACTGCTGGGGTTCAGTGCCAGCACTACAAATCCACCACTCCCAATGGCCATTTTCCTCTTTTTTTTTTCCCCTCCCTAATTTTTACTAAATAGGACAAAGAAAAATTGAGAAAGGACAGGGAGACCGAGAGAGGGGAAGATAGACATCTGGAGACCTGCTTCACGACAGGGAGACCAAGAGAGGGGAAGATAGACATCTGGAGACCTGCTTCACTACTTGTGAAGCAGACCTCCCTCCCCGCAGGTTGGGAGTGGGGGCTTGTACCTAGACCCTTCTACTGGTAAGACGTGTGCTTAACCAGGTGCATCATCACCCAGCCCCTCATTTTTAAAAAAAAATATCATAGCAAGATTTCCCTGGAAAAAACATTGGAAACAACATTTAGCCTTTTAAACAAAAGGCCCTGCAGAAAATTTGTCTTGCCACTCCACATAGAGCAGATTGGTTAAGGTGGCCCATTTCCTTGATAATGACACAGGATGTATACTGAGCATCTAAGAGCAACTGACATTCTATCTGCAGAGAACAGATGAAAATGGTATTTATTACCAAATACCAAATGAACATGGCAACTATCAAAACTCTTGCAAAGTTTAGTCTGTTAAACTATCTGGCAACTTTAAAAATCTTTACTTTTCCTGAAAGTCAGAAGCATGGAATCTTTTGTTTTGTACTGTCCAAAATAAGCACGAAACATAAAGCTTTGTGTCCAGACTTTTGTGTGAATTCAGTGAGACTGCATGCTGCTTGTGAAGGTGAAAAGACTTCACTATGAGAGAGAATCGTTTTCCATGTCCAGTACACAATGAATACATTGTAGGCATTAATCTGCTCTTGACGTCTTCCCACCAAATCCCTGCTTCCATCTGGACTGTTGATTCTGGCAGAGTCAGATAGGCTTTCTTTCTCTGTGTTCCCATGTCTCCCCATGGCACCTCAATAATAAAAGATTTGACCCCGCTCTCTGTGGAGTCTGTATGTTTACAGGATGAACAAATGAACACCGTTACAATTCAGACACAATTTCTAGAAGTGTTGTAATCAATGTACTCATAAGGCAAAAATGCCCACATTGTTTTGTCAAGGCAGAGTCATAGATTATTAATAATAATAACTCAATAATAATTATTAATAATTAATAATTCATCTTGACAATTCTCATATCGTGATTTCCAAAGACCTCCCAGTGAGAAAAATACTCTTGATTTGTTTGTCATAATAATCATTAACTGCTATTTTTCTTTTTTCTACTCCAGTAATTTTACTCACTTCTTTATGCAACAGACACTTTTTTTTTTTACAGGGTGATGCTGGCTTTATAGAAGGAAGGAGTATTTCTGTGTTTTCAACCTTTTGGAAGAGTTTTAAAAGTAGAGGTATTCACTCTTCCTTGAAAATTTTGTAGAATTCATTTATTTGGGGAGTTGGGTGGTAGTGCAGTGGGTTAAGCACACATAGAGCGAAGCACAAGGACCGGTGAGGATACTGGTTCGAGTCCCAGGCTCCCCACCTACAGGGGAGTAGCTCACAGGCAGTGAAGCAGGTCTGCAGGTGTCTGTCTTTCTCTCCCCCTCTCTGTCTTCCCCTCCTCTCTCTATTTCTTTCTGTCCTATCCAACAATGACGACATCAACAACAATAATAATAATAATAATTACAGCAGTTAAAAAAATTAAAATAAAGAGTTTAAAAAAAAAAAGAATTCATTTATTTGCAAAACTATCTGGTCCAGGACTTTTTTTGTTGGGGAGCTTTCTGATAACTGTTTCAATTTCTGTGTCTGTGATTGGCCTATTAATATTTTCTAGTTTCTCTTTGCTTAATTTTGTAAGTTTTATGTGTTTGGGAACTTGTCCATTTCTTGGTGGCATATTGTTATTCATAGAAGCCTCGAATGATACTTTGTATTTCTGTGGCGGCAACAGACACTTTCATAGGCCATAAGAATACATTGTGAAAAAGATGATTCTTGTGTACATTCTGGTGGGATATACAAAGAGATAATAAATAAAAGCAGAAGAGAAAGATAGTGCTGGGTATTCTGTATAGATTTAGTTCAGGGGTGTGATGTAAAATGAATGGGAGGCTAAAAAAAAAGACTTTATGAAAATGTGACACTGTGCTGAGACCTGAGTGATTGAAAGGACTGGTCTGCTGCTATAAGAAAATGTTCCAAGTGGTCTGGGAGGTGGCACAGTGGATAAAGCACTGGACTCTCAAGCATGAGGGCCCGAGTTTGATCCCAGGTAGCACATATACCAGAGTGATGTGTGACTCTTTCTCTCCTCCTATCTTTCTCATTAATAAATAAATAAAATCTTTATATATACTTTTAATATTTATTTATTTATTTATTTTTCCCTTTGTTGTTGCCCTTGTTTAACATTGTTGTGGTTATTGATGTTGTCGTTGTTGGATAGGACAGAGAGAAATGGAGAGAGGAGGGAAAGACAGAGAGGGGGAGAGAAAGACAGACACCTGCAGACCTGCTTCACCACCTGTGAAGAGACTCCCCTGCAGGTGGGGAGCTGGGGGCTTGAACCAGGATCCTTACTGGTCCTTGAGCTGTGAGCCAGGTGTGCTTAACCTGTTGCGTCATCGGACTCCCAAAATCTTTTTTTTTTTTTTTTTTTAGAAAATGTTCCAGTAAGAACCTGAAGTCCTGGGTGCCATGTGGTGACAAATGAAATATGGCCCCACATACAGGAGGAGCTAGGGTTTGAGCCCCTGCTCCCCACCTGCAGGAGGGGAAGCGTCAGGAGTGATGTAGCAGGTCTGCAGGTGTCTCTTTTCCTCTTTCCCTTTCTGTCTCCCCCTCTCCTCTTAATTTCTCTGTCTGTCTTATTTAATAACAAGAAAGGGAAACAAAACAAAACAAAACAAAACAAAAAACGGGAAAATGGCTGCTGGGATTCACTGTGTAGGAACTAAAGCCTCAGCAATAATCCTGGGGGAAAAAAAAAAGCTTAAAGTCCAGAAGTTATATTTTGTTTCAGGAGCATTAAAATCTAGTGTGGGACCTAAAATGAACAGAGAAAGTGTTGTGGCATAATTTTTCTCTCATTTCAAGGCAGATTACATGTGCTTATTGATGGATTATCTGTAGATAAAGATGAAAGAAAAAAAGGATCAAGAATGACTCATATTTGTCTTAAGCAACTAGATGGGTGGTGGGGTAATACTGAGTTCTGCTTTGACCATTTTGAACCAGAACCACCTATTAGATGTTCGTTTAAAATATATATTTTCTTTTATTTCATTTTTTTACTAGAGCACTGCTCAGCTCTGGTTTATAGTGGTATTGGGGACCTAACCTAGAATTCTGGAGCCTAAGGCAGAAATGTTTCTTTTCTTTCTTTTCCCTTCCTTCCTTCCTTCCTTCCTTCCTTCCTTCCTTCCTTCCTTCCTTCCTTCCTTCCTTCCTTTCTCTCTCTCTCTCTATATATAGTTGTTATTGATGTCATCGTCGTTGGGTAGGACACAGAGAGAAATGGAGAGAGGAGGGGAAGACAGAGAGGGGTAGAGAAAGACAGACACCTGCAGACCTGCTTCAGTGCCTGTGAAGCGACTCCCCTGCAGGTGGGGAACCGGGGGCTGGAACGGGGATCCTTACACCGGTCTTTGCACTTTGTGCCACATGCGCTTAACTGCTGTGCTACTGCCTGATTCCCCTTTTTAAAAATATTTATTTATTATTGGATAGAGACAGAGAGAAATTCAAAGAGGAAAGGGAGATAGAGAGGGAGAAAGACAGAGAGACAACTGCAGCTCTGCTTCACCACTTGTGAAGTATTCCCCCTGCAGGTAGGGGTCAGGGACTTGAACCGGGTCCTTGCGCAGCACAATGTGAGCACTTAGCCCGGTGCACCATCACCTGGCCCCTCTAATCTTTAATACATTCACATTCACTTACTCTGTGGGGTTGTTAAAGATCTTAACTGAGATGCTTTTCATTAGCATTCCTCCAATCAATCACTGTATATATACTAAAGGTAAAGGAGTTCTGGTGGTGGGAATTGTGTGCAGTTGTACCCCTCTTATCCTAGGGTTTTTGTCAGTGTTTCCTTTTTATAAATAAAAATTATTAAAAAATGAAGGTGGTTGCATTTCTTCAAAATATATTGTTCATGACATTTTTACCAATTGAAATAAACTTTGTTGACACATAATTCAAGTTGCTGCTTTCCTTGTCTATACTAAAATGTTAAGGGATTGAACACAACATTGAGGGTAGTATTTGGAACACTAGAACATTTTTTTTGGGGGGAGGGGAGATAGAGAGGGAAAGAGACAGAGAGAGACCTGCAGCCCTATTCCACCACTCATGAAGCTGCAGGTGGGGAGCAGGGTCTTGAACCTGGGTCCTTGTGTATTGTAATGTGTGTGCTTAACTAAGTGTGCCACTGCCTGCCCCCCCAATTCATTCATTTATTTATTTATTTTTAGAGCACAGCTCAGCTCTGGTTGATGGTGGTACAGGGGGTTGAACTTGGGACTCTGGAGCCTCAGACATGAGAGTTTCTTTATATAACCATTATGCTATCTCTCCTAGCAATTTTTTAATGCTGTATTTTCTTTTTTTTTTTTTCTTGTTTTGAGTTTTATCCCTATGCTGTAATTAAACCCCCCACAAAAGATAATCATGACAGACTTTAGTCAGGGCTAACAGAGTACATAGTAACTCATTCTGAAATGTTTTCTGATTCCAGGCTTCAGTGTGGTTAGTGATTTTGTAAATCTCCACCATTTGTCATAGGGACACAGATTTGCTTCTCTTAGAGCTTCCCGAAAACAAGTTACTGACAAACTACTAGCTGAATGCTAAGTAATGACCTATTTGCAACCACAGTTGGAAAGAATTGTTAATGTTTATAAACATGTGTTTGCTATTAACAGTTATTTTAACAGGGTGGCAAAAAATAAAAACAATGTATAATTATTCTGTTATCAAATTGGACTTCCTCCACTGGACTGCCAATGGAACAGTTCAATAATATTTTCCTAATAGAAACATTCCGGTGAGTATTTAACCATAGTAAACTAATTATCATCTTGCAAATGAGTTTTGCCTTTCTCAAATTACTTTAGAAAAATATGATAATCTTCTTGCCCTTAAGAGTTTCTTATCCTTAAAAAAATTTTTTTTGTTTGTTTGTTTCCAAATTGTCATTAAGCATTAACTGACTTTTAAGGAAAACATTCATTTGGAGAATAGCTACTAGGGGTGTCACACAGAAATAGCTTCATAGCTGGTTTTGAGTAATTCTCAGAGTACGATAATGGCATCGAGATTCTCTTCTTATGAGGCAAAGGATGAAGAAATTAGATTCTCAAAAAAGAGCTTGCCACGATTTATTGTCTCTTTCCTTGAATCAGGGCTGTGCTGGCTGGAATCCATTGTCTCTCAACCAAATTCATCATGGCTCAGATGCACCACATGTCACAACAAGAAAGTGTTCATTATAAAAGGCACAAAGCTTACAGTCTAATAAAACACATAACTCGTTGGTCAAAACTACTTTGTGTATATATATCACCAGTAAAATTTTCTCAGTTAATTACTTTTTCAAAACTTGTTTATTGTTGATAGAGACAGAGAGAAGTTGAGAGGGAAAGGGGAAGATGTGAGAGACAGAGAGACACCTGCAGCACTCCTTCACCACTCATGAAGCTTCCCTTTGGTGGTCCAGGAGGTGGTGCAGTGTATAAGGCATTGGACTATCAAGCAGGAGGTCCCAAGTTTGATTCCTGGTAGCACATGTACCAGAGTCATGTCTGATTCTTTTTCTCCTCCTATCTTTCTCATTAATAAATAAATAGAATCTTTAAAAATATATATCTTCCCCTTGCAAGTGCGGGGTGGGGTTTGAACCTTGGTCCTTGTGCATGGTAGCATGTGCACTCAACCAGGTGTGCCACCATATAGCCCCTAACTCAGTTAATTTCAAGATTACATAAAGTGACACTCAAATCTTAAAATAAATCCTGGGGGAACATAGATCTGCTTATGCAGTCAAATTCAAATTGTATTTAGTGTTATGCAAATATATTTAAGTATCATTTTCCTTTAAAAATGACTTATCTCCCCCATAGGACCTTGCCCTCAATGTGGATCAACAATGGTGGAGAATGTTCCATCCTCTGAAGGTGGGTTGGATAACATACTCTGTCTACCAACTGAAGATGGGTCCTTGAAAGTGGTGCAACTCAGAATGTTCCTACTGATGACCACAGAAAGCAAGTTCGGACCTACAGGGATGTACAGGCTATACAGGCTCCTATGCTGAATATGGGCCCCAAATCAAATTGATGGGGTCTACAGTCAACAATATTTATACACCTTTCCCATATTTGGGAGCTACTCTCTTCCCTGATCCAGCTTTCTAGCCCTTTTTCTAGCCATGCCATCATCTCCCCAGACAATAACTTGGGTCCACCTACATATCAGACGTCAGGCTCAGGCAAAAACTAATATGGGCTCCTTAAATATACCTAAAATAGACCTACTAGCTTTTTCCAAAACAGAGACCCCCAAATTTTCATCTGCAATATTCAAGCCTTTAGGTTCATGATTAGTCAACAATTTTTATGGCTTTATTTGTTAACTCTTTTTTAGCCACGAGGTTCCAGATGCTACCATGATGCCAACCAGAATTCCCTGGGCAGACGACCCCTCCAGTGTGTCCTGCAGCTCTGCTTCCCCAGAGCCCCACCCCACTAGGGAAAGAGAGAGGCAGGCTGGGAGTATGGATCGACCTGCCAACACCCATGTTCAGCGGGGAAGCAATTACAGAAGCTAGACCTTCCACCTTCTGCATCCCATAATGACCCTAGGTCCATACTCCCAGAGGGATAAAGAATAGGAAAGCTATCAAGGGAGGGGATGGGCTAGGGAGTTCTGGTAGTAGGAATTGTACCCCTCTTATCCTATGGCGATGTCAGTGTTTCTATTTTATAAATAAATAAATTTTAAAAAGAGCGAAAAAAATAAAAATGACTTATCTATGAGAGCGAGAGAGAACATCACATGTAGTGCCAGAAATGGAACTCAGGATCTTAGGCTTGCAAGCTTTCTGCTGTACCACTGGGAAACCTCCCAGTCCACCTAAGTATTTATACATGTAGTTGGTCGGATTTTCTTGTTGCTTCAGCTTTTTCGAGGTACTCAGGAGCTTTGCAAAGTAGATGAACTCTTTCAGGTATTTTAGAGCACAAGCTAGAATACTGTCTCATTAGTGGCTTATGTCCTTGAGATTTGGTGTCATGGACTGATCAGTATTATTATTATTTTTAATTATATAAGGAAAAAGCAAGAGATATCTCTAAGAATGAAAACAATTATCATACATTCTACGGTAAAAAAGACTATGCTAGTTGTTTAACTAGGTCACGTATGAGAAAGTATGACTGTTATCAGACTACAGAAAGATGTGCAGAGACAAAAAGAGGCATGGCTAGTTGGCAGTAGTGGCTGCGGTATCACTGGTGGGAAAAGTTGAGAAATATCTTGAATATTTAAAACTTTTGCCAGTGGCATACCTGGTTAAGTGCACATGTTACAATGTGCAAGGACCTAGGTTCGAGCGTCCAGTCCCCACCTGCGGGGGAAAGCTTCATGAGTGGTGAAACAGGGCTGCAGGTGTCTCTCTGTCTCCCTCTCTCTATCTCCCCCTCCACTCTCAATTTCTCTCTGTCTCTATCTAATAAATAAATAAAAACATTTCAAAGAAATTAAAAAAAAACATTTTGCCTACAGTCTCATTCATCAAAGCCGATCCTGGCTTCCATGCTTTCTATTATTTCAAACATCCAAATACTACTGTGACTCTGGAGAAGACAGAATGCACCATTTTTCTCTGTCCAATGTGTTAGGGCTTTTTCTACAATCCACTTATAGCACACCTTTATCATAGGGGTTATCAGTTGCTGGCTCCCCTGTTGTTGACTATTGGTGTCATCTTGTCCTCATGGTTCATTCTCATGTAATAGACTTGAAATACCCCCAAATCCAGCCTTTGTTTCCACAAGTCTCATTTCTAATTCATTCAAAGATTTCACAATCGGTTAGTGTAGCTCTCTGCCCAATAGGTTCTCTCTCATTTGGCTACTTGGCTAAAATAGGGGAAAGTGTCTCAGTGGGCACATCACACACCTGCATGCCTGAAAGGTTGAGTTTGGTCTTGCCTTCCATTCCCAACCCCCACCCCACTTCGCCAACCTCCATCCAAATGCCGGAGGAGCAGAACTCTGGCCTGTCTCTCTTTCATGAAATAAGTAAAGCATGAAAAGAGGTCAAGAGAGACAGCACAATGATTATGTCAAAGACTCATGCTTTTGTCTCTGAAAGTTCTAAGTTCAATCCTGGCCCCACAATAAACCAGAGCTGAGTAGAGCCAAGAAAAGGGGGGCGGGGCAGGTGGGGTGGGAGTTGAATAAATATGAAAAGTGAAAAAGGAAATATTTCATTGTCGAAAATTAGGTTTGGAGACATCAGTAAAAATAAAAAGATGAGGGAGTTGGGCGGTAGTGCAGTGGGTTAAGCGCACGTGGTGCAAAGCGCAAGGACCAGTGTAAGGATCCCAGTTGGAGCCCCAGACTCCCCTGCTGATGGGGAGTCGCTTCACAGAATGGTAAACGCTAACAATTCTCTCCAACTGTGGTTGCAAATAGGTCATTACTTAGCATTCAGTTATTAGTTTTTCAATAACTTGTTTTCAGTAAGCTCTAAGAGAAGAAAATAAAAAATAAAAAAAAAACAAGGGCAACAAAAGGGAATAAATAAATATTTAAAAAAATAAAAAGATGGTGATATGAGATGAAGCTTAAGTTTTTTTTAAAAAATATTTATTCCCTTTTGTGGTCCTTGTTGTTTTATTGTTGTAGCTATTATTGTTGTTGTTGTTGGATAGGACAGAGAGAAATGGGGAGAGGAAGGGGAGAAAGAGAGGGGGAGAGAAAGATAGACACCTGCAGACCTGCTTCATCGCTTGTGAAGCGACTCCCCTGCAGGTGGGGAGCCGGGGCTCAAACCGGGATCCTTACTCCGGTCCTTGTGTTTTGCGCCACCTGCACTTAACCCACTGCGCTACAGCCGGACTCCCATGAAGCTTAAGTTTTAAGTAAGCAACGGGAAAGTAAACTTATAGTTACAAAATGACTCATTATTAAATACCTGCCAGACAGAGTTCCTCTGTCACTTGTAGATACGTAGAAGGCACCCGGTGCATGTAGATTTCTCATTATCTTGAAGACACCTGATAGCCCATAATACTCGATGAGACTGCCAAGTCCATGTTTACACTAGCTACGTTCCATGCACCGCATTTTATGACTAGAAAGGGTCTAAAATTCACGAGACTTGTTGAAAACTCCATTGTCACATTCAACCCATTCCAAAGTATAAGGAAAAAGAGCAGAACCGACATTTCAACTGGAGCTATTAGTCTACGTGAATAAACATAGTTTAGATAGTTTCCTAGCTGATCGGAAGATGATGGTCACATCAGAGGGACTGCTACATTTGTTTTCTTCATACCTACTTGATCTGTTTTGTTCTGAGCTGCATGACTCTTCCTGTGCCCTCTATTTCAACATTGTACAGAATTCAAGGTACAAATTCAATACGTTTGCAGTCTAATTTAGTATGCGATTAACAGAATTCTTTAGAGAAGATCATGGAAAAATGAAATTAAGCTTATTTTGGGGTCAATGGCCAGTTTCAAAGGAAACACTGATTCCCACAATTTTCCAACATTCTGTAAAACTGAAAACAAGTCTCAGTTGGAATGGCCTGGCCCTGGTTCTGTGCTGCTGGTGGTGAATAATACTGCCATTCATAGGAAATTAGAAAGCAAGGTTTTCTTTCCTCAACACTAGGAAGTTTTGGTTTCCCTTCCTTTCATTGATTCTTGCGTTTAAAACGGAACCCTATAAATCTCTCAGAACAAACAACAATATTCAGTGGGTTAAATGCTTTGCAATTTGCTTTTGCAGACATAAATAATGAACGGTCACTGCATTATAAATGGCACATCAAACCACTGCTGTATTATGTGTCAAATACTGAGGACGTATGCAGTGATTATCTGTCCTACAGAGTTAAGTACTATTAAGGAACTAAAACACTATGTTCACTGTATAGCCAGTGATTAATTTAGTCAAATAGTTTAGCCTTCATTCAATGATTAATTGAGAAGGCACGAAGGGAAAAAAATTAAATGTAAAGAAACAATTTTAAAAAGTTTTCAAGTTATTTCAAAACACAGGAAGCAATTACCATTACCACCACCACCACCATCATCATCATCATCATCATCATCATCATCATCATCGCTATTTGGGCAAATCCCTTTAAGAGCCTTAGCAGAAAAAACAGATATCCCCAAATATTTGTCTCTATAATACAGACAGTTTTCCAATGGGGAAAGTTGAGGTAGTATTTCTTTGCACAAGGCAACTGGTTTGCCAAAAAATTCCAGCTAAAAAAAAGGAAATTGTGCTCTGGGAGGTGGCACAATGGCTGAAACACTGGACTCTTAAGCATGAGGTCCTGGGTTTAATCCCTGGTAGCACATGTGATGCCTGGTTCTTTCCCTCTCCCACTCTCTCCCCCTATTCCTCTCATTAATAAATAAATAGAATATTTTTTAAAAAAAGTAAAATTCATTTTCTACATTATTTTCAAAGTATGAAAATATTTTTGTTTATGTTTTTAAAATAATCAAGATTAGTTATAGTGGAAGAGTTTTCCCTACAGCTTCTGTTCACCTGAGTGAGAACATAAAAAAACCTAACAAAACTCTAAATACTACAAAACTATTGTACAGCGCAAGTAAATGCTAAGACAACAACATCATAATTCAACAAAAACAAAAATGAATGTTGGGTGAATATAAAAGTCTGAAATTCTAGTGATTTTGCAATTCATAGCAAGACACACAGTTTATAAACTTATTTTCACCTAGACGATGTCAAAACAAGAGGTAGATATATGTATGGAAAGGTTCAGGACTGGAAGATTAAAATAAATCAGCACAGGAAACAACTTACAGATTCATGGAATATTAAAATCAGAAAATATTTTAACAGCCATACAGATTAGGAGACCAGGTCCATTCGGGCCAAAGTAGCTTTTCGGAAGTCATAGGAGGCAGAAAGGGAACTAGAACCCAGGTATCCTTACAGAGGTAAGAGAATAACATTCTGACTTAATAGATGTTTCTGAAACCAATTAATGTTAAGATTATTAATAAGTTATTTGCATTTAAAATCTAAAACTAATAATTATGTAAGTAAACTAATATATTAATACAAAATAAAAATATATAAATAACTAAGAAATAAAGCTATATTCATATGAAACAATAAATCTATATACATTATGAATGTATATTATGTAATTAGAAAGATATAATTCAATTTGTATTATATATTGCATATGTAGTAAACAATAAGTACAATTATACACACACACACATACATACACAGAAGTTTTCTTCTTAAATACAAGTACAGATTTCATTAAGTTATCATTTAGGGCACTAAATGAAATATCTGCCATCTTGTGAAACCAAAGACCACAAAGAAAACCTGACTTGGTATTGGAGGACAAGAATAAGCACTATTGTCCTATATGACATTAAACAAATTGGCATAGTTTTAGATGTCGCCATGCAATACAGAGTTAATGGCCAGGTGGTTTTTTTCAGGTGTGTTTCAATTGATAAGAAAATTTATCCAAAATCAGAGCTATTGGGCAGAGGGTAGATAGCATAATGGTTATGCAAAGAGACTCTCATGCCTGGGGCTCCAAAATCCCAGGTTCAATTCCCTGCACCATCATAAGCCAGAGCTGAGGAGTTCTCTGGTAATAAATAAATAAATAAATCAGAGCTATTTATCCTATCTCCCAGATTTTCCTTAAAATATTCCTTCATAAAGCTAAAACCCCTGCCCTGTACCCATCACCTTTACTCATTATACTTTTGAGAAATTTGATGACTGAATATTTGGCTTATCAAGCGAGCTGACAATCTCTCTTCTCTTCATTAATACTTTAAGCATTCCCACATGAAAAAATAGAATATATATATATATATATATATATATATATATATATATATATATATATAAATGCTGACACAGTTTCAACACTGAGTTCTAGAGATGTATCTGAAGTACCACAAAGTGTGTCATATGAAGAAAGCACGAATCAGAATAAGAGGTAATAGCAATTAGAATAATATTTAAAGATGACTTGCTAGACTCCATCTCCTCATTACAGCCATTTTGTGCACAATGAAATTTAAAAAACATTAAGTGAAAGATAATTTTGTTTGATACATATGCCTAAGTGTCATATTTAAAAAATAACCAGGTGGGGTATATGGAGCTAATTAGGATGAGTGAAGTCGAAAGGACAGACCCACACGTAAGATATTAACAGGTGGGAGTCGGGCAGTAGTGCAGCGGGTTAATGCACGTGGTGCAAACTGCAAAGAACCAGTGGTAAGGATCCCGGTTTGAGCCCTCCGCTCCCCATCTGCAGGGGAGTCGCCTCACAAGTGGTGAAGCAGGTCTGCAGGTGTCTGTCTTTCTCTCTATCCTCTGTCTTCTTTTCCTCTCTGTTTCTCTCTGTTCTATCCAACAATGACAGCAATGACAACAATGACAATCACAACAACAACAATAAAACAACAAGGGTAACAAAAGGGGAAAAATAACCTCCAGGAGCAGTGGATTTGTAATGCAGCCACTGAGCCCCAGCGATAACCCTGGAGGCAAAATAATTACTTAAAAAATTTTAAAAAAAGCTTTCACCCTCAACTTAAATCCTTTTCCACCATCATACATCAAGTCCTCAATGTCCTATTTCCTACTCCCTCCTGCCAACTCCTTCCTCAGAGTCCCTTGCTTTGGTGCAATATATCACACCCCGTCCACGTTTCACTTTGTATTCCCTTTTTCGGTCCTTTTTTTTTTTTTTTGGCCTCCAGGCTTGGTGCCTGCACTACGAATCCACTGCTCCTGGAGGCCATTTTTTCCCTTTTGTTGCCCTTGTTGCTGTGCTTGTTGTAGTTATTGTTGTCATAGCTGTTGTTGTTGGATAGGACAGAGAGAAATGGAGAGAGGAGGGGAATAGAGAAGAGGGGGGAGAGAAAGCCAGACACCTGCAGACCTGCTTCACTGCCTGTGAAGTGACTCCCCTTCAGGTGGGGAGCCGGTGGCTCAAACCGGGATGCTTAGCCGGCCCATGTGCTTTGCGCCACGTGCGCTTAACCCGCTGTGCTACCACCTGCCTTCCCAGTCTTTGTTTCTTAAGTTTAACCTATAAGTGAGGCCATCTAGTATCGGTCATTTTTTTCTTATTTTTGGTTTATTCCACTTAACATGTTTTCTTCAAGTTCCATCCAAGATGAGGCAAAACAGATAAATTTATCTTTTTTAAAGAGCTGAGTAGTATTCCACTGTGAATATGTATCACAAATTTCTTAGCCATTGATCTGCTGTTGGTCATCTGGGTTGCTTCCAATTTTGGGCTATTACAAATTGTGTTGCTAAGAATAAAGGCCTAGATATATCTCTTTGGATAAGTATTTTTGTTTTCGTTGGTATGTTTCATATTGGTTTGCTCCCCTTCCCCCCCCCTCTGAGAGAATTGGTTTGGCCCTTGCTAGTTTCGCTCCTGCTTTCTCCCCACCCCCTATGCTAAGGACGTCCAGAGTCCCAGCAGCAGCCACGGAGGGAGAATGATAGGGAAGCACATGGTGTGGTGATTTGCCCGTTTGTGAATAAAGATTAAACTGCAGCTTCTCAGCTCAGCTGTGTGTCCCTGAGTCTCTGTTCACCGTGTGAAGCTAGCCTGGCCGGCCTGCTTGAGCCTCCAAACTTTAACATGTTTTCTTTGGATAAATCCTCAGGAGAGAAATGGCTGGGTCATAGCGTAGGTCCATTTCTAGTGTTCTGAGAAATAATGTATCAAACTGTTTCCCACAGTGGTTGGACCAATTAACTTTCTCACAATCAATGTAGAAGGGTTCCTTATTTTTCATTCTTTTTTTTATATTAGTGATTTAATAATAATTATTATTTTTTAATATTTTATTTATTTATTCCCTTTTGTTGCCCTTGTTGTTTTATTGTTGTAGTTATTATTATTGTTGTTATTGTTGTTGGATAGGACAGAGAGAAATGGAGAGAGGAGGGGAAGACAGAGAGAGAGGGGAGAGAAAGATAGACACCTGCAGACCTGCTTCACCGCCTGTGAAGCGACTCCCCTGCAGGTGGGGAGCCAGGGTTCGAACCGGGATCCTTATGTCGGTCCTTGTGCTTTGCGCCACCTGCGCTTAACCCGCTGCGCTACAGCCCGACTCCCGATTTAATAATTATTAACAAGATTGCAGGATAAGGGGGGTACAATTCCCATCACCAGAGTTCCTTATCATTTGATACTGCTTTTGGTAGTGTCAACCAAGTCAATAAAACCATTGCCACCTCTACATTTCCACTTCAGATTGTGTCCAGATACACCAGGCCTGGGATGTCAGCTCTTCTGCTCCATTACTCTGGTGAGACTTTTGTTAATTCGTACGAATCCTTAATTCCGTTCTGGGAGGTGCACTTTCTTTTTTCTTTTCCCTTTTGTTGCCCTTTTTTAAAAAATCGTTTTTGTAGTTACTATTGTTGTTGTTGTTGATGTCATTGTGGTTGGATAGGACAGAGAGAAATGGAGAGAGGAGGGGAAGACAGAGAGGGGGAGAGAAAGACAGACACCTGCAGACTTGCTTCACTGCCTGTGAAGCAACACCCCTGCAGGCAGGGAGCCCGGGGCTCAAAACAGGATCCTTAGGTCACTTTGTGCCACATGTGCTTAACCGGCTGCACTACTTACGCTTAACCTGCTGCTGCGTTACCTCCCGACTCCCAGGGGGGGTGCATTTTCTAACAAAGCCACAGCACCTAGATATAGACCAGGACCCATGAGATAGGGAACACGTGCACAGGCATCTATACATTAGGGAAATTATACAACTTAAAGTAACAATGCACAGTGACTCAATAAGTACAGCAAGTAGAAAAACCTAAAAAAGACACCATTAAGTACTTCATCATGTAGTTTCTACTTAGACCTAGACACCCTCCTCACTTACATCCTATTTCACTTCCCTCAGTCACTCTAAGTCTAACCCTGTCAGATAAAGGATGGGCTACAAAAGCTGGGTAACGACAAGAGACCAGCATATTTTAATGATGACCCTTTTTTTTTTGCCTCCAGGGTTATTGCTGGGGCTCAGTGCCTACACTATGAATCCACTGCTCCTGGAGGCCATTTTTTTCCCATTTTGTTGCCTTGTTGTGGTCATTATTAATATTGTTGCCACTGATGTTGTTGTTGGATAGGAGACAGAGGAAGGGAGACAGAGGGGGAGAAAAACATGTGCAGACCTGCTTCACTGCTTGCGAAGTGACCCCTTACAGGTGGGGAGCTGGGGGCTCGAACTGGGATCTTTACACTGGTCCTTGCGCTTTGCGCTATGTGCGCTTAACCCACTGCACTACTGCCCGACCCCCAGTGATGAGCCTGTTGGTTACTACCAGGCCACCTCATCATCTGGGGCCCTAGTCAGGAAATCCTGAGATTCTCATGCAGATATGATGGGCCTAACCTCTAACAGATCACTCTCTCTCCACCATCATTGGCCATCTTCATCAGGAACAACACCATAAACCCTCTTGTGAGCCTCTATAGGACCTTGCCTTAAATGTGGAATAACAATGGTAGGGACTGCCCCACTCTCCAAAGGGAGGCTGGGTCAACATACTTGAGGTAAACTGGTCCTGAAATGAGTGCTGCCTAGAATGTTCCTAGCTGTGACCATGGAATGTGAGCTCAGACCTGAAGGGTTTCTTCTTAAAGACATCTCCCTCAAGCTTTTCATTAAATATGCCAAAGGTAAATCTTAGGTTTATTTAGCATTTGCCTTAGCATGTGCCTTTCAATAAAAATTCCTAGTACCCTAATGGAAAGAGGACTGAACTCTACCCTAGAAAGCTTATTATAGAAAAATAAAATTAAAAACAACAAGAGTGAATTTGTTCTCTATCCAGCCTGGAATCCATTTCAACAAGTCAGAATCCTGGCAACTGAAATACCCTATTCTTGCAAATGAAGTAGGAAATCAGCTGTTTTGTGAAATCAGGAGGTCAAACAGGACAGCAGAAGGAGCCACAGATTTGCCTGAAACACTGCAGAAAAATTACAGGGATAGGTAGATAGAAAAGGCCACTAGAACAACTGAAATGGCAAATTTTTCAAAATCTCCGGAGGTAAAATTTAAAGTCTCTGATTTTTATCAGGTCTAAATTTCCTAATATGCTTTAAATGCAAAAATATGTCTTAAACTAGATACACAAGTCGTAAACATGTATTGAATATCTTGATTGCCTCATTACTAGTGGATAAGTTATTATCACAATCTTTTGAGCAGTGAGGGGTCTTACAGAAAATTATCTAGCCCTTGTTTTTACAGATGAACATACCAACACCAGATGAATCCACTGTTCAGAGTCTCCAAATAGTCACAGTTTAGAGTCATCAGCTTGTTATCTGTCACCCAGAGAAGTGAGTAGTGATTTTTTCCATCATCCCCTTAGCACCATCCTTCTGCAAACAATGAGCACAATTCAGAACCTTCCCCTTCCTCTTCACTTATTTATTTTTATGAGACACTCACACTGAAGATTTACACACAGATTCTATGCTAGTACTTTTCAGTATGCACACAGTCATCCCAACACGGCTTAGATTATGGGACCATGACACTGTAGAGCTGAAATTGTCATTTCTTAATGATTTGTTGTTAACACCGTCCGTGCTGCCTTTTCTGACTCTATTCCAGTCCTGACTGCAATACTCCATTTCACTATCGGCACTCTCCTTTCTCTGTCTCTCTCTCAGGCTTTGCCTTTACTTCTCTGTCACACAGATATACTCTTCTGCACTATTTACTTACAGTGAAAGGAGAGTAGACTAGGGATGACTGACTACCAAAACCATAAGACTACACGTGTCATGTTGTTGCAAACCAGACCACCGTTCATTATAGGGTAATGACTATTCTATTAAGATTTCCCACCTCAAGTCCTAGCTTGTGACCTGAAGTCTCTTTGGGCCTAGCCACATGGGGCTTTGGGGTTGCTTAACAGTGGTGGTGCCTTTGATAGAAAAGCCTATAGGTGAGGCCTGGTGGTGGCACACCTGATTGAGTGCATATGCTACAATGCTCAAGGACCCAGGTTCAAGTCCCCGGTCCCCACCAGCAGGAGGGAAGCTTCACAAGTGGTGAAGCAGTGCTGCAGGTGTCTCTCTGTTTCTCTTCCTCTCTATCCCCTTATCCCTCTTGATTTCTGGCTGCCTCTATCCAATAAATAAATATCATAAAAAGATGATGACAATAATGAGTACCAATATTTTACCCTTTAGATAAATGAATGGATGATATAGAAATAACTTTTGTAATAAGTGCAGTGATTCTTGGTGGTTTGGGTTACGTTGGCAAGAGTGAATCTGAAAGTGAAGTGTTGTAACATTCCTTTAAGATTTCAATGCTACCTACTTATGCTATGTTTTGATATAGCTACTAACTATAACAGAGCTTGAAAGCTAATTGAGGATGTAATTTGTAACTGTATAGCAGTGTCGCTGGTCTGTGTTTGGGAGATGGGCCTGTAGCAAAGTGATTAGTAAGAAAATTAAACCATTATATTAAAATTAACTGAGACCCAGGGGCATTATTAATAACTGCTGATGATTTCTTTCCTATTCAGCTATGCAGTATCTATTTATTATCCTGAATTAGAGTCCGGGCGGCTACAGACAGACTATGACCCACATAGTCAACGACTGCCACCTCTCCAGATTCAAAGGAGGTCTCGAAACTTTACATCAGGCTCAACCTGACGCTGTTGACTGGCTACGGAAGAAGGGCAAACGCTAGAAGAAGAAGAGTCCGGGCATACGAGAATACCTTTGCCGGAAGAGTCAAAGACATTACCACTGAGCAAAGCCATAACCATAAGGAAACATGGAAACATGGCTACTTCCAGAGAGCTTTCCTTCCTCCCTTCCTCCCTCCCTCCCTCCCTTCCTTCCTTCTTTCCTTCCTTCCTTCCTTCCTTCCTTCTCTCTTCCTTTCTTTCCCCTCTTCCTTCCTTCCTTCCTTCCTTCCTTCCTTCCTTCCTTCCTTCCTTCCTTCCTTCCTTCCTTTCTTTCTTTCTTTCTTTCTTTCTTTCTTTCTTTCTTTTGTAGTATGCCAGCTCCCCCTGGCTTCTGCTTAACCAAGCACTGGTATGCCTCTATAGGGATTAGGTTTGATCCCATTCAAAGCGGTCTATTTACATAAATCACTTTTACATTTACATAAAGCACCACACTCCCTCCAGGGCATTAGTGGTTTAGTGGTAGAATTCTTGCCTGCTCCGCCCCCTCTCCTTGTTACACCCTGATCCTCTCCTTGTCACACTCTGATTTTCACCAGTCACTTTTCTCTCCACCCTCTCTATGTCACATCCTGTTTCCACCCTACTTGGCAAGTATATATATAAAGACAGCATTGTGAGTTTTACAGTACCTAGAGTTTAGCTTAGCTCGGCTGCGTCCTGCATGAATAAAGAGATACTGCCTACAGCTCAACCATGAGTCCCTGGTTGTCTGTTACCCGCCTGTGAAGCCAGCCCGGCGAAAACAACATTTCTTTCTCCCTCTTCCTTCCTCCCTCCCTCCCTTCCTCCCTCCCTTCCATCTTTATTTATTGGATAAAGACAAGCAGAAATCGAGAGGGAGAGAAGCAGAGAGACACCTGCAGCACTGCTTCACCACTCGCAAAGCTTTCCCCCTGCAGGTGGGGACTGGGGGCTTGAACCCTGGTCCTTGCTTATTGTAACATGTGCGCTCAACCAGATGTGCTACCACCCATCTCCCACCTCCAAGAGAACTTTTCTAACTTGAAACAAAAAGAAATCCAGAGTAGCTTGAGGGGAAAAAGAAAATTCACTCTTAAGTATAGTGAAAAAAATCTGGAGCATTTTAGAGAAAGATACAAGACTAGTAACCTAGGCACTCAATTTACTTTCATGACTGTGTTCTTTAATAATTTACTTTTTGGAGAACTCATTCCAGAACATTTTTCCCCCTTTAGGTGTAGGGGATGAAACTCATGGGTTCAGCACATTCTTGGTCTTAAACAGCATGTGAAAAGAATATTACCCAATTGAAAACTATGCAAGTATTTTTCTCATATCTTTCTGCCACTGGGAAATTTGTGTATCTGGATTTGTTAGTTAATGGTCATTTAGTCAGCAGTCAAGGAAGGCTTGCAAGGACACCATCAAGACAGTACTGAATTCATGAATATCAAAATCAGCCAGATCACACGAGTTTATAAACCTGTCAATCTCTTCACCGTCTGGGTCTTTGTTTTGAAAGGAGAGGTTATATCACTGGTGAGCTAATGTAATATATATATACTGATTTTTTTCCCCACCAGTTTAACTGGAGATCTGTGCCTGCACGATTCCACCACTCCAAGCAGATTTTCCTGCTTGTTCATCCAGATAAAGGATGAAAGAGAAAGAGGGAAAGAAATGGACAGAAAAGGAGAGACACCATGGCACTACTCCACCACCCATGGCATTTCCCCTCTGCATGGTGCTTCCATGTGGTAGCTGGGGGCTGAAGCCTAGGTCTTAGTGTGTGGTCATCTGTAGACTCTACTGGGTGAGCTATCTCCCAGGCTCTGAACAGATGGTTTTTTTTTGTTGTTGTTTTTAACAACTGAAAATTATATGCTATTAGAATTAATGTACCTTCAGTAAAAATAATAATGACAAAGTGGAGCTTATAATAGTGATTGTATCCTCAGGTTGTAATGCTATTAAGTAAAATAATACATTTTAAAAGTCTTAGTATGATGTTCAGTACACAGTAAACTCCATTTTAGCATTTGTTACCACTATTCCAACTGTTAGGAAAAAACATATGGCCAACTGAATACAAGCTTTGTAAATACAAGTTATATGGATAGCCAATAAATGTCCTAAACTATAGGAATACAGAAATAATCTGAATGGTTTAATAAAAAATAATTATATAAGAATAATTTTAAACCATGTGCACTGTTTTCCCTTATAAATGAAATTGAAAATATGGGGCAAACACAGTCTCCCTCTTCTTACCACTTTGTATTTCTAAATGTGTTTGTTGTATTTCTAAATGTGTTTGTTGTTCAGAATCATTAAGCTCCTTAATAAAGTATGAAATTACATTGTATACTGAAAATTTCACTATAAGAATCCATCAATATCTCTTTAACTTATATATTAGTCTGAAAGTCCAGACAATTGACACACATAAAAAATCATAATATGAGCTATCTGTGACTTCTGTCTTAACTAATTTTATTTATCCACTGAACAGAAGTGTGTTGAGTGACTGAGGCTATATCAGGCCCTGCGCTCAATCCTTTGCTTTTTTTAAAAAAAAAAAGTTTTAAAAAATATTTATTTATCTATTCCCTTTTGTTGCCCTTGTTGTTTTTAATTGTTGTTGTAGTTATTATTGTTGTTATTGATGTCATTGTTGTTGGATAGGACAGAGAGAAATGGAGAGAGGAGGGGAAGACAGAGATGGGGAGAGAAAGATAGACACCTGCAGACCTGCTTCACCGCCTATGAAGTGACTCCCCTATAGGTGGGGAGCCGAACTCGAACCAGGGTCCTTAAGCCAGTTCTTGTGCTTTGTGCCAAACCCGCTGTACTACCACCTAACTCCCCCAATGCTTTACTTAATTGAAAACCTCTTATCATGAAGCTGATCACCCAAAACTGTGAGCTCTGTGAAGGCAGCCTCACTGTTCATGTTGATGGCTTTGATGGCTACATCATTCTAAGATGTAGAATAGTACTTACCAGATAGAAGATGGAAATACATTTTGTTTAATGAATGAACGATTAGTGGATGAATGAATTATGCTACAAGTGTGATTATGATAAATTAATTGCTCTATCAGGGGTTGAAATCAGCCTATCAAAAGGAAATGGAAGCTGCGAATTTCAGGCAGCAGGGCCACCATAAGTAAAATACCAAACATTTTTATTTATGGTTAACTTTGTAAGAACTAGAGTGGTTATTGTTGGGAGGAAGGGGCACGGAACTTTGGTGGTGAGTATGGGGTGTGACTGTACCTTGTGATCTTCAATTCTGTAAGCCGCTACAGTGCAAAGATACAATAATGCCACACAATGATAAAGTGAATTATACAATTTATAAAATGTTATAAAATGCAGTTCTACAATGAAAAGATACAATTATAATAGTATAGGGCAAAGTTAAGAGAATGTGTAAGTGAACTTAACACTTCTAGAAGACCTCTTAGCTTCCAGCAAGCAGAAATGGGTTTATTATTTGTCATAGGTTAAAGAAATTCTAGTCAATGTTGTACCTGCAGTCAAAGGATAGGATGGAATATACAATCATAAAGTCTTTTTTTAAATTTTAGATCAAATTCAATCTTGCCCCAAGTTCACCTTATTATCATATATTTAGGCTTATTCTCTCCTTTCCTCCCTTCTAACTTATGGCTAGTTAGGAAGATAAAGGACAAATAAAAACCAGGTGTTAATTTTATCCATGGGCCCTGGTAATGGTCAAATTGGATGGCTGGTAAGATCTACCTTGCTGTCAGAACTGAACAACTGTAAACATGGAGAATGTAATTTTAATACCCAATTGCACTCCATCCGACTGTCCTAAAGCATTCAATAAAGAAACAGAAATTGGAGGCAGGGAATGCTCTATTAAGCAGAGAAAAAACAAAGTGGAACCTATTTCCTACTTTTGAAGTAGACTAATCTGTCAATCCATTCAAAAACACACCTATCTAACAGAATCTACAGTTTCCTACTTGGGATAAAAGGATCAGAAGGGTTCACGCAAAGATCTATATTAAGAAATGTAAGACCTTCGGTATTCTGTGTGCAATGTCTAAATTAAGGGGGAGAGGATCTTATACAGGGTTTCTTCCTTCCTTCCTTTCTTCCTTTCTTCCTTTCTTCCCTTCTTCCTTTCTTTCTTTCTTTCTTTCTTTCTTTCTTTCTTTCTTTCTTTCTTTCTTTCTTTCTTTCTTTCTTTCTTTGCCTCCAGGGTTATTGCTGGGTTTCTGCACCAGGAATCCACTGTTGCTGGAGCTCATCTTTTTTCCATTGTTGTTGTTGTTGCTGTTGGATAGGACAGAGAGAAATTGAGAGGGGAAGGGAAAACAGAGAGGGGGAGAGAAAGATAGAAACCTGTAGACCTGCCTCACCACATGTGAAGTGGCCCCCCTGCAGGTGAGAAACTGGGAGCTCGAACCGGGATCCTTAGATCGGTCCTTGCTCTTCATACTATGTGCATTACCACCCCGTCCCTCGTCCCTCTTATACAGGTTTTGAAGTAGTTTATTTTATTTTTTTTTACTACCAACTAGAAGAGAGGCAAGCATAATTTTTTAAAAAGATTTTATTTATTTACTAATTAAAAAAGATATATAGAGAAAGAAACAGACATCACTCTGGTACATGTGCTGCCAGGGATTGAACTCAGGACCTCATGCTTGAGAGTCTAGTGTCTTAGCCACTGTGCCACCTCCTGGACCACAGCAAGCATCATTTTATAACTAATGGTGGCGTGGCAAGACAAATTCACTGCTCAGGAACAGCAAGGAACAAGAAAGGACTACAAAGGACTGCCTCAGTCTCCAAAGGGAGGCTGGGGTATCCTGCCCTGCCACTCGAGGAAGACTGGCCCAGAAATGAGTGCAGCCTGCAGTGTTCCCAGCAGTGACCATGAGTGGCCAGCTCTGACTAATAGAGACTCAGAGGCTACACAGACTCTGGTGCTAAACAGAAAATATATATATGCTCTGGGCCGAGTGGATGGAGGTAAATAGCTCATTGTATTCACAGAATTTTTTCAAAAAATGGGAGCTACTCTCTGCCCTATCCAGCCTTCTAGACCTTTTCCCTACTCTGACACCCTTTTCTCAGATAATACTTTTATCCAACTTTATGCTAGCTATCAAACTCAAGCAAAAACTACTATAGTTGTGGACCCCCTAGAAACATGCCTGAAATGTACCTCCTAGCTTTCTTCCACCCTAAGATCCTGAATCTCATCTGCCTTGTTCCTACTTTTTGGTTCCTGTTCATTAACCATTTTATCCCACTTTATGTCCTGCCACCTTCCTGATACCAAGTTGCAGATGCTACCATGATTCCATCCTGACTTCTCTGGGAAGATGACCTCACCAATGTGTCCTGTAACTTAGCCTCTCCAGAGCCCTGCCCCACCAGCGAAAGACAGAAACAGGCTGGGGGTATGGATCGACCTGCCAATGTCCATGCCCAGTGGAGAAGCAATTAGAGATGCAGACCTCCCACATTCTGCACCACCAAAATAATTTCTATCCATACTCTCAGTGGGGGAGAAGTGATAGGAGGAAGAGGATAAAAGGGCTCTAAACTCCACCTCCATCAGGACCTGCAGAGAGAGGAGGAAAAAGAGAGGGACATTTGGATGTAGTATTAGGCTCATGAGTGGTTTGGAGGGGAAGGGAGGACTGAACCTGGAAGAAAAAGGGGCACAGCATGTACAGATGTAGAGAGAGAGTTGTAGAGATGACGGTTAGCCCGTGCCTGCAACCTTGGGAGCATTGTGGTGGCTTGCAGTGGAGGGATTGGAGATTCAGAACTCTGGTGGTGGGAATGGTGTGGAATTACACAATACCCCTGTTGACATGTAATTTTATAAATCAACATTAAATCACTATAAAAAACAAAAAAAACCCAAAAAGGACTAAAACTCAAATACCCTATAACCAAAGCTATTTGTTTTTATATCTATGTTACAATAACCCCCTAAGGTTATATAAATAATTTTATTATCTGAGGGTGCAGTTGTCTAAGTGGTCCTCTCGGCAACAGCATTACTCGGGCTCAGTATGTGTTTTATTAAAGGGTTATCTGGCCATGAACAGTGTATCTATAAAACTTTACTTATTTTTAAGATTATGTCAATACCAGTCATTTTAAAGAAACAGAACTGTGGGGTTGTAAATATCCACTTTTTGGTGTTTGTCCAAAGATTAGTTTCCCCTTTTGGATAATCTTGATTTTGTTTTGCTATACTCCAGCCACCTCTTTTATAATAAAATCTTGGGCTCCTTGACACTATTTATATTAAAAACAAGCAGGGAGGTGTTCTAGAAGGACACAAGTCTGTTTTTCAGAGATTCTAAAATGTATTTTTCAATGTAGCTACTGTAATGCTGAGTTGGACTGTGTATACTGTAGAGACATGATAGAGGAGGCTGTTCACATGAGCACATTCTTTCTACATGAAGACCCTCAGAGAGAGTCATCTTGAACTGGGGAGGAGCTCTCTTCTCTTCTCCTCAGTAACTGATCTACCGACATCTTCAGGTCTGGGCAGCTGCAACACCCGCTAGATCTACCTTCTAATGCAGGTATCAGAAAGCTTAGTGTGCCCCTCTCGACACAAAAGTGCTAAAAAGAATACTTACTGTAACACGTATGGCCCATCTGTAACAGTATTATACATCATGTATATCATGAACTGCATCCCCAACTCTATACTGGTGGTGATTACTCTTGCTTATTCTTTCATTTACATTAAAAAAATATTTTATTTATTTATTTTCTCTTTTGTTGTCCTTGTTGTTTTTCACTGTTGTTATTGTTATTATTGTTATTGATGTTGTATAGGACCGAGAGAAATGGAGAGCGGAAGGGAAGACAGAGAGGGGGAGAGAAAGATAGACACCTGCAGACCTGCTTCATTGCCTGTGAAGCGACTCCCCTGCAGGTGGGGAGCCGGGGGCTCGAACCGGGATCTTTATGCCAGTCCTTGCACTTTGCGCCACGTGCGCTTAACCCGCTGTGCTACTGCCCTACTCCCTCATTTACATTTTCTATCTTTGTATTTTTCAAAATTTATTTTTTCCCTTGTTGCTTTATTGTTGTTGTAGTTATTATTGTTGTAGTTATGAATGTCGTTGGTTGGATAGGACAGCAAGAAATGGAGAGAAGAGGGGAAGATGGAGAAGGGGAGAGAAAGACACCTGCAGACATGCTTCACCGCCTGTGAAGTGACTCCCCTGCAAATGGGGAGCCAGGGTCTTGAACTGGGATCCTAACGCTGGTCCTTATGCTTTGCGCCACGTGCACTTAACCCGCTGTGCTACCGCTGGACCCCCCACTTTTATTTTTAGTATATTGTGAAATATATCTTTCAGAAGTTGCTGATGAACTATACCTAGAGCCTCACACATGCGAGCTGGAAGCTTTACCCCTTGAGTAATGAGTCTCCCCTCCCCAACCAAGCTGATAGTTTAGATATTCTCTTTTTTAAAGGTTTTATTGATGAGAGAGAGACAGAGAGAGAGAGAGAGAGAAAGAGATGGGGGGGCCAGAGGGCGGCACACCTGGTTAAGTGCACATAGTACTAAGTACAAGGACCACACAAGTTTAAGCCCCTGCACTCCCCATCTATAAGGGGACACTTCATAAGTGTTGAAGCTGGTCTGTAGGTGTCTTTTCTCTCCTCCTCTTCTCTCAATTTCTCTCTGTACTGTCCAATAAAATGGGAAAAATGGCTGCCAGGAGCAGTGGATTTATAGTGTTGGCACTGAGCCCCAGCAATAACTGTGGAGGGAGGGAGGGAGGGGGAGAGATGGAGGGAGGGGGGGGGCACTGGAGTATCATTCTGGTACATGTGCTGCCAGGGATCGAGCTTGGGACCTCATGTTTGAGAGTCCAGTGTTTTATCTACTACATCACCTCCCAGACCACTTTAGACACCCTCTTAAGCGATCCTGTCTATATTCCCATCAGCAATATGATGGTACAGAAAGGGGAAATATAACATTTAAGCAGGGATTTGATCCGCTCATAATGTGATTACTCTTTATGGATATAGCAGACATGTATCTGAGGTTTCTCTCTATACAATGCCACAGCATTGGGCTGAAAAGCGAACTCTTTACAGTATGTTAGAGTGACACTTATCCATCAATAAAATTTGGCTGTATAGAGAAACTTTCCTTGAGCTCTTAAAAGTAAGTATAATAAGACACTCTACTGACACAGTCTAACAGCAAAATGACAGATATTTCCTTTCTCCAAGGTTTAAAACTCCAAAGAAAGATGGGAAACTACACTGATTTCATTGATGAATAAAATTCATTAAGAGTGAATTCTCGGGAGTTGGGCTGTAGCGCAGCGGGTTAAGCGCAGGTGGCGCAAAGCACAAGGACTGGCATAAGGATCCCGGTTCGAACCCCGGCTCCCCACCTGCAGGGGAGTCGCTTCACAAGTGGTGAAGCAGGTCTGCAGGTGTCTATCTTTCTCTCCTCCTCTCTGTCTTCCCCTCCTCTCTCCATTTCTCTCTGTCCTATCCAACAATGACAAGAACAATAATAACTACAACAATAAAAAAAAACAAGGGCAACAAAAGGGAATAAATAAATAAAATAAATATTTAAAAAAAATTTTAAAAAAAGAGTGAATTCTCCCACTGCTGACTCTTTTGATCTGAATTTATTTAACTACTAAGAATGCAAGAGAATGATTAAACATATCAGCAATAATAATAATGAAGAACAACAGCATTAAAAAACACCACAGTTAATATTCACATTCAGGGGCCAGCCAGTGGCACATCTGGACAAGCACACAAGATACAGTGTGCCAGGACCCAGGTTCAAGTCACCAGTCCCCACCTGTAGGGGGAAAGTTTTGCGAGTGGTAAAGCAGTGTCTTTCTGTACCTCCCCCTCTCTATCTCCCCCTTCCCTCTCAATTTCTGGCTGTCTCTATCCAATAAGTAACACTAATTAATTTTATTTTAAAAAAGAATATGTGTAATTAAGAAAAAAATTAGTAATAAAGCTGAGATGAATTTTCCTTGAAATTTAAAACATTTTTGAGCAATTTTAAAATTCCTATCATAAAACTGGTATTATTATTAAAAACAGATATTATTATATGAATATTTTTTAAAAGAACTGTCTTACAATTTTTTTCATAGTCTGTTTTACACCTAGCTCTTTTTTTAATGTGTTCTCAAAGTAAGCCTTTGAAAAATTCACCTCCTGTTTCTTCAAGTCAGTGTCTAAATATGAACATTTTGCCCTTAATCTTTTACCTAAGAGCCAATAAAAGTACTTTCCAAAATGTGTATAGACAAGGTAACTTAAGTAGACAGTACATACATGTCTCACAACTGTTTGAGACTCAGAATTACTTGGTGTTTTTCTTCTGAACTCCATAATTTGAGTTACAAGTACTAAGTAATGAAAATACTTTGCAGAGTTTTGGGGGAATACAGTGGGCCTCCATTTTCATTTCTGGAAAACACAGTTAACAGCTCAGAATCCCCTTTGTTTTGCTTGCTCCAAAAATATTAGTTTAACTGCAGCAAGATATATGATCTCTTAAGAAAGCGGTGTATGTGCCCGTAGAGGAATGTCTGCTCTGTGTGATAAGAAGGAAACTGTGTGTGTTGGCAGTGGGCTGGGGCCCTCCCTTAGAGTCTCTTAGTGTTTGATCTGGAGAATAAAGATAGCAAATTTGGGGGGAATTTTTCCTTTGGACATGCAAATGCCTTAATTTTACAAAATAGAATTAAAGAGAAGTAAAACAGAATAGTTCCATGCAAGAAAAAAAAAATCTAAGAAGACTTTCAAAACGTGTTAGACACACTGTACTTAAAATGTAGTCAGAGGTTCATTGGCCTAAAAGCGACCTAAACATCCCCAGTCTTACTGTTCAAGAATCTTATTTCCAGGCACAGTGTCTTAGAGTATCTGCTATTTCCAATTGAAACTCTTAGAACTTCACTTTATAAATAGTTAAAGCCAGCTGATCTATTTTTCAGCCCTCGAGTTGCCCCTTTGTCAACATAACACTGTATATTGTTGAACAAAGGACTCTTAAGGCTGGCTCTGGTTCAGGCAAATCTTAAACTCATTAGGGGGAAAAGAAATTATTCATAAAGGAAAAATATGTCTATATTCAGTTGGAAGAAGACCTACTTGCCTTCTGATGCTGAACTACACATTAAGTCAGTTCAAATTTTATTTTGCACCATAAATCTGCAGTTTAGCATAGTTGTTAAAGTAAATGGATGTTTTAGTCTATTTGATGTCAAGCTGTTTACAAGAAAAGTAATTCAATGGGTAGGATGCATAAAATACAGTTTCTTTGTGTGACCGCTTACAAATCGATACACGCACTCTTGGCAAGGTTTACACATTACATTTTTAACAACTTAACTGCAGACAATGACATACTTTAGTTAGGAAAGAACAACTGCTACATATTAAGCCATAACTATATTCCTCTTGTTAGTTTTACTAGGACAAGGAGTCTTCCTAATCCTCATTTCTAAACCTAAACTTCTAGAATATTTTTAAGTCCATAAGGAATAATAATAATAATAAAAGGTTTATGGAGTTTTCCTCTAAGTACAACATACTATATTTCACAAATAAAGTCAATTAAAAAATGCAGCATCACAATTCACAAGTATTAAGAATTCAATGACACTCCTTTCTAGACCACTCCTTCTTAAAGGATGCTGCTTCCTGAGGATTAGAGCGAGCCCACTATCCACACATCTTCTGGCTACAGGACTGCAGGTGACAGATCCTGCGACTCCACTTTCTAGAAGGTACTGCTTAGCTTCCTTTGTTCTTACCATAGGAGACGGCCACCAAACTGCTATCCAAATCTGCTTTGGGGCAGCACTTCCTCCGCAATCTTTTCAACAGATCCCCTGTTTTAGCATCCACCTGTGTTACTGCAGAACAGTCTGACCCGGATTGAGCCATGGAGCAAAAATAATACTAACTGCAACTCCAGACAGAAAAAAATAGAAGTTAATATTCCAGACTCTTGTGGGAATACAGTGTGTGTCTGCTGAAACTGGATCCAAGAGTTCAAGGATTCTGTAGACTCAAATATTTCTTTATATTCCACGTAATGGTTTTTCCACCCTTGGTGTTTTCTAACACATTACTGAACCATGATTTAGAAAGTGAGGGAAAGTCTCTCTCTCTCTTCCTATTCTCTCTCACATTGAATTATGCAAAAATTATAATGGCAAAGTGAAACTCTAAGAGAAAGCCACAAGACTTGTTCCATGCACTGCTCTTACTGAGTCCCACTACTGCAATTTAAGTCAGTGTGTACTCACCTTCCTTATTTTATGCTGCATTTTTTTCCTTTCCTTTTCTTTCTTTCTTTCTTTCTTTCTTTCTTTCTTTCTTTCTTTCTTCTTCTTTCTTTCTTTCTTTCTTTTTTTGTCTTTTTGTCACCAGGGTTATCACTAGGGCTTGAGTCTGCACGACTCCATCACCATTTCTTGGTGGCCATGTTTTTACTTTGCTTCATTTCTTCCTTTCTTTCCCTCTCTTCTCTTGCCCTTCCTTCCATCCATCTCTTCTCTCTCTTTCTTCTCTTTACCTCCACCTTCTCTTGATAGAGGGTAAGAGACAGAGATAGAGAAAAAGCAAGAGATGGAAAGAGAAGAGACCCCTACAGCACTACTCCACCACTTGTGAAGCTTTTCCCAGCAGAGGACTCCTCATGCATGATAATGTGAGTGCTCTACCAGGCACACCACTGCTCAGCTCCTGAGGTATATCACTTCTACAGGCACTGATCCCAAACTCCTTTCAAATGAGTTTCATTCTACTCTTTCCCTTCCCTTTCCCTTCCCTTTCTTCCCCTTCCCTTCCCTTCCCTTCCCTTCCCTTCCCTTCCCTTCCCTTCCCTTCCCTTCCCTTCCCTTCCCTTCCCTTCCCTTCCCTTCCCTTCCCTTCCCTTCCCTTCCCTTCCCTTCCCTTCCCTTCCCTCCCTTTCCTTTTCCTTCCCTCCCCTTCCTTTTCCTTCCCTCCCCTCCCCTCCCCTCCCCTTCCCTTCCCTTCCCTCCCTTTCCTTTTCCTTCCCTCCCCTTCCTTTCCCTTCCTTTCCCTTCCCTTCCCTCCCCTCCCCTCCCCTCCCCTCCCCCTCCCTGTCCCTTTTCTCTCTCTCACTCTCTTTTTTTTTTTTGGCCAGGAAATGACTGATTCTATAGCCAGCTCCAGAAGAGTTTGACTATTGTATTCTTTTTTTTTTTAGGATAGAGAGAAATCCACAGAGGAGAGGAAGACAAAAAGGGGAAGAGATAGACAGACGCTTGCAGACCTGCTTCACCACCCGTGAAGTGACCTCCCCTGCAGGTGCGGAGCCAGGGGCTCGAACTGGAATCCTTATGCCGGTCCTTGTGCTTTGCGCCATGTGCGCTTAACCTGCTGCACTACTGCCCGACCCCCATATTCTATTCTTTTTATAAGCTGTCACTTTCAACTTTATTTTAATCATTTGGTAAGGATATAAATGTTTTTTTCTGATACTGCTGTTGTTAAGCCACACAAGGCCTTCTCTTTGTTTTTTTAATTGTCTTTATTTATTTGATAGAGACAGCCAGAAATTGAGAAGAGGAGGAAGATAGAGTGGGAGAAAGACAGAGAGACGCCTACAACACTGCTTCACCACTTGTAAAGATGTCCCCCTCCAGGCAGGGACCAGGGGCTTGAACTTGGGTCCTTGTGCACTGAAATATGTGTTCAATCAGGCACACCACCACCTGGCCCTAGCCTTCTATTCACAGTGCATGGCTGTGAGATTATTTATCAGATCTATATAGTAGCCACTTCATAAACTTTGAAAAAAATTTTATTAACTTTATGTATTGGATAGAGTCAGCCAGAAATCAAGAAAGAAGTGAGTGTTAGAGGGAAAGAGACAGAGAGACACCTGCAGACCTGCTTCACCAATTGCAAGGCATTTCCCCTGCAGGTGGGGACCAAGGTCTTAACCTGGGTCCTTGCACATTGTAACATGTGTACTCAATCAACTGTGCCACTGCCTGGCCCCCTTCATGTTATTTTTATGAGCAGAGATGCTAGCAATTATCTTCAACTTAATTTAGTAGATAAGTCAAATGAATTTGGTTCTATTTGATCTACAATCTATCATAACAGAGACGGCCTAAAAGAACTAGGGTTTACAAATCAAGGTAACCAGTGTCACCTCAACATGTTTCACATCAGACTGTGCCCAGAGACACCAGGTCTGAAATGTCAACCCTTTAGCACCTTTATCTGGTGAGATCTTTCCTAGCTCATAGGACTCCCTAATTCCATTTTGGGTGGTGCACTTCCTAACAGAGCCACAGAACCTAGATACAGACCAGAGCCCATGAGATAGGGCACATGTGCACATATATGCATAAGTTAGGGGGGAAATAAATACATTAAAGTGAGAGTGCACAATAATTTGCAGTGACTCAGTAAGTGCAGCAAGCAAGTAGAAAGCCCTAAAAAAGAAGCCATAAAGTACTTAATCATATAGTTTCTAGTTCCTTGTCACCTACTTCCTATCTCACTTCCCTCAATCACTCCAAGACCAACTATGCTACATAAAGTAAGGGCTAAAGAAGCTGGATAAGGGCAAATGACCAGCACACTTTAATAATGGCCTTTTTGGTCACTACCAGGCCATCCCATCATCCACGGCCCTAGTCAGGGAATCATGGAATTCCCACATGGATATGATGGGCCTAGACCTCCAACAGATCCCTCTCTCCACCATCACTGGTCATCTCCATCAGGAACAACATCATAAACTCTCTTGTGAGCCTTTACAGACCTTGCCCTCAGTGTGGAACAAGAATGGTAGAAACTACCCCACTCTTCGAAGGGGGCTGGGTCAGCATACTCAGCCACTCCAGGAAGATGGGTCCTGAAATGAGTGCCACCTAGAATGTTCCTAGCTATGACCATGGAATGCAAGTTTAGACCAACAGAGGTTACACTGGATCCTTGGCTAAATATTAATAGACATGGGCCCCAGGTCAGATAGATGGGGTTTATAGTTAACGGTATTTATATACTCTTCACATACTTGGGAGCTACTCTCTGCCCTGATCCAGCTTTCTAGTCCTAGTCCCAATTCTGACATCATCTTCTCAGACAATACTTTCAGCCCACCTGCATGTTAGCTGCAACATTCACGCAGAGGACCTAGTGGGAGTTGCACTGTTATATGGAAAACTGGGAAATGTTATGCATGTACACACTTTTGTATTCACTGTCAAATGTAAAATATTAATTCTCCAATAAAGAAATTTAAAAAATTTTTTAAAAATAACAACAAAGTGAAAAAAAAAACAAAATTGGTAAAAGTTATGGGTCCCTTGGAATATACCTAAAACAGACTTCCTAGATCCTTCCAACATGGAGACCCCAAGTCTCATCTGCTCTATTCTTACCTTTAGGCTCCTGATTAGTAAGCAATTTTCTCTGCTTTATATCTTAATGATTTTCAGCCACCAAGTTGCAGTTGCTACTATGAAGCCAATCTGAGTTCCCTGGGCAGATGACCTCACCACTGTGTCCTGGAACCCCACCTCCCCAGACCCTTACCTACCCCACTAGGGAAAGATAGAAACAGGTTGGGTGCATGGGACCACCTGCCAATGCCCATGTCCAACGGCGAAGTAATTACAGAAGCCAGACCTTCCACCTTCTGCACCCCATAATGATCCTGGGTCCATAATCCCAGAATGATAAAGAACAGGGAAGCTTCCAATGGAGGAGATAGGATACAGAACTCTGGTGGTGGATGGAATTGTATCTCTCTTACTCTACAATCTTGTTAGTCATTATTAAATCAATAGAATAAAATAAAAAAAGAAACAGGGTTTAAATTGTGTCTCCTATTACAAAGGGAAAAGGTTAAATATCTGAGGAAAAATGTTTGGTTCCCCCCGCCAACGTTTAAAAATCTTACTGTAAAAACAATGTGCTTGGTTCTATAAAGCTTGGACATCACCAAACTGTTGTTAGTACAGACAGAGAGATATTTCATCTAAATAAACACAGGTGTTAGCAAGCTTGAGCATATAAATAGTGTCACTCTTTATTTTTTTGGTAACCAGTTTTAAAGTCTTTAAAAGTAATGTTTTGGATCAACAATATGGGGCTGGTTCAAGGTGTGGTTCATTCCTAGTCCACTTTTGGCTGGGGAATTACATGGTTCCTGGACAAGACTAAAGTGCTCTAAAGGCTTTACGGCGGTGAACAGCAAGTGGAGATGGCATGCTGGAGTAGAAACCTTACAAGAAGCTGGGGTTTGCAGTGAGAAAGAGCTTCTTAGACAGAAGGGAGACAAAAAACACTTCCTATCACAAATGTTTGCTTTTTCTTCAAGAAACAAGGCCAAAGTACAAACCACTTTTCTTCAATGCTCTTAACCTAGGCATTGAAAGATGGGGTGAGTAATTTCTCCCATACCCAAATATATATCCCTGTTGAATTTGAAGCAAAACTAATACTAGTATCGCCAGATTAAAAACAAGGAAGTGAGGTTTGGCCTTGAGCATTTAAGAAAATACTGAAATTATTTTTTAACAGTTATAGAAGAGTTGTCACCTATGTTGGTCCAGGACCCACTGTATAAATGCCAGGGCTATAATGTTTCCCCAATTAAATTCCATAATTACCAGGTATGGTATGTGTTATAGTGTTATTTTACAACTGTGAAGGCTGGGGTAGAGGGAAGATGAGTGACTTACTCAAAGACACACTATTCCACCCATGGAAAAGTCATGATCATAGGTCAATTCAACCTTGAAACCCATGACTTAGTTCCAAAGTTTCAACCTCACAAGAGATTTATGGGATATAATGTCATAGAAAACTAAGGAACAGAAGTTGATAAACAAGATCAGAAGAGAAAACACAAATTAGAACCTGAACTGGAATTGGCATATTGCACCAAAGTAAAAGACTCTGGGGTGGGTGGGGGAAGAATACAGGTCCCAAAAGGATGATAAAGGACCTAGTGGGGGTTATGTTGTTATATGGAAAACTGGCAAATGTTATGCATGTACAAACTATTGTATTTACTGTCAAATGTATAACATTAATTCCTCAATAAAGAAATTTGAAATAAAGAAAAAGAAAACTAAGGAACAGATTAAAATTCTAACTTAAAAGAAGTATCTTATTTATAGGTTAAGATGCACATGCTGTCTGTCTCTTCTTGAACTGATCTAATTATTCCTTTCTTCTCATCAAAAGGAAACATTAATCTCTACAACAAATTATGGGACTCTCAATAATGTGAACTCACCACTTGCCCAAAGAGAATACAAATAAAACACAATTTTCTATCTTAAAAACTTGAAATATTTAGAAATAGTACACATGGAATATATTATACGCATTCATAAATAAATATCCACAAATATCATGCTCAAAAATTACATACCATCCTTTTGTTGTTATCATTCCATCTTTGTTTTTACTGTGAAAGCATTTTTTCTTTTTACTATTAAAGCTTTAAAATACTATACTGAGTTGCAAAGAGTGTATGACTCTTTGTGGAGAAAATGAGTGTTTGTTTAATATAAAGAAAAGCTTCACTTGAAACAGGAAGCAAACTTGCATTAGATTCCTTTAAAGATGGCTAGACCTTTCTAGTTGAGATTTTGTTTTCTGTGACTGTCTACTTTTTAAATGTCTTCATTTCCTCCACACACATATTTCTGAAGAGTTATGAACAAGAAGTTTTATCCTGATTTTCCTAAGTCTAAAGTCCTCCCGTTATCCATCAACATTCCCATTACCTCCACATTAAGACCCCGGGCAAAGTTTTAATTACTAATTTAGGACAGATGAACCAAAGATTTACCATTTTGCCCTTTTTACAGGCCATGTAGAATGAATCCATGGTATGCTTGAAAAAAAATCTCTTAGCAACTGAAAGCAGAGCTGGCCAACAATGGATGATTCATTGATTTAGCTTGAGTGTGCAGGACTGTCTGCCAAAAGGTCTGAATAGACTCACATAGCTAGACACTATGGTAAAACGGACTCTGACCTCTTTTAAAACTCTATCAGAGCGGAAAGTAAAACTTGCAGCTTTCCAGCAATTCACTGGCATCTGGAAATGTGCTTGCTTTATAAATCTTGCTTTTATAAAGACTGATAGATTTTCTTAGATTGCTATTTTTACCTAATTAGAAAATGGTTGCTACTGATCGGGGTTTTCCAAGAGGATGCCACTGTGGTTTCTAGCACTAAAAATTATGGTAGTGCATTTGATTTGAATCTTATAGGAAATTCAAAGTGTAAATATGTATTTTCGAAATATAAAACTGAAAGAACAAGTCTTTAGCTGTGTGTGTGTGTGTGTGTGTGTGTGTGTGTGTGTGTGTGTGTGTGTGTGTGGGTTATTTTGACTCAAGGATTACACAAGAGCATGCAAAACCCTTAACTTGCCCATGTAAAATTAGTAAATGTTGTTTAAGCCTCCCTAAGTATTTGTGAGTCTATCCATGTGTGTAGACATTAACAGAACATTCTATTCTCTCTCATTTTTCAGGTTCATTTTATAAATTTCTAGACTTTTTTTTTTAACTCAAAAGCTCTTTTGCTTGAACCTCTCACATGTCTCTTCTAGTATCCTCTTTAGGGGTAAGTATTATTTCTCTTTAGTCACAGAAGACTATTTAAATGGAGTTTAAATTGCTTGAGCTGAGTTCCTCAGTACTGAAAGACAGATCCATGTTTACAGTATGTATTTTCTAGTTTCTTGGGTCTTCAATCTATTACACTACTTCAATCCCAACTCAACAGCCTTAATCTAAGTCTTGGGCTGTCAGAAAAGGCATGTTGTATTTTTGCAAAAAAAAAAACAAAACAGAAAATTACATCATGATTTTTCCAACAGCCCAATAATTCATGAAAACAAATTCTTCTTTCCCAGTGTTGGAAAAATATTTCCCAATTTCTTTTGCTTTTGACAAGACAAATATTCACAAGACAAAAAGGCCTGGTGTTGTCACACAGTTAAAAACACACATCCTAAGGAAGACTGGTTCTGAAGTGAATGCAGCCAAGAATGTCCTTATCTATGACCATATGACCATGGGATGCAAGTTCAGATCAACAGGCATGCAGAAGTTACACAGGCTCCTGTGCTAAATATGAATAGACATGGGCCCCAGGTCAGATCAACGGGGATTATAGTTAATGGAATTACATACTTTTCCCATACTCGGGAGCTCTTCTCTGCCCTTATCCAGCTTCCTAGTCCTATTCCCAACTCTGACATCCTCTTCGCACACAATACTTCCAGCCCATCTGCATGTTAGCTGTCAGGCTCAGGCAAATTAGTAAAGACATGGGCCCCTTGGAATATACCTAAAACAGACTTTCTAGCTTCTTGCAATATGGAGACCCCAAGTCTCATCTGCTCTGTTTTTACCTTTAGGTTATTGATTATTAAACAATTTATTCTGCTTTATATCTTAATGGTCTTCAGCCACTAAGTTGCAGATGCTACCATGAAGCCAATCTGAGTTTCCAGGGCAGATGACCTCACCACTATGTCCTGGAATCCCACCTCCCCAGAACCCTACCTACCCTACTAGGGAAAGATAACAACAGGCTAAGAGTATGGATTGTCCTGCCAATGCCCATGTCCAGTAGAGAAGCAATTACAGAAGCCAGACCTCCCACCTTCTGCACCTCATAAAGGTCTTTGATCCAGGGAGTCAGGTGGTAGCGCAGCAGGTTAAGCACATGTGGCACGAAGCCCAAGGACCAGGGTAATGATCCCGGTTCAAGCTCCCGCTCCCCACTTGCAGGAGAGTCACTTCACAGGCGGTGAAGCAGGTCTGCAGGTGTCTCCTGTCTTCCTGTCTTTCTCTCCCCCTGTCTTCCCCTCCTCTCTCCTTTTCTCTCTGTCCTATCCAACAACGACGACAACAACAATAATAACTAAACAATAACAAGGGAAACAAAAAGGAAATAAATAAATATTTTTAATAATCTTTAAAAAAAAGATCTTTGATCCATACTCCCAGAAGGATAAAGAATAGTAAAGCTTTCAATGGAGGGATGTGACACAGACCTCTGGTGGTGGGAATTGTATCCCACAATCTTATTGATCATTATTAAATCACAAAACAACAACAACAACAACAAAAACAGTACTTATAAGGATGCAGTTCAAGTATCCATTCTCCACCGGAAGGGGATGGGAATGCTTCACAGTGGTAAAGCAAGTCTGTAGGTGTCTTTTTTCTCTCACTCTCTATCTCCCTCTCCCCTTTCAATTTTTCTCTGGTCCAGTATATTCTTTTTCCCCCCATTTTGTTGCCCTTGTTGTTGTTATTATTATTATTGTCATTGCTATTGTTGGGTAGGTCAGAGAGAAATTGAGACAGGAGGGGAGACAGAGAGGGAGAAAGAGAGACACCTGCAGACCTGCTTCACTGCTTGAATAATAATAAAATTTCTTTTTTATTATGCCTTGTTTGTTGTTGAGTTTTTGAACTATGTGAGTATAGATAAATACGTTTGATTTTTTGCTTTATTTTAATGTATTTCAAAATTATTCTACAACTTAACTTTTAAAGCAGTTATTTAAATATCCATTTTACATATAAATATACTTCATTTAAATATTGCCAGAAGCATTTCATAATGTAAACCATACTTACTGAAAAGTAAAAAGTTAAGGGCTGGGCAGTGGGCATGCACTTGAGTGAACATGTTACAGTGTGCAAAGATCCAGGTTCAAACTATCAGCCCCCACCTACAGGGGGAAATCTTGGCAAGAGATGAAGCAGTGCTGCAGGTCTCTCTGTCTCTCTCCCCCCTTTCTTTTTCTTTTTTAATTTTTTTAAATTTATTTTCCCTTTTGTTGCTCTTGTTTTGTTGCTGTAGTTGTTATTGATGTTGTAGTTGTTATTCATGTTGTTGTTGGATAGGAGAGAGAAATGGAGAGAGGAGGGGAAGACAGAGAGGGGAGGGAAAGACAGACACCTGCAGACCTGTTTCACCACCTGTGAAGTGACTCCCCTGCTGGTGGGGAGCCGGGGGCTCGAACCGGAATCCATGACTTACTGTTCCACTACTCTTATTTCTATTTGAGTTGCTGGACTAAAAGTTAACCAGACAGAACCAATGCCTACTGCAATCCTAACAATCATCCTATGCCTGTACTGACAGATTATGAAAAGATAGCTCGATAGAAATTAATTAAAAGAATTAAAGAATAACCTTAAAAAAACTATTGGTCATGTTTCTTTCAAGGAAAACATAAATGAATGTGAGGATAAATAGAATAATGGTTATGCAAAGATACTTTCATGTGTGAGGCTCCAAAGTCCAAGGTTCAATACCTTACACACCATAAGCCAGAGCTGAGCAGTGCTCTGGTGTAAAGGGGGGGGAGGATGAGATTAATGTTGAATATTTATTTTTTATGTCTAAGTACTGAATATAATTTAGCTCAGAAAGCATAACTTTAAAATATTGCTAAAGATAATTTTGCAGTGTTAGGCATGATCTCATCCCAGGAATATTTTCTTAATTTTATCTCATAAATCTTTATGTTTGATTTTCTGATAAAACATTAAGAACGAATGGCAGCTGTTACTTTGCTTCTGATGTAACTACTCTAGAGAAAATGAATCATCATGGAGTAGATATTTTATAGAATGCATTTCAAATAAAAAAAATTAATTTGGCAGGACAGACAGAAATAGAGAGGGAAAATGGTTAACAGAGAGGAAGGGAGAAAGAAAGATATCTTCAGCACTTCTGTGTGAAACTTTCCCCCTGCAGGTGGGGACTGAGTTCTTGAATCTGGGCCTTTGCACATGGTAGTATGTGCACACAAGTATGTGTACCAACAGCTCAGTACCCTAAAAATGAATTTTCATTAGTGATTTAATAATGGTTTACAGGATCATAAAATTACAGAGATATTACTCCACATCAAACACACCAACACAGTTCTGTGCCCCTCACCCCAGGACCCAAGAATAACCACCATCATTTTCACAAAGTTTGGAGACTGCTTTTATTATTTTTTTTCCAAGTTCAAGAGTTCCCATTTTTTCAGATTGCACATTTGAGTAAAACCAGCTCTTTCATTTCAGTAACAGATATTAGTAAAAACAGGCATGCACAGATAGACAGATATCCGAAGGTGGATGTTAGTCAAAAGAATGGGGTGAATGCAGAACTCCTTAAAGGAATGTAGAAAGGGGCACAAAATCGATTCAGAAATAAACATCAAATGAAAGAAACTCAAGGTGTAACATGTAAGAAGGATGAGAAAAGCAAAAAAAAAACCTACACATGTAGGAAAGAATAAAAAGCACTAGACAAAATGACATCATCTAGAAAGGCAAAGAGGACTGTATGTAAATGCGTTATATATAAAACTGTGTAACTGTGACATAAATATATCTAAGAGACTCCTTTTTAAACTGCTCATCTCAACATTCTTCGCTTGAACAGCATCTATCCATTTCTTCTTCCTCTTTCACACATTAAATTTGTCACATATTTCTATGGCTGGTGTTTCTGTATCTGTTTAAGAAAGCAATTTATGGGTGCGAGGCGGTAGCACAATGAATTAAGTGCACATGGCAGGAAGTGCAAGGATTGGCCCAAGAACTGGTTTGAGCCCTGGCTCCCCACCTGCAGAGGGGTGGCTTCACAAGCAGTGAAGCAGGTCTGCAGGTGTCCTTCTGTCTCTCCCCCTTTCTGTCTTCCCTTCCTCTCTTGATTTCTCTCTGCCTTATCCAACAACAACAGCTATAACAACAATAACAACAACAGCAAGGGCAAAACAAGAGCAACAAAATGGGGAAAATGGCCTCCAGGAGCAGTGGATTCGCAGGCACAGAGCCCCAGAGATAACCCTGGAGGCAAAAAAAAAAATAAATAAATAATAAAGGCAACACAGAAGACTTGCATCAAACTTTCCAGTAGGAGCCATGGAGACCAGGTGAGAGTGAGATGGCATACTCAGCATGTTAGAAGACAACAACTACCAGCCACACATACTCTACCCTGTATGACTATCATTAAAATATGAAGGAACAATAAAAATAGTACCAGACAAACCAAAGGAGTTTACCATTACCAAATCTGCCTTGCAAGAATGAGAAGTGCCCCACAGAAAGGAACAACAAGGTGATACACAGTATTCCTACCTTTGCCTTCCTGTTTGTTAAACAATTTGTCCTGCTTTATATCTGACTGACTTTCAGTTACCAAGCTGCAGACACTACCAGGATCTCACCCTGATTTCTCTGGGCAGACAACCTCACCAATGTGTCCCGACCTCTCCAGAGCCCTACCCTACTAGGGGAAGACAGGAACAGGTTAGAGGTAGGGACCAACTTACCAATGTCCATGTCCAGCGGAGAAGCAATTATTGAAGCCAGGTCTTCCACTTTCTTCACCCCATAAAGAACTTTGGTCTCCATATTCCCATAGGGATAAAGAATAGGGAAATTTCCAATGGAGGGGATGGGACACAAAATTCTGGTGGTGGGAATTGTATGAAATTATACCCATATTATTTTACAATCTAGTTAATCATCATTAAATAACTAATGTAAATAGTAAACAGTTTAAAAATAAGTAAGTAAATAAAAATATTATTGAAAAGAAAAAACAAAGGAGATAATACTTTGATTTGCTGTACAAGACCTTACCATGATTTATGTCCTTTAGTGTTATTTATAAATAACTGGATCTCATATACTGACAAGACTGGTTGCTTCTTTTCTCCCTGATCTAAGATTGTAGGTGATTCAATATTTCAAAAAAAATATCATTATCAGAAATGCATTAACAATTTCAGCCCAGTGTTCGAATTCAGTTTATTAATTTGAAACCTTAACTGCTTAGATTGAAGGGATACATACTCTAGGCATTGACAAGCTTGAGGCATACAATCTATTTCCCCCCCATCATGATTAAATAGTCATTTATAAACCCAAAGGTTAAGAAGAGTATATATCAACACCACTCCCACCTTCAAAGGTTGATGTCCCTACCCCAACCTTCCTACAGTGGAGTTGAAAGTCTACCCTCCCCGTCCAGAGTTTTTTATTTCAGTGCAATACTCCAAACTCAGTCAAATTCTGTTTTGTGTTGCCCTTTCTGTTCTTCCTCAACTCCTCTTTCTCTTTGGCTTATCTCTTAACATAATTCCTTCAAGCTCCACCCAAAATGGGTAGAAGAAGATGGGATTCATGGTTCTTAATAGCTGAGTAGTATTCCATTGTGTATCTAGACCACAGCTTTCTCAGTCACTCATCTGTTGTTGGACAGCTGGGTCATTTCCAGGTTTTGGTTATTATGAATTGTGCTGCTATGAACACAGTTATACAGAAAACTTTTTGGATGAATGTATTCTATCAGGCCGCCCCAACATCTCTGGCCCTACTCAGGGAATCCTGGGATTTCCACATAGATATGATGGGCCTTGACCTCCAATAGACAGGGATCTCCTCTCTCCACCATTATTGGTCATCTCCATCAGGAACAACAACAACATAAACTCTCTTGTGGGCCTCCCCAGGACCTTGCCCTCAATGTAGAATAACAATGGTGGGGACCACCCCACTCTCTGAAGGAAGGCTGGGTCAACATACTCTGCTATTTGAGGAAGATGAGTCCTGAAATTAGTGCTTAGAATGTTCCTAGCTATGACCATGGAATCTAAGTTCAGACCAACAGAGGTTACACAGGCTCCTTTGCTAAATATGAATAGACATGGACCCTAAGCAGATAGGTGGGGTTTATAGTTAACAGTATTTATATGCTCTTCACATACTTGGGAGCCACTCTCTGCCCTGATACAGCTTTCTAGTCCTATTCCCAACTCTGACACCATCTTCCCAGACAGTACTTTCAGCCCACTTTCATGTTAGCTGTTGGGCTGAGCTTCATTGACGGGAGACAGATGACCAGGGACTCATGGTTGAGCTGTACGCAGTATCTCTTTATTCATGCAGGACGCAGCACAATCTATACCAAGCTAAGCTAAACTCTACTAAAACGAACAATGTTGTCTTTATATATACTTCCCAAGTAGGGTGTGAATAGGATGTGACATAAGAGAGGGTGGAAAGAAAAGTGACTGGTGAAAATCAGAGTGTGACAAGGAGAGGGGGCAGAGCAAAAACATATCATGAACCAGTGGGGATTGAACCAATGCCCTGGAGGGAGGGTGGTGCTTGTTAACAGCGGTTAACATCTCATAAAAACTGCAGCAAAGGTGGGCGCGAGGAATAACATCATTGCAAGACTGTACAGCTCCTCATGGGGCGCGAGCGCTGCCACACTACGATCATCCTCTCTGGCATTATGCTATTCCACTGCAGAATACTGTGCCCCAGTATGGTTCCGCAGCCCCCATGTCCACTTGGTCGATTCCAAATTATATTCCTCCATGAGGATAATTTCTGGAACCATCCGTTCCACCCCGGTTCCATGGCTGCCAGTTCTTAGCAACATCGCCCCGCCAGATATTCGTCAGGATGCGGCATCATCTAAGTTCATTTCCCACGTCTACGCTTGACCGGACCTGCCAATATACGCGGATATCTTCGCCCACCCTGTCCAACGCTTGACGTCTCGTCACCCAATCTGGTCCCCTACGCCTACACTGAACTTCTCTGTTCCAGACTCTTGGAAACAGAGTTGGCAGTCAGCTGAGGTAAAGAACAAACACCTCATCACAGACCCCTGCAAGCGTCAACCCGGCTTTGACCTAGCACGTTATGATTGGGTCCTCCTCAATCGCTATCAAACAGGCCATGGCCGGTGCGCTGCTATGTTCCATCGCTGGGGAGCCAGAGACAACCCGAACTGCCCCTGCGGCTCCAGACAGACTATGACCCACATAGTCAACGACTGCCACCTCTCCAGATTCAAAGGAGGTCTCGAAACTTTACATCAGGCTCAACCTGACGCTGTTGACTGGCTACGGAAGAAGGGCAAACGCTAGAAGAAGCGGTTATGTAAATAGAATGAAGTGGTTATATAAATAGAATAGTGTTAAGCAGGGGGGATTTAACCAAATGAAACAGAAGAGGTTTTTAAAAGCATACCAACAGTTAGCTATGGGGCCCAGGCAAAAATTAGTAATGTCATGGGCCCCTTGGAAGATACCTAAAACAGACTTCTAGCTTCTTCCAACATGGAGACCCCACATCTCATCTGCTCTAATCTTACCTTAGGTTCCTGATTACTAAACAATTTGTTCTGCTTTGTATCTTAATGCTTTTCAGTCACCAAGCTGCAGATGCTACCATGATGCCAACCTGAGTTCCCTGGGCAGATGACCTCACCACTGTGTCCTGGAACCCCACCTCTCCAGAGCACCGTCTTCCTATGTGGAAGACCCTGTGTTTTATCCCTAATACCACACGGGATCCCAAGGCATGGGGGAAGCTCAGTGAATGGTGGAGCAGTGCTGGTGTTTCTCACTCTATTTTTCTGTCTCATTCTTCCCCTACCTCTCCTCACTCCATGAAAAAACATTAAAAAAAAAAAAAGAGTTGCTCTAGAACACTGGAACTATATATGTGTGAGGCCCAGGCACCACTTTAAAAAAAGAACAGAAATCTAGAAATTATCAGTAAACTATTCTGAATTGATTGAATTAAACCCTTACACAGCTTTTTAGAATGAAATTCCTCTCTACAGAAAGACTTGGATTTTTTAAAATATTTATTTTATTTATTTATTCCCTTTTGTTGCCCTTGTTGTTTTATTGTTGTTGTTGTTGGATAGGACAGAGAGAAATGGAGAGAGGAGGGGAAGACAGAGAGGAGGACAGAAAGATAGACACCTGCAGACCTGCTTCACCGCCTGTGAAGCGACTCCCCTGCAGGTGGTGAGCCGGGGTTCGAACCGGGATCCTTATGCTGGTCCTTGTGCTTTGCGCCACCTGCACTTAACCCACTGCGCTACAGCCCAACTCCCTTGGATTTTTTTTAAAGATCTTTTCTGAATGCCTTTTAAGATAATTATCTTGACAAAGCTAGAATAAAAATAGTTAAATTGAACATGAACTATATTGAACATGTGAAACTACTGCAATAAGCATCTTCAGGCAAGATTTAAAAAGCAAACTACAAGTGTTAAGGTCCAGGATGACACAAAAATTTTTTGAGCTGGAAAAACCATTAGAAAGATAACAAACCTGCCAAAGGACAATGCTCCTTTGCTGGACAAAGTCAGTGTTGACTCGCTGGGCAGAGTAATGCTGTGCTGATTAACATGCTGAATTGTCATTGTGTTTCTTCCCACTTCCCTATCTGGGCCCTCTGCAAAATGGACGCTAAAAGTCTGACTATCTGGATCCAGACGCTAGGACAGCAGACAATTCTAGTGGGACCTAAAGACAAAAAACAAAAAAAAACAAAAAAAAAAAACCTACGAAAGTGACATCTGCAATTCCTGATAGCTGCTGTGATGGCAACGACTGAGCCTTCTGAGGGTAAATGTTGCATTTGGAGGCTACCCATGGATACAACTACGGAGGATCCCTTAGAAGTATTCGAATCATACTGACTTCTACTCTGCAAGGGAGAGACATTAAGAAACCAGAGCAAGACCAGGGGACACCTCTGCTTCAGCACTGTAAAGGATAATCAACAGCTGGAAAAGGGAATAGAAGGGGTGAAAGCAGAACCTCTTGCTGACCCAGACCTAGAGGAATATCTCTGGCCTGATAACATCAGCGTTTCCTTCTCAGCCACTTTGCTAAATTATCCTGCAAAGTAATTTAGGAAGCAGGTAGTGGGCTGTGTTTTTTTTTTTTTTTTTTTAAATTCCTACATGTTCCAAATTCTAGGCACAGTTCAGGTGATAGGAAACAAGTACATAAAAGATTAATTTAAAATGTCTAAAGAACTGAAATAAGCTCTCATTTACTATCAGCTGTCTTTTTAATGTAACTTTACAGGACAATAAGAATTTATTAAGTGTGGAGTCTACCGCGCAAAATGTGCTAATATTTACTTGTTAAATGAAATAGAGGAACACAGAAATAGCCAGTCTATTGTTGGAAAAAAATACATTTCACCCCCTAGAATCTTCTGCTAATTGTTTCCTTGGTCTCTCATGGCTAGTATCTCCTAACCAAATGCAATATCTTCTCTGTTCTGGGCAAGGTCACCTTCATGTCTTTCGATTATGTGCATTTAACCAGGTGTGCCACTGCCTGACCCTCTGGAGATAAATTACTAGAAATTCAAAATAGAACCACCATATGATCCAGTAACAATTCAACCCTGGGTATCTATCTGTAGATGATAAAGTCACTGAAAAAATACATGCACTTCTATGTATCATTTAAAACAAGTACTATTTAGAATAGTTGGCATAAGGGATCCACCTAAATGCCCAGTGACAGACTGACTGCTACTCAGCTAGGAGAAAAGATGAAATCTTGCCCTATACTAGAATAGGGATGGAAATGGAGGGGGTCATGTTAGGAAAAGTAACTCAGAGGGGGAAAGGTAAGAAACAGGATGATCTCACATATGTATATGGGACATAAAGGAACAAAGCAAGGTGGGATAAAAGCCAAGTGAATATAAGCCCTTAGGCTCTGGGGGTCAGCAAAAGGGGAGAGGGCATCCCACCAGACATTGGCGAAGGGATGCTAGTATTTTGCTGGTCGGTGAGGTATGGTAACACATGGAGAAGACATGTGAAATTCTTCTCTAAGGTAAACAGTCTTGTACATCAACACTAATAAAAACAGTTTACCATCAGTTGGTGCAATGCAGTTCAAAGATGCCCGTTCGTTCCTCACTCCCCTTAAAATTGTTTTAATTGATTTAGTTATGATAGACAAGCCTGTTGATAAGAAGGATACAATTCCACACAATTCCCACCACCAGCGTACTATATTCCATCCGCTCCATTGGAAGCTTTCCTATTTGTTATCCCTCTGGGAGCATAGACCCAAGATCATTATGGGGTGCAGAAAGTGGAAGGTCTGGCTTCTGTAATTGCTTCTCTGCTAGACATGGGCATTGGCAGGTCAATCCACACTACCAGTCTGTCTCTCTCCCTAGTGGGGCAGGGCTCTGGAGAGGTTCCAGGGTACATTGGTGAGGTAGTCTGCCCGGGGAAATCAGTTTGGCATCATGGTAGCATCTGCAGCTTGGTAGCTGATAACCATTAAGATATAAAGCAGAACAAACACTTTAATAATCAAGAACCTAAAGGTAAGAATAGAGCAGGTGAGATTTGAGGTCTCTGTTTTGGAAACAGCTAGGAAGTCTGTTTTAGGTATATTCCAAAGGGCCCATGACTTTATTAATTTTTGCCTGAGTTCCACAGCTAACATTCAGGTGAGCTAAAGCTATTGTCTGGGAAGATGGTGTCAGAGTTGGAAATAAGACTACAAAGCTGTATCAGGGAAGAGAGTAGCTCCCAAATATGGGAAGAATATATAAATACCATTAACTGTACACCCCATTGATCTGATCTAGGGCCCATATTCAACACAGGAGCCTGTGTAACCTCTGCATCCCTGTTGGTCTGAGCTCATATAACATGTTCACAGCTAGCAATATTCTAGGCTGCACTCATTTCAGGACCCACCTCCTTCAAGTGGCAGAGTATGTTGGCCCAGCCTCCCTTCAAAGTGTAGGGCAGTCCTTACCATTGTTGTTCTACTACACCGAGAGCAAGGTCCTGTAGAGGCCCACAAGTGGGTCCATGATGCTGTTCCTGATGAAGATGATCAGCAATAGAGAAAAGATATCTGTTAGAAGGAGTCGGGCAGTAGCGCAGCAGGTTAAGTGCAGGTGGTGCAAAGCACAAGGACTGGCATTAAGGATCCCGGTTCGAGCCCCCCGGCTCCCCACCTGTGCGGGGGGGGGGGTCCCTTCACAGGCGGTGAAGCAGGTCTGCAGGTGTCTATCTTTCTCTCCTCCTCTCTCCATTTCTCTCTGTCCTATCCAACAACGTTGACAACAATAACAATAATAATAAAACAACAAGGGCAACAAAAGGGAATAAAGAAAGAAAGAAAATTTTTTTAAAAAGATATCTGTTAGAGGTCGAGCCCATCATGTCTATGTAGGGCCCTGGATGATGAGATCCCCATCCCCTTTTAAAAATGTTTATTTTTATTTGATTTGATAGGATAAAGAGAAATTGAGAAGGGTACAAGGAAAGAGAGAGGGAGACATCTCACTGCTTCACTACTCATGAGACACCCTCCTGACACACACACACACACACACACACACACACACACACACACATGTAGGTGGGTACTGGAGGTTTGAACCTGGGTCTACATGTATGGTAACATTCAATTGAGCATGCCACTACCAGCCCCTTGGCTCCACCTTAATCCCACTTTCAGCAGGTTGAGGGCATTTGCTGTGCTTTCTGGATCACCAGCTGACAGGAGATGAAGTGGATGGAAGGAAAACAAAACTTCTTATCTAGGGGACGATGATGCCTCTCACAGAGTGCAGATAGTAGATAGTAAATATGTTAAAATAATTCTTTTTTTTTTTTATATCCAGGGTTATCACTAGGGCTTTGTGCTGGCTCTATGGAGCCACAGATCCTGGCTGCCAATTTTTTCATTTTATTTGATTCTTCTTCTAGCGTTTGCCCTTCTTCCGTAGCCAGTCAACAGCGTCAGGTTGAGCCTGATGTAAAGTTTCGAGACCTCCTTTGAATCTGGAGAGGTGGCAGTCGTTGACTATGTGGGTCATAGTCTGTCTGGAGCCGCAGGGGCAGTTCGGGTCATCTCTGGCTCCCCAGCGATGGAACATAGCGGCGCACCGGCCATGGCCTGTTCGATAGCGATTGAGGAGGGCCCAATCCTAACGTGCTAGGTCAAAGCCGGGTTGACGCTTGCAGGGGTCTGTGATGAGGTGTTTGTTCTTTACCTCAGCTGACTGCCAACTCTGTTTCCAAGAGACTGGAACAGAGAAGTTCAGTGTAGGCGTAGGGGACCAGATTGGGTGACGAGACGTCAAGCGTCGGACAGGGTGGGCGAAGATATCCGCGTATATTGGCAGGTCCGGTCAAGCGTAGACGTGGGAAATGAACTTAGATGATGCCGCATCCTGACGAATATCTGGCGGGGCGATGTTGCTAAGAACTGGCAGCCATGGAACCGGGGTGGAACGGATGGTTCCAGAAATTATCCTCATGGAGGAATATAATTTGGAATCGACCAAGTGGACATGGGGGCTACGGAACCATACTGGGGCACAGTATTCTGCAGTGGAATAGCATAATGCCAGAGAGGATGATCGTAGTGTGGAAGCGCTCGCGCCCCATGAGGAGCTGGCCAGTTATTCCAATGATGTTATTCCTCGCGCCCACCTTTGCTGCAGTTTTTATGAGATGAAATGACAGAGTGCGATCGAGAGTAACACCAAGATATTTGATAACTCAGAGAGAAACCGAGAGGGAGAATGGGAAATAGAGAGGGAGACCAAGTGAGAGACACCTGCAGGCCTGCTTCAGCACTTCTGAAGCATCCCCCCTATAGGAGGGGAGTGGGGGGGAATTGAACCTGAGTCCTTGCCCAGGTCTTTGTGCATAGTACTATGCTCACTTTTTAATTCTTTTTAATTATATTTATTTATTTATTTATTGGATAGAGACAGCCAGGAATCGAGAGGGAAGGGTGGGATAGAGAGAGGAAGAGAGACAGAGAGACACCTGCAGCCCTGCTTCACCACTTGTGAAGCTTTCTCCCTGCAGGTGGGAACTGGGGACTCAAACCTGGGTCTTTGTGCATTGTAACATGTGCGCTCAACCAGGGGCACCACCAACTGGCCCCAGTATTATGCTCACTTAACCCAGTGTGCCACCACCCAGCCCCATGTTAAAATAATTTAAGGAAAGGCTACTCTGCTAATGTAATCTAGAAATATACAGCTAACAGGGGTGAAACAGGTCTACAGGTTTCTATCTTTCTCTCCCCCTCTGTCTTCTGCCCTCTTCTCTCCATTTCTCTCTGTTCTAACCACCAACAATGACATCAACAACAATAACAATAATAATAACTACAACAATGTTAAACAACAAGGGCAACAAAAAAATGGCCTCCAGGAGCAGTGATTTGTGGCGCAGGCACCGAACCCCAGCAATAGCCCTAGGGAAAAAAAAAGAAATATACAGCTAACATAATGTGAGAAATAAATTAATCACTGTGAAATTTGTAGAAAACATTAAAATAAAATGTTTATTATTACATCATAGGACATACATATCAGGTTGCTGCATGACTACTATTATGAAAATACAATTAATTTTGATAGACTCAAGAAGATATACTCCCCTTTGAACAAATGAATGGAATCTCTAATGACCAGGAAATAAAGGAATGTTACTCGTAGCTTTACCATATAAGGACGCTGCATTTCAGTCCTGTGAACTGTGCCTTCCAACATATTTTTTGCAGCTGTTGATACACTTCAGAGCCAAAGTTGAACTTTCAAAGTTTGGATTCCTGTGTGTTGTGATAATCAGCTGGGGTTTGAAAATGACTAGAAAATCTAGTGTGCTGGCACTTTAACAAGGCTTCTGAAAAAACAATTTCATATGTGGAATCATGTATTTTGTGGAAACCCAAGGCCGGCAGGCCAAAGAACATTTTTTTTAAATAACAGTTAAAATGTAGCACTTCCTTTTTGTTCATCAAACAAATGGGTCTGTTTTATGAAGATTTCTAGATGGTTTACGATAAGTAAAATATGAACTAGGCAATAATAAAACCCTGACAGTTGTATATATTTATTACTAAAAATCTTTCCCCAAAAATGTTTCTCTACTCTTTTAATTTTCTCCCCATAAGTCAATTCTGAAAAAAAAAAATAATTAAAAACTAAATACCAATGTCAAATCACTTTATATAGTTTTTTAAAGAGCCTACTTAACAAAGATGAGTAATGAATCTATAAAATTATTTTTTTCTTCCTATTTCAGAAAAGAAAGACAATGCTGACTATGAATATATTTCTCTTCCCTTCCCTCCCCTTCCTTCCTTCCTTCCTTCCTTCCTTCCTTCCTTCCTTCCTTCTTTCCTTTTTCCTTTCTTCCTTTCTTTCTTGCTTTCTTTTTTTCCATTTCTCCCTTCTCCCTCCTCTCTGTCCCTCTCTCTCTCTTTCTTTCTTTCTCTCTCTCTCTCTCTCTAAGTAGAGACAGACAAAGCAGAGGCAGAGAGAGTGTGAAAAAGACCACAGCATCAAAGCTTCCTTCAATGCAGTGAGGGCCAGGTTTGAGCAGCACACTCTCTAGTGAGCTATTTTGCTGAACTTTTCATTTTATGGAAATTCATGCAATTTAGGTGAAACACATAAAGATATGGTTGTTTCCCCTTTTCCAAAATCACTGTGTTGAGGAAATCATGATTTGTAGGGAATCTGTTGAATCACGGGTATGATTTCTCATATGCCCATGACACACCACTTCCACCACCAACTTCAGTTCTTCACCATTGTGCACTGGGTCCCCAGTGCTCTCTACTCCTTCTCACCTGACTCCCCCACCCCCAGAATTCTTTGCTTTGGTGCAACACACTACATCCAGTCCAAAGTTTCATCCTGCAAGAAGTGATATTTTCATTGATCTATTGTTTTTCCAATAAGTATTAGCTATTATTCAAAGCAACATGTTAAAAGGTGTTTTCTATTAAAACAATAATAGATGGCCTCTATCAAGTGCTTAGTAGGTGTGAGACACGATACTGTGCACTTAATTTCCAAAATAATAATTATAATTTTATTATGAAATGTTAGTATAGTGGTACAGTGAGACTGGTATAGTGACAGACCCAGCAGTGATATAAATCAATAATAATAAAAAAGAAACAAAAAAAATTGAAAATCATAGGTATCCAACTGGACTGTTAAAGATTATAGGGCTATTTACTTAGTTTAGCTATAAATACACAGACTTTTAAAACCTTCCTATAATTCTAAGTATCTATCTGAGATAACCTCTTACCCATGCCGACCAAGAGAGACACTGAAGACTAATAATTGCAGGATTGCTCCTAACAGTGAGAAACCAGAAATAACTCGAATGTAAATCAGCAGTAGAATGGGACAAAGATATGTTGGATTTATTTATAGAGTGGAAGACAATCCACTGTGATGTTAAGGGGAAAAGTCACGCCAAAATACAGAAAGTTTGATTCCACAAAGTTCAAAACAAACAAAACTAGGAACTATGTTACACAGCTGATTAAATTATAGAGAAAAAAGAAGGCAACAGACTAGCAAAACTCAGATAAGGAGTTGTCTCTCTGGGAAGGGTTGTGATTGAAGAGAGATTTCTATATTTTGATTTTTTATCTGTCTAATAAATCCACAAGTATTCATTTATCGGCTTCCTTTAAGCTATTCAGATATGATTTGTAACACATCTAAATGTATAATGCAGGTATAATATACAATTTCATAACACATCTGCACCTATAAGGCACTTTAAAACAATTTTTAAAACTTATATACAGGTTGCATTTAAACATCAATTCCAACTGGATCCTAACACATTATCTTTTTATATAAGTCATATTGTGAAAATCTTAATAAAACAAAATAATTTACTTATTTCTTGAATTTATGTAAGATTTGTTTATAATTGTTCATCTTTGTTTATATTAGAATCTATTTGCATAACACCTACTTCAAGGTATGAACAAACTATAAACGTATTTTTTTGTTGTAGTTTAAGAAAATACACCTCGGGCAGGGGGGCTGCACGGTGGTGAAGCAGTGTTACAGGCGCCTCTCTCTTGTCTCCCTCTCTCCCTCCCCTTTTCCCTCTCAGTTTCTCTCTGTCTCCTCAATGCCCATGTTCAGCGGGGAAGCAATTACAGAAGCCAGACCTTCCACCTTCTGCATCCCACAATGACCTTGGGTCCATATTCCCAGAGAGATAAAGACTAGGAAAGCTATCAGGGGAGGGGAGGGGATACGGTGTTCTGATGGTGGGAACTGTGTGGAGTTGTACCTCTCTTATCCTAAGGTTTAGCCAATGTTTCCTTTTTTATAAATAAAACATTAAATAAAAAATTATCTCTGTCTCTATCCAGATAAATAAACAGAAAAAGAAAATCATCCATATTATCATATTCTTTGTGTGACTGTGACTTTAGTTTCACAAATAATAATAATTAATTTGATTATACACTGGGAAAATGCTCATTATATTCCTCACATTTCCAAATGATATTTCCTTTACGAACAAGTATCTCTGATTTCTGTAAGAGTTTTGAACAGTACGGTTGGTTCTGGAATGGATCAGACAACTGAATTGGTGATTTTAATCAAGTTTCTTTCAGTAGCTTTTAGTAGTGTTCCTTCATGGGAAATCATGCAAGACAACACCGGAATTTATTTTATTTTCTCATAGACAATTTTTGTGGATGAATTTCACCAAATGAAAAATGATCCAGTTATCAGGCTCCAAAGCCTGTTTTTAGGGAAGCGACGGCTGGCACTTGAAGATGAAACTGAGACTTGTGTAGCCAAGCAGGCTGGATTAGAGGGTGGTGTGGAGAACTGTTTGCAGCCAGGAGTTGCCTCTAGCCAAGGACAGGTCGCCTGCTAGAGAGGCTGGGTCAGGACTCTGCTGGATGCGAGGGCGGGGAGGACAAGGGAATCTGGACTGAAGTCAAGAGCCCCATTTACAGAGAAGCAAGAACATGCTTTCATTTCAGCCCCATCCTTGTCAAAATGGCCAGTCTCCATTCCCAACACACTAAGTCTCACTCTCAACTCCAATAATGGCAGGCCCCTTCTCAGTGTGGCATTGCTAATCATCCTTATAAGTTAGTCAACTAACAAGACCCATCACTTTTTCTGTGAAGTTAAGACAACAGTATCCTTTGAAGAAAACAAAGTGAATTAGTCATCAATTTGTCTGGCTATGTTGACTCTTCTTTCAGCCACCAGGTTCCAGATGCTACCATGAAGCCAACTGAATTTCTCTGGGCAGACAACCCCACCAATATGTCCTGGTGCTCCGCTTCCCCAGAAATCTGCCCCACTAGGGAAAGAGAAAGAGAGGCTGGGAGTATGGATCAACCTGTCAACACCCATGTTCAGTGGGGAAGCAATTACAGAAGCCAGGCCTTCCACCTTCTGCACCCCATAATGACCCTGGGTCCATACTCCCAGAGGGATAAAGAGTAGGAAAGCTATCAGGGGAGGGGAAGGGATATGGAGTTCTGGTGGTGAAAACTGTGTAGAGTTGTACCCCCTCTTATCATATGGTTTTTGCCAGTATTTCCTTTTTATAAATAAAAATAAAATAAATAAATTTTAAAAAATGAAAAAAAAAGAAAACAAAGTAAATCCCATCTCACTCTAGGGAACTCATAAGGTCTTTTTTGAAAAATTATTTTTATTATCTTTACTTATTGGATATAGACAGAAATCTAGAGGAAAGGGGGAGGGAGAAGGGAAGAGAGACAGAGAGACACCTGCAGCATAGCTTCACCACTCGCAAAGCTTTCCCTCTGCAGGTGGGGACCAGGGGCTTGAACCTGGGACCTTGCACATTGTAACATGTGCGCTCAACCAAATGTGCCAACACCTGGCCTCCTCAAAGGTCTTTACAAAAGAATTTCTTCTTTAGAGCTGGAGATAGCTTACCAGGTAGGGTGCATTCCCTGCCATGTGTGTAGCCCAGGCTAGAGACCCAGCATCCCTCGGGAGTGTCACGGCACAGGAGAGGAGCTGCGGTGTCTATCTCTGCCCCTGGTGCCCCTCCCACCAATAAAACAAGTTGGTCCGGTGTCAGTGAAATGCACATGAAATGCACATGTGCAAGGCCCAAGGTTAAAAAAAAAAATCATCTCATGAACTGGTTAAAAAAAATCATCTCATGAACCGAAGGGCAAAAAAAAAAAAATTCACATTTGACTGTGAAGTGTATTTGCACAACATTCCATTCTACTAAGGACGACAAGTAATGACTGCATTGTGGAAAGACTGTAGGAAATGGAGGTGGGAGATAAGCTTTCGATGCATTTCATTAGGATGGGCATGGTCAAATCTGCAGAGCTCTCTGCAAAACATAAGGTTAAGAAGCTGAGAGAGGAAGCCAGGTGGTGGTGCACCTGGTTACGTGCACACAGCACTAAGTGCAAGGACCCACTGAACAGAGGTCTCCGTTCTTTTGAGGCCCAGCTCCCCACCTGGAGCAGGGATGCTTCACAAGCTGTTGAAGCAGGTCTGCAGGTGTCTATCTTTCTATTTCCCTATTTCCCTCTTCCCTCTCAATTTCTCTCTATCCTGTCAAATAAAATAGAAAATAATGGCCACCAGGAGCAGTGGATTTGTAGTGTCTGCACAGAGCCTCAGTGATAAACATGGAAGCAAATAAATAAATAAATAAATTTTAAAAAGCTGAAACAGCAGTTTCTTATGAAATAACAAGTTATTTCTTTGAACCTCATTTGTTACTAAGTTTATAACTGCTTTATGAGATAAGATACAAGACCAAACACAAAAATATACATTTGATTCACCAAGAGACTTGTCTTAGCAACTGAACCTGATCTAGTTATTTATTTTTTTAAATTTCTTTATGTTTCAAAATGGCCTGAGAAAAAGCATTTCCCCTTTTAAACCCAAACAGCTTAGCATCTCCAATCACTGGGGGGTGGGGGGAGGGGATGAAAACACAGAGGTTTGTCTTTTGTTCCATTAAAAATAAATAAATAAACCTCAGTAAAATGAGAAATGTATCAAGTTCCTTACAAAACAAATTTCTTTTTATATGGTTTTCATTACTTAATTTAGCACATCTGGAGTCTATAATTTATAGAACAGAAAGTGAAAGACCTTTAGGTCAGTCTGCAATGGGAAAACTTTATGACCTAAAATTTGATGGAATACAATTTATGAACCAAATACCAGGGGAATGCCTCACATTTCATAAAGACTTTATATTACATTTACATATTTTAAGTAAATGGTTATTTTTCACACTGTCACTCAAGCAGGCTAGCGGGGGTATCTTGTGAGATGTTAGAAAAATGTATTTTAGTGCTCCAAAATGCTGCTGTTTAATCTGTGTTCCCTGGGCTTCCTGGGTTCACTGGGTTAGGTTCTGGGTTCCGCCACTGATCACACTTCCACTCCATAACCCTGGTAAGAGATGTACACAGAGTATGGGTTGTCAGTTAGTCAGATCTCCCCACCCAGGCTCTGATGTCCCTCTCTACTCAGAGAGAGTAAATGAACAGGGCCCGGGTGGTGGTGCACCTGGTTGAACTCATGTATTTACAATGTGCAAGGACCCAAGTTCAAGCCCCCAGTTCCCACCTGCAAAGGGAAAGCTTCATGAGTGGTGAAGCAGTGCTTCTGGTGTCTCTCTATCTCTCTCCCTATCTCCCCTTTTTTCTTAATTTCTGACTGTCTCTATGCAATAAATAAAGATAGTAAAAAAATAAAATAAAAAAGAGGGTTCAACAAGAGAGAAAGAATCTTGCAGGTCCCTGTCTAATAAAAAAGTTGCACACTGATCTCTTCCAACTTTCTCCTGAGGTGATATATGGTCTGCTATCAGTAGGTGGAATATTTCAGTGACAACATAAGGTGATACATAGCAAACTGATCATCTTTCTCAGGGAAAACCCACTAAAACCGGAATATTGTGATCCTGTACAAGAGAAAACATTCATATTGAATATTATGTGAATCAGATTTCCTGATGTGCAATGCAGTAACCCTAAGATGAGCAGCAATAAGAGTCTGGGTAACACTTAAAAAAAATAAAGCAAGTTTTGCAAGAAGAAAAGTAACAAACCACTCTCGAGGGGGGCTTTAGGGGGACTATGGCAGTTCACCTAGAACTGAGTCGGGCAGAGAAGGACTAGAACTTAGGTAGTGACAATGGTACGGACTACAGTCCTATTATCTTATGATCTTAAAAATCACTAGTAAATCATGAAAACATTGTTAACAGTAAGATGTGTTTAAAATATACAGAAAAATTCTGAAGCTCACACAGGGAGACCCCATGTATCCCTGAATAGCTTCCCCTATAATTAATATCTTACATTAAAACGGTGTATTTGTTTTATCATTTGCTGGCATGTTATTAACCAACCAACTGTTTTATTTATTACTGTCCATACTTTATTCGGATTAACTCAATTTCAGCCTAATACTTCTTTCTATACTGGAATCCTATCCAGGCTACCACAGTGCATTTAGTTGTTAAGTCTCCCTAGGTTGCCTTGGGTGTGGTAATTTTCCATAACCCTTTATTTTTATAACCCTAACAGTTTTGAGGAGTACTGGTTACTTCCTCAAAAAAAAAAAAAAAAAAAAAAAAAAAAAGAATCTTCCTCAACTAGAAGTTGCCTGGTGTTTTTCAAAAAAGAGAGACAGCTGGGAGTATGGATCAACCTGTCAATGCTCATGCTTAGCGGGGAAGCAATTACAGAAGCCAGACCTTCCACCTACTACATCCCATGATGACCCTGAGTTCATACTCCTAGAGGGATAAAGAATAGGAAAGCTATCGGGGGAGGGGATGGGATATGGAGTTCTGGTGGTGGGAGTTGTACTCCTTCTTATCTATGGTTCTTATGAGGTATTTCCTTTTTATAAATAAAAATTTTTTAAAAAGAAATATTTATTAACTCTGGAACATATGAAACTGAGGCTAGAACCCGGGACCTTGTGCTTGAGTGTCCAATGCTTTGCCCACTGCACCATCTCCCTGGTGGCTCTCATAGTTAGTCAATTACAGGCCTATTGTTTTGAGGGAGGACTATAGAGGTAAAGTACCACTGTCAGCACATCATTTTAAGAATATCTACCAGCAACAAGACCTATCCCTAGTGGCACTGACCTTAGTACTTACTGGAGACATTCTTTGCCAGGCTTCTTCACTGTAAAGTTATTTTCCCCCTCTCTTTCCATACTGTGCTTGCGGAAGTGTAGTCACACTTAAGGTGCGAGAAATATGTGCTCCATCTTTTTGAGGGTACAGTGTCTATATTTGGAATGTTTCTGTATGGGGGAACTATGTTTTCTATTACATTACATTTATTCAGCCACTTATTAATGCCAGTTTGAACTTATTATATACTATGGGCTTACAATCCAACAGAATTTTATTTATTTGTCAGACTCTTCCACATCCAATCTCTGGGAATTCTTAAAACTGACTGTTGTGTGGTGGCACAGTAGATAAAGCATAGGACTCTCAAGCCTAAGGTCCCAAGTTCAATCCCCAACAGCACATATACCAGAGTGATACCTGGTTCTTTCTATATCACTCTTTCTCTTCCTATCTTTCTCATTAATAAGTAAGTAAAGTGTTTTTTTTAAAAGAAAGAAAATTTTTAAATGACTTTGTCTCTGTACATACTCCATGGCTGCATGTGATCTATCTAAACACTTTGTTATTTTATGGCATTCCAAGAAGCTCCAGGCTCATCTTGTACATATCCTGACCCACGCCTAGAATCAACTGTTTCTCCTAAGAGTGCAGGGTTCTTTTATTGGAGAGTGGTATCTGAAAGTAAGATATGGGTGATGTTAATTACAGCTGGTGGCAGGATGCTGTTACTCATAGGGCATCTCAGTGAAGTGAGAATGAAATATATTGACATATGGACGCGCGCACGCACGCGCGTGTGTGTGTGTGTGTGTGTGTGTAAATATTTCTTTATGTAATCATCCATATAACAAACTAAATTTGAATTTATACTTTTTTTTCCCTCCAGGGTTATTTCTGGGGCTCGGTGCCTGCACCACGAATCCACTGCTCCTAGAGGCTATTTTTTGCCCCTTTTGTTGCCCTTTGTTGTTTTATTGTTGCTGTGGTTATTATTATTGTTGACACTGATGTCACTGTTGTTGGATAGGATAGAGAGAAACTGAGAGAGGAGGGGAAGACAGAGAGGGGGAGAGAAAGGTAGATCCCTGTTGTCTTGCTTCACCGCTTGTGAAGCAACCCCCTGCAGGTGGGGAGCCGGGGGAGCGAACTGGGATCCTTGTGTTGGTCCTTGCGTTTCGCTCCATGTGTGCTTAAACCGTTGCGCTACTGCCCAACACCCTCTTTATTTTATTTTAACTAGTGGTAGATAAAGATATAAAAATACAGAGAGAGAATCTGCTCAGCTTTGGCTTATGGTAGTGCTGAGGATTGAACCTGAGACCTCAGAGTCTCAAGCATGAAAATCATTTGCATAACTATTATTCTCTCTCCCTGCTCTATGGATCATTTTGGATTCTTGGCACAGCCTCACTTTAGCATAGAAGCCTAGCTTCTACCACCTGCCATCTGTTTACTTCATTGTTCAATTCCAATATATACTAATAGCAGTGTCTGAATCGCTAATCTGTATCACCAAGAGAAACACTTGTATCAACTGTGGTACAGTGCTCATGCACTTTATATTTTAATTTTAATTTTATGTATTTTACTCATTTGCAAAATTGCTTAGTTCCATATCTCTCTTCCTGACATTGTTCGTGAAATTGTTTCATATTTACGAGATTTAAAAAAATAATCATATTCTAATGTCCACCCTAGAATTCCTGACCTCTTTAGTAATTTTCACACACTAAGTTTTATTCTCTTTTTAAATGTTCTTTTCCCTTTACTTATTTATTGAATAAAGACAGCCAGAAATGGAGAGGAGGGGGGAGAAAGGGAGGGAGAGTGACAGAGAGACACCTGCACATCTGCTTCATCACTTGTGAAGTTTTCCCCCTGCAGGAGGGAACTGGGGGCTCGAACCTGGGTCCTTGTTCATTGTAACATGTTCTTACAACCAGGTGTGCCACCATCCAGCCCTATTAACTCTTCTCCTTCTCCTTTCTGCCTCCAGGGTTATCACTGGGGCTCGGTGCCCGCACCACGAATTCACTGTTCCTGGAGGCCATTTTTTACCTTTTGTTGCTCTTGCTGTTTATTTATCATTGTTGTTGTTATTATTATTGTTACTGATGTCATTGTTGTTGGATAGGACAGAGAGAAATTGAGAGAGGATGGGAAGACAGAGAGGGGGAGAGAAAGACAGACAACTGCAGACCTGCTTCAGCACTTGTGAAGACCCCTCTCCAGGTGGGGAGCTGGGGGCTCTAACCAGGATCCTTGTGAGGGTCCTTGTGCTTCACACCATGTGAACTTAACCCACTGCGCTACTGCTGGCCCCCCAACTCTTATTCTTTCTGTTCTCAAAATTAAATGACCTTTGATAGTGAAGAGTCATTTATATGTATCTATACAAAATAGTTCCTCCCCCACGCCCACAGCCCCTATCTATATTCACTATACAATTTTAAGACATTATCAGTTCATACATGATTTAAAAAAAATACAGACATAAGTACAGAAGTAGATATGAAAGGATTTGTTAAATACTAATATATATATGGGGCCAGGTGGTGGCGCACCTGGTTGAGCGCACATGTTACAGTGAGCAAGGACCTAGGTTCGAGCCGCCAGTCCCCTCCTGCAGGGGGAAAGCTTCACAAGTGGTGAAGCAATGCTACAGATTTTTACTCATTCATTTTTGCAAGAAACTCTCTGGTGATTTCTTCTTTTCTTTTCCTTTGTGCCATTCTTTTTTTTTTTATTTTCATGAAAGTTATCAGTGGGGTTTGGTGTTGGCACAACAAATCCATTGCTGCGGGCAGCCTTTTTTCCCTTTTTTTTTCTCTCCTATTTCATATGATATGACAGTGAGAAATTGAGAGGGGCGGGGGAGGGAGAGAAGGTAGAGAAAGAGAGACACCTGCAGACCCACTTCACCACTTATGAAGTATTCCTCCACAGGTGGGGAGCAGGGGCTGAAACCTGGGTTCTGGCACAGGGGAATATGTGTGCCACCACCGACCCCTGGATTTATTTTTTCTTAAGTTTTCTATTTTGACTGATCTAAAGTTACATCCCTCCACTGTGCTCCCCCGGTGCTGCCCAAAATATGTTGCTGGGGGTCTGAACTTGGTTCTTTGTGAATAAGGCATGTACTTTACTATGTTAACTAACTCCCAATTCCTAAATATCTTTTTTTTTTTTTTAACCAGAGCACTGTTCAGCTCTGGCTTATGGTGGTGCGGGGGATTGAACTTGGGACTCTGGAGCCTCAGGAATGAGAGTCTGTTTGAAAAATACTATGTTGTAGGGGCCGGGCAGTAGTGCAGTGGGCTAAGTGCACATGGCATGAAGTGCAACGACCGCTGCAACCAACCTGGTTCCAGCCCCCAGTTCCCCACCTGCAGGGGTGTCTCTTCACAAGCGGTGAAGCAGGTCTGCAGGTGTCTATACTTCTCTCCTCTTCTGTCTTCCCTTCCTCTCTCGATTTCTCTCTGTCCTATTCAACAACAACAGCAGTAACAACACGGGCACCAAAAAAAAAAAGGGGGGGGGGGAGAGAAATAGCCTCCAGGAGCAGTGGATTCTTAGTGTAGGCACCGAGCCCCAGCAATAACCCTGGAGGAAGAAAAAAAATAGTACTTTGTTCTTCAGTAGGTAGAACTGCTTTGTTTTGTTTTGTTTTTCCCTTCAATGACCTTAGTAAAAAGGTAGGAACAATGATAACAAGCTAGAAAAGAGGGCTCTATATATTATGTCAGTCCTGAAAATCTGTTCATATTCTGAATTTTTTATGAAAATCTTCAGATTTCTAGCTGTCAAGGAGTTTGCTTAAAGGAAGAAGCTAGTTATGGGACTCTGTGGTTTTCATTTCAGCTGGTTCATATGGTCCCTTGGATTCAAACAAGACTTTTTTTTTTTTTTTACAGCTGTGGGCTCTCTATATAGAAATGGCATATGCAAAATGCCTGTGTCTTGCCAGTGCACACACACACCAGTTCCAAGAGACAGACTGAAACAGTCAGTCCTCTATCTCCTTACATGAAGGGTGTGTTTACGTGTCTGTCTGTTGTCAGCTGCTCTTTGAAAATAAACATGGTGCAAATATCCTGTACGTGTCCTAAGGATGTGACAAAAGGACAAAAGTGGAAAAGACAGAATAAGCCACACACCGGGGCTTCTTATATTTGAGCTTTAAAAAAATATATGCCTTTCACACTTCATAAATATTTACGTTTTCTAATGAAATGTCACCCCCCACCCCCAAGGTCCTAGAGGAAGGAGGAAATAGGAAAGTCTCTGTTTCTTTAGGTGTCAAATGACTCTGTCATTGTGAGATCTAAACAAGAATGAGAGAAATATATTTGAGGAAATGAGGCCCAACCCTGATATTCACAGCACAAATCCACGTCCCAGTCTTGTTGGTTATGGAACATTATAGAGTGCTGTAGTCATTGGGTATTAAGTAGCTGAGTCCAATAATTGCCACTAAGTTGTCTCTCCATATTAAGAGCCCAAGTAGCTGTGATATTCAAGATCTTCCAAGTTATTCATTTGCTTTTCCAGACTTCTTAGAATAAAAGCTTAAGAAAAAAGTATTGCATGTGCACAGGCTGGCTTGGAGACCAACCCTACTTAAGAAGGCTAAAGTTGCTATCAGGTCAGTGAATGAATGTTGAGAAGGTGGTGGGAATGGTCTATCCTCCAGCAACTTCCTAGAGCTAACTCAAGACAAGTAACTGCAGACAAGACAACCAGCAGCTTCCTTGCTTACATATGCTTGCCTGAACAACAAAGAAAGCAATGATTTATTTCTGGAGGATATTTACACATTTTGGCTCAGAGTCTCAGGACGTGGCTGGAGAACACTTTTCTAATGAAAATTTCTCCTATTAGACTGTATGGAGATTCCTTAAACAAATAAAAATGGAAGTAACTTATGAGCCAACAATACAACTCATAGGCATTTTATCCAGCGGACACTCAAACACTTGTTAGAAGGGACATATGCTCCCCTATGTTCATAACTGCATTATTTCACGACAACCTGAATGTCCTTCGACAGGTGACTGGCCAAAGAAGTTATGGGATATATATTTCATGGAATGTACTCTGCAATCAAAAAGATGACATTGTTTCCTTTGGGACAAAATGAATGGAAGTGGAGGTGACTATGCTTAGCGAAATGAGAGATGAAAGATAACTACTTGATGGTTTCACTCAGATGTGGAATACAGAGATCTGATTTACATCAGGTCGTCCCCCCCAAAAAAAATCCAGACAAAACAGAAGCAAGCAAACTGTAAGATTTGTGATAACTAAGGTGGTGGCGGCCACACAGGGCAGCAGGAGTTGTGGTGGAGGAGGTGGTGGTGGTTCTGGTGGTGGTTCCAGCTATGGGATAGGCAGTAGCTGCAGAGGCTTATTGGACAAGTGGAAGATCAATGATAAACCTGTAAAAATTGACAACTGGGGGAGTTGGGCAATAGCACAGAGGGTTAAACGCACATGGTGCAAAATGCAAGGACTGGCATAAGGATCCTGGTTCAAGCCCCTGGCTCCTCCATCTGCAGGGGAGTCTCTTCACAGGCGGTGAAGCAGGTCTGCAGGTGTCTATCTTTCTCTCCTCCTCTCTGTCTTCCCCTCCTCTCTCCATTTCTATCCAACAACAACGACATCATAACAACAATAATAACTACAACAATAAAAAAAACTGACAACTGGGATGGATCAGCTGTGAAAAATTCTCTGGATGATTCTGTCAAAAAGATACTTCTGGAAAAGTAGAAGAAGTATGTGGAGAATTTTGGTCTAATTGATGGTTGCCTTGCCATCTGTACCATCTCCTGTTTCTGTGGGACTATGTGAAAGCTTGGTAGAGCTTAGGGGAGCTCTCCCATCCTAGGATGGAGGTCTGGAAAGACACCCCACTTGTTAGCCTTTCTCCTCATAGAGATGAGCCAAGAGGGAAAAGTCTCCCAGACTCAGTTTCTCCTTGTTAGTCTCTCAAGCTCACAGAAACCCCACAGGCCTCTCACACTTACTTCTCCCTGCTAGCAGACCAAATGGCTGCCTGCTTTAGGATTCACTCAAAGTTCACACATCCACTTCACCTTTTGATCATAAAGGAGAACACACTCTATCATACACCCCCAACACCAGACAGTAAAAAGCCCCCAAATCTTATTTCCTTGTGTTTTTTGATATCTGTGATTTACATCAAGCTTTGTTTTTCTTCTTCTCTACCTCACCTTACTGGTTTAACCCCTATGCTTCTCTCAAATGCCTTTGGATAATTAACCTGCCTGCATCATGGAGACTAATCGTTTTGACCTTTATGTATCGCATCCATTCTTGTCATACCAGCCCCCTACCATAGGGGCAAGCTGACCTTTAAGAAACCTGTAATTTCTGACCTATGCGAAAAATGTTCTTTGTTTAACTCTCTATATAAACCTGTAACCTTCTCCAAATAAATGAGTGTTTGTACCAGAATACTCCCTGATGCCTCCTGTCTGAATCATGGGGCCCCTAAGAGCCGGTGATGAAGGGTCAGTGACTTACCCCCTGGCTGGATCCACTCCACGTGAGTGCCAGCATGTTTCTTTGCCATAGTGGTGTTGATTTGGGATTACATCCACCCTTTTACAGAATCCAAGCCTGTTTTGCCTTTGTGTGTCATATCCTATTTCATGAGTGATGATGGGAATCCTGACCATATATACCTCATATAAGGAGAAGAGCATTTTTCTTGTGGCCCACAGAAAGGACCCTACTATGATGGATCCTGGTGATATTTTGGCAACTATCTTCTAGCCTCAAAAGGTTTTATGACAAACACACTCTGAAGCTGACCCTCATCAGTGAGAGCCCGGAGCAGCAGCAAGAAACTGAGTTCACCAAGTCCATTGCAAAGGTTTTTTGACCATAGTGGGACACTAGTCATGGAGGCCTATGAGCCTGAAATATCCGGGCTCCATGATAGTCTTGCCACAGAAAGAAAAATAAAATAGGCCTTCTTTTTAAAATTTTTAAAAATATTTATTTTCCCTTTTGTTGCCCTTGTTTTTTATTGTTGTTGTAGTTATTATTGTTGTAATCACTGATGTTGTCATTATTAGATAGGACAGAGAGAAATGGGGAGAGGAGGGGAAGACAGAGAGGGGGAGAGAAAGACAGACACCTGCAGACCTGCTTCACCACCTGTGAAGAGACTCCCATGCAGGTGGGGAGCCTGGGGGCTCAAACTGGGATCTTTATGCCAGTCCTTGCGCTTTGCACCACCTGTGGTGCTACCATCCGACTCCCAAAATAGGCCTTCTAAAAGCAGCCATCTTTCTGCTGGTCCATGCTGAATTATGGAGTGAGAGGGGAAGAGACAGAACTTGAAATGGATAAAGTAAGATATGTTTTAAAAGTCCCTGATTTGTCATGAAATTTTAGACCATTATGGATACATAGCATTTTATAGCTCAGCTAGGAGATGTTGCTCTGGTATGTAGCTGTAGCCTCCTTAGCCAGAGATGACCCGAACTGCCCCTGCGGCTACAGACAGACTATGACCCACATAGTCAACGACTGCCACCTCTCCAGATTCAAAGGAGGTCTCGATACTTTACATCAGGCTCAACCTGACGCTGTTGACTGGCTACGAAGAAGGGCAAACGCTAGAAGAAGAAGAAGTCTGCTGATGGCATTGTTTTGATTTGCTTTTCTGGAAAAGCATTTTGCAGAAAGCTATATAAACTCCCTTCACACCTTGTAGTACCTTCTGTAGTATATAACTTTGTGCCATGTAACATTTGAAGACAAGTTTTTGTTTTTTAAACTGTTGACCTGTTGATAACTTTATTGTGTTAATTCCTGTTTCAACAGCTTTTCCCCTGAATTCAGGATACAACTTCCAGTGTATGACAACATTCACTGACACACCATTTTTTTGTGGCTGTGTGCTTATCTGATTTAGGGAAAGTTGTGGGAGTGGGGAGGCAAACCACAGGTTCTTAATTTGTTTAAATCAGATCTGCTTGTTACATTTTGTGCTCTTAATCAATTAATGATGCCAATGACATTTGCAGTTTTATAGTTTGTTATCTATTTCTGTATTCTTGTTGATTGATTTTATTTTTGCCCTATATTAATTACCATTTTCTAATTTTTTTCCAATAAAAAAAGATGTGAAAAAAAAAGATTTGTGAGAACTATGATAGTTATCTTTGGGAGAGTGGGGGGTGGGGATACTGAACTTTGGTGGTGGGTTTGGTGTGGAAATCTACATTGCAGTCTTACAATCGTGTAATAAAGTATCAATAACAAATGAATTTTTTTAAAATAAAGTTTTTCCACTGAATAGAAGTTACTAAAGAAGAGATAAAAGAACATAAAAGAGAAGAAGGTGTAGTTACACTGTTAGAGAAAAGAACACAGGACCGTGAAACAAACAAGGCAAATTCTAGAAAACCACAACTATAGGTAAGAAGTTCAGGAAACTGAGCGTGAGAGCTAAGCTGTGCAATACGTTTCTGAGTCCTGCTGAGGAGAGGCAGGATAGATTACAGAGCAAGGTATTGGAAAAACATCTCACTTACCATGTCTGATAGTGATCTGGGAACTGAAGTGGATTTTACTGCTTTAACATTGACTTATAGTCTTCTCCCTCCCCTCCCTCTTCTTTTTTTAAAAAAAAAAACAAAGTGTGTTTAAACACACAGCAGTATGTCTTCCCTTAGGTGGTAATACACCTGACCCTATAAGGCACCTTTTGATCTGTGGTTACTGAATGAGCAGCACCTCCATCTGTTGTATGCTTTATATTGGGTTGTTCTAGTTTTCCCCCCCAAGAAAATTGGATCAGTCCTGCTAATTTCGTGGGCCCACTTGGCCCCGCCCCAAGGAACCCGAAGAGGGTTCCTGAGTTCGAGAGTAAGAGAGGGTTCCAGAGTTACGGAGTTAGAGAGAGTGCTTGGCGCCGCCGCAGGGGGAAAGAGGCAGCAGAGTTCTGTTTGGTGATTAGTTTGTCTTAGTTTATGAATCGTTGTTCCTGAATAAAGAAATACAGCTTCCCTGCCCAGCCGTATGTCTCTGGTCGTCTCTGTTACCCACCCGTGAAGCTAGCCCGGCCAGCAAGAGCCGCCGAATTTTAACAACATCCATCCATACACAGTTTTCAGAAAGAGCCAATGCATTGTTTTACTGCCTCATAAAACAGAAGGGTGAAGTTAGGTGAGATGGATGGCTTTAAAGATCCCCCCTTCATTTCTCAGACATGAAGCTGGTTTTCAAACACATACAGGAATCAGGAATCTCAGAGGAGGACACATTTCTCCACAACTTCAGGTGCTTGAACTCTGCTAACTACCCTAGTGGGTACCATCTATGTTAATTCTTTTTTTTTTTTTCTTTTCATCTGCCTCCAGGGTTATTGCTGGGGCTCAGTGCTTGCACTAAGAATCTACTGCTCCTGGCGGCCATTTTTTTCCATCTTATCGGATAGGACAGAGAGAAATACTGGATAGGACAGACAGAGCTGAGGAGTAGGTAAAGGGGGAGAGAGAAAAATAGACATCTGCATTCCTGCTTCACTGCTTGTGAAGCATCTGGGGAGCCAGGGGTTCAAACATCCCAGGGATCCTTGTGCTTCATACCATGTGCACTTAACCAGGTGCACTGCTGCCCATTCCCCCGTTGATATTAATTCAATTGTGATAAGCTTTATAGTTACAAATTTTGTGTATCCATAAGTACAATAATATGCATGAAAAAGCTGGAGGATATGTGAGGTGACTGTACTTAAAAGGTTCTGAAAAGACTATGCAGAATACAGCCCCACTTTTTTTTTTCAGGTCCATGGTATTCCCTCTCCTAGACTGTGAACTCCCAGAAACAGTGGTTAGTCTTAGAGGGTGAATGAATGAATAAACAAAGGATCCAAACAGGCTGAACACCACTGAACTGGGAACTCCCAGAGGCTGTGGCCTCTCCTGTTCCGCAACCCCCATGGACTAATATAGTGAAAAATATATAGAAATCTTCTCTAAAATATTAAATTAATGAGATGACTTCTGGTACTCCTATGGAACCTATGATTTTGGAAATGTAGAGACAAATCAAAGTCTGTTACAAGTGTTAAAGTGTTAAATATAGTCGAATCTACTTTGGGGTGTGTGTGTGTGTGTGTGTGTGTGTGTGTATTACTCATGGCCAATTTTTATTCCTAGTGGATTCCATCCTGACCGGAATGATGAAAGAACACCACATCCCTTAATGGCACAATTGAATTGTACTCAGGAAATGTGGTTATTCTGATATTATTGTAAGCCAAACATAATTAAGAATATGAATCTTCCCAGAAAAATGCCACATGACATACTCCAGAAGCAGATGCAAATGAATTTTAGTTTACTTGATGATTTACTTTATCTACCCCCACCTTCCATTAGTTGATTCAAATGTTTAGCATTAAGTCATCTACAAAACCAACAGAATTCTTCACTTTTTAATTCTGGTATTTTAGCATCTTGAAGACATAATGTGGTGAAAATAAATTAGGGGCACGAACTAATCAAGACTTGGACAGACTCCCACAATCCCAAACCAGCAAGACAATATTCTAGACACTGCAGTTCTCCATTTGGTTTGGGCTTAAATTGATTGGTTCAGAGAAGATGACTCCGAATTCTGGAATTTACTCAGTGACCCTTATAGCTACACTGTGTGATACCAATAGTGGTGTAGAAACACACACACACACACACACACACACACACACACACACACACCACCCCAAGCTCCAAACAAGTTTTGTGTTATATGAATATATAATGTGTAACATATATGTATATATATTATAATCTGTTTTTGTTTTAGGGCCCTGTTTGTCTCACTTGGTGATCTTTCATGGGAAGGTTGGGGTCCCAAAAAGATCTGTAATCATATGGTAAAACATCCAGGTCCTGACAATGGATATGAGCTGGAAGACGCAGGATAGAAACAATGGGGAGAAGTGAAGGGTAGAAGGCTAAATTTTTCTGGGAGAAAAGACAGGATTTTTTTTTTCAGCCTGGAACATGAAGTTTATCTCCTTCAATGATTTCTGGAATATCTATCAAATGGTTGGTTGACATCTGTGGGGATTCTTGTTCTGAATGCCAAACAACAACAACCACAATAATATATATCTAACACACAGTCTGTGAACTTCATTAGAACATCAGAGAGAAGGCTATTTAGCCCACAGAATTTAAACGGAATCTCATAGGTAGTACTGTCAATACAAAGAAGTCAACAACTAATATACATAAAACTTGGAATAAATTCTTAAGTTGGAGAAAATAATATTTTAAAATCTGTTTCCTTTTTATAAATAAAAATTAAAAAATATATCTCACCCATTTAGAAAATTATCCATGTCCTTTCATAAAAACTATGACATCAATAAGTTAACAACTACATAATGAATCTGGATTATTATCTATAGCTCCTATTAATTATAGGAATACTAGGAAAACTTTAAAGTGAAGAGAACAGTGTTTTATTTTTCTGATTTATCTAACTATTTTTTGTTTTTAAATTATCTTTATTTATTTATTGGTTAGAAACAGGCAGAAATCAAAAGTGAAGAGGGAGATAAAGACAGAGAGACACCCGCAGCACTGCTTCACCACTTGCAAGCCTTTCCCCCTGCAGACTGGGACCAGGGACTTGAACTTTGGTCCTTGTGCATTGTAACATGTACGCTCAGCCAGGTGTGCCACTACCCGGCCCCAAATCTCCTATATTGTATCATCACTCTTCAATAAGACAAAGGGGCTGGTAAAGTACATACTTTTACCATGTGCAAGGACCTGAGTTAGAGTCCCCAACCACCATATGGGAGCATCATGCAGAGGGGATGCCTTCACGAACAGTAGAGTGTTGCTGAGGTATCTTTCTTCCATCTCTCATGCTCTACTTCTTGCCCTCCAATAAAAAAAAAAAAAGCTCTACCAAGACAATTAAAAGGGACAATTAGAAATTATATAAAGAAATACAATCATTAAAATTATCCATGTCCAAGAGAGAGACAGGCTGAGAGTATGGATCGACCTGTCAATGCCCATGTTCAGTGGGGAAGCAATTACAGAAGCCAGACCTTCCACCTTCTGCAACCCACAATGATCTTGGGTCCATGCTCCCAAAGGGATAAAGAATAGGAAAGCTATCAGGGGAGGGGATGAGATACGGAGTTCTGGTAGTGGGAATTGTGTGGAGTTGTACCCCTCTTACCCTATGGTTTTTGTCAGTGTTTCCTTTTTATAAATAAAAATTAAAAAATATATCTCACCCATTTAGAAAATTATCCATGTCCTTTCATAAAAACTATGACATCAATAAGTTAACAACTACATAATGAATCTGGATTATTATCTATAGCTCCTATTAATTATAGGAATACTAGGAAAACTTTAAAGTGAAGAGAACAGTGTTTTATTTTTCTGATTTATCTAACTAAAATATTTGTGTATAGTTGCTTCCCTGGATTGAAGACCCCACCAATGTGCCCTGGAGCTCAGCTTCCCTAGAGACCCACCCTACTAGGGAAAGAGAGAGGCAGACTGGGAGTATGGACCGACCAGTCAACGCCCATGTTCAGCGGGGAAGCAATTACAGAAGCCAGACCTTCTACCTTCTGCAACCCTCAACGACCCTGGGTCCATGCTCCCAGAGGGATAGAGAATGGGAAAGCTATCAGGGGAGGGGGTGGGTTATGGAGATTGGGTGGTGGGAATTGTGTGGAGTTGTACCCCTCCTACCCAATGGTTTTGTTAATTAATCCTTTCTTAAATTAAAAAAAAATTTTAAAAAAAGAAAAAAAAATTGTGTATAATTTTTTAAATTACATATCTAGGAAAGCTAACCATATCTTGCAATTTGTAAATCTACCATTATACAATATATTTTTATAGATTTAATCAATGTAAAAAGACATGGATCAAATTTTAATGTGCAGCGACTAGGTGGTGGTGTGCCTGGTTAAGTTCATGTTACCATGCCCAAGGACCAGAGTTCAAGCCACTGGTCCCCACCTACAAGGGGGAAGCTTCATAATCAGTGAAGCAAGTGCTGTTGTTATATTTCTGGCTCTTTACCTCGCTGTCTCCCCAGACCCCCTCAACTTCTATCTTCACTATAAAATTATATATATGTCTGCCATTTTTATCATGAAGGCACCAAGCCCCATCGATAACCCAGGTGACAATAAAAGAATTTTTTTTTAATGTGAACATTCTCATTAAACATGGCAGAAGAGAATGTTAGGGAAAAGTCCTCTTAGAAACAGAACCATTTTCTGCTCAACTTGGATGGAGCTTGAAGAAACCATGTTAAGTGAAACCAGAAAGATTAATATGGGATGATCTCACTCAAAGGCAGAAGTTGAAAAACACGATCAGAAGAGAAAACACAAACAGAACCTGAACTGGAGTTGTTGTATTGCACCAAAGTAAAAGACTCTGGGTTGGTGGTGGGGAGAGTTCAGGTCCTGGAACAAGATGGCAGAGGACCTAGTGGGGGTTGTATTGTTATATGGAAAACTGGGAAATGTTATGCATGTATAAACTATTGTATTTACTGTCAACTGTAAAACATTAATCCCCCAATAAAGAAAAAAAACAAACAGAAAACAACTACACATCTCATGTAATTTATATCAATTTATCATCAGAAGATAGCTCATTGATCAATCAAAGCAACTAAATTTGTTAAGGTGAATGACCAAAAGCCAGTGGAGTTGGTGGACTAGAAAGAGGAAAATTGAAGCTTGAAACCAAAACCTTAGCAAAATAGAAAGCTGCATATTTGCAACCGGATAAGGTTCAGACCAACCCAACCAGAATAGGACTTCAAAGCACTTATGTCTCTAGGACTCTGATCAGTCAGTTCCTTCATAAGGCAGGAAAGGCCCAAGTGGCTACCTGAAACTGAGTGTTGCAACAGGACCTCAGAATGAACTGCCCCCTCCTTACTCTCCTTGCTGATCCAGAGAGGCACTGCTACCCTGCTGTAATCTCAGGTTACTGAAACTTATCATATGACTCTCCCAGGCAGAGTATGCCTCATAGCTGCACCAAGAGCTATGTAAGCAGAGAAATGAGCAGAACTCTCAAGGCTACTCAGGTCACTAATAGAACAAAGAAATAGTCTCAGGTAAATTAAAAAAAAAAAAACAACTGTATATGTGTGTGTGTGTGTGTGTGTGTGTGTGTGTGTGTATAAACCAAAATATAAAATTTCAAAACCTGTGGGACACAGCTAAGGCAGTGCTACCAAGGAAAATTAAAGCACTAAAGCTTTATATTGGAAGAGGCCAAAAAAAAAAAACCTCAATTAAATAGTCTATATTTCCACATAAGATAAAGAAGCAAAGGCTTATGAGAACAAAGCAAGCAGAAAGAAATCAAGAACAGAAATCAATAAACAGAAAAACATATATAAAACTAATGTTACAAAATTTGGTTTTTTGAAAATGTTCATAAGAATTGACAAATGTCTAACAAAACTGGCAAAAAAAAATGAGAACACAAATTTGTTACCAAGAATAATATGGATGGTATTATTACAACAAAACATAAAGATATAAAAGAAACAGTAAGAAAATACCAGAGATTACTCTATACTTCAAACTGACAACTTAGATGAAACTGACTAGTTGCTTGTAATACACAAACCATAACTCACAGAAGACAAAAGTGATCACTTGAATAATCCATCATTATTACAGAAATTGAAAAATTTAAAACAATAACTTTCCCAACCCAGATGGTTTCAATGGTTATTTCTGTCAAATAGGGTTTTTTTTTTAACCAACTTTACACAATCTCTTCCAGAAAGTGGATGACAGAAGATTTCCCAATTTAGTTTATTAAACTACTACCATCCTAACACCCAGATGAGATGCAGACCACACATACAGGGAGAACAATAGAGCAATATTCCTCAAAAACACAAAACGTCATAGTGAAATACCAGCAAAATGAGTTTAGAAATCTATGGAAGTAATTGTACAATATAATAAAGTTGGCTGATTCTGTATTCGAAGAACAAATCAGCACAAACTATGATAATAATATGTCGAAAAAAAATATGGCCACCTCGGTTGATGCAGAATCCTTTTTTTTTTAAAAAAAAATCAATACCTGTTTCTGATTACAACACTCAAAAAATATAAGAACAGAGAGGACTTTTTTGACTTGATAAAGATTATCAAAAAAAATTCAGATATATATCCATATGGCAAAAGTCACAAGAGAACTGATATTAGAACCTCAGCATATCATGAACATTTGTGGGATAAAAATCCTTTTTAAAAATTCTATTAGTGATTTACAAAATTATAATAGAACAGGGATATGATGCCACACCTTTCTCAGCATCAGAGTTCTGTGTCTCAGATTCCTCTATTGGAAACTGCAATAGTTGTTTCAAGACCACAGATATGAGTTAACTATTATTCCTATAACATATCTGTATATATATATATATATACACACATATATATATACATTTCTTTCATTTTATAGTAGTTCTTACTTTGATGACTTTTTATTTATTTTTTTATATTTTATTTTCCCTTTTGTTGTCCTTGTTGTTTTATTGTTGTAGTTATTATTGTTGTTGTTATTGATGTTGTCATTGTTAGACAGGACAGAGAGAAATGCAGAGAGGAGGGGAAGACAGAGAGGAAGAGAGAAATATAGACACCTGCAGACCTGCTTCACCACCTGTGAAGCGACTCACCAGCAGATGGGGAGCCGGGGGCTCGAACCAGGATCCTGATGCTGGTCCTTGCACTTTGCACCACGTGCACTTATCCCACTGTGCTACTGCCCGACTCCCACTTTGATGATTTTTTTTATAATTATTTTATTAGTGATTTAATAATGATTAACAAGACTGTGAGATAACAGGTACAATTCCACATAGTTCCCACCACCAGAGTTCCGTGTCCCATCCCCTTCATTGGAAACTTCACTGTCCTTTATCCCTTTCTGAGAGCATGGACCAAAGCGCAGAAGGTGGAAGGTCTGGCATCTGTAGTTGCTTCTCCTCTGGACATGGGTGTTGGCAGGTGGATCCACACCCCCAGCCTGTTTTCTATCTTGCCCTAGTGGTACAGATTTGCCCATATTTCTACCCTATGGCCCTGCTTCCTTTTCTTCCTTTCTAAGTTGCACCTACTACTTCTGAGTATTCTCATCCCCCCCTTTTTTTTCTCTTCTCTCTCCTGGTTCAGTTGGAATTGGGGTTCAGAGCCCTCTGGTCATCCTCTCCTAACATTTCTCCCCCTCTGGGAGTATGGACCAAAATTCTTTTTAGGGTGCACAAGATGGGAATTCTGGCTTCTGAAATCACATCTCCACTGGTCATAAGCATTGGCAGGTGGATCCATCCCCCCAGCCTGTTTCTATCTTTCCCTAGTTGGGCAGGGCTCTGGAGAGATGATACTTTAGGACACACTGGTGAGGTCTTCTGCCCAGGGAGGTCAGGGTAAAATTATAGTATCATCTGCACTTGGCTGTTGCTTAGTGAGTTTCTGGAGAAATCTTGGTTGCATTTTGTTGAATTGTTAGGTGATTTGTCATTTTTTCCCGTGTTTATCAGGAATGGATTATGAAATGGCTTCTACTCCATAATCATGCCTCCAGAACTCTTTTCAGCTGACAAATCTTTGACTCATGCTTTCACTACTTCTATGTGAGTACCAGTCTGGGTCTATCTGTTCCTCCTTTCGTCAACAACTTTCCTTTGCCCTTCACCTTAAAGGTCCCTAACTAATGGCATTATTGCATAGTGTCACTGTCCTCCTCTTACTAGTTACTCTTTCGGTTTATCATCGTGTTCAGCTGTGCACAAGTACCCCAGAAGACCGCTCCTAAATTGTTCAGTTCATGCAGGGAAGTGTTAGGCAGCCTGGGTACTTCCTCTCGCCTCAGTCAAGGACTATCAAATCCACTGCTTCAATTCAACTATAGAAAGATGTTCATTATGTGACAACCAAGACCACTGAGCTCTAGAAAGTTTATTTTGCAGGGGTTGGGCAGTGGCACACCTGGTGCAAGGACCTGAGTTTGAGCCCAGCTCCCCACCTGTAGAGGGTACATTTCACAAGCAGAGAAGCAGGTCTGCAGGTGTCTTTCTATTTCCCTTTATATCTCCCTACCCCTCTCAATTTCTCTGTCCTATCAAATTAAAAAGAAAAGCATAGGAAAAACACTTCTGCTGGGAGTGGTGGATTCCTCATGTAGACACAGAGCCCTAGTAATAATCCTAGTGGCAAGAGAGAGAGAAACAAAAAAGAAATAAAGAAAAGATAAACAAAGATTATTTTCCCTTCATGCAAATAGAAACTTTTGCCAACTCTCAGACTTCTAGTCAGATCATCTTTTCACTATATGTTACCTTCCAACATGAGACAGAAAGGATTTATCTCACAGTGATGCCATAGGAAAGACAGAGTGGAGATACTGGGATTTTATGCATTATTAAAGGTAGTGAGACTGTCATTGGTCATCAGGTACAACATAATGGACTCGTTTGTGGGCCCCTATAAGACTTTGCCCTCAATGTGGATCAACAATGGAAGGGAATGTTCCATTCTCTGAAAAGAAGGTGGACAACATACTCTATCACCCAAGGAAGATGGGTTCTGAAATTAGTGCAGCCTGGAATGTTCCTAGCCATACTTCCAGCTTGTCTTTCTCTCTAGTGGGCCAGGGCTCTGGGAGTATGGGTCGACTTGTCAACGCCCATGTTCAGCAGGGAAGCAATTACAGAAGCCAGACCTTCCACCCTCTGCAACCCACAATGACCCTGAGTCCATACTCCCAGAGGGATAGAGAATGGGAAAGCTATCAGGGGAGGGGATGGGATATGGAATTCTGGTGGTGGGAACTGTATCCCTCTTATCCTATGGTCTTGTCAGTATTTCCATTTTATAAATAAAAAAAATTAAAAATTAAAAAATAAAAGGGGCCAGGTGGTGATGTACCTGGTTCAGAGCACACATTACAGTGCACACGGACCTGGGTTCAAGCCCCTGGTCCTCATCTGTAGGGGGGAAGCTTCATGAGTGGAGAAGCAGGTCTGCATGTGTTCCCCTCTGCACCTCCCCTTTCTCTGCCTCCATCCAAGAATATATAAATTAAAAATTAAATAAATAAAATGATATTTTTAAAAAGGTAGTGAGAAAGGGAGGTGTGGAAAGGACAGAGAACAATAGCTGTGGCAAGGGTACGCAAAACTCTAGAAGCAAGGGGTGGGGAATTAGAAAATCTAGCATAGAAGCCGATTTTCACCACATACTCCTGGATGTGATATTAGGCAACTACAGGGTCTTCTGAATCTCTGATTTTACTGCATTTATAAGTGTGAACATAAATATCCGTGTCAGGTCATTATGTACAATCAAACATCTCAGGTGCCTATCACACAGGAAACACTCCCTAAATAGTAGTGATGGCCACAGTCAACTATGAATCAGCTTTATAACCTGGGGGTATAGTCATGTTCCAGGACTCCTGGTTCAGATGACTGCATCTTCTAGAAAAGATTGGAGACAGCCACTTATGGACATAAGATTAAGTAGCATACAACCCACTTCTCACTTAGGATGAAGTGACCCCCGCATTAAAAGTTAAGGGTTATGTCTACATAACCTCCCTAAGTTGACTGGATAAATCACACACCAAACGGAACTTCAAGGCACTCATGGTCAGTCAGTTCTTTCATAAAGCAAGGGATGGCCCCCGTGGCTACTTGAAAAATGAGTGTCGTTACTGGACATCAGCTGTCCTTGCCCTGTAGTGTGGCAAAATGAATTCCTCCCCTCTCGCTTCCCCTGTTCATTCAGGGAGGCATATTGTCACTCTGTCATGGCTTATCCTAACAATCCTATCATCTAGCTCCCCCATGGCTGTACCAACTGCTATCTAAGGAAACATAACCTAGATGTGCTGTATTAATATCAGAAAATGTATTTGGTTGGGGGCTTTCATAGACCTTTATAAAATTAGTAAGATGGAAAAAAAGTAGAGAGCATCATTGGCCCTCAAACTATAAACCCTGCAGATTATTTCTAACTTCAAAAAAACAATGAAAATACGATGATGTCTGGGAAACAGGACAGAGGATATTACAGATAAAAAAAAAGGACAATAATTCTTATAGTAGCATATAGAACCATATTCTCTATTATTTCCCAGAGCTGTGACTGTTGGAAAGAGAGATGCCTAAGGAGAGAAGAGCCCAAGTGAGGAATGATAGATGCAGTGTGACAACTTGTGCTTCCTTGATATGGCTTCCCTGGGCTATGCCCATCACCTGACGCTGACAGGAGGGGAGTTACTCCAGCAAGGCTCATGGTCTTAACAGGGGGACTATAATACAAATTCACAAATTCGTTGAGATTCATCCCACAAAGCACCAAGATTAGTTGCTCTTTCTTTGAATCTAGGCTGGCATAAGTGTCTGGCTTCTAATTTTTTTAAAATGTGGTATTTCTGAGTGGCTTCTCTCAACCCGCACCCCATCTAGCCTTGCCCCCTCTTCCATCCCTTTTTCTGCTCTGTCTCTTAGGTGTCCTGGGTCTGCATGTAGGAAGTCCGGCAACTTTTATGGTGCTATGCTGGAGACCATATGACAAATCCACAGAGATGAAGAGAGAGGTCTGTGGAGCCTTCGTTGATTTAATCTGTAGTTATTTGAAGTGTTCCCTGCCCCCCCCCCAAGTATCAGATGTGGGAAATAAAGAAATTAATCTATTTTCTTTGAACAATTCTAACACCAAATAAAACAGAAATAGGTTATCTTCACTAAGTCCTTCTCACATTACAAGCTCACAAACAATTACATTTTGTTATTTAAGCCACTAGATTTGGGGATAATTTAAGCATAATTAAATAACCAGAGGAAGGATCAAGACAATGATGGAGAAGATCTATTTTTGAAGGGTCGTTGGTTTTGAGATGAGACATAAGAAAGTCTTCTTAATCAAACTCTGATAGGCAAAAGAAAAAAAATAACTTAAAAAAATTCCTTTTATTTCTGGGGGTGAGCAGTGGTACACTAGGCTGAGTGCACACAATACCAGGCACAAGGATCGGGGTTCAAGTCCTGGGCTCCCAAGTGCAGGGGAAGCGTCATAAGCAGTGAAGCAGTGCTGCAAGAATCCCCTCCCCTTCCTCTCCTCTCTCCTCCTCTTGCCCTCTCCCCTCTCAATTTTTCTCTGTCTTATCAAATAAAATGAAAACAAAAATAAACAAGCAAAAAAAAAAACAACCACTAAGAGTGGTGGATTTCTTGTGCAGGGATGGAACCTCAGGGATAACACTAGTGACAAAAAAAAATACTATTTTCTTTTTTAATATTTATTTATTTACCCTTTTGTTGCCCTTGTTTCTTTTTATTGTTGTTGTAATCATTATTGTTATTGATGTCATCGTTGTTAGATAAGACAGAGAGAAATGGAGAGAGGAGGGGAAGACAGAGAGGGGGAGAGGAAGATAGACACCTGCAGACCTGCTTCACGGCCTGTGAAGCGACTCCCCTGCATGTGGGGAACTGGGGGCTCGAACCTGAATCCTTACGCTGGTCCTTGCGCTTTGCGCCATGTGCGCTTAACTGCTGCGCTGCCGCCCGAACCCCCCCACCAATTTTTTTTTAGAGAAATGAAGAAAAACAGACACACACACAAAGAGAGAGTGAGAGAGAGAGGGAGAGAGAGAGAGAGACCAGAACACTACTCAGCTCTGTCTGATGGCGGTGCTAAGGATTGAACATGGGATCTTGGGAGAATCAGGCATGAAAGTCTTTTAAATAATTACTATGCTATATCCCCAGTGCAAGGGTATCAGTTAAAATGTAGGAGTCTCGGGAGTCGGGCTGTAGCGCAGTGGGTTAAGCGCAGGTGGCGCAAAGCACAAGGACCAGCATAAGGATCCCCGTTCGAACCCCCGGCTCCCCACCTGCAGGGGAGTCGCTTCACAGGCGGTGAAGCAGGTCTGCAGGTGTCTTTCTCTCCTCCTCTCTGTCTTCCCCTCCTCTCTCCATTTCTGTCTGTCCTATCCAACAACGACTACAACAATAAAACAACAAGGGCAACAAAAGGGAATAAATAAATAAAATAAATATTAAAAAAAAATAAATAAATAAAAATGTAGGAGTCTCAAATCATTTAGAAATCAATCTTTGATATGACCTGTCATAGCTTTACATAGAGGACTCTATACTATACTGAGAGAAATGTGGAGTTTTAATTCAAGACCCAGTTGACTATCCACGTCAAAACAAAACAGAAGTTGTATGGGCATTATAAACCTTTAGTTCCACATAAATTTGTTTATCTAGTTTATAAAAGTTGTCTTTATTTCTATAGTAATAAATATTGAGTACCTGAAGTTTTTATTTATTTATTTATTTATTCCCTTTTTGTTGCCCTTGTAGTTTTATAGTTATTATAGTTGTTGATGTCGTCGATGTTGGATAGGACAGAGAGAAATGGAGAGAGGAGGAGAAGACAGAGAAGGAGAGAGAAAGACAGACACCTGCAGACCTGCTTCACTGCCTGTGAAGTGACTCCCCTGCAGGTGGGGAACCAGGGGCTTGAACCAGGATCCTTACTCCGGTCCCTGAGCTTTGCGGAGTACCTGAAGTTTATGAACATTCAGCAACATAAAAATAAACATAAATTATTGCATAATTTAAACATATAAAGTTTTATTACACTTTTTCCTAAGCAAGACCATGTTTTTTTCTTTTTTTTAAAGAATTTATTTTTTTATTTATTCATGAGAAAGATAGGAGGAGAGAAAGAACCAGACATCACTCTGGTACATGTGCTGCTGGGGACTGAACTCAGGACCTCATGGTTGAGAATGAGATGCTTTATCCACTGCGCCACCTCCCAGACCATGACCATGTTTTTCTCTTTAGAGCAAAGTCTAATTTTTTTTTTTGGTCCCTAAGTTAGATCTTAAATCTTCTTTACATTTTCAAATGTTACTCTTTTTTCCTATTAGTTTATTTCTTCTCCAGCGTTCCAAATACTCCTTTGAAATTGACATGTAGCATACAAATTACACTGTGCGTTTATAAATGTCTAAATAGTGGCGAGTGACTGAGAAGAATCACTATATAGCTTAAGAATTGTTCCCGGAAACTTGGAAGCTAATTTCTCATCTCTGGCCCTACACAGTAATGCTCTCAATAATTCTTGTCTCTGAAGGAGCTGGATAATATTATGTAAAACTATTTAAACTTCAACTTTGCTTAGGTCAAAAATACCCAAGAGCTTTGTTTTTTTTTAATGCAACTTCCTCAGATAAAAAAACAGTTTCCTTTTTCCAATCCGGGAAGTTGATGTCTGTAATACAACATAAATCACAGAGTTTCTGATTTTACTGTCTAGACACTACCAGCCCCCTTAACACTACCTTCTCTGTCAAAAATCTGGGCAAAGCCCAACAAAAACTGATGTCCAACTAAGTTCGGAAATATATCCCTTCCAACTAAAGCTGGCAGGAGTTTGGTGAGCACATCTGAAGCCAACAGAAAAGCAGGATTGGAAAATTAAGAATGGTTAAAAGAAAAAAAAAAACCTTTCACAAATTAACAAGGCTCAATGGCATTGAGTTCTTGAAATGTTTCCATCTCCATCTCACCTTCTAAATACAGGAGAGGGATGCATTGGATCGACCTTCCCGTGGTGCATCCCGTGAGTACCCGTTCATTGGGGAAACTGACGATCCTCCCTAGCCGACTGAATCCACATGGATCCCAGTCACTTTCAAAGCCAGCAAAAAGCAGCTCCTGACAGCTTTCAAGCTGTTGGTCCTGCTCTTCGAGTCCTCCAACTTAATGTTGAGGGGCTGTCCTTTCCCAAACGCGTTCTTCTAAATACGGGAGAGTATAGGCCTTGCAAAGAAACACACACCTTTTCATAGCCCCAGCATCTTGAGTGGAGGCTCTGCTCTCTGACAGACACAGATGAACAGGATCCTTAGAGAGTATGTTCAAGAGGACAGCAGTATTCCTTGGGGCTTTACAGCTCCTCTTTCCTGAGCTCAAGATCATAGCATCCACAGTACTTATGTGAAGTTAGCATATGGGGAAAAGAAGACTAGAACTTAGCCTGGTGATGCACAGAGGGTTGAAAATTGTATGAGGTTTGTTGTATGAGGTTTGAAGATTACATTGCTTTCCTCCAAAGATAGGAGAGGAAATGCTCTATTAGTGGGGGGCCAGGTGTTGGCGCACCTGGTTAGGCGCACACATTACAGTGTGCAAAGACCCAGGTTCAAGCCCCTGGTCCCCACCTGCAGGGAGAAACCTTCACGAGTGGTGAAGCAGAGCTGCAGATGTCTGTCTGTCTCCCTCTCCCCTTTCAATTTCTCTCCCTCCCCCCTCTCTCTCTGTATATATCCAGTAATAAATAAATTAAAAAACTAGTTTAAGAAAGAGTATTTTTTAAAAAATGTTACATTAGGCAACTCTCAAGTCACTGAGCAACTACTACACTGTAGACACAACAGAAGGCATTTTGTATTATCCATACAGCTGCATAGATTTCAGCTGTATGAAGTTTGTTGTATAGGATTTTGCAGAAGATAGGTCTGTCTTAGATCATTTTAAACAGGAATATTTTCTGTATTCCCCAAATTATGATTTTGATATCTCTTTTTTTCTTTTTCTTTTTTCTTTGCCTCCAGGGTTATTGATGGGGCTTGGTGCCTGCACTATGAATCCACTGCTCTTGGAGGTTATTTGTTCCTATTTTGTTGCCCTTGTTGTTTATCATCATTCTTGTTATTATTGTTATTGATATAATCATTGTTGGAGAGGAGTGAAATAGAGAGAGGAGGGGAAGACAAAGAGGAGGAGAGAAAGATACACACCTGCAGACCTGCTTCATCACCTGTGAAGCGACTCCCCTGCAGGTGGGGAGCCAGGGGCTTGAACCGGGATACTTACACTGGTCCTTGGGCTTTGCCCCACATGCGCTTAACCCGCTGCACTACTGCCTGGCCCCCGATTTTGATGTCTTTTTACATATAGCATTTTAACATCACAAAGATTTTTTTTTACTTTTTTTTTTTTAATTTTCCACAAAAGTCTTAGCTAGATTTTTATTTATTTTTTTTTACCAAAGCACTAATGAGCTCTGGCTTATGATGATGGAGGGAATTGAACCTGGGACATTGGAACCTCATTATGCTATTTATCCCTGCCCAGTAGAAATTTTGTACCTCTTTTCTACAAATGAAGAAAAGTTCTGGGACACTATGACCAAAGATGAGTCACAGAATATGACATAGTCTTAAAGAACAGGCCAGGGTTTGAACACAGGTGTCCTGTCTCCAACTCCTGTACTCTGCCCACTCCATCAGCACAGCCATCTCGGAGATGACTCCACAGAACGGGCCCCAAGAATATTGTGAATGCTAAAGTGTTAGCTCAATCCAACTAACACACACTGAGCACTTATTATATGCACCACACACTAATCAGTTCTGGAGGCGAAGAAGTGCCAAAGTCACAGGTGATGTGGGAAAGGATTTCATAGATTCCTGAGGGAGATTGTAGTGTAAAAAAGGAACTACGGGAAAGTGAGCCCTATCCATGGGTGCCAGGACTGGGGGAAGTAGGGGCTCTATAGTGAAGATGTGAGGTTCCTGCTGTCTTAGGCTTCAAAAAGACAATCAATAGTTAATATTATCATCACATTATTTGTTAATTGGGTTAACTTTGAAAAGTCCCTTTGTTATGGTTTGCTGTACAGTACCCAGTATCTTGTATATAGCTGTGCTATTGGAAGCTTCTAATCTACTTGGTCTAGGCTTTTGAGAGAGTCCGCATATCAAATACGTTGCCTATCTATTAAAAAGATTCAGTTTGTCTTTTGAGAACCTTTGAGACATACAATTGATTTCCCCCTCTCATATTAATTAACTACTGATTTATATGTCTACATTTTGCTAGGAGTGTACATAAACACCATTCCCATCACCAAAGGACCGTGACCCATCCCTCCCGCCCATTCCCACCCCCCACTGGCCCAGGAAGCTACATGTCTACCCCTCACCACTGGGTTTTTACTTTGGTGCCCTACTTACAATTTGATCAGGTCCTGCTTTTAGTTTCCCTTTCAGATCTTCTAAGTCAGCTTCTGTTGATGAGTGGGATCATCCCATACTCATCTTTAACTTTCTGACTTAGTCCACTTAACATAATTCCTTCTAGCTCTGTCCAAGATGGGTCAGAGAAGGTGAGTTCATTGTTCTTGATAGCTGCATAGTATTCCATTGTGTATATATACCACAGCTTTCTCAGCCATTCATCTGTTGTTGGGCACCTGGGTTGCTTCCAGGTTTTAGCTATTATGAATTGTGCTGCTATGAACATAGGAGTATGCTTCTCCCAATCCATACCAAATAATATTGCATCCGTCCATCACAACCTAACCAAAGCAACGATTGCCATCTCAACATGCTTCACCTCAGAGTGTATCCAGAGACTTCACGTGTGGAATGACAACCCTTCAGCTTCATTACTCGGGTGAGACCTTTCCTTTTATAGTACACTCTAATTTCATCTCAGGTAGTTCACTTTCTAACAAAGTCCCATAACCTAGACATACACCAGTTTCTGTGAGAGAGAGCGTATGCGCACACGTATCCATAAACTACTGCAAAATATATACCTGAAAGCAGGATTACACTAGAGTTTGCAGTGAGTACCTCCCCAACACTTCCTCTCCACTATTCCAATCTTGGGATCCATGTTTGCTCAACAAATTGTTTGGCTTTGTATGTTAACTCTCTTTTCAATCACCAGGTTCCAGATGCCACCAGGATGCTGGCTAGGCTTCCCTGGATTGAAGACCCCACCAATGTGTCCTGGAGCTCAGCTTCCCCAGAGACACACCTTACTAGGGAAAGAGAGAGGCAGACTGGGAGTATGGACCGACCAGTCAACGCCCATGTTCAGCGGGGAAGCAATTACAGAAGCCAGACCCTCTACCTTCTGCAACCCTCAATGACCCTGGGTCCATGCTCCCAGAGGGCTAGAGAATGGGAAGGCTATCATGGGAGAGGGTGGGTCATGGGGATTGGGTGGTGGGAATTGTGTGGAGTTGTACCCCTCCTACCTTATGCTTTTGTTCACTAATCCTTTCTTAAATTAAAAATTTAAATTAAAAAAAAAAAAAAAAAAAAAAAGGAACTACGGGGCTTGGGCGGTTTAGTTCAGCGGGTTAAGCGCAAAGCGCAAGGACCAGCTTAAGGATCCCGGTTGGAGCCCCTGGCTCCCCACCTGCAGGGGAGTCACCTCACAGGCGGTGAAGCAGGTCTGCAGGTGTCTATCTCTCCCCTTCTCTATCTTCCCCTCCTCTCTCCATTTCCCTCTGCCATATCCAACAACGATGACATCCATAACAATGACAATAATGACTACAACAACAATCAAGAACAAGAGCAACAAAAGGGGGAAAAAAGCTTAAAAAAAAAGTAACTATGATATTGAACAGCATTGTTGATCAAAGTACAGTAGACACAGTAACTCTAGGAGGCTGTGAAGCTTCAAGGAAGAGGGATATCTGATCTCAGTTCAGTAGAATGAATTCAAGAGTTCAACAAGCAGCTTTATTTTTATAGAACCAGAGTCACTTTTTCATTCAGATAGAGACAGAGAGAGAGAGAGACACTGCAGCTCCAAATCTTCCCCTGGTTTTATGGCACTTACCAGGAGGTGCAGAACTTTGTCCCTGAGCTGTTGCACGGGCATGGCATGCACTCTACCAGTGAGATATCTCTTTAAACCAAGCAGACTTTTTTTTGAGCTACACTTTTTTAAATTAATGATTTAATAATGATTGACAAGACTGTGGGTTAAGAGGGGTACATTTCCATACAATTCCCACCACCAGAGTTCCATATTCCCTTCTCCCCATTAGACATTTCCCTATTTTTTAAATATTTATCTCCTTATGTTGCCCTTTTTTTTTTTTTGCCTCCAGGGTTATTGCTGGGCTCAGTGCCTGCACCATGAATCCACTGCTCCTGGAGGCCATTTCCCCTTTTTGTTGCCCTTGTTGTAGCCTTATTGTGGTTATTATTTTTGTTGTGGTTATTATTTTTGTTGTCGCTGTTGTTTGTTGTTGGATAGGATAGAGAGAAATCGAGAGGAGAGGGGGAGATAAAGAGGGGGAGAGGAAGATAAACAACTGCAGTCCTACTTCACCACCTGTGAAGCGATTCCCCTGCAGGTGGGGAGCTGGGGGCTCTAACCGGGATCCTTCTGGCAGTCCCTGCGCTTTGCGCCACGTGCACTCAACCCGCTGCGCTACTGCCCAACCCACCCTTGTTTTTTTCTTATTGTTGTTGTAGTTATTATAATATTAATGTTGTTGATGTCGTCATTGTTGGATAGGACAGAGAGAAATGGAGAGAGGAGGGGAAGACAGAGGGGAAGAGAAAGACAGACACCTGCAGACCTGCTTCACTGCTTGTGGGGAGCAGTGGGGAGCAGGGGTCTCAAACCTGGATTCTTACTCTAGTCCTTGCACTTTGCACCATGTGAGCTTAACCCACTGCGCTACCACCCAACTCCCATATATATATTTTTAATTCTCCTGGGAGTATGGACCAAAGATCGTTATTGAGAGGTCTGGCTTCTAGAATCGCTTTTCTGCTGGACATGGGCATTGACAGTTCAATCTATCTAGTGGGGTAGAGCTCAGATTCTTCATTAGTTATTATGTAAGAAGGGTTAGAAGATTAGTAATTAGTAAAGATTAGTAAGCACTGTACACAAAACCAAACACTTAGGGAACTTGACATATGTGCCTTTGCAGGTCAGACCACAGGATATCAAATTAGGAGAGATGGTTAGTTAGACGCAAGTGAAGATGAGGAGAAAGAGGTCTTTCTCTCCTTACTGAAGGATTTATGTGCTATGAGATACATTATGTTTTAACATCTGATGAATTTATTTCAACAGCTAAATATCACCTGCAACTCTTCTTTGTTACAATGGCGAACCAAAATATTACAGCTCAGTAAAAATGTCTGGGATATACAGATGCTTTCTGGTGCATCTTTCTAACTGAGGATCATTAAATGTTGAGACAGTCGCGGTGAGCTCTTCTGCCACAGGGCTTGCTCATAATCTTGTTTCCTGGTGTGCTTTCAGAAAGAGGGAAAGCTGACAGCTAGTCTGCTTCATCACCATTTCAAGTCCACCTTTTGCCTTACCCCAGATAAAGACATCAAGATGGGATTCTGGCCTTCTGAAATCCAATATCCAAAGTTCTCTCCTTTTGTCCTCTGCCTTCCCTGTTTAACTCCTCAACCCCACTGCCACTTCTCTGCTGTAGCTTCTGGTTAAGACTCAGGGAGCTGTATTAAATTTGAGGGTAAAAATGTGATCTCATTGTTAACTACTTCTCCCATTTTTCCTTCTTTTCTTCTCAGTCTTCACTCTATTTGCAGTGATAGCTTTTTACATTCTGATTTGATTTTCACCTGTGAGGAGCAGAAAGTATTCCCACTGGAGTGAATATAGGACATGCCACCATTCAACAGGACAGAAAATAAGGTCATTATCATTGCATTTCAAATCTAGAAGGGGGAAAAATCAATTCATGGCCTTCTTATCCAGACCACATTTCACTATAGCAGTGCAGTGTTTGATTCATTTATGAACAGGAGCTAGCTAGTACAGAAGATATGACCTTTGCTATCTATTTCTATGTAGGAATCTGCCCTTTCTGAAGACATTGTTGCTGGAAGCAGGCCTATTTTGCCCTTTAATTCTGAAGCACATCTGATTGAATCAGAACTGGTACCTGGCATAAATCCAGTCTATTCATAGGCTGGCCTATGGCTTGCTTGCCTTGCTCAAAAACTTCATATGGCCCCATGAGACTCCCCATTTAAGAACTGAGATTGATAAACCAGAATTCTGAGTCAGATTGACATGACAGTTAAATTAAGGGGATACAAAGTAAATGCGCTAACAAGGAAGCTGATGATACCAAGAAACAACAGAATAAAAAGATTCACTAAGAAGCAAGTGCATAAGGAGACTCCAGGTTCCTAATGATTTTGTGGTTTTAAGAGAGAAAATATCCTTGTATCTTTCAGAGCAGATAATCCGATGACAATGCAAAGCTGTTGGCCCCAAGATGCAACTGCTAGTCTCAGCCTGGAGATAGACTGAGAGCTTCTTATCTAATTTCTAAATTTGCCAAAGATTCAAAGAGAGTTATCAGAAATCATAGGTTCAGTCAGTGTGAATGATGCAAAATGCTAACCAAAAATGACACTGTCTTTGCTCTCTGAAATTTCCTCATACAAAGGTTAATTCTCAATGGTTAACGTCTCAGTGGAAACAGGACAAAGATTTCCCCATCTGCTCCTTCATACTCAGTCATCAAGAATGAGAAGTCAATTGTACCCCTTCTATTCATCATTTATTCTAATGAAGCCAAGGAAGACAGAGACCTGAGATGATACTGCTTATTCAGCATTTCTAAAATGCAGTGCGTTCAGCAATTATCAACCAGTTATGATCAGAGCAGGAATCTTCCTTTGTTGTTAGAACATTAAATTCTAGTAGTCTGAAGTTGGTCTCTCTGACTACCAATCAGAATTCAAGTTTTCATCATTGCTAAATCTGCCCTTTAACTCTCTCAATCACCTTTAAAAGATTTTTTTAAAAAAGTGTCAGGAATTCATATCAAGAGTGAGATGTTCTGAGAATTTGGTTTATTTCAAAGCTCTATGAAGGGTTCATTTCCTTCTCATACCACCAGCCTCTGTTTACAACTGAATGTGTTTCTTTTGCTCTCCTGTGCAAATAGTCTTGTGAAAAATATCCACATAAACAAGTGCTTTATGTCATAATCTCAAGAAATGGGCTGTGCACCAACAGTGGCTACATTCCCACTATGGCTCAGGACACTCCAATGACTCAAATGACCTTTCAGTGAAAGGATTTGCATCATTTCCTTTGTTCTGGCTTTGCACTGTATGGAATTACAATAATCTGAATAATTTTTCATACACAAAAAAAATCAACACAAAACACAGGAAATCTTTAAAACTGCTGTTGACAACTGAAATAATCACATTTCAATCTGCTTAAACAGTATGTTTACTTTGCTACAGAAGACACCGTTTTATAAAATTGTACTAAAGCCAATTCAGTTAAAATTTAATTTTTTATTATTTTTTAAAATTTATTTATTGGATAGAGAGCCAGAAATCAAAAGGGAAGGGGGGTGACAGAAAAGGGACAGAGAGACACCTGCAACACTGCTTCCTCACCCACAAAGCTTTCCCCTGTAGGTGGGGGTTGGGGGCTGGAACCCAGGTCCTTGCTCATTATAACATATGCACTCAACCAGTTGCACAACCTCCTGGCCTCTCAGTGAGAACTTCAAGAAAGAATTCATTTATTAAAAGTGGTCAGATCAATTTCTCTTCTGGGAATATATCTTAAGGAACCTAACACACCCATCCAAAAAAGATCTGTGTACACATATGTTCTTAGCAGCACAATTTGTAATAGCCAAAACCTGGAAGCACCCCAGGTGTCCAACAACAGATGAGTGGCTGAGCAAGTTGTGGTCTATATACATAATGGAATACTACTCAGCTATTAAAAACGGTGACTTCACTGTTTTCAGCCCATCTTGGATGGAGATAGAAGAAATCATGTTAAGTGAAATAAGTCAGAAACAGAAGAATGAATATGGGATGATCTCACTCTCAGGTAGAAGTTAAAACACAAGATCAGAAGAGAAAACACAAGTAGAACCTGAACTGGAGTTGGCGTATTGCACCAAAGTAAAAGACTGTGGTGTGGGTGCAGGGGAGAATACAGGTCCCAAAAGGATGACAGAGGACCTAGTGGCGGTTGTATTGTTATATGGAAAACAGGGAAATGCTATGCATGTACAAACTATTGTACTTACAGTCGAATATAAAACATTAATTCCCCAGTAAAGAAATTTAAAAAAAAAAGAGGCAAAGGGGAGATAGGAAGAGAGACAGAGAGACACCTGCAGCCCTACTCCACCACTCCTGAAGCTTTCCTCCTGCAGGTGGGGACCAGGGGTTTGAACCTGGGTCCTTGCTCTCTATAATGTGTGTGCTCAATCAGGTGTGCCACCTACCAGCCCCATACATAATTTTTAATGGATATGAGTGTACATTACTAAATGTTTTGTTTTGGTGAGTATGTACATTAAATACAGTACATTTTGCTACTGCTGTAACTTATTCCTTTGAATAGCCACCACAAAGCTTCTTCTAAGAGACGTAAATCAGTGTCACAGGCACCCTCAGAGCAGCAGTAAAAATGGTTTCCTTCTAGGTACACAATATACTTTCGTCTGACTGGGAAAAGGATTTACTCTCTCTATTCCAATATAAGATAAGAGAGGTGAAGGAGTGGTGGTGTAAATAGTAATAACAAACTTTTGATAATATGAAATGATTTAATATCTTATTTTAATATTTATCTAATTATTGTATATAGAGGGTAATTGAGGGGAATGTTAAGATAAAGAGTGAGATAAGAAGAGACACCTGGGAGTCAGGCAGTAGCACAGGCGCAAAGCACAATCACCGGCAGAAGTTATCCTGGTTCCAGCCCCAGCTCCCCACCTTCAGGGCAGTTGCTTCACAAGTGGTGAAGCAGGTCTGCAGGTGTCTATCTTTCTCTACCCCTCTCTGTCTTCCTCTCCTCTCTCTATTTCTCTCTGTCCTACCCAACAACAATGACATTAAGAACAACAATAACTACAACAATAAAACAAAAAGGGCAACAAAAGGGAAAAAATAAATAAATCTTAAAAAATTTTAAAAAGAATAAAAAAGAAGAGACACCAAATAAATAAATAAATAAATAAATAAAAGTGGTCAGAGGGGGTCAGGGAGGTTGCACACTAGGTTAAGTGCACATAGTACTAAGCACAAGGACCAGCCTAAGGATCCCGGTGTGAGCCCCCAGCTCCCCACCTGCAGGGGGTTTGCTTCACAAGTGGTGAAGCAGGTCTGCAGATGTCTATCTTCCTTTTCAATCTCTATCTCTATTCTCCCTCTCTATCTTTCCCTTCTCTCTCAATTTCTCTCTGTCCTGTCCAACAACAACAATAAAAATGGAAAAATGGCAGTGGACTGATTCATGGTGCAGGCACCAAGCCCCAGCAATAACCCTGAAGGAAAAAAAAATAATAAGTCAGAGCCTGGAGAGGAGACAGAGTGGATGGAGTATTGGGCTCTCTAAAAGAAGTATGGAGTTTAATCCCTAGGAGAGTGATAATCTGCTTCTTTGTCTCATAAATAAGTAAATAAATGAATTTCTAAAGTAGTCAGAAGAGTAGTATTTAATTCAGATCTAATTCCTTGAGGAGATGGAAGAGGAAAGAGTAAGGATAAGGCTCTGCCTTAATCAAATCACCTTACTGCAAACTTTCCAAAGCTGAACTTAATAAATACTTTAAACATAACAACACATGTTGGACTGGAGGTCCAATCAGTAGAACAGTCCAGCAGGGCAAGGTTAGTGATCAGTATTTATCACAACTGTGTGAAAAAGAAAGAAGGTGCCAGGCTGGCTAGAGTGCCTGCTTTGACAGGCTCATGGCCTGGGTTTGAATTCTGGCACTACAGAGGAGGGACTACAGCACTGGAGAAAATGCAAGTATTACCATGTCTCTCCCTCTGTCTTGCTCCTTTTGGTCTCTGTCTCTATCAGAATAATAATATAAAAACAACAGCCTGGAGTTGCGAAATCTCCTATATAGGCACAAGACCCAAACACTGGGGAAAGAGAGGGAGAGAGAGGGGGCGGGGGAGGAGAGAACAAAAACACACAAGAATGGCAGCTGGAATCAGACATGTCAGTAAATGGGGTCAGACTGATGAGTTAACCCAAGCATGAGGCAAGCTGGTATTTGGCCTCACACTCACAGAGAGAGAGAGAGAGAGAGAGAGAGAGAGAGAGAGAGAGAGAGAAAGGAAGGGGGGAGGGAGAAAGAGAAAGAGACAGAGAGAGAGAGAGAGTGTGTGTGTGTGTGTGTGTGTGTGAGACAACATGGCATCAGTTGGCTTGACAGTAAGTTTTACAAATTTCCTTCTATAGGATGAGAGGTCAATCTTAGGGGTTTTTGTGAGGGACACTGGCAGAATAGAAGGGGATCAAGACACAAAACCAGTTAATAGAAAGAGGGCACACCTTGTGCATATAAACTGAGCAAGGGTCATGTCAGAGCAAGGTCAATAGTAAAAAATAATGATACTGACCCACTAGCCTATTGACAATAGGGTACTTTAGTGTCTTCTGCTGATAGCCAGACTTATGCAAAAGGTTGGGACAAGAACAAGACAGCAGGTGAGAATGATGGACTTAAAAATACTGACCCACAGAGAGACGGTAAATGATACCAGTACTGCTGTTGTTTATTGTGGGGAAAGGGTTAATTTGGGAAAGTATCAGTCACACTGGAAGGGATCACTGAACCTGGAAACTATTACTACACAGACACATATGTTCCATAGGTAGACGGCCAAACAGGTGGAGCAGAAACAAGCAGGGAAAGAGGAGGTGTGATGATTTTGAGTGGACAGGCACAGGGTAGGTTCAGAAGTTCAAGCTGGGTTGGGCGGAAGTGCAGTGGGGTGAGCGCATGTGGCACAAAGCACAAGGACTGCCATAAGGATCCAGGTTCAAGCCCTAGGCTCCCCCCCCCCCCCGCAGGGAGGTCACTTCACAAGTGGTAAAGCAGGTCTGCAGGTATCTATATTTCTCTCCCCTTCTCTGTCTTCCCCTCCTCTCTCCATTTCTCTCTGTCCTATCCAACAACTACATTACTAACAACAATAACTACAACAAGAGCAACAAAAGGGAAAAAGAAAAAAAAGAAGTTCAAGCTGGATACCGGCAGGTTCTCCTGGGACTGGGAGTCCAGAAATATCTAGTCTTCCACACAGGGGTGAGGGCATATTGATAAGAACAATGTTATATTCTGCTTTATATCTTAACTCTTTTTCAGCCACCAGGTTCCAGATGCTACCATGATGCCAACTGGACTTCCCTGGGCAGACAACCCCACCACTGTGTCCTGGAGCCTTGCTTCCCCAGAGTCCTGCCCCACTAGGGAAAGAGAGACAGGCTGGGAGTATGGATTGAACAATGCGCATGTTCAGTGGGGAAGCAATTACAGAAGCCAGACCTTCAACCTTCTACATCCCACAATGACCTTGGGTCCATACTCCCAGAGGGATAAAGAATAGGAAAGCTATCAGGGGAGGGGAGTGGATATGGAGTTCTGGGGGTGGAAACTGTATGGAATTGTACCCCTATAGTCTTGTCAATATTTCCATTTTATAAATAAAAATTAAATTAAAAAAGAACAATGTCAAAACCTTACAAACAGGAAGGACAGCATGGATTCACTTCTCTTTTTTTAATCTTTATTTTTAAATATTTATTTATTTATTCCTTTTTGTGCCTTTTTTTATTGTTGTGGTTATTATTGTTGTTGTTATTGGATAGGACAGAGAGAAATGGAGAGAGGAGGGGAAGACAGAGGGGGGAGAGAAAGACAGACACCTGCAGACCTGCTTCACCTCTCTTGACTATGAGGTGCACTGGTCCTAAGAGTAAGACTGAAGAGTACAAGGTAGATCAGAGCTCACCTAAGTCATCCTAAATGTTTAATATCTTAGAAAAAAAAAGAAACAGGAAATAGCGTATAGAAATAGAGTAAAAAAACTAAAGACTCAATTTCAGCTTACATTTACATAATTTGCTTTCAGAAGGTTTCTGTATTTCATTTTCTTTATATATTTTTTAAATTGGGAGTTTAATGGTTTACAATTTAGTTGTTGGCACATGGGTACAATTTCTTCTTCAAAACTAGAACTAGCAATGTATTTCATTCTCCTTTCTCACCCCTCTCCACCCACCTTTTCTTCTACCCTATGCTTTAGATAAAAGAAAACAAAAATAAAATTATTTTAATGTATCAAAAAAAACCTGGCTAAATATCTTAGTTGTGGGGTTAAGGATTCTGGGATCCAAAACCCAGCATGCCATTCTCACCTCCTTTTTCTAACATACTGAGACAACTAGGCAAATATACTTTTCTATACATACCCTTCTCCTTCAAATACAACTCAGAGACACGGAAATTATACAGTTTGTAGTGTGCTTACACTATTGTCTATACTACTATAGCTCTTATGTCTGCATATATTACAGATCTGAGGTCTATGTTATCAAACACACACACACACGCACACACACACATGCACACACGCAATGTTAGGGCAACATGCATGTTCAGAACAGAGACAGTCTGTGTCCCAATTCTTCATGTAAATCTTATGTAGTTTTCCTTTTGGTTCAGTTCCTAGGAGACTGAGCAAAGGTTAGTGTGGAGTGGGTGGAATTAATCCCCAGTACCCCCCTTTTCTCTCTTCTCTCTCTCTTTCTCTCTCTCTCTCAAGAGCTAGAGGATTTTCCTTCCTTGAGCTGGGACCATTCCCAAGATTCCTGTTCAGACTCTTACTCAGCATGCCCTCCTGTGTTTACAAGTTAAGGTCAAGGTTCTCTATGGGTTGCTTAATAATTTGGCAAAGAACCTTGCCAACAAATATCAAGTCCAGACTAAAAGCATGACTGAAGACACGGGCCAGTTCCTCTGTGAGTCGCTGCAGTGGGGAACATTTCTGAGCTAACCTTCCGTGTTTGAAAGTAGAAAGTCTCTGTTCGAATTTAATAGGTTATGTGTAGGATTCAAGAACAGCATTACCATTACTTTATCTGGTATGCTTTTGACCATTCTCACATTACAAAAATAAGCTACCAAATAATATCAAATAGGAATGTATTACTTTTAGATTAGATGGGAGAGCCTGTGACAAGATGGATAGCTGCTGAGCTGAGATCCTGTCTTTAGCTAAAGAAGTCTTTGTCTCTCATCTTCTTGGTTCTTCCCTTATTACCAACTGATGGGACAGTCACTCCTTGAGGGTATCAGTCTGTGGTTGTGGTGTTTGTATCAGTCGGGTGTCCCCAACCCAAATGTTCTAATGACCAGCATGGGTGTTCATGCCTTCTATGCTGTATAGTGGCCAAAAGCCTGGGTTTTTAGGTCAGAAAGGCCTGGACCTCACCTCAGCTGTGGTTAGACTTCTACTGAGTTTAGCATTCAGAGGCATCCATGACATATTTCCTACAACCATACTCCTTACAAAGGTTTTCACATTCATTTCTTCAGTACAAGAGAGACTGATTGAACATATCCATCTGGTTTACAGATGGGAATTCTGAAATCCAGTGATCACTTGCAAGGCCCTGGCTACACAGTTGTTGTTTTTTTTATTACAAACCAAATGAAATGTGTGATAAATTTTTATGCCCCACCCTCCCAACAATAACCATCCTAGTTCTAAAAAAGCCCTAAAGACATTTATCTGGTTTTTTGTTGTTGTTGTCTTTTGTTTCATGTTCATATGTTTCAGTTCTCTATCTTCTACATGTAAATAAAACCATGTAGTAATTAATTGTCTTTCATCTCTTCACTTATTTCTCCAACCATAACTACCTCCAGTTTTACCCATTTCATCACAAAGGAAACAAAACCATCTTTTTTTTTTTTTTTTTTTTTACTGCAGGGTACTATCCCATGGAGTAGAATATCCTATAACTTCTTTATCAAGCCATTGTTGATGGGCATATAGGCTGCTTCCACTCTCTGGATATTGTGAATAATACAGCTATGAAGAAAAGACAGAGGTGTCTCTGTTCCTTCAAAGTAATATTTTCATGTCCTTTAGATAACTGCCCAAGGGAGGCATTTTTATTTATTTAAGGACTCTCTATATAGTTTTCCCATCAACAGTAGCTACACAGTTTTTTTTTTTTAAGAAGAGATGTTTTAACATATGTGAGCCAGGTCCAAGCTCCTCACTTAGTAGGGAATAACGCCACAGTATGCTAGCTACTTATCACTTGACAAACAAATATGTATTTTCTGCTACTTAATATATGGTCTTATCTAAGAGCTGATACTCTGGCCATTTCTAGTTGAGTTCCCGTATCAATGTTTTACAACCTTATAAGGAAAGTTATCCTCTTCCTTTGCAGCACTTACAACTGTCTTAAACACACATAGATGTGTGGTAATTTCTCATTTATCTTTTCAATTAAACTGTAAGTACCATTAGGACAGGCATCATAATTGTTTATTTTACCATCTGTACATAACAGGTAATCAACAAAGATTATTTGTTGAATAAATATAAGCTGTGTTATCATTTATTACAGATAATAAAATTGTACCCAAGAGGTACTTGCCTTAGTTCAACCTTGGTAATAAGTAGCAGACTGCTTCTTTAGAGCTGAGTGAAACTTATTAAGAGAAGCCTCTTTCTGTCTACAAGACTCCTCTTAAGGGATGTCAGAGTTTGGCAGTCACTACAAGTGGGAATGGCTGAATTTAGTAAGTCAAAGGCACCAATAGGAATAAACTGGTCATCTCCTGTCAATAAAAAATGTTAGTGGTAGCATTGTATAAAATCACTTACAACAGTATTACCAGTGTAATCACATTTCTGTAGGACATCACAGCATTCAGAAAATTTTGACCTTCAATACCTGGGGGTGGAGGCAGAAAGATGGCTTACTGAAAAGCAAACAAACAATAAAATTTGTGAATTGTCCATGATGATGTAACTGAGATGTGGAACCAAGATTCAACTTCAGGAAGAATTTCACTGTACAATATAAGCATTTTGAAATATATCTCATTTTATTTATTTTGTAGATAGAGACAAGAAAAATAAGAAGGGGAAGATAGAAATGGAGAGAGTAAGGGAGAGAGAGAGAGAGAGAGAGAGAGGGAGAGAGAGAGACATCTGCAGAACACTTTCACTGAAGTTTTTCCCTTGTAGGTGGAGACCAGGGGCTTAAGCCTGGGTCTTTGTGCATTGTAACAGGTCTGTTCTACCAAGTGCACCACCACCTGGCTCCTGAAAGATCTTAAATATAGAAAACTTGTGAAATGTATAAAGATCTTTAAAATATAATCTCGAGTCTAAACACCCAAATATGAGCAGTTCAAGATGAAATGGTTAAATTAAAGGTAGAGATTCCCCAAGTATTCGTTTACGTGGAGGACCTGAAGGATGATGGATTATGGAAAAAGGTAGTATGTTTTTATTAGGTTTTGAGGACAGAGATACAATCCTAAAAACATGAGTTGGACACTCTCAGGCAGAAGTTGAAAAACAAGATCAGAAGAGAAAACACAAGTAGAACCTGAACTGGAATTGGCGTATTGCACCAAAGTAAAAGACTCTGGGGTGGGTGGGTGGGTGGGTGGGAGAAAAGAGGTCCAAAAAAGACGACAGAGGACCTAGTGTGGGTTGTACTATTATATAGAAAACAGGGAAATGTTCTGCATGTACAAACTATTGTATTTACTGTCGAATGTAAAACATTAATTCCTCAATAAAGAAATTTTTAAAAAAGTGAGTTAGAGAGATGTTTCAAATTAGACCTCCCTTTAAGATAGCACAGGTGTCAGGGAACTGACCTAACTGCCTGTTGAGGCTCAATCCGTTGTTCCTGTCCTCCCAATATCCTGGTATGTGTCAAGAAGAGTCAACTTAAGGCTCCAAAGTAAAGACCCATGCTGTCCAGTGGTTAGGTAAAAATCTCAGTACATGGGCAGGCCACAGAAAGCAAGCCCAAAGGATGCGAGTGTCTAGCTCCAGATAAAGTAGCAAGAGAAAAGAAAAAGTCTCAATCTGAGAGGTACCTAAATGACTACTTTCTAGAAAAACAGGTAACTATAGAAAAAGGAAGAACTGGTAGAGGAGCTACTCTTTCATGTATGGCTGGGCACTTGAATATACGGCAGCATCCTGCCACAGAGCCCAAACTAAAAGGGGACGCAAAACCACCCCAGTTTCTACAGGTGATGTAACCAGTAGAACGTGCATTCAGCCATATGGCTAGTAAGAAGGGGCACCACATTATGAATTCATAGCTGTCCTCCCCCAGCCTTCATGGAACAAGGAGTTGGGAACCTATGGCGATCAGGGGCAGTCAAAAGTCTCAGAGGTGTTTAGTTTGAAAGTAACAGAAAAATTAAAAAATAAATGTATTTATTATTATTATTATTATTATTATTATTATTATTATTATTATTATTATTGGAACTGCTCTCACTCAATACTATATACAAAGAAAAGGGAGTTGGGAGTAACCTTGAAGAAAATCACAGAAGTCAGGAAGCCTCCTGAGTCCATTCAAAAATAGGAGTTCCGGGAGTCGGAAGGTAGCGCAGCGGGTTAAGGGCACGTACACAAAGCACAAGGACCAGCTTAAGGACCCCGGTTTGAGCCTCAGGTTCCCCACCTGCAGGGGGGTCGCTTCACAGGCGTTGAAGCAGGTCTGCAGATATCTTTCTTTCCCTCCCCTCTCTGTCTTCCTCATCTCTCTCTATTTCTCTGTCCTATCAAACAATGACGACATCAACAACAGTAATAACTACAACAATAAAACAACAAGGGCAGCAAAAGGGAATAAATAAATATTTTTTTAAAAAAGGAGTTCCTCAATATCAGGTTCTATGTGAGAATGGCAAGTTGGTGATGATGACTGAAGCACCTGGTGATGGTACTTCTTCTTCTAGCGTTTGCCCTTCTTCCGTAGCCAGTCAACAGCATCAGGTTGAGCCTGATGTAAAGTTTCGAGACCTCCTTTGAATCTGGAGAGGTGGCAGTCATTGACTATGTGGGTCATAGTCTGTCTGTAGCCGCAGGGGCAATTCGGGTCGTCTCTGGTTCCCCAGCGATGGAACATAGAGGCGCACAGGCCATGGCCTGTTCGATAGCGATTAAGGAGGGCCCGATCATAATGTGCTAGGTCAAAGCCAGGTTGACGCTTGCAGGGGTCTGTGATGAGGTGTTTGTTCTTTACCTCAGCTGACTGCCAACTCTGTTTCCAAGAGTCTGGAACAGAGAAGTTCAGTGTAGGCGTAGGGTACCAGACTGGGTGACAAGACGTCAAGCGTTGGACAGGGTGATGGTACTAAGGGACTTGGGAAGCGAGGACCACCTGGGGCCAGGTGGTGGCCTGCCTAATTGAGAGCACACGTTACTATGCGCAAGGACTTGGGTTCCAGCCCCAGGTTCCGCTACAGGGGGAACGCTTTGCACTTTGCAAGTGGTGAAGCAGGGCTGCAGGTGTTTCTGTCTGTCTCTCTCCTTCTCTATCGCCCTCTTGATTTCTGGATGTCTCAATCCAATAAATAAATATAACAAAAATATGTTTTAAAAAAAGAAAATGATGAAAACTGAAGAGTCATATACAGGACAGGAAAGAAGAGTGAATGGAAATTAATCTGTGGTCAACAAAATACAGTTATGTTCCTGCCTTTAAAATGAACCTTCGAGAAAGAGATATCTTCTGAACACTTGAGATTCTGGGTGTAGTAGCACACCATCACAAGGTGATTCACAAATAAAGAAATCAAATTTAAATATATTGAAATGCCATCTATGTATCTAGCTACCTACATACCTACCTACCAATTCAGACAGACAGGCAGATAGGCAGGAAGACAGAATCCTTGATACCAGAAATGTCTATTGTCTAATGGTATTTTTTGCTTTTCTTCTCTTCTTTTCCACCCACTACACTGTTGATGCATTTGGACAATTGGTTTTACCTTACTACTGGGTAAGAAAAGGAGACCAAAGTGCCCATACACCATATACTCAAAATTTGATGCACACCAAAATTCTATTGCTGCTGTCAATAGAAGAAAATAGCAACAAAAGCTAAAATGATAGTATTTACTTAGGTTTTACTTTGGTCTGACAATTGGTTTTAAACCTTTTTAACAATAACCCACAGACTTTAAATGGAAGTCCATGCCACAGAAGGGGATATGCACAAGTACCGATGTAAATAAAAGAAATGAAGGTTTTAGCAAACAACACAACTTGGTTTTTGTATGAGTAATACATACACTCTGATGCTTTAATTTGATTCCATTCATTTACAAAAAAAAAAAAAAACGATGTTGTATGACATACTGGTTTGATTTTATGACCCAGGTATGAACTGACATCTGTCATTTGAAAACCACCTTCCAGATTCAGAGTAGAAAATCCCAAACAAGAGAGTAAAAGTTAGAGACTTCAGAAACTGCATATATACTCTCTCTTTCACTGACAGCTCCAAAAAGCTGTGAAGTCAAGAGGAAAGAAGAGTGCACAGGGGTGACAGGACACGGCCTAGTAAAATGCAAAATTCAGGATACAAATTCTACTGGTTAGAGGTCCGCCAAAGCAACGCAATTCTTATTTGATGAGTTATGCTACCACCAAGCATTATTCACATGGAAGGCAACATTAGGAAACTGATTTTTATCAATATCTGGTTTGAGATGTGTCTTAATTCTAACCCGTGTGTGTGTGTGTGTGTGTGTGTGTGTGTGTGTGTGTGTGTGTGTATGTGTGTGTGTGTGTGTGTGTGTGTGTGTGTGTGTGTGTGTGTGTGTGTGTGAGATTGTGTGTGTGTGTGTGTGTGATTGTGTGTGTGTGTTTACTCAAAGCAGGGCAAGGGATGGCAGCTGTTACATCTGTGGAATTTCCAGTCATTAGACTGACCTCGGATCAGGCAGGATTTTCACGGAGTGCATATAGAATCATAATTGAGCCCTCCGCTGAGTTAAGGCCAGTAGGTTCTATTTTGTATATTTTTCTGCATTTACTTTCAAGAAAATGTTCTCTCTTAAATCCCTGTTATGCCTCCCCCTCACCAAGAAGCTTCTCTCTGGGGTCCAGTTGAGAAGCAATATTAATCCTCGGTTTGCTTGCAAACCACTCAGAAGCTTCAGTTATCCAGTTCAGTGCTCACAAATAAAAGGGTCGACATGGACATGACAACTGCACTACCTATTTTTTTCTCATGTAATTATAGCTCAAAGATGCACAATTCCAAGCCCTATTCCTACGAACACATAATTTCTCCAGTCACAGCCACTCACTGCTTGCCACTGTTATTAATGTCTCTCATAGAAATCTTCAAAGTACTCTTTTTGGTGATAGTGTGTCTGTATTTGGAGGGGAGGGACTGAGGGGGACGACAGAGTCCGTGTGAGGGAACATACTCCACTCTTGCTGACTGCACCAAACTCCTCACTTGATTCTCCATCTCCCTGTAACCACAGATGAACTCACTCCTGGTCAAATAATCTTTGTCAGAATGAACTCCAACCTATATATACATCAGTCCAAATGTCTCAGACTTAATAACAGGTATTATTACCCACACATATTATAGAAATGGGCTACCTGGGGAAGAAAATTAAACTGATTTTGGGCTTTCCTTCAGAAAGGCTGTATTCCCACATAATGAGTACTGCAGATTGGTGAAGAGGAAGTGGTGAAATGGGTGATTTTCTAAGTCCCTCACAGAAACTTTGAGGCAATTTTATAGTAGTGGCATTTTAGCACATTCTGTGTTTTTACTCGTTCTGCACTTCCTTCAACAACAAAAAAGTATTCTGGGGCAAGCAAGGTACTCCTCTGGAGAGCGAGCCTGCTTTGTCACATGTGCAAACTAGTGTCTACTTTGCAGCTACTGGTAGAAAGATGTAGGGATACTAGTTTTCTAAACAACGGGCCCAGGGCATGCTGATAGCACTAGTGGCCAATAAAAACAAACAAACAAAACGGGAGTCAGGTGGCAGTGCAGCAGGTTAAGCACACATGGTGGCAAAGCACAAGGACAACTGTAAGGATCCCAGTTTGAGCCCCAGCTCCCCACCTGCCAGGGAGCCGCTTCACAAGCAGTGAAGCAGGTCTGCAGGTGTCTGTCTTTCTCTTGCCCTGTCTTCCCCTCCTCTCTCCATGTCTCTCTGTCCTATCTAACAATGACAACATCAATAACAACAACAGTAACTACAACAATAAAAAGGGCACTAAAAGGGAATAAATAAATAAAATGTTTAAAAAGCCAGTTGGTGTATTGCACGAAGGTAAAAGACTCTGGGGGAAGGTGGTTGGGGGGCGGAATTCAGCTCCTAGAACATGATGGCAGAGGACCCAGTGGGGGCTGTATTATTTTATGGAGAACTGGGAAATGTTATGCATGTACAAACTACTGTATTTACTGTCGAGTGTAAAGCAATGCCTCAATTGAAAAATTATTTAAAAATGCAAGTTAAGATGGAAAATTCTGCTTTCCTGTCTTGATCAATAGAACCCCTTAAATGCTTTAGAATGTTAGTCAGAATCAGCTTCAGGCAAATGGTGAAACTGCCAATCTTCCTCATGATACCCAGTTATTTTTTATAACTATTATGTTATTATTATTATCATTACCATTATTATTTTGCCTCTAGGCTTATCACTGGGGCTAAGTGAAGTTATATCTATTTATTTTCTCTGAATGGATGAGATCCAGCCAATATATAATTAATCACTGTAAGGAATCACTTCAGACAAGTAAAAATCAAGTATGACTTGAAACATTTGGGATTTGGGTAATGAGTCTCCTAATGTAAATAGCTCCCAAAATTTCCCATAAAGAGGATGAAGGGTGAAAACTGACCAAAAGGAGAAATAATAGGAGACTTTCACATTTTTTCATGCCAGCACCCAGAATAAGAAATTTATTAATATACCCAATTAGTATACACATGACCCAAAATGTAAACAAATAGAGTTTCAGAAAATAATATCCTACTATGTTGCCAAGTACTCTGACATTTTCTACTGATTCTACTATTGCAAAAACACAAGCTAGCTATGACCCTCTAAATTGATTTCATGACCCCAGTATAAGTGGTTAGAGAGCAGCAATTTTAAAACACACCATTATAAACCTGTACAAACACAACTGTACAAAATGCTCATCTGGGGAGGGGGCAGGCGGTGGCGCACCCTGTTAAGCGCACGTACTCATGTGCATGGACCCTGTTTCCAGTTAAGCACACATGGCATGAAGCAAAAGGTCAGGTGTAAGAATCCCGGTTTGAGGCCCTGGCTCCCCACCTGCAGCAGGGGAGGGAAGGGGGGTCACTTCACGAGTGGTGAAGCAGGTCTGCAGGTGTCTGTCTTTCTCTCCCCCTCTCTTCCCTTCCTCTCTCAACTTCTTTCTGTCCTATCCAACAATAATGACAGCAATAACAACAATAAACAGTAAAGGCTACAAAAGGGAAAAAATAGCCTCCAGGAGCAGTGGATTTGTAGTGCAGGCACCGAGTTCCAGCAATAACCATGGAGGCAAAAACAAACTATATATATATATAGTAATATATATATACATATATATTGTATATATATATTACTGTATATATATTACATATATATACTGTAATATATATATACATATATATTACATATATATCACCAAGCCCCAATGATAACCATGGTGGCAAGAAAAAATAAATAAATCCTGGTTTTGAAGCTGCAGTTTAGTCACTGTCAAGCTGTATATAAGTGGGGGTCGTGGGGATATGCAGGGACCAGGGCAGTTGAAAGCCCCAGAAGTAAGTGTTTAGTTAGTAACAGAGAAATATAAAGAAATCGATGACTTTGTTTTTTGTTTTACTAGCACCCCTCTCACCTAATAATGTATGTTTCAAAGAAAAGGGAGTTGAAGGAACCTATGGATTACTAAGGTGGCAAGCTGAAAGTTACAACACCAAAAGTAAGAGTAAAAATGAGTTGTATACTTCAAAATAAAGCCTAGATTTGAATTTCTCCACATAGAACTCTTGAGTTGGAAAATGTGTTTATATGATAAATGTCCTAAAGTATGACTCAGAGCCAAACTGTAGTTGTAGTATTCTTCTCGGAATGATGGTTCCTTTATAACTCAAACAGGAAATAAAGAGAATAAAAGGAATGTGTTTTCCTTTTGTTTCTATGTTGCAATTGCACCATGATTATTTAATTAATCAATTGAAGTGTTTTAAATCATTTCAAGCTAAAAATGTCTATGCTTACTGTAAGCAGATACCTGTGGTTTTAAGAAACAATTGCATCAGTATCAATGTGCTAAGGATAGCAACTTCTATATACAGAACTGCTTAAAAACTACATTTAAGCGGGTAGTTTTTACTTTTTTTTGTCTATAATCAGAAAAATTATCCTAGGTAGTTTCAGAAGACAAAAGCTAAAATGTTGAAAATGAAACTCAAATTTTAGCACCAGAAATCAGCACATACATCAGGCTCAGAATAAAACTAGTATAGTCACAGGCCTTTTGGAATATAACTAAGCCTACTAGCTATCATCAAAACCTGGGTCCATGCTCCCAGAGGGCTAGAGAATGGGAAAGCTACCATGGGAGGGGGTGGGTTATGGGGATTGGGTGGTGGGAATTGTGTGGAGTTGTACCCCTCCTACCTTATGTTTTTGTTCACTAATCCTTTCTTAAATAAAAAATTAAAAAAAAAACAAAAACGGAGGCCTCAAATCTTCATCTGCATTGTTCCAGCCTTTAGGTTCATGATTGGTCAACAATTTGTTTGGCTTTATATGTTAACTCTTTTTTCAGCCACCAGGCTCCAGGTGCTACCATGACCCAACCAATATGTCCTGAAGCCCAGCTTCCCCAGAGCCCTGCCCCACTAGGGAAAGAGAGAGACAGGCTGGGAGTAGGGATTGACCTGTCAATGCCGATGTTCAGCGGGGAAGCAATTACAGAAGCCAGACCTCCCACCTTCTGCAGCCCCATAATGACCCTGGGTCCGTAATCCCAGAGGGAGAAGGAAAAGGAAAGTTATCAGGGGAGGGAATGGGATATGGAATTCTAGTGGTGGAAATTGTGTGGAGTTGTACCCCTCTTATCCTATGGTTTTTGTCAGTTTCCTTTTTATAAATAAAACTTTTTTTTTTAAAAAGATAACATTAAAAAAGAGAGAGATTTATAAAAAGACTTGCTAGAGTTGAGCCAAGCTTTTCAGTTACAGTAGAAAACACAACTAAATGCACACACCTTGTATCTACTTTGTATTTCTTCAGATAATCAATTCACTTGTACCACAGAAAAGTCAACTGGCAGACACAGATGAAACTGATGTGGAATGGAAGAAATTTTGTGGGTCTAGGGATCCTATGAGCTTTCAATCACTTGTCCTTCAAATTTTCTATAGGAAAAATTACGTATCAGATGTATTCTCATGTAATTTCAGCACAGCTGTTAAAACAGCATCAGCAAGTTCAACCTCATCTCATAAGGAATGATTAACAAGACATGAATTTACATGATTGCTTAGTTAAATAGAATAAGTATATACAATATCACATATTAAATAAAAGATAGTGTTTTTACTCACAAAGCCTCAGTTTCACCTCACAAATATAAATTTTTATCATTTGTCATCCACTCTCCCCATCTCTTCTCCCTTTCCTGGTCCCTCCTCCCATCCCTCTCTCTTAACCAAAACACTGGTCAGCCCTGGCTTATGGTGGAGTGGGGATTGAACCTGACACTCTGGAGCCTCTGGCAGAAGAGTCTCCCTGCATAACCATTATGCTATCTCCCCCATCCTTTAGCCTCAACTTTTTAATTTTTTTTTGCCTCCAGGGTTATTGCTCGGGCTCAGTGCCTGCACCACGAATCCACTGCTCCTGGAGGCAGGCCATTTTTTCCCTTTTGTTACCCTGGTTGTTTTTACCATTGTTGTGGTTATTACTATTGTTGTTACTTACATCATTGTTGTTGGACAGGACAGAGAGAAATGGAGAGAGAAGGGGAAGACAGAGGGGGAGAGAAAGACAGACACCTGCAGACCTGCTTCACCACCTGTGAAGCGACTCCCCTGCAGGCGGGGAGCCAGGGGCTCGAACCAGGATCCTTTTTCCTGTCCTTGCGCTTCACGCCACGTGTGCTTAACCCACTGCGCTTCCGCCTGACCCCCTAGCCTCAACTTTTTGTCGTCAATCTAAATTCCAAAAGAAAAGGAAAGCATCTCCAAACTGGAAAGAATATTAGATACTAATATTACTGAAAAATGTAAAACCTTTACCACAGAATAGAACATAACCCCTATAACATTGCCTTCTACAGCACGTACAATATCCATGGGTTGAACCGTGTACATATTCAGCTGATTTTAATTAGTGTAACAGTCAATGTCTGCTGCCAAGATAGAGATATTTGCAGATGGGAACACTTAACAGCAAATACGAGTTTCCTTCAGATGCCACTGGCATTGATAATGCTATAAGTAACCCTATCTATTACAGGGTACCAGGTTTAATGTAGCAAATTTGAGGTCAAAGGAGAAATGTGACTGCCCAGTGAAATGGTATTCTAGCAACTTCAAAAAATAACTCTTGGACTTGAAGATGAATTTAATGTACACAAGGCTAGGTTACATTGTTCCTAAACTCTGCTAGTCCAGAATGTAGAAGGAAGTACTTTAATGAGACAGCTGTGTGAGTAGGAGAAAAGAGTATAGTCACAGCAATGGTGTATGCTAGGTGGTCAAATCCCTTTATGCCCCTAACAAGAAAAAAAAGTTAAGAATGTGATTCTCTTAATGAGTATTCCTTTCAGCCCACCTGCAAGTTAGCTATCTGGCAAATATTAGTAAAGTCATGGTCCTTTGGAATATACCTAAAATAGACTTCCTAGCTTCTTCCAACATGAAGATGTCGAATCTCATCTGCTGTATTCTCACCTTTAGGTTCCTGCCTACTAAATAATTTGTTCTGCTTTCTATATATTTTTCTTTTTTATTTATTTCCTTTTTGTTGCCTTTGTTGTTTTTATTGTTGTTGTAGTTATTGTTGTTGATGTCATTGTTTCTGGATAGGACAGAGAGAAATGAAGAATGGAGGGGAAGACAGAGAGGGGGAGAGAAATATAGACACCTGCAGACCTGCTTCACCACCTGTGAAGCGACTCCCCTGCAGGTGGGTCTGCTTTATATTTTAACGCTTTCTGTCCACCAAGTTGCAGATGCTACCATGACAAAAACCTGACTTTCCTGGGCAGATGACCTCACTAATGTGTCCTGGAACCTCACCTCTCCAGAGCCCTGCCCCACGAGGGAAAGACAGAAACCAGCTAGGGGTATGGAGTGACCTGTCAGCGCCCATGTCCAGCGGAGAAGTAATTACAGAAGCCAGACCTCCCACCTTCTGCACCCCATAAAGATCTTTGGTCCATACTTCCAGAGGGATAAAGAATAAGGAAACTTCGAGTGGAGGGGATGGGGAACTGCTACTTCAGTTGTGGGATTTGTGTGGAATTGTACCCTCTTATCCCACAATCTTGTTGATCATTATTAAATAACTAATAATTTTTAAATGAGTATTCAAATTTTCAGAGATCTTAGAGGCACAAGGGGGGTGCTTTAATCCTGCAACTTCTCAACATTAATAAAATTAATTTTTTAAAAAATACTTATTTATTGGATAGAGAAAGATGATACAGGAAGGGGGAGGGAGGGAGGGAGGCAGGGAGGCAGGGGGAGAGAGAGAGAAAGAGAGAACTCGCAGCACCACTTCATTGCTTACAAAGCTTTCCCCCGGCAGGTGTGAACCAGGGGCTTGAACCTGGGTCCCTGTACATTGTAATATCTTCACTCTACCAGGTGCACCACTGCCAGACTACAAAATTAATTTTTACTGTATTATCATTCTCATCTCAGGAGCGCCGCACTCTCTGTTCTCCTCTGGTTACTGCTAGCCTAATAATTGCTTAATGCAAGAGGTCCAGCTACAGACTATTCCACACCACCAGACACAGTTATAAGCCAGAAAACCATATTCCCTTGTTCAATGACTATCTGACACTGGTCTGCCTTCCTGTATGAACGGAGAGATCCTTGAGGTATTAATTCACCTTCCCCACAGGTCAACATTGGATCAGAAAAATAGGAAGCTGCTGAATGCACAAACACATATGAGCAACAGAACCATTATTTCTTCCTCTTCAAAGTTACAGCCATTTAAATGCAATCATGATATTCATGATTACTGCCACAAACTGGAAAATGTTAATGTCATTCAACAAAATAAGAAGAAATCAAGGGAAAGTTATTATAGTGAAGGCAAAGATTTACTTACACAAATTCAAATAAGGTAAAATATTTACTTATTTGGGAGTCGGGTGGTAGCGCAGCGGGGTAAATGCATGTGGTGCAAAGTGCAAGGTCCAGCGTAAGGATCCCGGTTTGAGCCCACGACTCCTCACCTGCAGGGAAGTCGCTTCACAGGCAGTGAAGCAGGTCTGCAGGTGTCTGTCTTTCTCTTCTCCTCTCTGACTTCCTCTCTTCTCTCCATTTCTCTCTGTCCTATCCAATAAGGACGACATGAACAACAATAAAAACAGCAAGGGCAACAAAAAGAAAATAAATAAATATTTTAAAAATACATATTTACTTGAATAACAATATTTATAACAATATTTATTTATAATATTTATAAAGTAAATACATACTTATTGAAATAACAACTTCTGTCTAAAAGTACGTTAAGCTGTAAAGCCAGTATAAAAGTTGGATTCCCTTTATTTGCTATTTTAAATGAAGTCGGGTTGACCTGCACTGCACTGACTTAATTGAGAAAAAGTAAGCAAACCTTGCAATAGTTGTACTTTTCCCTTTGTACCCTGCTGTACTGCTTCTCTAGTCACACTTGTTTGGATGATCTAGACATTAGGAACCTGGTGCCTGTATTCCCACCTGCATGATATTACCATTCTTTCAGCACTCAGATTCAGGAGAACAGCACACATTATTAAATTATATGACACTGAGAAAGGGAAGCAGGATGGTGTTCTTTTTTTTTTTTTTTTTGCTTCCAGGGTTATTGTTGGGACTCGGTGCCTGCACCACGAATCCACTGCTCCTGGAGGCCCGTTGTTTTTTGTTTTTTTTTTTCTCCTTTTGTTGCCCTTGTTGTTTTATCATTGTTGTGGTTATTATTATTGTTATCGTTGTCCTGGTTATTATTGTTATTAATGTAGTTGTTGTTGGATAGGACAGAAAGAAATGGAGAGAGGAGGGGAAGACAGAGAGGAGGAAAGAAAGATACCCTGCAGACCTGCTTCACCACTTGTGAAGAGAACCCCCTGCAGGTGGGGGGCCAGGGGCTCGAACCGGAATTCTTAGGCTGGTACTTGCGCTTTGTGCTACGTGTGCTTAACCCATTGCGCTATCGCCTGACCACCTAGGATGGTGTTCTATGCATTCATTTCAAAGTAGGATTTGTCATTTAAGATTGTTCCTGTCCATATGAATGAAAAGTATATGTAAATGGAAAGCTCTGAGGAGCCTGACAGACTTAATAACAGATAAGTTTAGGAAAAACAAAGATCAGGGGAACTACACCCTGCAGGTGGGGACCGGGGGCTTGAGCTAGGGTCCTTATGCACTGTAATATGTGCGCTCAACCAGGTGCATAACCACTGACCCCTCCCATGTCATCATTTAGATTAAGGGATAAATGCCTATCATTACAATAATAAAACTAATTCTGATGAAACGTTGGTGGAACATTGGTGATTCAGTTATATTATCTGGGATGAACAATGCACTGTATTCTGCATGGGGTAAAAATAAAACTTTTGTCTCTCTCATTAAAGATTTCAGCTATTTCTTTCTTTTTTTTTCTTTTTTTTTTTTTTTGCCTCCAGGGTTATTGCTGGGGCTCGGTGCCTGCACCATGAATCCATCGCTCCTGGAGGCCATTCTCCCTTTTGTTGCCCTTGTTGTTGTAGCCTTGTTGTGGTTATTACTGTTATTGTTGATGTCCTTTGTTGTTGGATAGGACAGAGAGAAATGGAGAGAGGAGGGGATACAGAGAGGGGGAGAGAAAGATAGACACCTGCAGACCTGCTTCACCACCTGTGAAACGACTCCCCCGCAGGTGGGGAGCCGGGGGCTCGAACCAGCATCTTTACTCCAGTTCTTGTGCTTTTTGCACCACATGCACTTAACCGGCTGCACCACTGCCCGACCCCCAGCTATTTCATTTTTAATTTTGATACTTCGTAAGTAGAAGAATCTACCACAAGTCTAGATCTCTACTCTAAAAGTCTGAGGTTACTAACATTAACAGTATGCACATAAAGGAAGTAAGAACCAGCACTCACTTTTTAAACGTGTGGGGGGTGGCGGTAGCACAGTGGGTGAAGCACAAGGGCCAGCTCAAGGATCCCAGTTCGAGCCCCCCAGCTCCTCACCTGCAGGGTGGTCACTTCACAGGTGGTGAAGCAGGTCTGCAGGTGTCTATATTTCTCTCCCCCTCTGTCTTCTCTGCCACTCTCAATTTCTCTCTGTCCTATCCAACACCACCAACAACAATAACAGCAACAACAACAATGGAAAAAAGATGGTCTCCAGGAGCAGTGGATTTGTAGTGCAGGTATGATAACCCTGGAGGAAAAAAAAAAATTAAAAAATATGTATCTCTGAAATTACACTTAAGTTCATAAGAGACCAGTTATAATTTATTTGTGATGCAAAGGTAACAGAAGGCAAATGCTTATTCAGAAGTCCTTAGTGCATTTTACTATGTCATTATTTTTTTAAAAATATTTTATTATCTTTATTTACTAGATAGAGACAGCCAGAAATCAAGAGGGGACAGGGTGGCACAGAAGGAGAGAGACAGAGAAATACCTACAATACTGCTTCACCACCCAAAAAGCTTTCCCCCTGTAGGTGGGGACCGGGGGCTCAAACCAGGGTCCTTTCGCATTGTAACATGTGCATTCAACCAGGTGTGCCACCTCCTGGACCCTCCTATGTCATTATTTAGATTAAGGAATAAATGCCTACCACTACAACAATAAAACTAAGTTGGTTGAAATTTGAGGTCAGAAGGAATTTAAATACATGCAAATGCAATTTTCTAGCTTATCTGCATTACAGGGCTCCATTCCTGCCGCCTTAGTTTTACAATGAGTTTCTAATGATACTGGGAATCTACAGAAAGCTCACTTTGAGCTAATAGTATCCAGTAGAAGTCACTCCCTATTCATCGTTAAGTTCTTTATTTTTAAGGCTTTTAAGATCAACTTCATGGGAAAGATTACATTATTGGATGCATCCCAGTTTCCAAGACACCTCAATTTCCAAGCATTTATTCTGAAGGCCATGTAGAAGAAGTGTTGAAAAGGAAACATTTTGAAAGACAGCAGTTGTTCTAGCCAGCTAGAGCTAACCATTTATCAAGAACAGTTAAACTGCTGTATGTTAAAGAGTCTTGAGCACATTCACTTCCCAGCAGGGTGGGAGTCAGAGCAATTTCTAACTATGGTCACGGAAGTTTTCTGAAAGTTGAAAAAAAAAAAGTTTAAGGGAGCCAGGTGGTAGCACAGTGGGTTAAGTACACATGGTGCCAAGTGCAAGGACAGGCTTAATGATCCCGGTTCCTGCCTCCAGTTCCCCACGTGCAGGGGGGTCGTTTCACAAGCAGTGAAGCAGGTCTGCAGGTGTCTTTCTCTCCACCTCTCTGTCTTCCCCTCCTCTCTTGATTTCTCTCTGTCCTACCCAACAACAAAGCCAGCAATAGCAGCAATAATAATAACAACAACAGTAAACGACAAGGGCAACAAAAGGGGAAAAATACCCTCCAGGAGCAGTGGATTCGTAGTGCAGGCACTGAGCTCCAGCAGTAACCCTGGAGGCAAAAAATAAAATAAAAAATAAAAAGTTTAAGAAAATGTGCACATTTTGAAAAGCTATCATTCTGTCCATTTTTTATTTTTTATTACTTTTTCTTCCTCACTATTAATAAATAAAAGACAATTATGCATGAATCATACCTAAGCAATTGTGGAGTTTCATGTAAACGATAAAATTATCACTTTTTAATAAATGAAAACAATCCCTCTTGTGAGTGGTGGGAAATAAAATGAGTCATTTAATTAACATCCTACTTAGCCTGTATGTTATTAGCATACAAGGAACATTAGATAGTTAAGCTATATTGATTTAATGTCCTGTTACACCTAATCAAAACTGGCAACAAAAATTTCAGGCAAAACTGACCCTTAGATTTACATGAAAACCTTACTTCTGCATTTATTAGCTCTGTGTGACTCGGGGCAAATGACTTAACTTTGAGCACCGGAATCTGTTTTCTTTCTTTTTTTTATTGTTGTAGCTATTGATGCCGTCGTTGTTGGATAGGACTGAGAGAAATGGAGAGAGGAGGGGGAGACAGAAGGCAAGAGAAAGGCAGACACCTACAGACCTGTGAAGCGACTCCCCTGCAGGTGGGGAGCCGGGGGCTCGAACCGGGATCCTTACGCCGGTCCCTGCGCTTTGCGCCACATGCGCTTAACCCACTGCGCTACCGCCGACTCCCTATTTTCTTTTTAACTTTTTTTTTCTTTCTTATTTGATAGGACAGGAGAAATTGAGAAGGGAATGCAAGGTAGATAGGGCAGAGTAAGAGAGACACCTGCAGACCTGCTTCACCACTGGTGAAGCTTCTCCTTGAATCTGGGTCTTTGCACATAGTAGCATGTGTGCTCAACTCAGTGTGCCACCGCCCAGCCCTCTTTATTTTTTAAATAAAGCTAATATTGACAACACCAGTTGAGAATCACATATATCTTAGTCATTAGGCACGACCTTAATGCTCATCTTAGTTTAGGGATTGACATAATCATACTTTTTCTTTATTATTACTATTTTATTTTTTATATTTATTCCCTTTTGTTGCCCTTGTTTTTTGTTAGTTATTATTATTGATGTCACGACTGCCACCTCCACAGATTCAAAGGAGGTCTCGAAACTTTACATCAGGCTCAACCTGACGCTGTTGACTGGCTACGGAAGAAGGGCAAACGCTAGAAGAAGAAGAATTGATGTCGTTGTTGTTGGATAGGACAAAGAGAAATGGAAAGAGATGGGGAAGACAGAGAGGGGGAAAGACAGACACCTGCAGACCTGCTTCACTGCCTTTGAAGCGACTCCCCCACAGGTGGGGAGCCGGGGGGCTGGAACTGGGATCCTTATGCAGGTCCTTGAGCTTTGCACCACTTGACCCGCTGCGCTACCGCCCCACCCCCATCATGCTTTTTCTTAACCAAAAAGAAACACAGAATCAAAATTTGTAGTTATGAACACTTATGTGCTGTAACAGAGGAAAATGCCCTTTTTGAAATTATGTTACCCACCCTTGCTATTGACTACTTGATGAATGTCCCCCTTCCTTAATGTCTAAATTTACTTTTGGAATTTATCATTTCTTAAAAATCATTATTTGATAGAGACAGCTAGTAATTGAGGGGTAAAGGGGTAACAGGAAGGGAGCAAGATAGACACCTACAACCCTGCTTCACCACTCGCAAAGCTTTCCCCCTTGCAGGTGGGGTTCGGGGACTCCAACCCAGGTCCCTGCACACTGTAACATGTGCACTTAATCAGGTGAAACTCTACCCAGCCCCCTGGAATTTATCATCTTGTGCTTAACACGGTCTTCCTTCTAAAGAGATCCCTAGGAATGATAAAGGAAAGATAAAGTCAGTTTCACTTTGTGAGACTGAGTGTGATTTTCATCCTGGGCACATACTGGAGGAATGCTTGGGATAAAATATCTCTCAAAGGTTGGGCGATAGCTCAGCAAGTAAAAGCACATGCCCTACCAATGTAAATTGGTCCAACCTCTGTGGAGAATAGTCTGGAGAACTCTCAGAAGTCTAGAAATGGACCTACCCTATGATCCTGCAATTCTTCTCCTGGGGATATATCCTAAGGAATCCAACACACCCGTCCAAAAAGATCTGTGTACACATATGTTCTTAGCAGCACAATTTGTAATAGCCAAAACCTGGAAGCAACCCAGGTGTCCAACAACAGATGACTGCCTGAGCAAGTTGTGGTCTATATACATAATGGAATACTACTCAGCTATTAAAAACAATGACTTCACCATTTTCAGCCGATTTTGGATGGAGCTTGAAGAAATCATGTTAAGTGAAATAAGTCAGAAACAGAAGGATAAATATGGGATGATCTTACTCTCAGGTAGAAGCTGAAAAACAAAATCAAAGGAGAAAACACAAGTAGAACCTGAACTGGAATTGGCCTATTGCACCAAAGTAAAAGACTCTGGGGTGGGCGTAGGGGAATATGGGTGCAAAAAGGATGATAGAGGACCTAGTGGGGGTTGTATTGTTATATGGAAAACTGGGAAAAGTTATGCATGTACAAATTATTGTATTCACTGTTGAATGTAAAACACTAATTCCCTAATAAAGAAATTTTAAAAAGCCACATGCCCTACCATGCAAAGGCCCTGCGTCTGAGCTCTCACACCACAGGGGAGTGCCTTGAAAGGTATAAGATGTTTTGATGGGTCTCATTTTTTTTAATATTTATTTTATTTATTCCCTTTTGTTGCCCTTGTTGTTTTATTGTTGTAGTTATTATTATTGTTGTCATTGTTGGATAGGACAGAGAGAAATGGAGAGAGGAGGGGAAGACAGAGAGGAGGAGAGAAAGATAGACACCTGCAGACCTGCTTCACCACCTGCGAAGCGACTCTCCTGCAGGTGGAGAGCCGGGTTCGAACCGGGATCCTTATGCCGGTCCTTGTGCTTTGCGCCACCTGCGCTTAACCCGCTGCGCTACAGCCCGACTCCCAGATGGGTCTCCTTTCTTTCTCCACTATGAAAAAAAAATTTTTTGCCCCCACAGTTATCACTGGGGCTCTGTGTCCGCACTACGAATCCACTACTCCTGGAGGCTATTTTTCCCATTTTGTTGCCCTTGTTATTGTCATTGCTGTCATAGCTGTTGTTGTTGGTTAGGACAGAGAGAAATGGAGAGAGGAGAGAAAGACACCTGCAGACCTGCTTCACCAAGCTCTGTAACACCCCTGGAGGATCTCACTAACTACAAGATGAACTATGTGGCCCACCCCTTAGAGAAGCGCTTTGTCCACTAACCAGCCAAGTTTAGACCTTGTGAAATTCCCTTTAAGAGTCTCACCACCCAGAGATATGCTTTTCAGGGCCTGAAGGGGGAACCAGCCAAGAGCTTAAAACCTCCACGCAAGGTCTGTGCAGTAGATACGCCTTTCGCTAATACCACTGAGTTTCCAGATAAGTACCAAGCTTGGCCAACACCCCAGATATTCTCCAGAGCTCCTGTTGCCTATGTCCCTCCTGAAGAAAAGATGGACCTTTTGACAACTTTACAGTCCCATTACACATATCTTAATGGTGCCCCCAGCTCAGTCCTGCTGACCAGTGTTCTCACTCAAGAAGTCTGGCTGCTTTGAAAGTTCGACTACCAGGGGAGTCGGGCTGTAGCGCAGCGGGTTAAGCGCAGGTGGCGCAAAGCACAAGGACCGGCATAAGGATCCCGGTTCGAACCCCGGCTCCCCACCTGCAGGGGAGTCGCTTCACAGGCGGTGAAGCAGGTCTGCAGGTGTCTATCTTTCTCTCCTCCTCTCTGTCTTCCCCTCCTCTCTCCATTTCTCTCTGTCCTATCCAACAACGACGACAACAACAATAATAACTACAACAATAAAACAACAAGGGCAACAAAAGGGAATAAATAAATAAAATAAAATATTAAAAAAAAAAAAAAGAAAGTTCGACTACCACCAAGGATGACTACAAGCAGTGACCAGCAAGCGCAATGAGCCAGTCAAGCCTGTTCCTCAACTGAACTTGCCCACAGAGCCTTTGGAACGCCTGACCACTACACGGGCCCACTATGTATCCCACCCACCCACCCCCCAACAACAAAAGCTGTAAGCCCTCTTTGTCTGTTCTTAGAGGAAATACTCCTGTGGAGAGCAAGGCTACATACAACATCAGCTTTACCCCCAAGGACATGGGCAGATGTCTGGCTTCATACCCAGAGCCTCCTGGCTACATCTCTGAGGAAACAGATCCTTCAGGACACAGGATATACAGACCGGTCTCCCGGAGAGGCTCCTGGGAGAATGGGTGTCTTTCTGGAGGTGATTTGGAAAAATGCCAACCAGCCGGAGTTGACAGTGTCAGCCTGAGTTTGGAAAATTGTTTAGAAATTGCACAATACTATTAAAAGTGGATGGGGGAGTTGGGCGGTAGCGCAGCTGGTTAAGTGCAGGAGGCGCAAAGAGTAAGGATCCCAGTTTGAGCCCCGGCTCCCCACCTGCAGGGGAGTCGCTTCACAAGCAGTGAAGCAGGTCTGCAGGTGTCTGTCTTTCTCTCCCCTTCTCTGTCTTGCCCTCCTCTCTCCATTTCTTTCTGTCTTATCTAACAACAACAATAAAAAAACAAGGGCAACAAAAGGGAATAAATAAAATAATAAAAAAGAAAGAAAATTAAAAAATTAAGAGTCAATGATTGAGTTATTAATTAGACAAAAAAAAATCCCCAAAATGAAAAAAAAAAGTTCATCATTTCCAGGACCCTTGAATAAAATAAAAATAACTTGGCTCAAGGAAAATGACACTTAATCACTAGTTAATAACTTCCCTTAAACCTCCTTCTGCTGTTTCTGCCTCTTGGGTCTTACATTATACTCATAGAACTGAAGCTGGTCTCCTATGAGGTGTTTCCCTGATCCAGATATATTTCATTAATTTAATCACTGATTTGACATTAAGATTAACCCTTGACAAGAATGGCGTGCCAAAGAATAAACTTTATTTTAGGGGAATTGAATCTGCAAAAAACAGAGAGGGAGAGAGAGAAGAAGACATTTAAGAATGCACACCATAAAATTCTGTCAGGGTGAGAGCTCACTTCTGTTACTTAAGTAACAGAAATCCCAAAATTTGGAATGTTATATCTTGGGCATACAGTAAAATGGATAAATATGATGATAATCTCTTGTGAAGAAACTGAATTAACCTCCATAATGAATATTATGTTAAGAAGTTTTTAAAATCTATTTTCCCCCTTTAAGTACAAAAATCAGCTCTGCCATATGGCCTAGAACATATCAGAAAGTATTTAAATGGGAGGGTTACATGCCTATCAGTCTAAAATAGAATGAATCACATCACAGATGCAAAGATGGAAAGGCGTGGCAAAATAGATAAAAGGACTAAGAGAATGAGACCTGTTACTCCTCTGGTTTCTGTTAAGGTAAGGGAAATAAAAAAACTGATAATCTCAGTGAGAAATAAATGAACTATGCTCATTCCCTCAGACTATGCAAGGCTCTACAATCAAGTACTAAGCACATAACATAAGCACATCTTAACCGAAAGATCTATCCAAAACGCATTTCTAGTGTAAAGTGCAAAAAAAAAAAAAAAAAAAAAAAAAAACAGGAAAAGAAAATCTCTAAGCTTCCAGATACTAAAGACACTACTAGTTCTTACTATGCCACTTGATGCCAACAGCAGCTGAGAATCTTAAGCCTGGGATCTTAGCGGACAGTTGAAAGAACCCCAGACCATATAGCATTTAACAACCCAATCTCTATTTATCTCTCCCTACTAACCCACCTTGTTTAAGGCTATCACAGCCATTTTCACAGGCTGCCATAAATATCTCAAGGGAGTCACTATCCCTTGAGAACACAAAAAGCTCCCAGTGCTATAGATTTTAAAAATTATGATATTTGTCCAAGAATCATTTCTCATTAAACACACACACACACCCAACACCAACACAGCTTTTCAAACCCAGCCTACAGCTCCCCAACAAGCACCTCTTTCTACAGGGGCTCACTTGCCACCACTGAAAAGTAATTCGGGGACGCCCCAGGCCTGTGACAGCCCATTATAGGCTGTCCCTCTCTTCTCCCAGCTTCAGACCGGACTTTGGGGTGGGGCTAGGGGGTGGTGGAAGTAGAGATTACAGAGGCTTTCTGTAGAAACACTCCTTCCTGCCACTCCCTGAAAGAAAAAAATAATAATAAAATAACAAAAGGAAAAACGCACTTAAGAGTTGCGTTGTCTTTGTTGTTGAATATTGACAAAAACAAAAATGCTGGTGAGATGGATTCCCCACCCCACCCACCTGCCTGAGTCTATACAACCACATTTCACTCCTAAGGGCAGCGCAGACAGCCAGGAGGCATGAACAATGAACTTCTGACTCTCTCTCTCTCTTTTCTCTCTCTCTCACACACACACACACACACACACACACACACACACACACACACACACACACACACACACACACACACACACACACGCACTCTCACACTCTCACACTCACACACTCACACACTCACACTCATCTCCAAATGGGAAGTTTTGAACTCGCCCGGGGTGGGGGCGGGGGAGCCGGCAATTCCGCGATTTCCTCTTCGCAACTCAGGCCAGGGCTGGCCAGGGGGAGGGCCTGGCCGCGCCCCTCTGGGGGGAGCTCCCCTTCTGCACAGTTTACCTCCTTCCTCCGGCTGGGCGCCCCGGGGCGGGTGATGAGGGCGGTCTCCTCGCACACCACGGCCACGTCCTCCACGAAGGTGCAGTCCGGGAGGCTCTCGTCGGCCGGCAGCTGCATCACCTGCAGCCCCAGCTTGCTGCCCAGCACGTCCACGTACAGCTGGTGCTGCCGCTCGGCGCGGGCAAAATCCACCTCGCCGCCCTTGGCGCTTCTGAGCGCGTGCTGCACGAGGGACTCAGGCGGTGCGCGCACCACCGCGTGGGTGACCCGGCCGAAGGCGGCGGGGTGGCCCAGCGTGGCCATGGCCACGGCTCGGGGTGGGTGGGGGTTGGGGGGAGCCGGGGGCTGGGAGGCGCGGAGGTCGGGGCTCCGGCGGGCAGCGCGCAAACAGCCTGCGAGCGCCCGGCGGCTCGGCTTGGCAGCGGATGAATGTGCTGCAGCAGGAGCCCGGCCCGCGCCCGGGAGCCCTGCCCGCGCGACTGAGCATGCCCAGAGCTCCCGCGTGCCCACCCCTCGGCTCTGCGCGCCCGCCCGGGCGGGAGTTGGGGTGGCCCGGCGAGCTGCTCCTGGGGGCCACCCGGGAAGCTTGGAGCGTGGCAGGTGGAGGAGGCTCGGAGCAGAAAGTCACCCAGCCCGCATTGGATGTTACCTGCAAGCCACCGCAGGTGCATGTCTCGCTCTCAACGCCTCTGATGTGGACTTGGAGAGCGGGCAGTGGTCTGGACAGAGACTGGAGGCGTCTAGGTGCGCAGGCAAAGGATGGACTGGTTCCTTTGTGGATAAATACCGATCTCTCTCCCTAGTCTCCAGTTCCCAGTTGCCCTGCATGCACCTGCTACGACCCCTGCCTCCATCAGTTCCCCAAGTAAAAATCTGTCTTTGCATCCAAGCTCATGTTACGTTAACATGATGTGCAAATGACTGTTCATCTTATGTGAGATTCGAGAGTGTAAAAAGTATATATTTCTTCCTATGTGGAATTCGAGATTGTAAAACCTATATATTTCTTCCAGTGTGAGGAAAAGGAAAAGCACACACACACACACACACACACACACACACACACACACACACACACACGAGAATGAAGTGGTCAAAGATATTCCGATATCTTCTTCTCGTCAGAACTCTTACCACAGCTTTGAAGAAATGAAGTTTCCCTAAGTGTATCAATCTGAGGGTTCTGGAACAGTCACCCCAGTAGTCCAGAGAAGATAGGATCTGCTTTTTCTTCCTTCAAATCTCAAGCATGACTTGAATTTACATGGATATGAGGTATTTATTATCTTTAAAAGTAATGAATCTTCAGTTTTGGCCCTGACTCTCAAGTGTAGTATCAAAGATAAAGTAGCACACCTTTTTATTTATTTATTTGTTTATTTTTATTTATTCCTTTTGTTGCCCTTGTTGTTTTGTTGTTGTAGCTATTATTGATGTCATTGTTGTTGGATAGGACAGAGAGAAATGGAGAGAGGAGGGGAAGACAGAGAGGGGGAGAGAAAGACAGACACCTGCAGACCTGCTTCACCACCTGTGAAGAGACTCCCCTGCAGGTGGGGAGCCGAGGGCTCGAACCGGGATCCTTCCGCTGGTCCTTGTGCTTAGCGCCACCTGCGCTTAACCCGCTGCGCTACAGTCCGACTCCCAGTAGCACACCTGTAAGATCTGCTAAGCTCTGGCTGGCAAGATAGCTCCCTTGAACAATGTGTTTGTTGTCATTTTACCGTGTGTGCAACCATGTGGTCCCCACTGCATTGAAGGTGCTTTGGTGCCCTGGTCTAAATAACTAAAATTAAAGACATGTGCTAGGTTCTACTTCTGAGGCCAAAACTTTCAGGGCACATAGATTGTTTTTTTGGTACCAGCGTGTCATCAGAATTAATTAATGCTATCTTCTGACAGGGGATTTCCTCTAGTGCTATGTGCAAAAGTTGGCTCTAGTGTGACCTTGCCTAGGCTCCTTTCATCAAACATTGAGACTACATCCACGGCTAGTTGGTCTTCACTTAGTGACCTTACTTCATGCCTGCGGCTTATTGGAGCCTGGATATTTTACCTACCACCCAGTGCATAAGCCTAACTGTGAACAGAATCCTTTTTATCTTGTTGGTTCGTATGTCAGCATGACAGTCAATTAAATCCTGAAATTTTTTCTTTCCAATAAATTGGTATTACTGACTATTATAATATGTATATAATATATACAATAATATAATAATGACACTATTATAGATTTAGATAGTGAAGATCAGCTTTCCGCCTGTAATAAGAAGCACTGAACTGAACAGGTATGTTCTGCCATGTTCAGTGCCCAGGTTCCAGCCAGTACATATAGTAGGGGGCTGTGGCATCTCTGTTTCACTCTCAATATGAAAGAAAAACTTTACTCTGAAGTCTTCAAATCACACATTTGTAAGTGGTGAAAGTTGTCTCTGTAGGTGTTTCTCAGTCCCTCTCTGTACTAAAACTGGGGTGCTTTTCTTTTTAAGTAAACAATCAGCTGTCTCTGTTAAATATTATATACTTTATACTTGTTGAGTTTTGATTGTCACCTCTTGTGCCTTATTCATTACCTGTTTTGTGTCATTCGAAATCTAGTAAACATGCCTTCTGTCTCCCTTAAGCAGTTGTCAAAAAGTGTTAGAATGTATGTATTGATGACACAAATAATAACACCCACTCTACTAAGTTATAGTTTAGAAGTTTCCCAGCTTGGGCAGTGAAGAAAAATGGACTTTATTGAACCTAATACACTGAGAAATTCATTGCTTCCACAAATACTTATTGAAAATTCACAAGGTAAAACATCCTGTTATACATTTCAAAGTCATATAGGATCCTTGACCTTTAATAGCTCAGTCTTGCTGGGAAAAAGAAAGACATAAAAAATTGGAACTATAAGCTCATGTGAGATGGATAGATAGTGTGCTACAGGAATTTAGGAAAAGAGATCATCACTCAGGCTTATGGGGATAGAATCAAGTTGCTTCTAGGTGATTGAACTTGGTTTAGGCTTTGAATAAGTCTTGAATAAGTGGAAGGAGAGAATGAGAATTCTAAAAAAATAATTATGTGCAAATGTCAAAAGTATGTTCAAAGAATGATAATAGACTAGCTCAACTCACTTATATATTGGTGACGGTAACTCTAGCTACTGTAACAAAACAACCCCCCCTGAAAATATAATAGAATTGAATCTATAGACTCTGATCTCTTCGTCACTCATATTCAAACACAGATGCTCCTGGTTGGTTCCTGACTTTTCTCCAAGTAATATGAGGAAATAAAGCTTCCTTCCATTTTTTGGTTCCAACTTTCCAAACTTTGACATCCAGTTTCACTGTGCTCAACTTCCTAAAGTTGGAAGAGGAAAGAATTTATAGCGCTGAGTATGAGAAATACAAATGACCAGGTCAGGAAGAGCTGCATATTATTTTCACTGATACAAATAGCTGTTGGGCTCCTATGCCAGGCACTAAATGAACAGTGTTTATATGCCTCTTCATAAAAATGTCTACTTCTGGGGGCTCAGCACACCAACCTGAGCTCAAATAGTGTAAAGCGCAAGGACCAGCTTAAGGATCCCAGTCCAAGTTCCTGGCTCCCCTCCTGCAGGAGGGGCCCCTTTATAAGCAGTGAAGCAGGTCTGCGGGTGTCTTTCTCTCCCCCTCTCTATTTGCCACTCCTCTCTCAATTACTCTCTGTCCTATCCAATAACAACAATAATAACAGCAATGACAACAATGGAAAAAAGATGGCTGCCAGGAACAGTGGATTTGTAGTGCGGGGACTGAGCCTCAAGTGATAATAACCCTGCAGGGGGGAAAAATGGCTACCTCTACCACTCAACAATATACTCCAATCTTTTGAATGAGACTACATAAATACTGCATACCTCAGACACAGGCACACAACATGGCAACCCCTAGTCCTTTAAGCAAAGGGGGGCTGGGAGTTAGTTCATCAGGTCAGGATTCAAGCCCTTTTTGCACTTCACATGATTGAATCCCAGCACCACGTAGAAGTCCCATGATAGCAGAGGAAGTGCTGATGCTGTGATGTCTCTTTCTCTCTTTCTGTCTCCCTCTCCAAATAGGGGGGAAAAAAACCGACCCAGGGTCAATGAAATTCTGCATTTCTAGGCCCTAGTTCTACAGTAAACAAGTGAGTGAGGCTGTCAGCTATTCCCAGAAACTCCATGGCTGTATGAGAAACACCTATACTCTTGTTTTGACTTCCATCATAGAGTTCTATATTATATGTCACTTTGAGGAGCTCTTGGAAAACACGTGCATAATTTCATTGTTGAAATCTCAATTCATGTGTTTGAAGAATAGCTTGATGAAAGCATTAGATACCAATAATTTCTATCTACTTTCATCATTCTATCTTCATAAGAACTCTCACCAAGAGTTTGATTCTAGTTCATGGTCTAAGTTAGAATCTCAGCTTTGGATTTTTAAAAAACAATTTATTTAGAGGGCCAGGTGGTGGTGCACCGGATTAAGCACACACTGCAGTGCACAAGGACCCGGGTTCTAACCCCTGGTCCCCATCTGAAGGAGGAAAACTTTGCATTAGGGAAGCAGTGCTGCCGCTTGCACTCTCTCTCCCTCTCTCTCTCTCTCTCTCTCTCTCTCTCTATATATATATATATATATATATATATATATATCTGTCTCTCTATATCTCCCTCTCAATTTCTTCCTCTCTCCCTCTCTCTCCCTCTCTCTCCCTCTCTCCTCTCCCTCTCTCCCTCTCTCCCTCTCTCTCTCTCCCTCTCCTTCTACCTCTCCTCTCAATTTCTCTTGGTCGCTATACAATAAAAAATAAAGTTTAATATATATATTTGATAAAACAGAGATAAATTGAGAGGGAAAGAAAATAAAGAGGGAGAGAAAGAGATAGAGGGAGAGAGAGAGAGATACATCTGTAGCATAGCCTACCACTACTAAAACTTCCCCATCTGGGCCAGGGACTGCAGGTTAGAACTGAGTCCTCGCGCATGGTGATGTGTGGATTCAACCAGGTGCTCCGCAACCTGTCCCTGAATCTTGGCTTGTTGTAGCTGTGTGATCTTGCGTAATTTGGCTAAACTTTCTGAATCTCAGACCCTTCTATATAAATATATGAAGCGTAAAGCCAATCCTGAGGGATACTTGAAGGATTTGGTAAAATTATAGAATATTCAAAACAAGTTATCTCGATTCTTTTGACTGTTAAGATAAGCTTTGAGTAGTTTGTGCTCAAATCTGTCTCATCCACTTACTCCTGTGCAATCCTGGTAATAAAAAAAAGGGAAGAAGTAATTATGAAAAACCTGAGGGGCCAGGCAGTGGTTCACCTGGTTAAGTGCACACACTACAGTACGCAAGGAACCAGGTTCAAGCCCGTGGTCCCCACCTGCAGGGCGAAAGCTTCATGAGTGGTGAAGCAGGGCTGCAGGTGTCTCTCTGTCTCTCTCCATATCTATCTGCCCTTCCCCTCAATTTCTCTCTGTCTCTAATAATAAATAAATACATAAATAAATTTAAAAAAAGAAAAACCTGAGGACAGTTAGCTTTCAATGAACATTATTGCTTTTCCTCTTTCCCATTGTTTGGAAATGGATAAATTTTCTTTTTTTTAATTTATTTATATTTATTCATTCCTTTTTGTTGCCCTTGTTGTTTTATTTTTGTAGTTATTACTGTTGTTGTTATTGATGTTGTCATTGTTGGACAGGACAGAGAGAAATGGGGTAGGGTTCTGGGGAGGTGAGGTTCCAGAACACATTGGTGAAGTCATCTGCCCAGGGAAGTCCAGACTGACACTTTTAGATAGTAAGAGAAAGGTACAGAAAGAAAATATGATAGCTCTGAAGCTTCTCCTAGTATGGTAGAGAGTGAGGCTAGTCCTGGGTCATGCACAAGGCAAAGCAGATGCCCTCTTAGGAGATCTGTCCTGTCAGCCTACTTCTGCTGGCTATATGGAGAAATCTTTACCATCTCCATTACTCTGTGCATCACCTCAAAGAACTCTTTCTTCTCAAGTGACTGCCCTTATTTCATTTTTTTCTATTTTCTCCTCTGAATCACCTTCCCACAGATCTTCCTCATCACGGTTTTTTACTCTTTGGTCCAATTATCTGTCACTGGATAACAAATCATTATGAAATATGGTGGCTTGAAACAATCATTTTATTTGGCTGCTGATTTGTGGATCAGGCATTTGGGAAGAGCTTGTTGAGTGGTTCATCTCTGAATCATATGGAGTTGGTTGGGGCCGCTAGAGCTGGAGAATTTACAGAATGATGGTTCCCTCCGTCACCTCTCTGGTGCTTTAGAGTTAATTCTTTGGTCGCTCATCCCATATGCATCTCTCCTTCAAGAGGTTATCCATGTGGTTTGGACTTCTCACAGCAAAGTTGTCTCCATGTATTCTCAATTCTTAGTTAATAATTAACTTCCTCAAGGCAGAGAGTAGAAATTTCCTGACCATTTAAGTGTGTACGTGGTGGTAACATAATTTCCAATTTACTGCATATTTATCAAAGCACTTACAGGCCTGATTCAAAGGGAAAATTGATATTGCCTTCTATGGAAGGAGTGTCCATTATAAATCATCACATTCTTACTCAAGTTCAGTTATCATTCTGATAAGTATTTTTACATCTTTTTTTTATTAGCTTTATTTATTGGATAGGGACAGTCAAAAATCCAGAGGTAAGGAGGTGATAGAGAAGAAGAGAGACAGACACTTGCAGCACTGCTTCACCATTTGCAAAGCTTTCCCCATGCAGCTGGGGACCAGGGGATTGAACCTGAGTCCTTGAGCACTGTAATGTGTATGCTCAATCAGGTGTGCCACCACCCAGTCTCTCTGATAAGTATTAATATAATTTCCCCCCCCAGAGAATTTCCCTGATATTTACTAAAGTTTTGCTTCCCCCCCCCCCCGTGAATTAGAGCCAGAATCCATACACACAGACTTATTAATACAACAAGTGCAATTTCCGAACTAGTTGAATGGGACTATTTACTTAGTCATCTGGGCACAAGTATGGTCTAGATATAATGACTCCTAGGTATTGCAGAGAAAACAGCCAGCTACTAATGAATCACATATTTAAATACTTACAATCTAAGTGAAACAAAGGAAAAAGGACAAGGTACTCTGCACATGAATCATAACAGAAACCCACCTACATAGGGGGATAAGCAAAGACTTCTCTGTGGAGGCAACTTTTGGGCCAAGACTTCCAAATAGTGGGAACATGTGAGCAAAGACAAAAGGGAACTTAATGTGTTTGAAGATATAAGAGAAAAATTCATTTGCTACAACTGCAATGTTAGATACTATTGTTGGCCATGTATATATATTCAACAGTATTTGTATATATATGTATATATACTGTTGGTCTGCACTATGAATCCACTGCTCTGGAGGCTATTTTTTCCCCATTTTGTTGCCCTTCTTGTTGTTGTTATTGTTATTGTTTCCATTGATGTTGTTGTTGTTGTTGTTGGATAGGACAAAGAGAAATCAAGACAGGGGAGACAGAGAGGGGAAGAGAAAGACACCTGCAGACCTGCTTCACCACTTGTGAAGCGACCCCCCCACACACACACACACACACTGCAGGTGGGGAGCTGGGGGCTCGAACCAGGATCCTTATGCCGGTCCTTGCACTTTGTGCCTTGTGCACTTAACCCACTGCGATACCCACCCCCACCCTGTTTATATGTATTTTTTAAATATTTATTTTTTCCCTTTTGCTGTCCTTGCTGTTTTTCATTGTTGTTGTAGTTGTTGTATTTGATGTCATCGTTGTTCGATAGGTCAGAGAGAAATGTAAAGAATAGGGGAAGAGAAAGACACCTACAGACCTGCTTCACAGCTTGTGAAGCGACTTCCCTGAAAGTGGGGAGCTGGGGACTCGAACCGGGATCCTTATTTATGCAGGTCCTTGTGCTTTGTGTCACGTGCGCTTAACCTGCTGCACTACTGCCCAACTCCCTATATGCATTTTTTTAAATCTTATTTTAGATTTCTGTATTTTTCCCACTTTACTGGGGGCTTAATCACCTGCGGTTGTAGACACATAGGGATGACCTTTCATGATAAGCAGTCTGCAAGACTCTCTCACCCAACCTTGGTCCTTTTCCATCATTAGGCACCAGGACTCAGCGCACCCCACACCCCATCCCTCTCCCTCCTTCCCCAGGGTCAACCTTATTTGAAGTAAGGAAACTGAGGACTGACTCCATGCTGAGAGCCTCACACAATAAGGGTTCCTCAAGCTTGCTTCCCCAAAGGGCATTTTGGTTGTTTCCAAGTTTTGTTATTGTGAATTTAAAAATATATATATTTATTTATTTATTCCCTTTTGTTGCCTTTGTTGTTTTATTTGTAGTTATTATTGTTGTTGTTACTGATGTCATTGTTGTTGGATAGGAGAGAGAGACATGGAGAGAGGAGGGGAAGAGACAGGGTGGGGAAGAGAAAGATAGACAGACCGGCGGACCTGTGAAGAAACTTCCTCTACAGGTGGGGAGCCAGGGGCTCGAACTGGATCCTTATGTTGGTCCTTGTGCTTTGCGCCATGTGCATTTAACCTGCTGCGCTTCCACCCAACTCCCTATTGTTAATTTCTATCTTGTTTATTTTAGATAGATAGATAGATAGATAGATAGATAGATAGATAGATAGAATATGAAAGAATCACAGGACCACTTCCTTTACTGCAGTGAAAGCCAGGCTTTAAATCTGAGTTATGTTATGGTAAAGCATCACACTTTCCAAGTGAGTTGCTGGCCCAGAATGTCAGATGCTGAAGTTTGACAGTGGTCATGTGGGGGAATAGTTCACAAGACTTTATATGACTGTACAGTATTGTGTCAGACATTATTTTCTTTTTTCTATTATTTTCTACTGTTATAAGGAATATGGTGACTGCAGGAGAGTCGCTCTACAGGCAGTGAAGCAGGTCTGCAGGTGTCTTTCTCTCCCCCTCTGTCTTCCCCTCTTCTCTCAATTTCTCTCTGTCCTATCTAACAACAACGACATCAATAAGGACAACAATAATAACTACAACAACAATAAAAAAGGGCAACAAAAGGAAAAATAAATATATATACAAAAAATTATATTAAAAAATAAAGAATATGGTGAATTATTTTCTTTTTTAAAAATATTTTTATTTATTTGTTATACGATAGAAACAGAGATGATCTCACTTTCAGGCAGAAGTTGAAAAACAAGATCAGAAAGGGAAATTAAAAGCAGGACCTGATCAAATTACAGCAGGAACCTCACATCTCCACTATAGAGCCCCTACTTCCCCCAGTCCTGGAACCCTTGGATAGGGACCACTTTCCCGTATGCATCTCCCAATCCAAACCAAATAATATTGCATCCGCCGATCACAACCTAACCAACGCAACGATTGCCACCTCAACATGCTTCACCTCAGACTGTGTCCAGAGACTTCACGTGTGGAATGACAACCCTTCAGCTTCATTACTCGGGTGAGACCTTTCCTTTTATAGTACACTCTAATTTCATCTCAGGTAGTTCACTTTCTAACAAAGTCCCATAACCTAGATATACACCAGTTTCTGTGAGAGAGAGCTTATGTTCACACGTATCCATAGTCTACTACAAAATATATACCTGAAAGCAGAAGTACACTAGAGTTTGCAGTGAGTACCTCCCTAACACTTCCTCTCCACTATTCCAAGCTTGGGATCCATGATTGCTCAACAAATTGTTTGGCTTCATATGTTAACTCTCTTTTCAATCACCAGGTTCCAGATGCCACCAGGATGCTGGCCAGGCTTCCCTGGATTGAAGACCCCACCAATGTGTCCTGGAGCTCAGCTTCCCCAGGGACACACCCTGCTAGGGAAAGAGAGAGACAGACTGGGAGTATGGACCGACCAGTCAATGCCCATATTCAGCGGGGAAGCAATTACAGAAGCCAGACCTTCTACCTTCTGCAACCCTCAACGACCCTGGGTCCATGCTCCCAGAGGGCTAGAGAATGGGAAAGCTATCATGGCATGGGGTGGTTTATGGAGATTGGGTGGTGGGAATTGTGTGGAGTTGTACCCCTCCTACCTTATGTTTTTGTTCATTAATCCTTTCTTAAATAAAAAAATTAAAAAAAAAAAAAAAAAAAACAAGATCAGAAGACAAAACACAAGTAGAACCTGAACTGGAGTTGGTGTAGTGCACCAAAGTATAAGACTCTGGGGTGGGTGGAGGGGAGAGTACAGGTCCTGGAAAAGGATGACAGAGGACCTAGTGGGGGTTGTATTGCTATGTGGAAAACTGAGAAATGTTATGCGTGTACAAACTTGTGTTTACTGTCGACTGTAAAACATCAATAAAAAAAAAACAGGGAGAAGTTGAGAGGGAAGTGGGAGATAGAGAGAGAGAGAGAGAGACAGAGAGATACCTGCAGCCCTACTTGACCATCCATGCAGCTTTTCCCCTGCAGGTGGAGACCAGGGGCTTGAACCTGAGTCCTGTGCACTGTAATGTGTGCATTTAACCAGGTGCACCACCGCCCGGTCCCCATTATTTTCTTTTATTATTATGAGGAATACGGTGAAACTAATAGACCCTCTAAAGGGAATTGAAATTTCATAGACTTGAAAGCAAATATCATTTTTCTTTAACTTTAATTTATGTTTTACTTTTAAAAGGTTTATGGTTTGCTACAGTCTGAGAAGTAGTAACTGGAAAACTTAAAGTAGCTAATAACCTGAGATTACTATTCTTCCCTCCTGTTTTCCATTTGTGAAGATGGTACCAGAAGGAAATTAAATGCTTAATTAAGTTAAATAAATTGACTGAACACTAATACTACCAAGACCAGTGTTTGCCCCGTTAATTGCCTGAGTATTAGGACAATGTTCACATGGTCTGAAAATAGGGTGAATCTGGCTGTGAATCCTAAGGAGCAGTGCTAGTTCTCCGTGACAAGGGAATAAGCTTTCCAGAGGTAAAACTCGTGTGAGTATTATCAGAACTACGCACTATTCAACGTTGCTGGTTCGGTATGCCAGGTATTGTTCTTAACCTCTTTAAAGTACAAATGTGGCTTCCAGTTTCCACCTGTTTGGCCCTGTTAGTGAGAGGGTTCTGTTGGGCTGGCCTGATCACGTTTTCTGGAAGAGTTCACATAGATCTGATTTGGGAATTTCCAGAAATGACTAGACCCATCTTAACACACACTGGAATCTAAAAAGACAGTATTTTCTCATCACATTGTTCTAAAGCAGATGTTCACTTAAATGCAAAGAGTACGTGTTTGCTCACATAGGAACAACTGCGAACAATTAAAACTGTGAGCAAAACAAAACTGTGAATAATTAAAAGAGGAAAACCAAACATCTCCAGAAAGTGGGGAAATGAAACTAATTTGGACAATTCAGCACTTCCATCAGTAGGTCAAACTATGACACAGTTAAACATTTTCAAAGTTCTTGGTGTTAGCCATTCCCCAGAGTTCACATGGGGGATGTCTGAACGCCTCTTTCAGCCCAGACTTAAACCGTGCCCTTTCTTGACTAAGATACACTCACTTTCAGATTCTTCCCAAACATCTAATTAAGGCTAACGGAAAAAAATCCCCCTCCAGGGTTATCACTGGGGCTTGGTGCAGGCACTATGAATCCATTGCTCCTGGAAGCCACTTTTTTCCATTTTATTGGACAAGACAGAGAGAAACTGGGAGGGTAAGGGTGGGGAAGGGAACAAAGAGAGAGAGACACCTGCAGACCTGCTTCGCAGCTTGGTCGGGCTGGGGACTTGATTCTGAATCTTTGAGTGAGTCCTTGTACTTAGTACTGTGTGTACTAGCAAACCTATTTTCACTAGGGTCTTAGCAGATTAAAATAACCTTAATAAATTCTCTACTCTTTTTTTTTAATTGGGTGACTCATTATGCTTAATAACCTTGCTTAGGCAAAAATCTCTTCATCATTTGAAAAATTGGAAACGTAGGGCACCAAAGTAAAAACCCAGTGGTGAGGAGTAGACATACAGCTTTCTGGGACAGTGGGGGGTGGGAATGGGTGGGAGGGATGGGTCACAGTCTTTTGGTGGTGGGAATGGTGTTTATGTACACTCCTAGCAAAATGTAGACATATAAATCAGTAGTTAATCAATATGAGAGGGGGAAAATCAATTGTATATCTCAAAGTTTTTCAAAACACAAACTGAAACTTTTTAATATATAGGCTGTGTATTTGATATGCAGACTCTCTCAAAAGCCTAGACCAAGTAGATCAGAAGCATCCAATAGCACAGCTATATACAAGATACTGGATACTGTACAGCAAACCATAACAAAAGGACTTTTCAAAGTTAACCCAATTACCAAATAATGTGATGATAACATTAACTATCAATTGTCTTTTTGAACCCTAAGACAGCAGGAACCTCACATCTCCACTATAGAGCCCCTACTTCCCCCAGTCCTGGAACCCTTGGATAGGGCCCACTTTCCCGTATGCCTCTCCCAATCCATACCAAATAATATTGCATCCGCCGATCACAACCTAACCAACGCAACGATTGCCACCTCAACATGCTTCACCTCAGACTGTGTCCAGAGACTTCATGTGTGGAATGACAACCCTTCAGCTTCATTACTCGGGTGAGACCTTTCCTTTTATAGTACACTCTAATTTCATCTCAGGTGGTTCACTTTCTAACAAAGTCCCATAACCTAGATATACACCAGTTTCTGTGAGAGAGAGCTTATGTGCACACGTATCCATAAACTACTGCAAAATATATACCTGAATGCAGAAGTACACTAGAGTTTGCAGTGAGTACCTCCCTAACACTTCCTCTCCACTATTCCAAGCTTTGGGCCCATGATTGCTCAACAAATTGTTTGGCTTCGTATGTTAACTCTCTTTTCAATCACCAGGTTCCAGATGCCACCAGGATGCTGGCCAGGCTTCCCTGGATTGAAGACCCCACCAATGTGTCCTGGAGCTCAGCTTCCCCAGAGACACACCCTACTAGGGAAAGAGAGAGGCAGACTGGGAGTATGGACCAACCAGTCAACACCCATGTTCAGCGGGGAAGCAATTACAGAAGCCAGACCTTCTACCTTCTGCAACCCTCAACGACCCTGGGTCCATGCTCTCAGAGGGCTAGAGAATGGGAAAGCTATCAGGGGAGGGGGTGGATTATGGAGATTGGGTGGTGGGAATTGTGTGGATTTATACCCCTCCTACCTTATGGTTTTGTTAATTAATCCTTTCTTAAATAAAATAAAATAAAATATATTAAAAAAAAGAAAAATTGGAAATGATGCCCTTCGGGAATTTCTCTCCAGGAAAACAGAACAGGAATCATATACAAAAGGCCCAAGACTTAGCCCCTACATCGTGGGGTAGTGCTCTAAACTCTCAATTCAAATATCTTGTGAAAAGCTGAGAAGCAGTGGAAAGTCCTCTAATCTAGGAGCTGCTATATCCATAGCTACAGGAAACTCTGCAGCCATTAAAAATAATGATTCTGAGAATAAGGATTTAGTAGATCCTATCCTGACTTTAAACTTCCATAGTAGTTTTCCAAATAGATAAGATAATGACATGTAGTCGTAATGCTGGTTATCTCTGAATGTGGGATTACATATGGTTTCCACTGTATTCAAACCTTTATTGACTTCACAAATATTTTTTTGCCAAAGAGTATAATGTGTGGTAATAAGAAAGTAAGTAGTTACCATAGTGTAATACAATTTATTTATTTTGAGTTGTCATTCAAGTCAAAAGGCACTAGATTGGGGTCAGGAAAATAGTTCACTGGGTGTGGTGCCTTCTTTGTCCTGTGTTTGTTAGACCTGGGTTCAAGCGTCAGCACCACAATGGGGAAAATGTGCTTTGATAGCACAGAGGAGGACTCTGGTGTTGAATGTGTTTGCTTCTCTGTCTCTCTAGCTAAATGAAAGAAGACAATCTTGAGCAGTGAAATTGTGCATACACACATACACACACACACAAACAGACACAACACTAAAAACAAAACAGCAAGAACTAGATTCAAAGCAAATTATTGGGTTAACAGAAAAGTAATGATGTATTTTTCTGTTTTTCCATACGAAAATGTGTCATGACTTTCCTGACAACCCAGTATTCATATGGTATGATCAATGCTATCAAGTAATTATGTGCCAGATATTATAAAAATAACCATCCAAAATGGGTGATGACCAACTTAACATACCATCTCTCCTAAAGATTTTCCAAGTTTTAAGGAAAGGTGTAATTCCTAACATCCTTATCCAAAATTTTTAGTTCCGGAATGTTTCAAAATTAGACTTTTAAAATTTTACTTATTTATATATTGATTTAGTAGACAGAGACAGAGAGAAATTGGGAAGGGAGGGGGAGATAGGCAAAGAGACAGTGAGATACCTGCAGCCCTCACCACTTGGGAAGTTCCCCCCTGCAGGTGGGAACCAGGGGCTTGAACCAAGTGCACCATCACCTGGCCCCCCAAATTAAATGTTTTTAGATTTGCTAAAGGTAATGTGAGAGTATATCTGTTTTTATAATACCCCCATAGCTCTGGAGTAGCACCATGCTGAATTTATCCAGCAGTACTAATACTCTCTTTTTGTGAGATGGAACAACTACGATCAATGTAACAAAGCTTCTCATGAGCTTAGAACACTAAAGTTGTTGCTAAATGTCTTTCTTTTCAGAGTCTTTTGGCCTTTCAAGTTACAGATAAGGGACTTTTGACATGGATGAGAAATGTAGGGACTCAGTATCAAAGCCAGTACAAGGTGTCATTCATTATCTCTTTCTCAGCCGGCTATTAAACCTAACACTTACTCCAACTGTAGAAGCATAAAGTTGATTTTAATTCATGTTAGGGTGCATGATCACATCTCATCATAAATGTGTTTTCCAGGGGGGCTAGGCAGTAGTGTACATAATGTGAAGTGCAGTGACCAGCTCAAGGATCTCGGTTCGAGCCCCCGACTCCCTACATGCTGGGGGGGAGGGGTCGCTTCGCAAGCAGTGAAGCAGGTCTACAGGTGTCTATCTTTCTCTCCCTCTCTCTGTCTTCCCCTCATCTCTCAGTTTCTCTCTGTTCTACCCAACAACAACAGCAGTAACAGCACCAGCAATGGAAAAAAGAAGGACCGGTGTAAGGATCCCGGTTTGAGCCCCCAACTCCCCACCTGCAGGTGGAGAGTTGCTTCACAGTTGGTGAAGCAGGTCTGCAGGTGTCTATCTTTCTCTCCCCCTCTGTTTTCCTCCCCTCTCTCCATTTCTCTCTGTCCTATGCAGCAGTGACGACACTAATAACAACAACAATAATAACTACCACAACAATAAAAAACAACAAGGGCAACAAAAGCAAAAATAATTAAATAAAATATTTTTTAAATATGGAAAAAGATGGCTACCAGGAGCAGTGGATTTCTAGTGCAGGCACTGAGCCCCAGCACTAACCCTGAAGGGAAAAAAAATGTGGGGCTGGGATTATTTTAAAGAAGAAAGAAATGTTAACATGGAGAGTTGAGAAACTGTACATATGTGTCAACGCTTACACTATAAACCATTAATCCCCTAACAAAATGAAAAAACTGTTATAAATACACTTGATAAATAAGTTAAAATGTTAAGAAATATGTGGATTTACTAATAATGGCAAAAAGACAGTTCCCAATACTTTGAAATACTTTATTTCTCAGCCAAAGATTTCCTAATCCCTCTTGGAAGAACACTGGTGGCTAAGTGACTAAAAAGGCTGTGGTTTCAGAACCTTAACTAGAAAACTGCTGCGTTTATTGATGCACAGCCAGTTCAGGAGAAGTGGTACTTATTGTTAACGCATAATGTATACAATGTGGTGTTTTCATCTTCTCTAGTGTAATGAATCGTATGCAAGATCTGAGCTCAGACTGCATTCCACTGAGGACAAATAGCCATTTCCATGAAGTGACAGATAAGCGGTTTGGGAGTGGGAGTGAGGGGGAATGCCAAAGATGATTCACTTGAAATCAACCTTGACAGCTTTCCTGCTGACAGGGCTGACAGAAGGCAGGACTAAAACAAAGGTTAAATTCTTTGGTTCTTGGAAACAGATTTGTCTTAAATGCCTGTTCCTCTAAGTTCTTCTAGTCCATTGGGAGAAACCATTTAGTTTTCTTATGTGGACAATGAAGTTCTACAGTCAGATTAAACATATAGTGCTTTTGACAGAAAAAAAAAAAGATTTTTCTGGGAGTCTGGGTGGTAGCGCAGTGGGTTAAGCGCAGGTGGCGCAAAGTGCAAGGATCAGGATAAGGATTCCGGTTTGAGCCTCCGGCTTCCCACCAGCAGGGGAGTGCCCTTCACAGGTGGTGAAGCAGGCCTGCAGGTGTCTATCTTTCTCTCCCCTCTCTGTCTTCCCCTTCGCTCTCTATTTCTCTCCATCCTATCCAACAACAATGACATCAATAACAACAATAACTACAACAACAACAACAAAAAAAAAACAAGGGCAACAAAAGAAAATAAATATTTAAAAAATATTTTTCTATTGTTTTTACAAGCTGCACATTTAATAAATGTTAATCTGCTTGTGCAAGTTGACCATCATGATCAAAATTCCATAATAGGGACCATGTGGTGGCTTACCTGGTTGAGCACACTTGCTACAATGTTCAAGGTCCTGGCTTTGAGACCCTGATCACCACCTCTAGGGGGAAAGCTTTGCATGTGGTGAAGCAGGGCTAAAGGTGTCTCTCTTTGTCTCTTTCCTTCTCTATCAACCACTTCCCTCTCAATTTCTGGCTATCTCTATCCAACAAATAAATAAATATAAAAGCATTTAATTCCACAATAACCTCGCAACATAATGATTTGGAAATCATTAACACCATCTATTTGAGTACCATCATTGCCCAAACTACCACTATTTATAAGGCTGGTAGATGTGACTTCCTATATGCTTTTTCAGTCTTTGGCTAGCGTCATAATGGCAGAAAGATGGCCTTAAGGTAAGAGCAGATGAGTAACTTAAGTGACATTTGAACCCTCTGAGACACTAGGAGTTGGCTATTTTGAAAATTGTCATCAATTCTTTCAAACAATATTAAGCTTTTTTTTTTTTAGCAACAGATACAGGCTCCAGTGTGCTGTGAACAGCACAAACAGAACTTCAATAAGTTTGTTTTCATGTTAAAGTCATCATCATCACACTAAATATAATGATATCCTATTCAACATATAATGTTGTGTAGGCTCTATAAAAATAAATTAAGGATATCAGGAGTCTTACCTTCTGGACCTTACAGTTTTGAATAGACAATGGCAACAGAAACAGATAAGCATCACAGAAACAACAACAAAACTGTGTGAATTCAAAAAGCAAACAAAAACAATATTAGGAACCAATAAGAGGGGGTCTACAGGTGGTTCACGTGGTAGAGCGCACATATTGCCAGGAGGAAGGACTTGGGTTTGAGCCATGGGCCACCACACGGGGCTCCTGCAGAGGGAGAACCTACACAAGTGATGAAATGGAGCTTAGAGTCTCTCCCTCTCTCTGCTTGTCTCTCCTCTGTCTTTCTCTGTCTTCTCACCCTTTGCTAAAAAGAAAAAAAAAGGTGTTAGGAATGGTGGACTCTGTGGGCATGGAGCCCCAGTAATCACTCAGGCTGGAAAAAAATGATCTTAGGTAGATCTTTAGTTGACGAGCCAAGAGGCAATTACAGAAGCAGCCCACAAGGGAACTACTGGTTTTCAATAGAGTTTAATTAATTATTTAATTAAGGCACTGTTCCCTGGGAGAGGGAAAATTCAAAGATAATATATATTTGATGACTGTAAGGAAACTAAAAACTCTGAACTGGAGAAATAATTCAGGACTTCCATTGCTTTAATCTCCGACCCCCCCCCCCAACCACACACACACACACGTCACTGACATCAGAACTGAGATTTTAATACATTCTTTTTTCATTTTTGTCTTCAGTTACATGTAACTGAAAACACATGGGTTGACTATACTGAGAAGTATAAGGTGAATGCTCTAATAATTATATATTGAATTCAGACTTGTGAGAATGTTCTTTACTGTAGAAAATGTGAAGGTTCTATAGGTGAACACAGATAATGTGTTTTCTATTTTTTAAAAAATAGTCATAGTCTCCAAACCAACAAAAATATATGCCTAATGGCATTATTTTATAGTTTAAAAAGTAGAAGACAACCAGATTTTCTTATCTCTTTCTCCATCAAACCTATTGAGAAATTTAATTTGTACATAACAATTGTATATATTTGGATATACCATGTTTTGATATACAAATAATAGTGAAACGATTACCAAAGTCAAATTAAGATACGTCTCTCCTATTAACCTTTTTCATGGATAACACACCTGAAAGCTTCTCTGTTAGCAAATTTCTCTTGTCCAGTACAATCCTGTTAACTATAGGCATCATGGTATATATTAGACCTCAAGATACCACAAGGAACAAATAGTAATACATCAGACAAATTAATGAACATCTTTAGGATAATTAAAGTCAATGAACTCTAAAAACAAAGGATTGAGGCCATGTTTATATAATTATGCCCTAGTCACTCGAGTTCAAATATTTATTTTATCTACTTTAATCAGAGTAAACTGAATAAAGGGAAGATAATGGGCCTCATCCTAAAATTGGTCTCACTAGTGTCTTATTGATGCAGTTGAAGTCTTGCAAAATTAATTCCTTTAACATACAAAGTGAATTCCTCCAGCTAGATGTGGTTAATAATTTGTTTCCTCCAAATTTCAAAACATGCTTGAAGACTACTTTTGAGTAGACATCTGAGAAAGACATCTAACTACAAAGTAGTAGAGATAACCCTGCTGTCAGTTGTCCTCTGACAAGAAAAAGCAGATCTGAAGTTCCAACTCAAGGCTCTATTCCAACTTGGTGATTCCTATGAATATGTAACTTACTTTGCCACAAAGCATAAAAATGTGGTTTTTCTGGAGATAAGGATGAAAATCCACTGGATTGAGAGCTGTCAGCTGTGTCTTAGAATGTTAAGAATAAACGGCTCTTAAAGAGTTCCTCAAAAAGATGTTTTAGTATAAAGATGCCCAGCAGAGATTTAAAACCACAAACACAGAATAAACAAAACTGAAACATTTCCAGAAAATAAATAATCAAAAGGCTCATGGAGAATTGTCCTGACACACAACTCAGCTCTCACAGAGACTAAACAGCACAAGTAAACTGCATAGAATTAAAATTATCCTTCGAAGCAATTTCCCTTAGCACTAGTTAAGATTTATAGTACAAAGTACGGTGATGCTTTTGTCTTTAACTTTTCAGCCAGACTGTATATTCATTCATTCAACCGGCAAGTGACTACTAGGTTCCAACTTTGAGGATGAAAAATGAATGTGCTCTGTCTCCTAAATGTCTTGAATCTGACAGGAGGAGCAAACAGAGAGAGAATCTCAATGGAGTCAGTAAGTATAAGGTGATGTCAATCTCGGGGACGGGGGACCAATAATGGGGGATCTCACTCAAAAGGAACAGATTCAAGGGCAGTCTTAGCAATGGAAATGACATTTATAAAGGCATAAAAACAGAAATAAGAGCACTTTGAGGTCATGGCAAAGCTATTCAACATGAGTAGATGTAGGTAGAGAGCGAAACAGAAGACAGATGAGGAAGAGATCACTAAAAAAAAAGATAAATACCTGTCCTTTATGTCCCTTGAAACATCATGGATGGACCTAGAGGGTCCTATGATCAGTAGAATAAGCCAGATGAATAAAGACACCTTTATATTATTTCACTCATGTACGGTACTTTGAGAAAGCAAATAAAACAATAATAAACTTCTGGACTATATGTTTCATGGCTTTCAAAAGGAACTGAGAGAAGGGGAAGGCATAAATAAGGAGAAAAAGAGATATAGGTGTTCATTTTCAGTGATTCTCACATGAAACAATGACATGTGTAATGATATGTCAATAAAATTTCTAAACTAAAAATATATAAAGAACACTTGATAGATAATAATCAGAAATGAAATTATCAGAATTATAGTTAAGAACAACAGTCTGTAGTAGTAGTGATGTAATGTCCATAAAATAATTTTATGAACCATGTTTAATTAGCATAAGTTGATTGTGAGAAAGGGTTTTTTTATATTTATTTTATTTATTCATTTCATTTGTTGCCCTTGTTGTTTTATTGTTGTAGTTATTATTGTTGTTGTCATTGTTGGATAGGACAGAGAGAAATGGAGAGAGGAGGGGAAGACAGAGAGGAGGAGAGAAAGATAGACACCTGCAGACCTGCTTCACCACCTGTGAAGCGACTCCCTGCAGGTGGGGAGCCGGGGTTCGAACCGGGATCCTTATGCCAGTCCTTGTGCTTTGCGCCACCTGCGCTTAACCCGCTGCACTACAGCCCGACACCCGAGAAAGGTTTTTCATGGGAGAGGTACTGACCTTTTCAAACAAGTGATGAGATCTTTTTCTCAGTATTTGCTATCTTCTATACAGGACCAGCAGCTGGGAGAAGTTGAAGGGGATGGTGCTATTTTCAGAGAACATCTAGACATTACTAGAATACTTTCAACTCTGGCAATAATCATGCAGATGCAAGAAAAAAGATAGTGGAAAATAATTGTCTACATTGTCCTGGAGATTAATTGCTACCAAGTACAGTTAGTTGTATTTCCTCATCTTTGAATTATGCCCACATCAAATGTCAATTTCTGCTATAAAATTCTTTCTTTATTTATTAAATAGAGACAGCCAGAAATCGAGAGGGAAGAGGGAGGTAGAGAGGAAGAGAATCAGAGAGACACCTGCAGCACAGCTTCACCATTCACAAAGCTTTCCCTCTGCAGGTGGGGACCAAGGCCTTGAACCCAGGTCTTTACGCATTATAACATGTCTGCTCAACCAGGCGTGCCACCACCCTGTCCCTCTGCTATAACATTCTAATATAGCTAGTTAACAATTGTCTTTCAATACAATTAAGAATTTTTATTTCAACATATAGTTAAGTTATATTTCCCCTACTGTGCTTTGCTTTATTGTTCTTTACACTATCCTGGGTTTGTTTGTTTGTTTGTTTTTAACAAATTGAAGACTTATAATAACACTACATCAAGCACATCTAAGGCACTACTTTTCCCAAAATCATGTGCTCAATTTGTGTATCTGTGTCACATTAAATGAAAGGATCTGCGTTGTTTCCTTCATAACAGTTTTATTGCACATGTAATAGACTACAGTTCAGTGTAAATATAGCTTTTATATGCACAGAGAAAAAACATCATGGGGCTTGCTTTACTATGACATTCACTTCTCTGCAGCAGTCAGACTCAAACCTACATTCTGAAATGTATCTATAATTTCACTTTTTCAAATGAAATGGCTTTATGACTTTAAAAGTAAATGTTATGGCTGGGATTAAGGATAGACCTACCAATATCCATGTCCAGCAGAGAAACAATTACAGAAGCCAGAAATCCTTCATTCTGTACCCCAAAAAGAATTTTGGCCCATACTTTCAGAGAAGAAAATATTAGTGGAAGATGACCAGAAGATTCTGAACCCCAGTTCCACTGGGACTCAGAACTTTTGTGACAAGGAACCTTTGTTTTTGTACCCTTAATGAGAGGTAAGAGATTCTGGAGAACACCCAAGGAAGTCAGGTACTGACCATCACTAAGAGGGAAGAGGGAAAAAGAAAGGACAACTATGGAAGAGGAATATAGAGAACTGTAATACATAAACATGAAAAAAAATATATATGTAGTCAACTTGTAACTATGAGCGTTGGTGCTTACCACTGTGTGTGTGTGGTGGTGGTGGGGGGATTTGTAACAAAACTTTGGTGGTGGTAGTAGATGGTATTATACTCCAATTATCCTCTAATCTTTTAATCACTAATAAAAATTTTTAAGCTTTTTAAAAAATTATTTATTTATTATTGGATAGAGACAAGTAAAATTTGAGAGAAGGGGAGACAGAGAGACACTTGAAGCCCCGCTTCACTACTCCTGAAGTTTTCCCCCTGCAGATGGGGGGCAGGGGCTTGAACCTGAGTCCTTATGCACTGTTGTGTATGTGCTTAATCAAGTATGCCACTGCCTGGCCCCTATAAAATTTTTTAAAGTAAATGTTACTTGATTTTTTAAAGTGGTCTTCACATAGTTCAAGTACCAGAAAGTGCTAACAGATAGATAGCATCATCTCCTTTCCACTCCTGCTTTCTTCCTTCCAAGTTCATATCTGACCCCAAAACAAGTAACCAACATTATTAGTTTCTCATATCTGAGAACAGGGTGCCAGTATGGTCTAGTTCTGTTGAGAACTCTCTTCCTGGTTTGTAGACAGCAGTCTTCTCACTGTATCCACACTTGGCAGAGAGAGCTGAAAACTCTTCCGTAAACTTTATGATAAGGGCAATAATCCTACCATACTATTTTTAATTTGGAGATTAAAATGAAGAAAAAGTGAGTTGGCAGGAAAAGAACACTTGGAAGTTGAAAATAATTCAAGTCAAGACTATCTGAGCAAAGAAGGAGGAAGAGAGAAAGGAGAAGTAGAACATTCTACATTTTGCTGTTAGAAACTGTTTCCTCACACAGTGCGAAGCACAAGGATACCTGTTAGAGGCCCTGGACTCACCACCTGCAGGGGGGTCGCTTCACAAGCGGTGAAGCAGGTCTGCAGGTGTCTTTCTCTCCTCCTCTCTATCTTCCCTTCCTCTTGCGATTTCTTTCTGTCCTATCCAACAACAATGACAGCAATAACAACAACAATGATAAACAACAAGGGGAAAATAGCCTCCAGGAGTAGTGGATTAGAATGCAGGCACTGAGCCCCAGCGATAACCCTGGAGGCAAAAAAGAAAGAGAGAGAGAGAAAGGAAGGGAGGAAAGAAAGAGGAAGGGAGGGAGGGAGGAAGGAAGAAAGGAAGGAAGGAAGGAAGGAAAGAAGGAAGGAAGGGGGAAAAAAACTGCTCTGACAGTGGTCACCTCTGTGGCTGCTAAAGTCAGCAGGACACTGGCTTTTGTCTTGTGGGCAACTCGGGACAGATGTAAAGGAAACATCCAGAGAGTCCACAGTCCAGTCTTCCCTGGGCATGTTTGTGAGCTATTAGAAAAGGAAACATGATATTGTGGCCTGACGGCACTGTCACAACTACAAGTCTACTTTTAGGCTAAGAGAGTCAAATAACCTCTGGCCTCAAACACATCTTCCTAAACACAAGTACCTCTGAGTAATTAAGTCTGTAAAATCAAGGAGTTATTATGAGCAGTGCTTCTACTTGATTAACTGTCAGAAAACCACCTTCCTTTTCATTAACTGCAAGGGTTAGAAAATATCTACAACCTGAAATGGAGTTGGTGTATTGCACCAAAGTAAAAGACTCTGGGATGGGTGGGGGGAGAGTACAGGTCCAAAAAGGATGACAGATGACCTACTGAGGGTTGTATTGTTATGCGGAAAACTGAGAAATATTATGCATGTACAAACTATTGTATTTACTGATGAAAGTAAAACATTAATCCCCAATAAAGAAGTGAAAAAAATTACATATCTTATTTTCTAAAAATATTCATTCTATGCTGTATAATTTTCCTTTACAAGCAGGGACTAAAACTGTGAGGTAGATTACTCAAGGTAAACTACTGACTCTTCCTCAGATTTGGCAGAGGATTGGCTCTGAATAGCCAACTCAATACATTTTTCATTTTAGTTAACTTTGAATTGGCTACACAACAATGATAGCTTCAGCTAACAACTAAAAAAACTGAAAGTAATCAAGGTAGCCTTGAATTGAGGACCCAAAGAATGGAGAAACACGAAACAAATGGGAGAAACAATGATGGTGTTGGCATAAAAAAGGTATAACATTGACTCCTTACCCAGTCACTAGCTCTCCAGATCTTTAACGTACTATAATAATCTTCCCTCTAATATAGCAGTTCATCAAAATACTGGGGACAGGAGTTGTATACTAATATAGTGAACGTCAAAGTACTGGGGATAGGAGCAAACCTTTCAAGGCTTTAAATAATGTCTGCAAAAATTTAAAGGGTAGTTTGTTGACCATCAATTTAATTTATAAGTCTGCTTTGAATTCCCACTCCTAACTCACTCTATAGGAAGAAAGAACCATTGAGCAAACTGATAGAATTATGCGTTCCCACTGCTGAGCTCAACCAAATCAATGCAACCAGTACCACTCTGACACCTTTCACTTCGGATTGTGTCCAGAGACACCAAGCATGGAAAGTCAATCCTTCAGCTCCAGCATTCAGCCACCAAGTTGCAAATGCTACCATGATGCCAACTGAACTTCCCTGGGCAGATGACCCCACCAATATGTCCTGGAACCCCGCTTCCCTAGAACCCCGCCCCTCTAAGGAAAGAGAGAGAGAGGTTGAGAGTATGGATCGAACTGTCAATGCCCATGTTCAACAGAGAAGCAGCTACAGAAGCCAGACCTTCCCTCTTCTGCACCCTATAATGACATTGGGCCAGTGCTCCCAGAGGGGTAAAGAATAGAAAGCTGGGGAGTTGTGCAGTAGCGCAGCTGGTTAAGCACAGGTGGCCCAAAGTACAAGGACTGGCATAATGATCCCGGTTCGAGCCCTCGGCTCCCACCTGCAGGGGAGTCGCTTCACAAGCAGTGAAGCAGGTCCCAGGTGTCTATCTTTCTCTCCCCCTCTCTGTCTTCCCCTCCTCTCTCCATTTCTCTCTGTTTTGTCCAACAACGACATCAACAACAATAACTACAACAACAATGGAAACAACAAGGGCAACAAAAAGGAAATAAATAAAAATGAAAAGAATAGGAAAGTTGCAGGTCGGGTGGTAGTGCAGTGGGTTAAGTGCATGTGGCGCAAAGCACAAGGACTGGTGTAAGGATCCCGGTTCTAGCCCCCGGCTCCCCACCTGCAGGGGAGTCGCTTCACAGGCAGTGAAGCAGGTTTGCAGGTGTCTGTCTTTCTCTCCCCCTCTCTGTCTTTCCTTCCTCTCTCCATTTCTCTCTGTCCTATCCAACAACGAACAATGTCAATAATAACAATAATAACCACAACAAGGCTACAACAACAAAGGGAACAAAAGGGGGGGGGGAATGGCTTCCAGGAGCAGTAGATTCATGGTGCAGGCACTGAGCCCCAGCAATAACCCTGGAGGCAAAAAAAAAAAAAAAGAATAGGAAAGATATCAAGGGAGGGATGGAATATAGAACTCAGGTGGTGGAAATTGTGTGGAATTATACCCCTTTTATCCTATGCTCTTGTTGATATTTTTTATTTTAAAAATTAATAACAACAAACAAACAAAACAAAACAAACAAACAAACAAAAAAGAATAATGCGTTCCCAATAATAAGATATCCTGTAGTTTTTCAAACAGCAGGGATGTCAGAGTGTGACCCGGTCTCCAAAACCTCTCCTTAGAGGCTTCTAAAATTTCTAAGATAGCACCCAAGTATTCATTAACCTTTCTCATTAAAAGGCATACATGTGAAGGAATAAGTAAAATAATTAATTAACACATAATAAGCTTACAGTGAACAAGGTCCTAGGTTCAAGCCTCTGGTCCCCACTTGCTGGGGGAAGTCTTCATGAGTGGTGAGGCAGGGCTTCAGGTGTCTCTCTGTCTCTTTCCTTCTCTATCTCCTCCTCCCCTCTCAATTTCTCCCAAACTCTATCCAATAATAAAAATAAATAAGGGGCCAGGTGGTGGCGCACCTGCTTGAGTGCACGTGTTATAGTGCTCAAGGACCCGCGTCTGAGCTCCCAGTCCCCACCTGCAGGGGGAAAGCTTAATGAGTAGTGAAGCAGGACTACAGGTGTCTCTCTGTTTCTCTCCTTCGATCTCCCCCTTTCATCTTGATTTCTGGCTGTCTCTATCCAATAACTAAATAAAGATAAAAAATTAAAATAAATAAAAATAAATAAATAAAATAAAAATATAAAAATAAATAAACAGTAAACAAAAACATAAAGCTTATACTCTAAGAGATAACAATATTGGAGATAAAAGCATGATTAGCCTCATTTGGGGAGGATGAAAAGTGCACATTACAAGCTCCTTTAAACCTCAGACATCCTGAGATTTTATTCTTTTATATATAATTTTTTCCCTTTTTGTTGCCCTTGTTTTTTATTGTTGTTGTAGTTATTGTTGTTATTGATGTCGTCGTTGTTGGATAGGACAGAGAGAAATGTATAGAGGAGGGGAAGACAGAGAGGGGGAAAGAAAGACACCTGCAGACCTGCTTCACCACCTGTGAAGCGGCTGGTGGGGAGTCGGGGCTCGAACCGGGATTCTTACTCAGGTCCTTGAGCTTTGCGCTACGTGTGCTTAACCCACTGCGGTACCGCCCTACTCCGGAGATTCTATTCTTTTGGCCCTTTGAATCAACTCTATCATTAAAACATTAATTGTGGGGTGTCGGGCTGTGGCGCAGCAGGTTAAGCACAAGGACTGGCCGGTTCGAGCCCCCGCCCCCCACTCCCCACCTGTAGGGGAGTCGCTTCACAAGTGGTGAAGCAGGTCTGCAGATGTCTGTCTTTCTCTCCCCCTCTCTGTCTTCCCCTCCTCTCTCCATTTCTCTCTGTCCTATCCAACAACAACGACATCAATAACCACAACAATGTTAAACAACAAGGGCAACAAAAGGGTAAATAAATAAATAAATAAAGGCTTAAAAAAAACCATTAACTGTTCTATGTCAGCTCATAGAAGATCAAAGTTACTATCTTTATTTTCTCAATATATCTCCCTACATTGAAAAAAAAAAAATCCCATTCCAATGTGCTAGGCTCCAGTGCAAGTTCAGTTTCACTGTGTCTGGGCTGACTTTTTCATTGTTTTAACGAGAGAGAGAGAGAGAGAGAGAGAGAGATGAAAGAGAAGAAAAGAGAGGAGGAGAGGGAAGAGGAGAAAGAAGAGGGAAAAAGGAGAGAGAGAGGAAGGGGAGGGGGGAATAAATGAAGGAGGGAAGAGAGGGTAAGGGAGGGGAGGGGAGGGGAAGGAAGGGGAAGGGGGAGGAAGGGAGGGAGGGCAAATAAGGTACTGGAACTTCCCCCTGGCTCTCCCAAGTGATGTTGGGGCTCCAACATGGGCAGTACTCCTGACAAGGCATAAGGCATATCGTGACCTACCAGGTGAACTGTCTACTGGTCCAAAACTCTCTTTTTTCTTACTGGTAGAATTACTACTTAGGGTGAGATGAGAGACTCAGGCTGTTAAGTGGCATGGCATGGAGAAAACTGAAAAGAAAATTGAAAACATCAACCAGAAACAGTGAGCCAAGAAAGCATTCCTGTAACAATCCTCACAGCCTTGGCAGGACTCCCCTACATCCAACCAATAAATTCTCTCTCTCTCTCTCCGCCCTCTCTCTCTCTCCCCTCTTTCTCTCTCTCTCTCAATCTCTCTCTCTCTCTCTCTCTCTCTCGGTGGGGGCGTATTTGGGAGTCTGTAATTAATGGTGCAGTTTTTACCCAGGATACGAATACTCCCAAGGTACTCGATAAAAACATACTGATTACCAGGCCACCTTGCTGTCAGTCTTTTTCCTACACCGGTGTTTCAGCCCTTTCTCTGTGCTCCATACTCTCATTCTCGATAAGCCTTAATTAAAATTAAGCTAAACATTTTTATTGTTTTAACTAGGTGCCATCACTTCTCAATATTAGTCATGGTCATCTGATATGTTTCTGCTTCTGTTCCCTAATTTTTACAAATATGAAAAATAAGGGGTCGGGTGGTGGCACAGTGGGCTAATTGCACATAGTACAAAACTCAAGGACCCACTCAAGCATCTGGGTTCAAGCCCCTGCTCCCAACCTGCAGGGGGATCGCTTCACAGGTGGTGAAGCATGTCTTCAGGTGTCTTTCTCTCCCTCTCTCCTCTCAGTTTCTCTTTGTCTTATCTAGTAAAATGGAAAAAACGGCCACCAGGAGCAGTGAATTTGTTGTGCAGGCTCCAAGTGCCAACAATAACCCTGGAGGCAAATGAAAGAAAAAGAATAACAATCGTAATTGTTTATTTAATATCTACTACACTTCAGGTTCAGTGCTTAACATAGATTATTTACTTGCTACAGTGACTTTGTAAGATATGTGTGATGTTTCCCTTTTTTTAAATTTATTTATTCCTTTTTGTTGCCCTTGTTTTATTGTTGTAGTTATTGTTGTTATTGATGTTGTTGTTGTTGGATAGGACAGAGAGAAATGGAGAGAGGAGGGGAAGACAGAGAGGGGGAGAGAAAGACACCTGCAGACCTGCTTCGCCGCTTGTGAAGCAACTCCCCTACAGATGGAGAGCCAGGGGCTCAAACCAGGATCCTTACACCAGTCCTTACAATTTGCACCACTTGCACTTAATCCGCTGTGCTAAAGCCTGACTTCCTGATGTTTCCCTTTTCATAGATGAGGAAGTTGAGGTGCAGTGGGGCTAAGTGCACTGACTAAGGTCACAGAGCTCAAGTAACAAAATTCTGACTCATACTCAGGTTCAGCTAAGTCTGTGCTCTTCCCAATGCCTATGACACATTTATTATTCAAAAAGCTCTTGAATGTTTAATAAGATAATGCAGCTAAATTTGCCCTAAAAACAGAAAATAATAAGAAATTTGTCTTCAGTAGGCAAAAGTAAAAGAAATTAAAAAGTACATGGAGATTAGTCTAAGTATCAACAATGAGGATTTAGGTTAAGGAAAATAGTCTGACCACTCCAATTTATGTTATTAGAAACAGTCAATATTCCATTACCAAAACCTCAATAAAACTCAGAACAAAAGTACATAAGCTTTGCAAAGCTAAGAAAAGTCAAACTTCTTTTCTCATTTTAAAATTATTATTATTTATTTTTTAATTCTATTTATTGGGTACAGCCAGAAATTGAGGGAGAAGGAGGTGATAGAGAGGGAGATGGACAGAGAGACACCGGCAGCCCTTCTTAATTACTCTCACAAAACTTCCCTCTGCAGGTGGGGACCAGGGGCTTGAACTGAGGCCTTGAGGATTGTAACATGTGCACTCAATCAGGAGCACCACCACCCAGCCCCTTTTTCTCATTTGTTAAAAGACCTATTTACTTTTTAGACTGTGTGTGTGTGTGTGTGTGTGTGTGAGAGAGAGAGAGAGAGAGAGAGAGAGAGAGAGAGAGAGAGAAGCAGAGAATCAGCCTTGCATATAGAATGCTAGGAATCAAACTCAAGAATTCAAGCTTGAGAGTCTAACTTCTTATTCATTGCATCACTTCTCAGGTCCTCTCATTTTTCTCACTGGACCATCAGTATCTATGGCCTCGAATTTCCTTGTGACACTGTTGATAGAGTGCACTTATAAAACGTGAACAACTTGACTTACAGATCCATATGGTGATCAGTGATGATTGAAATGAATAAACATACGGTGTTGAATAAATCTGAATGAAAGGACAGGACCAAATCTACATGTTAAATGACATTTTACAGTTCAAAAACAAAACAAAACACTATGTGCTTCAAGCTATAATTATTATTGTAAACAACTTTAAGGAAACCAAATTTTAAGCTATTTCCTTCATTAGATTATGAGAGCTTCAGAGATTATGTTTATTCATTTTTCTATCTCCAGAATCTAACATAGATAAATTCTGACATAGGTTGTGCTGCAACTTCCATGGGTCCTGGGAACTTTAACCTTCCCAAGGCATCTTCTTTCATTAAAAAAAATAATAGATGGGTACAGCTATATACAAATAATGTCAAAGGACATAAATTATGGTGATGTTGTATATGATACAGCAAATCCTAACAAAGGGATTTTTCAAAGTTAACCCAGTTGTCAAATAATGTGATTATAGCAATAATTATCTGTTGTCTTCTTAACCCTAAGACAGCAGAAACCTCCCACTTCCCCAATAGAACCTGTATTTCCCCCGGTCCTGGAACCTCTAGGGTGGGGCTCACTTTCCTGCATGCTTCTCTCAATTCATACCAAATGATATTGCAAACATAATCAATGCAACAAGTACCACCTCAGCATGCTGCACTTCAGACTATGTCCAGAGACGTCAGGCGTGGAATGTCAACACTTCAGCTCATTACTCGGCCACCAGGTTCCAGATGTTAGCAGGATGTCGACCAGACTTCCCTGGACAGACCTCACCAATGTGTCCTGGAGCTCCACTTCCCTAGAGCCCCACCCTACTAGGGAAAGAGAGAGACAGACTGGGAGTATGGATCGACCTGTCAATGCCCATGTTCAGTGGGGAAGCAATTACAGAAGCCAGACCTTCCACCTTCTGAGTCCCACAATGACCTTGGGTGCATACTCCCAGAGGGATAAAGAATAGGAAAGCTATCAGGGGAGGGGATGGCATACGGAGTTCTGGTGGTGGGAACTGTGTGGAGTTGTACCCCTCTTATCCTATGGTTTTGTCAATGTTTCCTTTTTATACATAAATATAAAAATTTATTAAAAAATAATAATAATAGATGGGGACTAGGTGGTAGCGCAGCGGGTTAAGCTTAGCACATGGCACAAAGTGCAAGGACCAGCACAAGGATCCCTGTTCAAGCTCCAAGCTCCCTACCTGCAGGGAGATCGCTTCACAAGTGGTGAAGCAGGTCTGCAGGTGTTTGTCTTTCTCTCCCCCCCTCTATCTTCCCCTCCTCTCTTGATTTCTCTCTTTCCTATCTGAAAAAAAAAAAAAAAAGCCTCCAGGAGCAGTGGATTTTTAGTATAGGCACTGAGCCCCGGCAATAACCCTGGAGGTAAATAACAACAACAACAACAATAATAAATGATATCTAGTTAGTGGCACACCCAGTAGAGTGCACATGCTACAATTTGCAAGGACTTGGGTTCAAGTCCTTGCTCGCCACCTGCAGTGGGAAAGCCTAATAAATAGTAAAGCAGTGCTGCAGGTGTCATTCTTCCTCTATACCTCCCCTTCCCTCTGGATTTCTCTCTGTCTCTATCCAGTAAATGAGCAAACAAATAAATATATAATAAAAAATACTAGAAATCATAGTTTTTGACCATATTACTATAAAAATCAATATACTAATATTATCTGTTAAAACAGTCCCTTTGACCTAAAATTCTTTTTTTTTTATCATTCTGACTTCAAAATAAATTTCTAAATAATTCTAAACAAACTTCTAAATTATTGTGGGCTTCAAGTGCTATGCCTACCTTGCCCATGGACGTGTTAGTCCTGATAAAGATAATTCTGTTGAATGGATGAAATGAGGAAATGTTTTTAAATGAAAGCTTGTCTGGTGGTAATGATTCTCAGAGCTTCTATTTTGAAGCATCTTGCAACTTAAAAGTATTTTACAAAAGAAGCCAATTAATCAAATCATCAAAAGCACTAATTTTCACTTAATCTGATGCCAGCTGTTGAAGTGTATGACTATAAGCAAAATTAAAACCCAGCACTGGCATAAAAGGAGCCTGTCAAACTGGCAAAATAAATATTTAAAAATGTCAGAGGTTGCTGTGATTTCACACAAATGCAGCACACGTCTTAAATAGTGAAATTTGGATGTTTTCTCTTTTTAAACTCTGAAATTCCAGTAGAGTTAATTTATAATGTAGGTTAAAATATAATAACTTAAAACATGGGAGTTTATATTTGAAGCCATAGAATTATTGACTATAATTTATTTAAATACCTACCCAGAACACTAAACATGCTGCTGTTCATAACATTGCTTTGGAACTCAGTGTATCTCCACTGTTGTTCCCAGAAACAACTTTCTTAAATGGAAAACTGATTGATGGGATCTTAGATATGAAAAAATGCTAGTGCATATAAGAAATTAAAATGTCATTTTGTAAGAAAGGTTTTACTGGCTAACTAGACTGTATTTCTTCTAGTGATTCAAAGTCTAGAGTTAAATTTACAGAATGAGATGTGGGACTAAATGATTCAGTTCATAATAAGGCAAAACCAGTTAGTCAAATTAAAGTGGGGGCGGGCAACCAGACTAACTTATTCATGAACTTAAAATGTAGGGTGATTTTTACATCTCAATTTAAAATATACTGAACAATTTTCAAACTATGAGGAAGCACTTCTACACTGTCTGGGCCAGGGTCACGTGCAAATTAATATCAAGGCAATAATTCAGTCACCCTTCTAAAAAGAAAATCATACATATAAAATAGTGCTAGTATTTATGGGATGGACATTTACCAGAACAGCTCTTAAGAGGCTACATAGTAAAAGTGCATTAGAGTTGCCTAAATTAATTAACCATAGATACTGAAATGGATTCAGCTAATGGATTCCGCTTTCTCAGAGAGTGCCCTCTTTTAATGATGTTTTTAAAAAAAAAAAAAAATCCAAACTGTGCTTTTCCTCCTCTTTTTCATTCTATCTAGCCACGTGACCCAGAGAGGGATGGGGGTGGGTGGACACTGCCTAAGCCACTCCTAATCTAGGAAGAGGGGGAGGCTGCCCAGTGAACAGACACCCCTTGCTTCTCTCCAAGGGCAAATGGGCTGCCTCAGCAGCTGTCACATCTTGCTGTCCTTGGAAACAGGAAACCAGTCTAGAGTCTCAAACTTATCTCCTGCATTGCATTACCTATCTGGCAGTCTTGCCAGGTCCTTTAAATATGAGTAACATGGGAAGGTTAGAGAAGGTTTCGAGGGACTGGGGAGGGCATTTGTATTTGGGAAGAGGGCATTATCCAGGTCAGCTTTCTGCCATGTATCTATTGGATGATCCTAGAGATGAAAGAACACAGAGGATGGGGAGGAGAAAGGGAAAGAGAAAGCCATTGGGGGAGAGGGCTGGGCGGTAGCCCACCAGGTTAAGCACATATAGTACGAAGCACAAGGACTTGCTCAAGGATCCAGGTTGGAGCCCCCAGCTCCCCACCTACAGGGGGGTTGCTTCACAGGCAGTGAAGCAGGTCTGCAGGTATCTATCTTTCTCTCCCCCTCTCTGTTTCCCTCTCCTCTCAATTTCTCTCTCTGTCCAATCCAATAAAATGGGGGAAATGGCTTCAAGGAGCAGTGGATTTGTAGTGATGGTACCAAGCCCCAGAGACAACCCTGGAGGAAAAAAAAAAAAGTCCTCTGGTCCATCTCAGGCAGGTAGGCAGAATCACATATGTCCCCATGTATGGCTGAACTGTCTTGTAAGGAGGCTGCTAATTATCCAAAGACACGTAATGGGGAACTTCAAAGAAGGAGGTTGTAGACAGTTAATTCAATTTGCTTTTCATCAAGTTCTCTGTCTCCTCACATTTCTAGGATAAAATTCTGCTTTTGCCATTTGATTGCTCATTAGCAGTTCCAGCAGAGGGCAGACAGGAGAAAGGAGAGGAGGCATATATTACAGCAGATGATCTAGACTTTCCTGAACATGTTAAGACAAATTTTCTGGATTACTGAGAGCAACAATGACTTTTCTGTTGAAATGTTTTTGGTTGTTTTGTTGTTGTTGTTTTGTCTGTTTAAGGTGCTATTTATTTTCAAGATCTCCTCTTTTTAAAATAAGTTACAGTCTGGTTTGGGAAAGGAAAAATAAAAGACACATGGAATTGTGATCAAGGGAAGCTCTAAAGGCAATCTATGGCATTTCAAGCTATCCCAAACAAAGGCATGGGAGTCAAGGAAGGAGTTCTTTGTATGCTGAGGTGGATGATAGGGTGTATAGATTAAAGTAAAAGCAAAAAATTAGTACAGAGAGTTGGGAGTCCATATTTAGGTAAATGTGAAGAAACAAGAAAAGAAAGGGAAAACACAGAGTGAAACTTGGACTGGGTGTGGTCTGTTGCATCAAAGTGGAGGATTCTGGGAGATGAGGAGATGGGAAGGAACCTAAAGGGTGCTGAAGACCCAGTGCTCAACCTGGTGCAGAGAAGGACCTGAGTTAGCAGTGGGAATAGTGTTCTATCACAGGGAGCTGAGAAATTGTACCTATGTGTCAACTACTGTCCTATTATTTCCCTGGTAAAAATGATTTGGAAAAAGGAAGAAAATTCTCTGAAATGTCTTTGGTAACAACTTCATAGAGAGGATTTCCAGACTTCCTGCTGGAATTCATTTTGTGAAGTACAGGTCTCATGGAATCTCAGTTCCAGGTCTTTGCAGTGGTCAGCCAGAGTGGAGGGACTGGGGGAAATTTGGGATTGGTTGGCATTCCAGGAGGAAAACTATTCAGTGTCTTTCCACATCATTCATTAAGGTTTGTGTGACAATGTCTTGAGCAACTCACTTATGGGGAGGTCTCCATCAGATAAACAGAGCTGCAAAATTCATAGCCAAGGAATGCAGGCCGGAGAGGCACTCCCAGCCACAGCTGGTACCTGAACATGTAGGAATGGCTGGGAACCAAGGAGACATGCTGAAACCAGGAGCCTGGGCGACAAATGGCAACATTACAGTTGCTTAATCCTGAAATGAAAGTAATTGCTTCTGACTTAAAGAATAAAAGAAAAAACAAGATCAGCCTTGGCTGACTGACTTTTTTTTTTCCTTTTCTCCAAGAACAACCACATTTTAGCCCAGGTTCTGAAACTCACTTGGTATTTGGAAATGAATGTTTTCTATCAATATAATTTATATCTATCCCAAGAGTGGTGCTGTACAAGAGCACTTGAATGCATATACACTTTGATTTACATGATTACATCAAATATGTTTACTTTTAGGTAGAAGAGATGACAGCTAAGATTTAACTTACCTGAACTCTTGAGTAAAATTGGAAAGAGTCAGAAAAGCTAGCATATTTTTTTAAGTGAGTCCCTACTGAAAAGTCTCAGTAGAACTATCGGAACTCCTGTTCTACTCAAATTAAACAGAAAGAAGGAGAAATATGGAAGAAGGGGTGAGAGGCACTTCATTACAGCTAATAGATTTCTGTGACGGTATTGTCTTCTACACAGAAAAGAGACTTCATGAAAATTCAAAAGGGAACAGTAGCAAGATTATATTATTGTTAGAAGGATCTAAAAATGATTTTTAACCCACAAATGAATCATATTTGTATTCTTACTTGTTCACCTCTCAAGGGGCTACAGAACTGTGAATTCCAGGAGACATTTTATGGAGTCTCCACTATCCTGAGAATAATGGAACATTGACAAATTAAAGCTAGAGCAATAATGAGAACAAATAATTCTTGCCTTTCTAGTTTCAGTTTTAAAATCAGCACTGATTTAAAATATTTGGGACAGACTCACAGCTAGGTTGAGAAAGCCAATTAAAAATGACTCCTGTTTTCTAAACCCTAAGACAGCAGGAACCTTCCCCTTTGTCTATAAAGCTCATATTTCTCTCAGTCCTGAAACCTCTAGGGTGAGGCTCACTTTCCTGCATGCTTCTCCCAATTCATACCAACTGATACTGCACCTGCTGATCCCAACCTAATCAATGTAAGCAGTACCACCTCGGCAAGTTTCACTTCGGACTGCATCCAGAGATGTCAGGCATGGAATATGAACCCACCAGCTTCAACACTCTGGTAAGACCTTTCCTAGCTCATAGGACTCCTTAAATTCATTTCAGGTGGTACACTTCTTAACAAACCTCAAAACCTAGAGATAGATCAGGGTCCCTGAGATGGGGCATAAGTACATATATCCAGAAGTTGGGGGAAAACATCTACCTTAAAGCGAAAGTGCACAGTAGTTTGCAGTGAGTCAATAAATGTAGCAAGGAAACAGAAAGACCTAAAAAGACACCATGAAGTACTTAATCATATAGTTTCTACTTAGACCTAGATACCCTCCTCACCTATCTTCTATTACATGTCCCTCAATCACTTCAAAGCTAACACTGTCAGACAAAGTAAGGACTACAAAAGCAAAGCAAGAGACTGACATACTTTAATGATGACTCTTTAGTCACTACCAGGCCACCCCATCACCTGGGGTCCTAGTTAGGGAGTCCTGGGATTCCCACACAGACATGATGGGTCTAGACCTCTAACAGATCCCTCTCACCACTGTCACTCGTCTTCTCCATCAGGAACAACATAATGGATCTCTCTGTGGGACCCTATTGGACCTGGCCCTCAATGTGGGTCAACATTGGTAGGGAATGTTCCATTCTCTGAAGGGAGGTTGGATAGCATACTCTGCCTATCACCCAAGGTTGATGGGTCCAGAAATTAGTGCAGCCTGGAATGTTCCTAGCTGTGACCATGAAATATGAGCTCAGACCTACAAGGATGCAAAAACTAGTTGGGTCATGAGTGTCTTGGAATATACCTAAAATAAACCTACTAGCTTTTTTCAAAATGGACCCCAAATATTCATCCACAATATTCCATCCTTTAGATTCATGATTGGTCAACAATTTGTTCTGCTTTCTATCTTAACTCTTTTTCAGCCACCAGGTTCCAGATGCTACTATGAGGCCAACTGGATTTCCCAGGGCAGACGACCTCACTAATGTGTCCTGGAGCTCCAATTCCCCAGATCCCAGCCCCACTAGGGAAAAAGAGAGACAGGCTGGGAGTATGGATCCTTCTGTCAACACCCATTTTCAGCGGAGAAGCAATTACAGAAGCCAGACTTTTCACTTTCTGCACCCCATAATGATGCTGGGTTCATACTCCCCGAGGGATAAAGAATAGGAAAGCTATCAGGGGAGGGAATGGGATACGGAGTTCTGGTGGTGGGAACTGTGTGGACTTGTAGCCCTCTTATCATATGGTCTTGTCAGTGTTTCCATTTTATAAATAAAAACTTAAACATAAAAAAATGATTCCTGTTTCCTATCATCATATAAAATTGCCTATACAAGTAATAATATAACATGGTTTAACCTAATACCATAAGCCTGCATAGGGATATCATCAACCAGTAACTGCAGATCAGAACTAAAGCCCAGTTTATCTCTTTGCCATATTATTTTTTCTTTTATTTATAAAAAGGAAACACTGGCAGAAATATAGGATAGGAGGGGTACAGCTCCACACAATTCCCACCACCAGAGCTCTGTATCCCATCCCCTCCCCTGATAGCTTTCCTATTCTTTAATTCTCTGGGAGTATGGACCCAAGGTCATTGTGGGATGCAGAAGGTGGAAGGTCTGGCTTCTGTAATTGCTTCCCCACTGAACATGGGCATTGACAGGTCGATCCGTACTCCCAGCCTGTCTTTCTCTTTCCCTAGTGGGGTGGGGTTCTGTTCAAATACTAATATTATAAAACTAATATGACACATACTTTCTTCTCAGGTGCTAACATTGAATACATCTTTCATTGAAGAACCATTACTATTATGGGCCAGGTGGCGGCACACCTCATTAAGTGCACACAGTACAGTGAGCAAGGACTTGGGTTCAAGCCCCTGGCCTCCACCTGCAGGGAGAAGGCTTCACGAGTGGTGAAGCAGGGCTGCAGGTGTTTCTCTGTCTCTCTCCCTCTATCTCTCCCTCCTTTGTCAATTTCTCTCTGTCTTTATCCAATAATTAATTAATTAATTAATTAAAAACACAAAAGGGGGCCAGGTGGTGGTGACACACCTGGTTGAGCGCAGAAGTTACAATGCACAAGGACCCAGGTTCATGCACCCCGGTCGGTCCCCACCTGCAGGGGGAAAGCTTCACAAGTAGTGGGGGTTCACACCTCCAGTCCCCACCTGCAGGGGGAAAGCTTCACAAGTGGTGAAGCAGTGCTACTGGTGTCTCTCTGTCCTCTCCCTTTATTTTTCACCCTCCCTTCTCAATTTCTCACTGTGTCTACCCAGGTAAATAAATACAATTAAAAAATAAAAAAAGAACCGTGAGTATTTGTAGACATTGCTCACAGTGTGTGGTTTTTGCTTCATTAATTTAAAGCAGAAAAAAAATCATATCAGCTTTTTTTTAATACCACCAGCTCTTAAAATTCACCCTAACATAAAAGTTGAAATATAAGAACAGAAGGGAAAACACAAAGCAGAACTGGGACTGGCATTGGTGTATTGCACCAAAGTAAAGGATTCTAGCGTGGTGGGGGGGGGGAAGGAGGAAGGTTCAGGTCCTGGAACAGGATGGTGGAGGAGGACCTAGGTGGGGAGTTAGAGTGTTATGTGTTACACATGTACCAACTACTGTACTTTACTGTTGACTATAAACCGTCAATCCCCTCAATAGAGGGGAAAAACTGAAAAATGAAATTACCCTAAGAGAACAGCATCATGAACCTGAGAACTGAGTCCACTTTTCCTATGGACACAGCTGATGTCCGGGCACAGATCCAGCAATATATCATACAGTAATTATAGGCACGAGGACTTGCTATCATATTTCCAACTCAAATTCAGGAATACTAAGTTTTTACCTAATTACCACTCTGTCATTGTATCAGTATTTCCTTTCCTTTACTGAGAATTCTGCTTTCCTACATAATGTTATCAGATTACATTGGTGAGAACGGCCTACATCAAAAAGCAACTTGGGTGGTGGTTGTGGCAAGCTGTATACACATATACATATGGGTATGAAACTGTACTCCTGAGATCAGGTAACTGTAAACCAATGTTAAATCACAAAAAAATTAAAAAATAAAGTTACTAAAAAAAAAAATCCTGGCTCCCATTTGCGCAGGCTATAACAGAAATAGAATAGATCATAATTGCCTATAAGCTTTATTTAGATGTCACACACAACAATCTCAGAGTTACAATAATAAGATTACCACCATGAATTATGTTACATAAAAAAGAATTTCAGGAAATATTTTTAATGTTATTTCTATTACTAACCCATTTTTTGTTTGTAGTAACTTGACACTGCATGATTATAAACCATTCTATGAATCTTACCCTTTCGATCTTCATTTAATCTTAATTTTACAATTAACTGAATTTAATGTTCTCCAGTCATTAAAAAAAATTGATTTGGGGTATGGAGACAGTATAATGGTTATACAAAGGATTTTCATACCTAAAGTTCTGAGGTTCCAGGTTCAATCCCCGACACCAACATAAACCAGAGCTGAGCAGTGTTGTTCATTCTCTCTGTATCTCTCTCATTAAAATGAAATAAATAAAATATTTTTAAAAATGTTTTCAGTTTGCGTTAACATTGATTTACAAGACTATATGTGTTTTGTGGGAGCCAGGTGGTGATGCAGCAGGTTAAGCACGCATGGAGCAAAGTGCAAGGACCAGCATGAGGATCCCAGTTCTAGCCCCCGGCTCCCCATCTGCAGGGGAGTCGCTTCACAGGTGGTGAAGCAGGTCTGCAGGTGTCTGTCTTTCTCTCCTCCTCTCTGTCTTCCCCTTCTCTCTCCATTTCTCTCTGTCCTATCCAACAACAATCAGCAAGGGCAACAAAAGGTAAAATAAATAAAAGTAAGAAAAATAAAAAAAATGAATCATTTAAAAAAAAAGACTATATGTGTTTTGAAAGTACAACTTCACACCTCTTCATAGTACATCACCATACCACACGCACAACCAAAGTATCAAAATTTCTTCAGCAAAGTCTAATAGACACCTCCCCCCATCCCCACCCCTACCCCAATCACTCAGGTCCTACAGTCTATGTTTAAAGCATCATTTTAATTTACTGGGCTTGATCCCTTGCTTTGCATCTCTATACGTCTTTACGTGTGATGTTCTGTGATTGCTTTGGTAGGAGGTCTGATTTTGATTGGTGGGTAGGGCCAGGGGGTTCATATCACAAGTGTCTAGCAGAAGCTATAGTGCCAATGTTGAGACTTGTTGGTATGCTTCTACTTCTGCTTCTAAAACCCCTTCTGTTTCATTGGTTTAACCCCCCCTGCTTAACACTGTATTCTATTTACATAACCACTGTTAACTAAGCACCACCCTGCCTGCAGGGCATTGGATTAATCCCCACTGGTTCGTGATATCTTTTTGCTCCGGCCTGGCCCCTCTCGTAGTACACCCTAATTTGCACCAATCTCTTTTCGCTCCACCCTCTCTACGTCAAATCCTGTTTCCACCCTACTTGGTGAGTATATATATAAGGACAGGACTGTGATTATAGTTTAGATAGCTTAGATTGTGCTGCATTCCACATGGATAAAGAGATACTGCTTCCCACCTCAGCCATGAGTCCCTGGTCGTCTGTTTCCCGCCTGCGAAGCTAGCCAGGCAGAGCCTGCCTGAGTAACAACCAGGAAATTACCGTTGCCACTCAGTAGCCACTAGGCTGCCATGGGTAGGCAGTTAGGTTCACAGGTGGCTCAGGCCTCAGTCCCAGGCTGGAAACAGTGTACAAGGATCTCCGAATGTCAGAAGAGAGTCGGGCAGGCTGTTGGCTGGCAGAGAGCAGACAGTGAAGCCTGTGTGTAGTTGCTTTTTGTTTCTTTTTTTAAAAATGTTTTTAAATACTTATTTATTCTCTTTTTTGTTGTCCTTGCTTTTTTATTATTGTAGTTATTATTGATGTTATTGATATCGTTGTTGGATAGGACAGAGAGAAATGGAGAGAGGCGGGAAAGACAGAGAGGGGGAGAGAAAGACACCTGCAGCCCTGCTTCACCACTTGTGAAACGACTCCCCTGCACGTGGGGAGCCCAGGGCTCGAAGTGGGATCCTTTTGCGGGTCCTTGGGCTTGGCGCCATGTGCACTTAACCCTCTGCGCTACCCCCTGACTCCCACTTCTTGTTTCTTTTATCAGAGCACTGTTCAGCTCTGCCTTACCCCCTGCAAAGTGGGACCAGGGGCTTGACCTATATCCTTGTGTATCACAGTGTGCACTCAACCGGGTGTGCCACTGCCAGCCCCACTAGCTGGTTTTGGGTAATCTAGAGGAAGGCTACTGGCTGTCAAATGTGATTGGCTTGCTGGCCGTCCGGTATGGGCTGACAAGTGTAGGGTGTTTGTGTGTCTGGCTGGAGTTAGACTATTGATGAATACTTCTCAGTCCCCAGATAACCTTTTGTGAGGTAGAGGTGTGTGGAGCTCTCCTTCATGAATACTCTCCCACAGTCTGTTACGATGCCTAGCCTGAGAACAGGCTGTTCTCAGCAAAGTCTCAGAGTTCATCAGGACTTGTACCCTGTGTAGAGCCTATATAACTTTTTATTTGTTTTGATTTTGTTTACTTTTTTTTGTCCCCCCTGTTAAAATGACCTAACTCCGGAGGTGGGGGTGGATATAGAATAATGGTTATGCAAAGAGACTCTCATGTCTGAGGCTCCGAAGTCTCAGGTTCAACGTCCCCCTCCCCCCATACAACCATAAACCAGAACTGAGCAGTATAATAACAATAATAATAGAATAATAAAGAAAGAAAGAAAAATGAAATACATTTATACAATGTTCTAACTCCAGTTGAAAGTATAACTTGGCTCCCTGCTCCCTAGATCAAAGTTCCACAATTCAGAGAGTTATCCTCTTGACTGTAACTTACTGTCTTTCCTGAGGAAGGCGTTTCTCTGTGTCCTCATTGCCTGGAGCTGACCTTTCATTTCTTACTATGACAGTTTGTTCCTCTGGGTTTCACATCTCTTGTCTGCGTATAATGATCTGTATTACCTTAGTTAGGCTGTCAATTACAGGAGAAGGAAAACACAGGCCCTCTGTATAGAGCCATCAAGAATCTTTCCACTAATCAGTTTTCAATATTTCCTGAGTCACTATGGTTGCCTGAAGGTTTTTCTTTAGTGCCAGTAAACTCTCATTGAGATAAATGAACATAAATCAAAATTTTAATTGATCATCTTTTCTTAACCATATAAACTCAGTAGACTTTAGCCCACCTACACACAATACTATATTTCACCAAAACAGAGGCTCACTAAAACGTTTGCCAACTAACAAGAAGTCAGTTTTGTTTTCTCCCAGTTTTTTGTTTTTTAATTTGAGCCCCTACTATTCATTTCCCTTTGGAATTGTTCCCAAATTTTCTACAGTTTTTCTCGCAAACACACACATTTTTTAAAAACTTTATTTTTGTTTTCAAATAAAAAAGAGCAGTGATTTCTTCTCTGTCTACTCATCACTCCTTCACAATGTGAGGTATAGCACAGTTTCTTTATCCATTCATAATTTGATCAACACTTTAAGTGTTTCCATGTTGTGATTATTTTAACGAAGCCCTGATGAACAGGAGGGTACAGATGGCCCTTTAGCAGAGTGATCTCATTGCTTGATGAGGGCTTATTTTAGTGAAGGATGCCATACAGTCTGTGAAGTAGAGAAGCACAGTCGTGAACAACACTAGGAATGCAAAGAATGTTTACAAGTGATGACTCGTTCTTTCTGCGGGCATATGACACACAGTGACACCAAAAGTCACATCATTTCCAAAGATAAAAACTCTGGCACTGAGCACCACCCTGGAGATTTACTTATTTATTTATTTTAATTTTTTTTCTAGCAGTCCTTTTTATACCAATACTGAACTTGATTATTCTGTGTTTAAAAGAGATTACAGAGTATTGAGATGGCTCTAATATTCTTTTTATGCTAAACAATACTCATAGGTCAACAAGATTTATATTCCAATTGCAGACAAGCCTTAGATGAACTTAGAAAATATAATAATGTCTAAAAGAAACACAGATTGAAAATGTAATGTAAGCATATATTTTCATGGAGCTGTAGTGGTTGAAACCATTCAGACTGTTAGTAAATGCAGGATATACTGTTAATGACTATTTAATCCAAATCTCTCACTTAAAACATACACAAAACAATTTCAGTCTTCAATCTTAAGAAACTGAGATTTCAAAAAAGTAATTTTTATATCAAATATCTTAAAAAAAGATACATTTCCTTCAAAATCCTTAATTCTCATACCAGATGACCATGAAAGGAAGCAACATATCTTCACCCAGAGTTCAAGCAAAATACTTGTATGTTGCTTTCTGGAGTGGGAACTAAAATTACTGTCACTTCAAATATCAACTTCAGCATCTTCAGTGAGTTAACTTTCAAGTTCATCCCCACTTACTTTCTAAAAAGAAAGCTGTCTTTTACAAGTTATAGTTTATAAAAAGTGGTTTTAAAATAAACTTAAAGGAGTTTTATTCTTCCTATTCCCTTTAAGTATTTGCCCTTCTCATTTCTGGTATGAATTTTGAAGAGTTTCTGAAGACTATGCACTGGGGAACAGTGGTGATTTTTATAAAGGAGTCTACATACTGCATTTGGAAAACATGGCAAGCAGAAGAAAAAAAAAAAGACATAGGAAGTTCTCTAGGATTTTTTATTTAAGTTTATATAAGCTATATTTAAGTTTGTTAAAGAGATTTAGTTGACTATGGATTGCAACACCCATGTTCAGCGGAGAAGCAATTACAGAAGCCAGACCTTCCACTTTCTGCACCCCATAATGACCCTGGGTCCATGCTCCCAGAGGGATAAAGAATAGGAAAGTTTATAGTGGAGGGGGTGGGATATGGAACCCTGGTGGTGGAAACTGTGTGGAATTTTACCCTACTTATCTTATGGTGTTGTCAATATTTTCTTTTTTTTATTTTATAAATAAATGTAAAGAAATAATAACAACATATTGTGAGGCTGTGAGCATAGCAGTAGTGTAAAGGACAACTTTGGGAATAAGAAGCATATTTCTGCTTTTTAAAAAAATATGATATACATAAAATGGAAGTATATTTTATTGTTGTTGCCATCACCAGGACTTTCCCACTCTTGGATGACTTGCAAATAAAGACAGAAAGACAAAGAGGCAGTGAAAAGAAACGAGAGAGCTTACAGAAACAAAGCTTTCTTCAACGCAGTGAGGGCAGGCTTGAACCTAGGTCACACATATGGCATAATACTACACTACCCAAGTGACCTATTTTCCTGGTCCTTGCCTGAAGGGATAGTTTTTAAACCAATCGAGGAGATAGGATAGCTTGGGGATTTTGCTTTCTTAATTGACTTTTGCTACCAGGATAACCTCTGGGTCTCAGTGCCTAAGTGGCAAATTCACTGTTACCAGTGGACAAGTTTTTTCTTCTTTCCCCTTCCTTCTTCGCATCCATCCTTCCTCCATTTCTCCCTCCCTCCCTTCCTTCCATCCTTCCTTCTTTTGATAGAAACAGAAAGAAATTGAGAGGGAAAGGAGAGGTAGAGGAGGAAAGTAAAAGATACCTGTAGCACTGCTTCACCACTTATGAAGCCCCCTCCCCACAAGTGGAGACTGAAAACTTAAACCCGGGTCCTTGTGAATGGTAGTACTTAGAAAATATATCTTAAGGCTATTTAAATGTTTTTTAAAGCTTTTTTTTTAAATATTTATTTTATTTATTTATTCCCTTTTGTTGCCCTTGTTGTTTTATTGTTGGAGTTATTATTGTTGTTGTCGTTGTTGTTGGATAAGACAGAGAGAAATGGAGAGAGGAGGGGAAGACAGAGAGGAGGAGAGAAAGACAGACACCTGCAGACCTGCTTCACCGCCTGTGAAGCGACTCCCCTGCAGGTGGGGAGCCGGGGTTTGAACCGGGATCCTTATGCCGGTCCTTGTGCTTTGCGCCACCTGCGCTTAACCCGCTGCGCTACAGCCCTACTCCCTATTTAAATGGTTTTTAAAAAGATTTTTATTTGTTTATTTTGAGTAGAGACAGAGAAAAATTGATAGGGAAGGGGGAGAAAGAGAGACACACCTACAGCACCATTTCACCACTCGTGAAGCTTCCCCCTACAGGTGGAGGCTGGGGGCTTGACCTGGGTCCTTGTGCACTGTAATGTGTGCATTCAACCAGGTGCACCACTTCTCAGGCTCTTAAAAACTTCTTTAGAAATCCAAAAGTAAGACAAAAAAGGGAGATAAAGGATTAACGAAAATGATAAAAGCCAGATGGTGGGAAAATACCAAGAAAATAGAGGAAAACAAATGACAATATGGTAGAATTACTTTAAATGTAATTGGACTAAACACTTCAATTAAAAAGTAGTGATTACTGGCGGTTGAGCAGTGGTGCACTGGGTTAAGCACACATAGTATGAAGCATAAGGATCCTGGTTTGAGCCCCCATCTCCCTACCTGCAGGGGGAGGACTACTTCACAAGCAGTGAAGCAGGTATATCTTTCTCCCCCCTCTCTATCATCCCTGCCCTTCTCAATTTCTTTCTGTCCTCTCCAACAAAATAGAAAACATGGTCGCAAGGAGCAGTGGATCTGTAGTGCAGACACTAAGCCCCAGTGATAACCCTGGAGGTGCACTTTCCTGCATGCTTCTCTCAATTCATATCAAATAATATTGCATCCACTGATCCCAACCTAATCAACTCAACGAGTGCCATCTCAGACTGTGTGTGTGCTTCACTTCAGACTGTGTCCAGAGACTTCAGGTCTAGAATGACAACCCTTCAGCTTCATTACTCAGGTGAGACCTTTCCTTTCATAGGATTCTCTAATTCCATTCCAGGTGGTTCACCTCCTAACAAAGTCCCAAAGCCTAGATATAGGCCAGGTCCCATGAGATACAGCATATGTTCACACGTATACATAAACTAGGGCAAAATATATACCTGAAAGCAAAAGTACACAATAGTCTGCAGTGAGTATCCCCCAACACTTCATCTGCACTATTCCAGCCTTTAGGTCCATAATTGCTCAACAATTTGTTTGGCTTTGTATGTTAACTCTCTTTTCAGCCACCAGGTTCCAGATGCCAGCATGATGCCAACCAGACTTCCCTGGACAGACGACCCCACCAATGTGTCCTGAAGCTCCGCTTCCCCAGACAGAGACCCACCCTACTAGGGAAAGAGAGAGGCAGACTGGGAGTATGGATCAACCTGTCAACGCCCATGTTCAGTGGGAAAGCAATTACAGAAGCCAGACCTTTCACCTTCTGTACCCCACAATGACCTTGGGTCCATACTCCCAGAGGGATAAAGAATGGGAAAGCTATCGGGGGAGGGGATGGGATATGGAAATCAGGTGCTGGGAATTGTGTGGAGTTGTACCCCTCCTATCCTATGGTTTTGTTAATGTCTCCTTTTTAAAATAAATAAATAAATAAATAAAATCCATCATTTCTTCATGATCAAAACACTACAAAAATGGGAATAGATGGAAAGTCCCTTAACATAGTGGAGTCCATATACAACAACCTTCCAGCCAACATTATACCCAGTGGTGAGACATTGAAGACATTCCCCCTCAGATCAGGGCTATCCACTATCATCATTACTGTTCAACATAGTGTTGGAAGTTTTAGACATAGCAGTCAGGCAAGATCAAGGAATTAATCAATTTCTGGCTTTCTCTATTCAATAAATAAAGATAATTAAAAAAAGAACAAATGGGGAAACACAAAGCAGAACTTGGACTGGGTTTGGTATATTGCACTAAGTAAAGGACTCTGGAGGAGAGGGGGGTTCAGGTCCTGGTACATGATGGTCGAGAAGGACCTAGGCTGGAGTTGGGAGTGTTTTGGAGAAAACTGAGAAATGTCTCTGCCCTAATTCAACTTTCTAGCCCTTTTCTCTACTTTGATAGCATCTTCTCAGACAATATTTTTGTCCAAATCCATGTTAGTTATCAAACTCAAGCAAGAAATTGTAATAGTCATAGGTTCCTAGAAATAAGGACTTTCTGGCTTCTTTCCACTCTAAGATCCCCATTCTCATCTGATGTATTCCTACGTTTTTTTTTCCTGTTCGTTAATCATTTTCCCCTGTTTTCTACGTTGCTACCTTTTAGCCACTAAATTGCAGACACTATCATGATTCCATCCTGACTTCCCTGGGCAGATGATCTCACCAATGTAACCTCACCGCTCCAGAGCCCTACCCCTGTAGGGAAAGATAGAAACAGGCTGGGTCTGGGGCCCATATTCAACTTAGGAGCCTATGTGACCTCTGCATCCCTCTAGATCTGAGTTCACATTCTGTGGTCATGAGTAGGAACATTCCAAGCTGCCCCAATATCAGGACCCATCTTCCTCAGGTAGAACATAGAGTATTTTGTCCAGCCTCCCTTCAGAGGATGGAACATTCTCTAAAGTTGTTGATCCACGTTGAGGGCTAGGTCCCACAAAGGGGTCTATTGTGTTGTTCCTGATAGAGATGACCAGTAACAACAGAGAGAGGGATTTATTCAAGGTCTAGGCCCATCATGTCTGTCTGGGAATCTCAGGACTTCCTGACTAGGGCCCCAGCTGATGGGGTGGCCTGATAGTGACTAAAGAGTCATCATTAAAGTATGCCAATCTCTTACCCTTAATCAGCTTTTGCAGTCCTTGCTTTGCTAAGGATAGTGTGGGAGTGAGTGAGGGAAGTATAATAGGAAATAGGTGAGTAGGCTATCTAAGTCTAAGTAGACACTATTTCATTATGAACTTCATACTGACTCACTGAAGTCTATTGTGTACTTTTGCTTTTAGGTATATATTTTGCCCTAATTTATGGATACATGTGAACATATGCCCTATCTCATGGGACCTGGTCTATATCTAAGTTTTGGGACTTTGTTAGGAAGTGAACCACATGGAATGGAATTAGAGAATCCTATGAAAGGAAAGGTCTCACCGGAGCAATGAGGCTGAAGGGTTGACATTCCACGCTTGATGTCTCTGGACATAGTCTGAAGTGAAGTATACCAAGGTGGTATTCATTGCATTGATTAGGTTGGGATCAGTGGATGCAATATTATTTGTTATGAATTGAGAGAAGCATGCAGGAAAGTGAGGCCCACTCTAGAGGTTCCAGGACTGGGGAAATATAGGCTCTATAGAGGAAGTGGGAGGTTCCTGCTATCTTAGGGCTTAAGAAGGCAGTGGCCACAGATCACATCAAATCGATGGGGTTTACAGCCAACAATATTTATAGCCCTGTCGTATGCTTTACATTGGTTTGTTCTAGCCCTCCCCCGCCAAGAGAATTGGATCAGTCCTGTTAATTTCGCGGGCCTGCTTGGCCCCGCCCCAAGGAACCCCGGGAGAGGGTTCCTGAGTTCGAGAGTGCGAGAGTTCCTGAGTTCCAGAGTAAGGGAGAGGGTTCCTGAGTTCGAGAGTGCCAGAGTTCCTGAGTTCCTGAGTTCGAGAGTAAGGGAGAGGGTTCCTGAGTTCGAGAGTAAGAGAGAGTACTTGCGCCGCCGCAAAGAGACAGCAGAGTTCTGCTTGGTGATTAGTTTGTCTTAGTTTGTGAATCATTGTTCCTGAATAAAGAAATACAGCTTCCCTGCCCAGCCGTGGTCTCCGCGTCTCTGTTACCCGCCCGTGAAGCAAGCTGGCCCGGCAAGAGCCTTCCGAATTTTAACAACATAGCCCTTTCCCATACTTGGGAGCTACTCTCTTCCTTGATCCAGCTTTCTCCTTTTTCTAGTCATGACATCATCTCCCCAGACAATACCTTGGATCCACCGGCATACCAGATTTAAGGCTCAGGGAAAAAAAAAATCTAGTATAGCCACAGGCCCTTTGGAATATAAACAAAATATGCCTACTAGCTATCTACAGAACAGAAACCCCCCCCCCCCCCATTCTTCATCTGCACTACTCCAGCCTTTAGGTTCATGATTAGTCAACAACTTGTTTGGCTTCATTTGTTAACTCCCTTTTCAGCCACCAGGTTCCAGATGCTAGCATGATGCCAACCAGACTTCCCTGGACAGGCGACCCCACCAGTGTGTCCTGGAGCCCCACTTCCCCAGAGACCCGCCCCACTAGGGAAAGAGAGAGGCAGGCTGGGAAGAATCGACCTGTCAATGCCCATGTTCAGCAGAGAAGCAATTATAGAAGCCAGGCCTTTCACCTTCTACATCCCACAATGACCTTGGGTCCATATTCCCAGAGGGTTAAAGAATAGGAAAGCTATCAAGGGAGGGTATGGGATACGGAGTTCTGGTGGTGGGAATTGTGTGGAGTTGTACCCATCTTATCCTATGGTTTTGTCAATGTTTCCTTTTTATAAATAAATTATATAAAAAAATAATAATTTCAAAAAAGAAACAGGCTGGGTGTGTGGATTAACCTGCCAATGTCCATGTCCAGAAGAGAAGGAATTACAGAAGACAGACCTTCTAACTTCTGCACCCCAAAAATAATTTTGATCCATACTTCCAGTGAGGGAGAAATGATAGGAGGAAGATGACCAGAGGTTCTCTGAACTCCAACTCCATCAGGACCTGGAGAGAGGGAAGGAAAAAAGGAGGGACACTTGGATTTAGTAATAGGTATATATGTGATGTGAAAATGAAGATGGGACCTTAAAAATGGGGTGGGGGGAAAGACTACACACAAATATAAATAGACAGTCGTAGAAATAAGTTAACCCACAGCTGCAACCTGCAACCTTTGGAGAATTGCTGTAGCTTCCTATGAAGGGCTTAGAGATCCAGGATTCTGGTGGTGGGAATGGTACGGAGTTGTAGCCCTGTTATTTTGTGATTGTGTAAATCAATATTAAATCACTAGTAATAATTTAAGAAAGATATGGGGCTGATCAAATAGTTCTCATGGATAGTATGTTGCTTTTTCATGTGTGATCCCAGGTTCAAGCCCAGTTCCCACAACATTGGAGACAGTTCCAGTGTTGCTGTCTCTTTCACTATCTCCCTGTGTCTCTCTGTTTTGCTCTCTCTTTCTTTCTCTCTCTCTCTTTCTCTCTGTGTGTGTGTGTGTGTAATCCCTATACATATTTAAATATCTATTTTAAAGAGATTTCTTGCTAACTCTAATATCTTTGGAATGGGACCTCTGAGTTCATGCTTGAAAAATGATACTAAAAGATAAACAAATGCAAACTACAACAGAACCAAAAGTTCTCACTGGGATTACATATTCAACTGCTGGAATTCTAGGTTCCTGAATCCTTTTAAATTACCTGAGAGTTTGTGAGGGGTCAATGTCCTACTTTCTACCACTAACTTGTCACCGCAATAGATGCTTCCTGCTCTAATCTCTTATAGTTGGAGCCTAGGAAGTTGTTCACATAGTAGTAGCTTCCTGTTAACCACCACCACCGCCTTGACCCAGGAGGGAACCAAACCTGGCAACTTCTTCCCATAACCCAGTCTGGCATTGGAGACCCTGTCTTGCTACTTCTCTTCCAGGTGCCCTAGTGATGGTCTGTTTCTCCTGCTTATTACTGCATCTTCTGCAGAACTTTGGGGAAGTCCTGTAGCAGGTGCAGTGCCAGAACAGTCACAGAGTGTGGTCTGACCTTGTCCCCTGCAGTCTGGGATGCTTCAGATTTTCTCATGCCTTCAGCTACTGCTTAGGGAATTGATTCCCCGCTGCTGGTAGCTCTCCTTGAACAAGAACTTATTAAATTGTGAAGTATTTGCTAAGATTGTCATAGAATACTATTGATTTTCAAGACCTACCTCAACACAACTAAACAAACACAAATAAATAATTTAATGCCAACTATTATGTTTGATTAAAAACAAGTTCACTGCTTTAAAAAAAAAGTTGAAGTCCACTGAACTCTTATAGTTTATCTTCAAAGTTTATTCATTGATATGCCAAACATATACTGACCACATGAAATGTTCTAGATCTGGCTCCTAGATTCTGCTAGGAATACCAGATATATAGGATGTCTGCTCTCATTCTTTTTCCATTAGACAAATACACTCCTGTCAGTGACTGATAGGTGCAATACTGAAGGATGTTAAGTTATCAGAAGAAAACCAAGCAGGATAACAAGACACAAACTAGGTTCTTTTTTTATTTTTTTGCCCCCAGGGTTATAGTTGAGACTTGGTGCCTACACTACAAATCCACTGCTCCTGGTGGCTAATTTTTGTATTTTTATTGAATAGGACAGACAGAAATTGAGAGAGGAGGGGGAGACAGAGAAGGAGAAAGATAGAGAGTGGGGTAGATAGCATAATGGTTATGCAAAGAGACTTTCATGCCTGAGGCTCTGAAGTCCCAAGTTCAATCCCCACACCATCACCATTAGCCAGAGCTGAGCAGTGCTCTCATAAAAAAAGGAGAAGGAGAAAAGAGAGAAAAAGACACCTGAAGACCTGCTTTGCCACTTGTGAAGCATCTCCCCTACAGGTGGGTGAAACTGGATCCTTGTGCAGGTCCTTGTGCTTAGCACTATATGCACTTAACCCAGGGCACCACTGCCCAGCCCCCTCTTTTTGCTATTTTCTACCAGATCATTTCTCAATTCTGGCTTCTGGTGGTGTGCGGGATTGAATCTGGGACTTTGGACTCTCAAGCATGAGAGTCTCTTTGTATAACCATTATGCTATCTAACCCCCACCCCAAGACAGACACTAATGAAAGGAAAACATTACATAACAAGGTGAAGGAATATCTCTGAGAAGGTGATATCTGAGCTGAATGATGTGACGATCAAGAAAAAAGACATAACCAGGGAGGGGGATCACTTATTTGACTGCAAGTAAAAGGAATGATTCAAATTAGGAAGGACAGGAAATGAGATCAGACAGACAGACTAACCCAGATCAGGTAGACCTACAAAACTGTAGTAAGATTTTCTCAGACAATATTTTTTATCCAGTATTAGGCTAGCTACCAAACTCAAGCAAAACTACCATACTTGTGTGCCCTAGGAACACGTCTAAAATGAACTTTCTAGCTTTCTGTACCCTAAGATCCCTAATCTCATCTGCTCTTATCCTACTTTTTGGTTCCTGTTCATTAACCAGTTTGTCTTAATTTATGTCCTGCCACCTTCCAGACACCAAGTTGCAGATGCTATCATGATTCTACCCAGACTTCTCTGGAAAGAGAACCTCACCAGTGTGTCCTGGAACCTCATTTCTCCAGTGTTCTGGCTCACTAAGGAAAGACAGAAAAAAGCTCGGGGTATAAATAGGCCTGCCAATGCCCAAGTCCAGCAGAGGATCAATTACAGAAGCCAGAACTCTGACCTTCTGTGCCCCCAAAACTATCTTGATCCATACTCCCAGTGGGGAGTGATAAGAGGAAGAAGCTATGAAGGCTTTGAACTCCAGCTCCATCAGCACCCAGAGTGAAAGGGGGAAGAGAGGGACATATGGAAGAAAAATGGTGTCATGAGTGGCTTGGAGGGGAAGAGAGGATTGGATCAGGGAAGGCAGCATAATAGCTATGCAAAAGACTATCACATCTGAGTCTCCAAGGTCCCAGGTTCAGTTCTGGGCACCATCACAAACCAGAACTGAGCAGTGCTCTGGAAATAATGATGATGATGATGATGATGATGATGATGATGATGATAGGACCAAGTGGCGGTGCACCTGGTTAAGTGTAATCTTTTTTTTTTTGTAAATTTTTTAAAAAATATTTATTTATTCCCTTTTGTTGTCCTTGTTTTTTTTATTGTTGTAGTTATCATTGTTGAATAGGACAGAGAGAAATAGAGAGGGGAGGGGAAGACAGAGAGAGGGAGAGAAAGACAGACACCTGCAGACCGACTTCACCACCTGTGAAGCGACTCCCCTGCAGGTAGGGTTGCCGGGGGCTCAAACCGGGATCCTTACTCTGGTCCTTGTGCTTTGCGCCACTTGCACTTAACCCGCTATGCTACTGCCTGACTCCCAACTTTTTTTTTTAATTAGGGGACCAGGGGCTTGAACCTGGGTCCTTGTGTACTGTAGTGTGTGCACTCAACCAAGTGCACCACCACCTCGCCCCTTACTTTTTAAAAAAAAATATTTTTAAAACTATTTTATAGAACAGAGATAAATTGAGAGGGATGGGGGATAGAGAGGGAGAGAGAGAGAAAGTCAGAGATGCCCACAGCACTGCTTCACTGCTTGTGAAGCTTTCTCCTGCAGGTGGGGACTGAGGAATTGAACCCAGGTCCTTGTGCATGGTACTATGCACTCAATCAGGTGTGTTACTACCTGGTGCCTGTTGTTACATGTTTAATGAATGAGTAACAGAACTGGAAGAAGGGCAGCAGAGGAAGTTTGTTTTGCTAGAACTGAGGGGCTCCGTAGTCATCTGGCATCCGCTCAATGTTGTCCCTGTGGTTAGAAATGTACCTGTGGTTAAGTGTAATCTTATAAGACTCAAGGACATGTGTTCAAGCCCCTGGTCGCCCCTTGCAGGAGGAAAGCTTCGTGAGTGGAGAAGCTCAATGGTACAGACTGCCCCACTCTCTGAAGGAAGCAGGGTCATTCTACCCTGCCACTCAAGGAAGACTGGTCTAGAAATGAGTGTAGCATAGAATGTGCCCAGCTGTGACCATGGACTGAGAGCTCCGAACAACAGGAACTCAGAGGTTACACAGGTTCCTGTGCTGAGTATGAACCACCTCTCACCCTTTCTATCTCCCCCTACCTTCTTGATTTCTGGCTGTTATTAGGCAATAAGTAAAGATAATAGAAAATAATAATTAATAAATAAATTATGATTCTGATTCTTTTATATATTAATATTTATTTATTTTCCCTTTTGTTGCCCTTGTTTGTTTTTTATTGTTGTTGTAGTTGTTGTTGTTATTCATGTCTTTGTTGTTGAATAGGACAGAGAGAAATGGAGAGAGGAGGCGAAGACTGAGAGAAGGAGAGAAAGATAGACACCTGCAGACCTTCTTCACTGCTTGTGAAATGACTCCCCTGCAGGTGGGGAGCCAGGGGCTCGAACCGAGATCCTCACGGTGGTCCTTCCACTTTGCGCCATGTATGCTTAACTCACTGCGCTACCGACCGACTCCCTGTTCTCTGATTCTATGAAATAAATGTGTGCTATATTTTTAAGAAAACTGTCTTGCTAAGCCACTGTACAGGACAATAGGTTTACTGTGTAACAAAAATCAGATGACAGGGTCACCAGCTTCAAAGATCTTTCTATATAACTTGATGAAGGTGGCAGGGAAAACTTAAGAGGACACAGGTGAGACCTTGTTGAGGCCATAAGAAGTTGGCAGCGATCAGCAGACTCAACACTGGTCTTTGACACTCTCAGCAGTGGTCTTTTCTATGACAGAAATCTGGGTCACCCTATCCCAGATTACCACAATGTTAAAAATAAGATCAAAGAAACCGTCGCAAAGACCTTGAATCACAGCAAACAAATATAAATACAATAGCACCATTGACTGAACAGTTACAATTCCAGGCACTGTGTTAATGCTCTAATGAATCATTCAATTCCCCAGAACAGCCCTGTGAAAGTGATTATAACCTTAGTTTTCTAGGTAAAACAAAACAAAAGAAAAACATGGATGTTGAGCATGTAACTTTATAACTAGTGTTATAAAAAGCCAGATACTAAAGTCCAGCCTTAAATCCCATTATATCTGACCCCACACCTAAGTTTCTGAGGATGAGAAGCATATTACTGAAGTTGCCAGATGATAATTACCTGGGAGTCAGGCTGTAGTGCAGCGGGTTAAGCGCAGGTGGCGCAAGGACTGGCGTAAGGACCCCAGTTAGAGGCCCCCGCTCCCCACCTTCGGGGATTCTCTTCACAAGCGGTGAAGCAGGTCTGCAGGTGTCTATCTTTCTCTCCCCCTCTCTGTCTTCCCATCCTCTCTCCATTTCTCTCTGTCCTATCCAACAACGAAGACAACAATAATAACTACAACAATAAAATAACAAGAGCAACAAAAAGGGAATATATACATATATGTGTGTGTATGTGTGTGTATATATATATATATATGAGTTAGCTTCAGTGTTTGTTTAAAAAAATGCAAATACCCATCTTCCCCGTTCCAGACCCCACCTCCAAACACTGGGTTCACCCATTCAACATCTCTGTGTAAGGTTTAAGACAACTGTTTTAAATAATGACTTGTATCAATCTTAAAATCATAATCACTCTAATTATGTAGCCTGTGGAAGACAAGTACAGGGGAGGGACTCACAGAAGTGAAGAATAAAGGAGTAGTCAAGGCAGGTGTTATGTGATAGAAACTCCTTAGAAGAAATGTACTTTTTAACTTAATTTCAAGAAAAAAATACTTATAAGAAAGAAACAATTCTGGGTCAGGTGGTGGTGCACCTGCTTATGTGAACACATCACAGTGTGCAAGGACCCAGGTTCAAGCCTCTGGTTCCTACCTGCAGGTGAAAATCAGGAATGGTGAAGTCAGGCTGCAGGTGTCTGCCTCTCTCCCTCTCTATCTCTCCCTCCCCTCTCAATTTCTCTCTGTCTCTTTCCAATAATAAATAAACAAAATATTTTAAATTTTTTTGAAAGAAAGGAAACAAGAACGCAAGGCTCGGCTGTGTCGGACACTGGTAGGAACGTACATTTCAAGGAGTGGCAAGCATCTGAGTCAGTGCACTCTAACATTCAGTTCTTAAATGGGCTCAAGCAGGTGTGGAATACCTGTAGGTTCCTGAAGCTGCCTATATCCTTAGCCTTGTCTTAACCAAGATAGTCCAAGCAGACAATGTCCTCTATTAATAGAAACTACACTCTCGAGTTAAATCATTCTCTTGGATTAAAAGACCAGAAGAAAGGGCTAGACATAGTTAATCCAGTAGGGAAATTGCCTTTCTATTTGTGAGGCTCAGATCAGAACCCCAAAACCACAAGGAACTGTCAGGACACCAGCAAAGTTCTGGTATGCTGCTGTTTCTCTGTCTGTCTGTCTTCTTTCTCTCTTTTATTAATTAAAGAAAAGTCAGCACTAGGGCAATAAAATCATGCATGAGCAAGGCCCCAGACACACACACACACACACACACACACACACACACACACCTCTAAGGTATCCTGTTTTGAGAACGTTATTCTTTTCAAAATCAAACTTGTTTATCTGACTTTCTGTAATAGACAAGTGATCTAAGAAGACAACCTTGGTTGGAAGAGAATAATGGGAATTTTTCTTTTATTGATTCATAGACATCCTTAAGTACATTTCCAACTGGATGGTACAGCCTATGTTGTTCTTCAGCACTGCTTTTAACAGCCTGCAACTCAAAATCAACAGATGTTCATAGAATGCTAACTTCATACCAGACTCTGTGAGTAGCATAAGGAAAAAGTGAATAAAACATGGCTCTTGGTCAGGTAGGTTTAGAATCAAAGGGAGAAGAAGGCTGAGCATCAAGTGCATAATTCCATTACAAGGCTTAGGCTTAAGGTCTCTATAAAAGCCAGGCATAGCTAAGAGGGAACCCTGAGTCTATGTGAAGGGGTAATGTAGGTATATGGACTTACTGGGTAAATTTTGAAGAACTCACAGAACTTCAATGAGGAATGAATAAAGGGGCTATTCCAGACACAGTAGAGAGACTGCAGAATTGCACAGTGGTCATGTCAGAGAGTGAGCAAGCAGTGATGAAGGGACCATCACAATTTACATAGTCCACACCTTTTGTTCAGCCTGCAAAGTGTTTTTTTTTTAATTAGTTACTTGTCAGCACTTAAAATGTGGAGAATTTATAGACTTTATTGCTGACTTACCAGAAATACAAAGGTCTTAGGCACACTGGGCTCACATTCAACTAACTGGTACCCCTGGAGAAAGGGATTAGCCCACCAGCCCAGCCTAAAATGCGCAGCCTCTACAACTATATGATGTCTAGTCATGAGCCCTTGTAGAGACAGAGAACAGGTAAAAGGTGACAGGACTAGATGCTGAATGAGAATGGAATGTCAGAATAGTTTTGGGAGCAAAACGTATGAATTACTTACTTTATTTGATAAGCTTATCTGGATTTTACTATGGGGTTGGTGGGGTGGATTTGACCAGGTAAGAAAATATTAAGAGCTGGTCTTCAGATAGCTATCACTGGAATACAAAGGCCTTGGAAAACATTCTGACTTACAGGAGGAACAACTGAGGCGGTCACCATAATAGTTCAGGCAAGTGATGATGAAGAATTGTAGTAAGAGAATAACAGTAGGGTAAAGATGGGGGTAAAAGCATAAGAGGCATACATTTTTTTTCTCAAATTCTCCAGTGGGAAATGTTTAAACATCTAGAGAAACTGAAAGAACAGTATGATATCTACATAACCTTGACCTACAGTCCCCATCAATTTAGCAATTAGTGATATTTTCTCATGCTTGTTTTATTTTTTACATATACACATACCTATATATATTTTTTTGAAAAGTGACCCCCAAATGATTTTTTTTATTAGTCAGGGCCTCAAACATATGCAATTTCATCATTCCCGGGTTACCTTTTTCCTCACGTAGAAAGAGAGAGATGTCTAATGCTGCATATATAAGAGCCAAGTGGTACTTTGGTCTCATTCATAAAATACACACACATTTGGAAACTGATTTTTTAAAAGAGTTCATCTGAAGTCATATATGAAATTCAGTTGTTATGTCCTACTAATGTCTTTTAATCTAGATGAGTTCCCCCCCAACACACACACACTTTTTCCTCTCCAATGATAACTTTGGGAGAATTTTTAAAAATTGCCTTATTAGATATCTCACATTCAGGTTCCTTCGTAGATTGTAATTTAATTTTTTCCCATTCTCTGTAATTCATATACATTTGAGGTTACGTCTAACGTCTTCATTATTTGCGTTCAACACTTTGATAGGGAGTTTATAAATGAGTCTTTGAATTTCATTTGTATCACAGCTGGAGATACATTATGCAGGGCTGTTCCATATTATTTCTTTCTTTCTTTTTTCTTTTTCATTTTGTTAAGGAGTCGCTAATAGTTTACAGCAGACTTGTTAACACATGGGTAAGATTTCTCATCTTGCCATGATAGACATCTGCGAAACACTCTCATCCCTACCATGTCTTTTTTCACCAACATGCACCAGGACCCAAAAGTCTCCCCCCCTCCAACTCCCTTCTTGCCCTCCCTTCCCAGAGTCCTTTGCTTTGGTGTAATACACCAAAAATTCAGTCCATGGACTACTCTATGTTTCTCTTTCCTGCTCTTGTTTCTTAAGTTCTGCCTGGGAGTGATTGATTAGAAGGTTGATCACTGGGTCAAAGTGGTGACTGTCAGATTTCTTCTCCTTGCCCTTTGTAATTAGTAAAAAACTTATAAAGTGAGACTGTGTCACTAAATGAATGCTACATTCTTCAATAATTTTTCCTTAATAATCTTTGCCTAAATCAATTACTTCATTGAGGTTTTTCAATATTATCACTCTATATTACTGTAAACTATTATTGCTTCTTCTTTGACAGTCTTTTCTAAAGATGAATTTTCTCTCATAGAATAGGATGATGGAAAATTTCTCCTAAAAAAGACAAGGAACATGTTTGTACTTCCTTTTTTTTTTTTTTTTGTAATGGAGAGGGATTAATGGTCTACAGTCAACAATAAAATAATAACAAAAAACAAAATACAGTAGTTTGTACATGTATAACATTTCTCACTTTTCCACATAACAATTTAACCCCCTCTAGGTCCTCTGCCATCATGTTCCAGGACCTAAACACTACTCCCCACCCCAGAGTCCTTTACTTTAGTGCAATACACTTGTTCTCCTTTGTAACTATCAATTTTAGAGTAAACATCTGTTAAGTAGTCACCTTCAGCAATACAAGTGAGTTTTTTTTTCTTCTCCTCTTCACTTATCTAAACATTGTTATGGATTGTTGGATTTTTATATATCCAGTATTTTACACATTTACAGTCATTGCCCAAATGTTATCAAATAAGAATCCTTTCAAACTAGCAAATGAATCCTGTCAGCATGTCTGCAAAAACTGCTCAGCACACCTTGACTTTTGGCAATTACAAAATATTCTAAATTCATCTTTCAGTTTCTTTGTCCAACAACTAGAATCAAATGTGTCTCCAAAAATCATCATTCTCTGAAGTGATTAATAGAAGCCAAAGTCCAAGTTCTACTGTGTTTATTGCTAAAAGGATGTGGTTGTTTCTATGTTCTATGTCAGCAAACTGAGGGAGGTAGATACATATTTAGCTTATCTTTTAAATTCATGAGTCTTTAGTGATATTTCCCATTAACATTTCATATGAAAATTTAGTATTAAAATGGTTTTCTACTAGACATTTATTCATTTAGTTTTACCGAACTGTTGCTCTCAGGTTTATGGTGGTATGGAGGATTGAACCTGAGACGTTGGAACCTCAGGGATGAAAGTCTTTTCACATAAGCATTATGCTATCTCCCTCTCCCTGTACTATTTTTTTATTATTTTTTTTTATTCCCTTTTGTTACCCTTGTTTTTTTTTTTTTAATTGTTGTAGTTACTATTGTTGTTGATGTCATCATTGTTGGATAGGACAGAGAGAAATGGAGAAAGGAGGGGAAGACAGAGAGGGGGAGAGAAAGATAGACACCTGCAAACCTGCTTCACTGCCTGTGAAGCAACTCCCCTGCAGGTGGGGAGCCGGGGGCTCGAACTGGGATCCTTATTCCGGTCCTTGAGCTTGGCGCCACGAGCGTTTAACCCACTGCACTACTGCCCGACTCCCTGGATTTTTAAATGATGCAATATGTAATGAGTTAGGTGTGTGAGGCAGGGCAAGAGAAAACAAGGAAGATAATGATTTCCCAAGTTCATATCTTATAATTCTGACCCTAGATAGATGCCATTTCTGGTACCATTTCACCAAAATAAGAAATGAGAAAAGTGGAAAAGCATATGTTGTTTAGAAGGAGATGAAATCATTGTTAATTATAGATTTAGATGAATTCAAATTGTCTCTTTAAGAACTGAAATACACATATGAACTAATGACGATAATTTTACATAGATGCTGAAATGTAATTTATAGCTAAGTACCAGTCAGCATTCATCTAGCACTGGGGACTTAACAGAAACCATTAATGTCTGTAACATCTTTGTGTCCTAGTACACAAATGAAACTTGATACCTGAGTCCAGATTGTTAGGAAAAGAAAATCTAGTTCAAATAAAGGAGGAAAGAAAAGCAATGGTGAAGCTCTTCTGGGAAATAGAGGACTTACTGGATTTAAATGATGCCACATTAGCCGCCGAGGGATAGTAAAATACCGCAGGCACAGACTACCGAAATTTTATCTTCTCACAATCCTGAAGGCTAGAGGATCAAAAGTAAAATGTTAACATGTGAGGCTGGGTGGTGGTGCACCTAGTTGAGAGCACACACTACTGTGAGTGAAGACCCAAATTCAAACCCCCAGTCCCTACGTGCAGGGGGAAGCTTCACGAGTGGTGGAACAATGCTGCTGGAAGTCTCTCTCTCTCTCTCTCTCTCTCTCTCTCTCTTCAGGGTTATCACAGGGGCTTGGTTGGCTGGACAACATACTCTATGCTACCTGAAGAAGATAGGTTGACTTTGGGGCAGCTTGGAATGTGAGCTCACATCTAGAGGGATGCAGAGGTCACATAGGCTCCTAAGCTGAATATGGGCCCCAGATTACATCAAATCGATGGGGTTTACAGTCAACAATATTTATACACCTTTCCCATATTTGGGAGCTACTCTCTTCCCTGATCCAGCTTTCTCATCCTTTTCCCAGCCATGACATCATCTCCCCAGACAATAATTTGGATCCACCTGCATATCAGATTTCAGGCTCAGGGGAAAAAAAAATAGTATAGTCACAGGCCCTTTGGAATATAACTAAAATATGCCTACTAGCTACCTACAAAATGGAGACCTCCCAACTCTTCATCTGCACTATTCTAGCTTTAGGTTCATGATTAGTCAACAACTTGTTTGGCTTTGTATGTTAACTCTCTTTTCAGCCACCAGGTTCCAGATGCTAGCATGATGCCAACCAGACTTCCCTGGACAGACAACCCCACCAATGTGTCCTGGAGCCCCACTTCCCCAGAGCCCCATCCCACTAGGGAAAGAGAGAGACAGGCTGGGAGTATGAATTGACCTGCCAATGCCCATGTTCAGCGGGGAAGCAATTACAGAAGCCAGACCTTCTACCTTCTGCACTCCATAATGACTCTGGGCCATACTCCCAGAGGGATAAAGAATAGGAAAGCTATTAGGGGAGGAGATGGGATATGGAATTCTGATGGTGGAGGGAATTGTGTGGAGTTGTACCCCTCTTATCCCATGGTTTTGTCAATGTTTCCTTTTTATAAATAAAAAATAAAAATAAAGGAAAAAGAAAGGAGAGGAAGAGGGGGAATAAATAAAGAGAAAAATAAAGAAGAAAGAAAAGAAAAAGGCATTGGATGCAATGAATTAGAACCCTAGTCATAGTCCTGATGTCAGGAGGGAGAGGGGAAGACTGAGAGGGAGAGAGGGTGGGAAGGAGAGAAAGAGCCATTGGATACAATGGGTTAGAACCCTGGTGATAGCCCTGGTGACAGGAAAGAAGGAGGGGGTTGAGGTTGGTTTTAGTTTTTTTTTTTTTTTCCTATGTGATCTTGACATTTTTAATTCTACCCCTTAAGAGTTCATTTTTTAAAAATTTTTTATTTAAGAAAGGATTAATGAACAAAAACATAAGGTAGGAGGGGTACAACTCCACACAATTCCCACCACCTAATCCCCATAACCCACCCCCTCCCATGATAGCTTTCCCATTCTCTAGCCCTCTGGGAGCATGGACCCAGGGTCGTTGAGGGTTGCAGAAGGTAGAAGGTCTGGCTTCTGTAATTGCTTCCCCGCTGAATATGGGTGTTGACTGGTCGGTCCATACTCCCAGTCTGCCTCTCTCTTTCCCTAGTAGGGTGTGTCTCTGGGGAAGCTGAGCTCCAGGACACATTGGTGGGGTCTTCAATCCAGGGAAGCCTGGCCAGCATCCTGGTGGCATCTGGAACCTGGTGATTGAAAAGAGAGTTAACATATGAAGCCAAACAATTTGTTGAGCAATCATGGATCCCAAGCTTGGAATAGTGGAGAGGAAGTGTTAGGGAGGTACTCACTGCAAACTCTAGTGTACTTCTGCTTTCAGGTATATATTTTGCAGTAGTTTATGGATACGTGTGCACATAAGCTCTCTCTCACAGAAACTGGTGTATATCTAGGTTATGGGACTTTGTTAGAAAGTGAACTACCTGAGATGAAATTAGAGTGTACTATAAAAGGAAAGGTCTCACCCGAGTAATGAAGCTGAAGGGTTGTCATTCCACACGTGAAGTCTCTGGATACAGTCTGAGGTGAAGCATGTTGAGGTGGCAATCGTTGCGTTGGTTAGGTTGTGATCGGCGGATGCAATATTATTTGGTTTGGATTGGGAGATGCATACGGGAAAGTGGGCCCTATCTAAGGGTTCCAGGACTGGGGGAAGTAGGGGCTCTATAGTGGAGATGTGAGGTTCCTGCTATCTTAGGGTTCAAAAAGACAATTGATAGTTAATGTTATCATCACATTATTTGGTAATTGGGTTAACTTTGAAAAGTCCCTTTGTTATGGTTTGCTGTACAGTATCCAGTATCTTGTATATAGCTGTGCTATTGGATGCTTCTAATCTACTTGGTCTAGGCTTTTGAGAGAGTCCGCATATCAAATACATAGCCTATATATTAAAAAGATTCAGTTTGTCTTTTGAGAAACTTTGAGACATACAATTGATTTTCCCCCTCTCATATTAATAAACTACTGATTTATATGTCTACATTTTGCTAGGAGTGTACATAAACACCATTCCCACCACCAAAGGACTGTGACCCATCCCTCCCGCCCACTCCCACCCCCCACTGGCCCAGGAAGCTGCATGTCTACCCCACACCACTGGGTTTTTACTTTGGTGCCCTACTTACAATTTGATCAGGTCCTGCTTTTACTTACCCTTTCAGATCTTCTTAGCTTCTGTTGATGAGTGGGATCATCCCATACTCATCTTTATCTTTCTGACTTAGTCTCGCCCCCTTGCTCGCTGATGGAAACATTCCCCCAGTGTGTTCCCATGGCTGTCCATCTGTCAGTGTGTCTCCTTTAGATACTAGTTGAATTGACTTGGGGCCCGCTCCTATGACCTTAGCTTACCCAGATTACTTCTTTATACTATATCTCCAAATACAGTCACATTCTAAGGCACTGATAGTGGTGGTGGTGGGGGTGGGGTGGGTGGCGGGTGGTGGTGGTGGTCGTGTGAGGATCCAACATTTGAATTTGGGGGGGTTTCCATTCAGCTTAAACCACATGGACTAGAGAAAAATGTGGTAGACTGAAGAGACATGCCTGAGAAAGTCAGCAAGCCTTTCTGTGACTAGTTCTCTTGATAGGACAGAGACAGCTCAGTGGCATTATTACTCCACAGTAGCATGAGCGAGTTTGAGATGATGATTAAACGATGAGCCACACATTCAATCCATATTTCTTTGGTCAACAATGAATATACACAGAGAAAACCGGAGACAGAAGACTATATCCACCCTGTTCAGCCAAGATTTTCTAGGCTTTGCACGTGAGTCACTATGCTTAGCTTAGCTTTCTGCCAGAGGAGAGGGATCACATTTAATCACTCCTTGTTCCTTTTTGTTTTTTTTTTTTCAGGACAAGCAGCCTGATACCAACTGACTCATTTAATACTGGCCTTAACTGTCAACAAATGATATGGAAGCAGCAGATTTCATCTAAGTAAAGGGAAAAATAAAGAAGAGGAAATCAAAGTATATATATATATATATATATATATATATATATATATATATATATATATAGTACTACTATAAGTCTGGCACTTTTACAGATGGTAAAACTAAGACCAAGGGAGGGGCTGACAGACAGACTAGCCCAGGGACTTGCCTAGCTGGCTAAGGACACAGCTAGAACTTGCCCTTTGACTCCTAGCCCAGTCTTCTTTATACTCTGCCACAGCTAAGTGGCTCTGGGTTTAATTTTTCTCAGTCTAGAAATGGAAGTGTTACTTATGAAGGACTTGAAATGTCAATGAACATAGTATAATGGTTCCAAGTACAGACTGGTCACACAATTTCTGTGTTTGAATCTCAACTTTATCATTTACTACAACTTAGCCTGAAGCAGAAAAGCTTTGATATCTTTGATAGTGGAATGTGGATGATAATAATAGCACCTACTTTACAGAATAGCCCTGAGGACTTTAAGTTAATACATATTTTCATTATAGAAATTTAAACTAAAGTGTTTGAAGATCTGCATATGTTCTCTTTAAAGTCCGCATTTCTCCTAGTCCTGAAACATCTGGGACTCTCTGTGTCTCTCCCTCTTTATCACCCCCTTCCCTCTTGATATCTGTCTCTATCCAATAAATAACAATAATAAAAAATTTAAAAAATAGAAATAATAGTCAACCCATATCTGTGATCTTGGTAGAACTACTATAGCTTCCAATGGAAGGAATGTGGACACAGGTGGTGGGAACACTGTGGAATTATACCCCTGCTATCTTATACTTTTGTAAATCAATATTAAGTCACTAATAAAATTTAAAAAAATCTTAGGGGCTGCCTAGTAGAACACACATGTTACCATGTGCAAAGGCCCAGGCTCAAGCCTCTAGTTCCTGCCCATAGTGGGTGGAAGGGGCTTCACAAGCAGTGGAGTAGTGCTACGGGTCTCTCTCTCTCTCTCTCTGTCTGTCTCTCTCTCATTTCTCTATTTTCTCTTTGTCTCGAAATAGAAAGAAAGAAGTAGATTTGTCATGCAGACAGTGAGCTTCAGTAATACCCTTATTGTTAAAAAAAAAAAAAAGAGAACCCTATTAAGAAAGCAGAAAATGTGAATGTGTGTGAGCGCTGTGTGGACTAGTGTGTGGCTTACTCAAAAATGTTGCAGCTAGAGCTACCTTGCAATCTAGCCTCTCTATGCCTGGGTATTTATCTGGAGGAAATGAAAACAGTTCAACTCAAAAGGATAAATGCACCTCCATACTTAGTGCAGCATTATTTGTAAAAGCCAAAATATGAAAACAACTTAAGAAAATTTTAGAAAAAAAATCTAAAATTTCATTTTACTTATTTATTTGTTTGTTTGTTTGTTTTTAGATGGAGTTAAAGAGGCAGCAAGCAAAGTAGAGAGTATGAAAGAGAACACAGTACTGAAACTTCCTTCAGTATGGGGAGAGCCAGCCTCAAATCAGGCTGCTGCACATGGCTAAGCAACACAATATCCAAATAAGCTCTTTCGCTGACTTTTAAAATTGTAAAGGTTGATATAATCAGGGAAGGCAGTTTAAAATGTACTCCCACTAAATGAACCTAAGGTGGGAATGAGAGTGCTTTACGGACACCTATCATGGGGAGAAAAGAAACGGCATCCATGTATTATAAATCATTAAGCACCTAGTAAAATGATGAGAGAAAATAAAAAATAAAGAGAATATACTTCCATACTTCCACTATCTGTTAATTTACTGGATGGGTCTTCACGATAAGAATGACACTATTTGTGGGGCCAGTCAGTGGTGTAACTGGTTAAGCACACATAGTACTATGTACAGGACACTGGTGGGGTTGTCTGTCCAGGGAAGTCTGGTCGGCATCATGCTAGCATCTGGAACCTGGTGGTTGACAAGAGAGTTCACATACAAAGCCAAACAAATTGTTGACCAGTCATGGACCTAAGGGCTGGAATAGTGCAGACAAAGAGTTGGGGGGAGTCCTCCATTTTGTAGATAGCTAGCAGGCATATTTTAGTTAAATTCCAAAGGGCCTGTGGCTATACTAGAGAGGGGGAGAGAAAGATAGACACCTGCAGACCTGCTTCACCGCATGTAAAGCGACTCCCCTGTAGGTGGGAAGCCTGGGGCTGGAACCAGGATCCTTACGCTGGTCCTTGTGCTTTGCGCCAGTGTGCGCTTAACCTGCTGCGCTACCTCCCCACTCCCCAAAAGGACTAACTTTTAAAAGCATCTCATTTAAAATTCTATTGTTTTTTAAATTTTTATTGTTGTAGTTATTATTGTTGTTGTCATTGTTGGATAGGACAGAGAGAAATGGAGAGAGGAGGGGAAGACAGAGAGAGAGGGGGAGAGAAAGATAGACACCTGCAGACCTGCTTCACCGCCTGTGAAGAGACTCCCCTCCAGGTGGGGAGCCGGGGTTCGAACCGGGATCCTTATGCCGGTCCTTGTGCTTTGCGCCACCTGTGCTTAACCCGCTGTGCTACAGCCTGACTCCCAATTCTATTGTTTTTAATTAACTAATTTATTTATCTTTAGACAGAGACAGGGAGACATAAAGAGATAGTGAAAGCGACCACAGCACCCAAGTGTCCACCAATGAGGTGAGGCCAGGTTTGACCCGGGTTGCCCATGTGGCAAAGCAGCACACATGGGATGCATTGGATCGACCTTCTCGTGGTGCATCCCGTGAGTACCCATTCATTCGGGAAACTGACGATCCTTCCTAGCCGACTGAATCCACATGGATCCCACTTTCAAAGCCAGCAACAAGCAGACATCAGGCTCAACCTGACGCTGTTGACTGGCTACGGAAGAAGGGCAAACGCTAGAAGAAGAAGCAGCACACAGTGCAAGTGCGCTATTTCACTGCCCCCTCATTTATTATTCTACTGTCCGGATGAATTTGCCTTGTCTTCAGCGTAGCTTGCGTGAGAAGGACGATATAAATTCTATGTGAGGGGTGGAACTGGGTGTGTAGGCGTGGCCTTGACCACTAACTGAATATTTTGAGTCAGGTCAGACTTGTGGCTTATAACACAGAAAATGCCTTTGGACCTACCTGGTCACTCACTCACTGGTCCTGCTCCTTGTGCCTCCTCATATCCTGACCCTGTCCATTACCTGGTTTGATCTCATTCACCCAAACACAAGGCGCATCTGCAGAGTTCCCCCCGCCCCCGCCATAGGCTGTGAGAATGAACTGTCTCCACACCCCCACCCCCAATATTTCCCAGTGGGACGCGCAGTAAGGTTGCCTCATGCTGAGACATCTCTGTGGCGTGGGTCATGTATTACTACTGGCTGGAGTCGCAAAGAAATGAAGTGCTTTGGCTAGTCGGGCAGTAGCACAGCAGGTTAAGCGCAGGTAGCACAAAGCGCAAGGAACCGAATAAGAATCCCAGTTCGAGCCCCCAGCTCCCCACCTGCAGGGGAGTCGCTTCGCAGGCGGTGAAGCACGTCTGCAGGTGTCTGTCTTTCTCTCCTCTTCTCTGTCTTCCCCTCTCCATTTCTCTCTGTTCTATCCAACAACGACGACATCAATAATAACTACAACAATAAAACAACAAGGAAAACAAAAGGGAATAAATAAATAAATATAAAATAAATTTTTTAAAGAAGTGAAGTGCTTTTTCCTGTCGCTCGGTCGCCGACTCTGCTAGTGCAGAAGCTCTGTTGCTCCTTTCTTGGTGAATCCACATTTCTTTTTTTTTTTTTTAATATTTATTTCTTTATTCTCTTTTTGTTTTCCTTGTTGTTTTATTATTGTAGTTATTATTGTTGTTGTTATTAATGTCATCGTTGTTGGAGAGAACAGAGAGAAATGGAGAGAGGAGGGGAAGACAGAGAGGGGGAGAGAAAGATAGACACCTACAGACCTGCTTCACCTCCTGTGAAGCGACTTCCCTGCAGGTGGGGAGCCAGGGAGCACTTCCACCCGACTCCTGTGAATCCACATTTCTGACCTCCCCGCAGTTCATTCCTGTCCTAAAACCCTCTTGAGCTGTGGATAGCCACTTAGATCAACATTTTAGCGGGAAAGCCCCTTTCTCTCTTATTACGACATATAGCATTGTCCAATAAAGTCTCTGACCTGCAGTAAAGTGCAAATAGCAAGAGGAAAGACTGAAAAATAGTTTTCTTTCTAAAACTGAAGGCTTTGTCCACTCACAAGTGAAGGATGCTAGATTCATGAAGGGAGAGAGTTGTCAAGCAACTCTTTCTATGTTCCTGTAACTAATTATGGATGAGTAATTGAAAAAAATAAGTACCCATAAAAATCGACCACAAAACCAATAAGGATGATGAGCTGGATCATAAAAATTCCGTATTATTTAGATTTTCCCACACACATGCTCAGTGCATTTACTAGAAATGGAAAAGTACAAATACTGGGATAAAAACATTGAAACTGCAGAAACAAGACACTCCAGATGCTAATCCTGTCTAGAGGGCAGAATTGAATTCTTTAGTACTGTATGTGGGATTAAGAGGTGTGGCTAGCCAAGCATCTGAGAACAAACAATTGCCACAGAATCTCTCTATCACATGTTTCTCTCACACATCATTTACACAATAAGACCACCGAGGGGAAAAATAAAAAATGCTGTTTGAAACTGTTCATTCAAGCCATAAACTTTTCAGATTTTTTTTTTTATCATCAAAGGTTGCTTATTAGATAGTCATGTGTTGTTTGTTGGTGGGAATGGTGTTAATATACAATCCTATTAACTTATAGTCTCACGAATTTTAAATTATTTTTTTAAAAAAAGATAGTCATGTGTTGGATAACAGCAGGCCATATTAAAGACAAATGATAAACATATATATATATATATATATAGAGAGAGAGAGAGAGAGACATATAGCATCCGTCATTCTTAGATATATCCTTCTAGACACTCTTTTAAAATATTCTTATGGATTTATTATTGGATAGAGACAGACAGAAATTGAGAGGCAAGAGGAAGATAAGAGAGGGAAAGAGACACCTACAACCCTGCTTCACCCCTTATGAAGATTCCCCCTGCAGGTAGGGGCCAGGGACTTGAACCCGGGTCCTTGCACACTGTAATGTGTGCGCTTAACCAGATGCACCACTGCCTGGCCCCTTGGGCACTCTGTATATTCCCTACAATTGGCTTATATAAGACATTGAGAGTGGAATGGCCATGTAAAGAAACATTATACGTTTGTTCATTCAGCTAATATCTATGTGTCCAGAATTGTGCTTGGCTCTCAGTTACCAGTGAATAAGTCAGGATCCTCACCCTTGATGAGCTCAGTCTAGAAGCAGAGAAAAAAAACCCAACAATTCCAGTGTAGAACCTTAAGCCATGATAGTCACGCACACAGGGAGTTGCAGGCATCCTAGTCTCTATCTGAAATGATCAGGATGGGCTTCCAGCAAGAAGCCCTATTGAGTTGCATTTTAAAGGACCTTTAAAACTCATACAGTTAAAGGACCATAGAGAAGTGGAATATTTAATGGGCTGGGAGAGATCAGAGTGTGAGAAAGAGAGCAGAAGTAGAAGAGGTAGGGCAGGTGCTTAGTAAGAGTTCTGAGAAGAGAAAAATAAAAAGAGGTGAAGCTGAGTTTCAAGTTAAGTAGTTTCTGTGCTCACAAACCGAGAAAACTTCTGTGTCACCATTTCCACCAATGGTAAAGAGTATAGCAAGGCCAGATAGTGGTGCACTTGGTTAAGTGCACACATTACAGTATGCAAGGACCCAGGTTTAAGCCCCTGGTCCCCACCTGCAGGGGAAACCTTCATGTGTGGTGAAGCAGGGCTGCAGGGGTCTGCCTTTTTCCCTCTCTATCCCTGTCCTCCTACTCAACCTCTCTCTGTCTCTGTCCAATAATAAATAAATAAAATTTAAAAGAGGAGTATAGCTAATGTGTTTTCCATGCAGATTTGAGAGAGGTAGTAAGGTCCTATATAACTGCATCTCGTCTGGACTGAGTCTGACATTTGTTCTCATTTTCACTTTCTGCACAAAGCCTAGGGACGTGTGCCATCAAACTATAACTCATCTACAACTCCAGCCTAGCTCTGGCTGTTAATTGGCAAGACCATGACCTGAGGACAAGGGATTTAATCTCTTTGTGCCTCAGCTCCTGATCTTCAAAACAGATCGTAATGAGAATTAAATAAACGAGTGCATGTAAAGTGCTCAGAGCAGAGCGTGGCACAAAGCAAATGGCCAATAAATATTACCCATAATTATTGTGCCCCATTATGCAATAAAGAGCAATGGAGCTAGTTGGCTGTTAGTTGAATAAACCAGGGTGACATTTATTAGCAAGTGGGTTCAGGAATGAAGTTGTTGTTTATGTCTTCAGCCCTAGCGAGAGACTAGGAAGGTAACCCTGTGAATACGAAAGCTGAATGTTGAGGGCCTTGCGAAGGAGTTACAAAGGGTTTGCTCTTCTGTATTCACTCACTGCACATCAGCTGCCCTTACACTCAGCGTCTATGGGATGTCAGAGCTGAAGTTATAAAGATACCTGAGAAGGACTGATAATGTGTGATTCGTTCAATACGTGCCCTCAGATAGGTACCCAGGAATAAAGTGCATTAGACCTTCCAGCAGAAGGCTTGGGTTAGTTACCACAGTGTGCTGTGGGGTGGAGAAGATGGAAGCAAGGTTCCCAGTTGGGATGATCAAGGAAACACTTCATGGAGATAAAGCCTTTCAGGGCCAGGTGGTGGCGCACCTGGTTAAGCGCACACATCATAGTGCACCAGGACCCAGGTTCACACCCCTGGTGTCCACCTGCAGGGCGAAGGTTTCACAAATGAAGCAGGGCAGAAGGCTTCTCTCTGTCTCTTTCTTTCTATATCTCCCCCCTCTCACTCTCTCCCTGTCTTTATCCAATAATAAATAAATAAAACTGGGGGAAATACCTTCTGCAACCCACAACGACCCTGGGTCCATACTCCCAGAGGGATAGAGAATGGGAAAGCTATCAGGGGAGGGGGTGGGATCTGGAGACTGGGTGGTGGGACTTGTGTGGAGTTGTACCCCTCCTATCCTACAGTTTTGTTAATGTCTCATTTCTTAAATCAAATAAATAAATAAATAAAAATAAAACATTTTTTAAAAAGAGATAAAGGGATTTCAAAGAGGATCTTGGAAAACACTTTAATTCTGGAGCATTTCAGTCTGTCTTGGTTTTACAACAGAACAGATTCAGTTACTTTCTAAAAAGTCTTTCTGATACAAAGGCTATTTTATTTTTATTTATTTTTATCATTTTTGTTTACTTTTATTAATTTTTAATTTATTTATAAAAAGGAAACACTGATACAACTATAAGATAAGAGGGGTACAACTTCCCACCACCAGAACTCCATATCCCATCCCCTCCCCTGATAGCTTTCCTGTTCTTTATCCCTCTGGGAGTATGGACCCAGGGTAATTATGGGGTGCAGAAGGTGGAAGACCTGGCTTCTGCTATTGCTTCCCCACTGAACATGAGCGTCGATCCATATTCCCAGCACAAAGGCTGTTTTAAATACTGTATCCAATAAAATAAGGAGTTTCTGCTAATTTTTATTAGATACAAAATAAAAGTAGTATTACAGTTCTTACTAAGTATCCAGCTTTTGCTTGAAAATTCAAATGTTCTGTTACAATATCAAAATCCATACAGATTAGTTTTTTGAGGGCCCAGAACACTGCTCAGTTCTTGCTGATGGTGGTGCTCAGAACTGAACCTGGAACCTCTGAGGCCACTGATACCTCGGGTGTTTTAGTCTGGTGCATTATCAGTGGTGATATTATCTCCTTGGCCCCTGAAACATTACCAGTAGGAGTTCTGCCACTTTAAAATTCTAATTCCTTCTCTCCGTGAATATCCCTTATTTCCCACAAGTCAATAGGAATCATGTTTGCATCATAGTCTGGAATCCTGTTCTCAATTATTTGTTGTGTAATTTATTGATAAAGCAAAGCCAAATATGAGTAAGAAAAGGCCTAATTAGAAATGAAGCACTCAGTGTCCCAACAAGGAAAATTCCAGAGCTTCAAAAATAGAAAATCAGTGTTGCATAGTTTGAGAGCTTTGTCACTGAAGACATCATTCTCAGTACTTAATAAGTCAGCAAATGGATTAAACAGATGGGGGAAAGTTATCAGGAGCAGAGAATGGGCACCTACAGAGAAACAGAATTAGTTAGAACCAAAATGACTTTGACACACGCTGAACACTAAGTGTTTTCTAAAATCTGCACTATAGAAAATCTGGATGGAAATTGTACAAAATCTCACATGAAGAGAGTCATGAGTTAAGTAGCAAGGCTGAAACCACGTGCTTTCCTAGTTTGATTAGCCAGTTTAGATAAATTGGTGAGTTGTATGATCTTTTTCTTTTTCAAAAATTTATTAGTGATTAATAGAGGTTCACAGGATTATATAAAATTATAGGGGTATAGTTCCATATTGCACTCACCAAAAAATAACGGGTTTCCCCACCACCACATCCCACTAGTTATTTATTTTTATTTTCATATTTTTCACAACCAGGGTTTGTTGTTGTTGTTGGGGTTGCATGCCTGCACTACAAATATGTAAATATGTTTCCAGTGGCTTTTTCTTCTTCCTAATTCTATAGGACAGAGAGAAATTGAGAGGGTGAGAGAAATCTATAGATTCTTCCTTGCAGGGAACAACGTAATAGACCTCTCTGTGGGCCCCTATTGGACCTGGCCCTCAATGTGGAACAACGTTGGTAGGGAATGTTCTATTCTCTGAAGGGAGGTGGGATAGCATACTCTGCCTATCACCCGATGGGTCCCAAAATTAGTGCAGCCTGGAATGTTCCTAGCCATGACCACAGAATGTGAGCTCAGACCTACAGCGATGCAGAGGTTACATAGGCTCCTGTGCTGACTATGAGCCCCAGATCAAATCGATGGGGTTTATAGTTAACAATATTTATATACTTTTCCCATATTTGGGAGCTACTCTTGTCCCTGATCCAGCTTTCTCGTCCTTTTTCCAACTATGACAACATCCCCCCCAGAAAATAACTTAGTTCACCTGCATATTAGATGTCAGGTGGAGGCAAAAACTAGTGGGGTCTTGGGCCCCTTGGAATATATATAAAATAGACCTACTAGCTATTTCCAAAATGGAGATGCTAAATCTTCATCTGCAATATTCCAGCCTTTAAGGTTCATGATTAGTCAAGAGTTTTCTCTGCTTTCTATCTTAACTCTTTTTCAGCCACCAGGTTCTAGATGCTACCATGAGGCCAACTGGACTTCCCAGGGCAATGACCCCACAAATGTGTCCTGGAGCCCCGCTTCCCCAGAACCCTGCCCCAGTAGGGAAAGAGAGAGAGACAGGCTGGGAGTATGGATTAACCTGCCAATGCCTATGTTCAGTGGGGAAGCAATTACAGAAGCCAGACCTTTCACTTTCTGCACCCCATAATAACCCTGGGGGTTATTTATTATTTAACCCCAGAGGGTTAAAGAATAGGAAAGCTTTCAGGGGAGGGAATGGGATAAGGAGTTCGGGTGGTGGGAATTGTACCCCTCTTATCCTATGGTCTTGTCAGGTTTCCATTTTATAAATAAAAATTAAAAAAAGAAAAGCTTTTTTTCAATTACAAAAGCGAGACCTTTCATCTTCTGCACCCCATAAAGAATTTTTGCCCATACTCCCAGAGGGATAAAGAATAGGGAAGCTTCCAGTGGAGGGTATGGGACGTGGAAGTCTAGTGGTGGGAACTCTGTGGAATTGTAACCCTGTTATCTTATAATCTTGCTAGTCATTATTAAATCACTAATAAACATTTTAAAAATATTAAAAAATTAAAGATTTTTGGGATCAGCGGGTGCAATATCATTTTATGAATGAGAGAAGCATGCAGGAAAGTGAGCCCCACCCTACAGGTTCCAGGACTGAGGGAAATATAGGCTCTATAGAGTAAGTGGGAGGTTCCTACTGTCTTAGGGTTAAGAAGAAAATAGATAGTTATTGCTATAATTACATTATTTGGAAATTGGATTAACTTTGAAAAATCCCTTTGTTAGGATTTGCTGTATCATACACAACATCGCCATAATTTATGTCCTTTGATATTATTTGTATATAGCTGTGCCACCAGTTGCTTCTGTTCTCCCTGGTCTAAGCTTTTAAGATAGTCAACATATCAAAGACTCAGCCTATGTATTAAAAAGATTCAATCTGTGCTCTAAAAAGTTTGAGACATTCAATTTTTCCTTTCTCATATTAATTAAATAGTGATTTATATGACTACAAATCACTAGGAGTATACATAAACACCATTCTCACCACCAAAAGACTGTGTCCCATCCCATCCACCGCCCCCTCACCCCCACCCCCACCCCGGGAAACCGAACATCCACCCTCACCCTCACCCCAGGGTTTTTACTTTGGTGCCCTACTCCAAATTCAGTCCAATCTGCTTTTAGTTTCCCTTTCTGTTCTTCTTTCTCAACTTCTGTTGATGAGTGGGATCATCCCATACTCATCTTTATCTTTCTGACTTAGCTCACTTAACATAATTCCTTCTAGCTCCATCCAAGATGAGTCAGAGAAGGTGGGTTCATTGTTCTTAATAGCTTCATAGTATTCCATTGTGTATATGTACCACAGCTTTCTCAGCCACTCATCTGTTGTTGCGCACCTGGGTTGCTTCCAGGTTTTAGCTATGATGAATTGTGCTGCTATGAACATAGGTGTACACATATCTTTATGGTTGGGCATTATGAAATCCTTGGGGTATATCCCCAGGAGAGGAGTTACTGGGTCATATGGAAGGTCTATGTCTAGCCTTGTGAGAGTTTTCCAGACTACTCTCCACAGAGGTTGGACCAATTTACATTCCCACCAGCAATGCAAAAGGGTTCCTCTGTCCCTACAGCCTCTCCAGCATTTGTTGCTGCTGTCCTTTTTTGATGTATGCCATTCTCACAGGGGTGAGGTGGTATCTCAATGTTGTCTTTATTTGCATTTCTCTGACAATCAGCGACCTGGAGCAATTTTTCGTGTGTTTGTTAGCCTTTTGGATCTCTTCTGTAGTGAATGTTCTGTTCATAACCTCTGCCCATTTTTGAATGGGGTCATTTGCTTTTTTTGGTGCTAAGTTTGCTGAGCTCTTTGTATATTTTGATGGTTAGTCTCTTGTCTGATGTATGGCATGTAAAGGTCTTCTCCCATTCTGTTAGGGGTCTCTTTGTTTGTTTAATAGTTTCTTTGGCTGTGCAGAAGCTTTTCAATTTGATGTAGTCCCATTGGATTGTTTCTGCTTTAGTCTTCCTTGCAGTTGGGTTTATATCATCAAAGATGTCCTTGAGGTATAGGTGGGAAACTGTTCCATCAATGTCTTCCTCTAAGTATTTGATGGTTTCTGGTCTAACATCCAGGTTCTTGATATATTGGAGTTGATTTTTGTTTCTGGTGAGATAAAGTGATTCAGTTTCATTCTTCTGCATGTTTCACCCCAGTTTTCCCAGCACCATTTATTGAAGAGAGCGTCCTTTCTCCATGTAATACTTTGGGCCCCTTTATCAAATATTAGATGTCCATAGGTGTGGAGCTTTAGTTCTAGGCTTTCAGTTCTGTTCCACTGGTCTGTGTGCCTATTTTTGTTCCAGTACCAGGCTGTTTTGATGATGATGGCCTTATAATATAGTTTGAGGTTTGAGAGTGTGATGCCTCCATTTCTGTTTTATTCCTCAAGATTGTTTTGGCAATTCTTGGTGTTTTCTGGTTCTAGATAAATGACTGAGTTGTTGTTCTACCTTCTTAAAGAAGCTTGGTGGAACTTTGATGGGTATTGCATTGCAATGAGTACCACCTCAGCATGCTTCACTTCAGACTGTGTCCAGATGAGGTGTGGAATGTCAACCCTTTACCCTCATTACTCCGGTGAGACCTTTCCTTTTAAAGTATTCTCTAATTCCATTCCAGATGGTTCACTTCCTAACAAAGTTCCAAGACCTAGATATAGACCAGGTCCCGTGAGACAGGTAGGACATATGTTCACATGTATCCATAAATTAGGGCAAAATATATACCTGAAAGCAAAAGTACATAATAGTCTGCAGTGAGTCAGTATAAAGTTCCTAATGAAATAGTATCTAATTAGACTTAGATACCCTCCTCACTTACTTCCTATTACCGTTGTCTCACTCACTCCAAAGCTAACCTTATGAAAGCAAGGACTGCAAAAGCTGAATAAGGGCAAGAGACTGGCATACTTTAACGATGACTCTTTAGTCACTATCAGGCCACCCCATCAGATGGGGCCCTATTCCAGGAGTCCTGAGATTCCCAAACACATAATGGGCCTAGACCTCAAATAATTCCCTCTCTCCATTGTTACTGGTCATCTCCATCAGGAACAATAATAGACCCCTTTGTGGGGCCCCATAGGACCTTGCCCTCAACTTGGATCAACAATGGTAGAGAATGTTCCATCCTCTAAAGGGAAGATAGACAACATACTCTATGCTACACCTGAGGAAGATAGGTTGATATTGGGGCAGCTTGAAATGTTCCTACTCATGACCACAGAATGTGAGCTCAGATCTACAGGGATGTAGTTGTCACATAGGTTCCTAAGTTGAATATGGGCCCCAGACCAAATCAAATAGATGAGTTTTACAGTCAATAATATTTGTACCCCTTTCCCATATTAGGGAGCTACTGTCTTCCCTGATCAGCTTTCTGTTCCTTTTCCAGCCATGACATCATCTCCCCAGACAATAACTTGGGTCCACCTGTGTATCTGATTTCAGGCTCAGGGAAAAAAAAAACCAAACAAAAACTAGTATAGCCACAGGCTCTTTGGAATATAACTAAAATATTCCTACTAGCTATCTATAAAATGGAGTACCCCCAATTCTTCATCTGCACTATTCTAGCCTTTAAGTTCATGATTGATCAATACTTTGTTTGGCTTTGTATGTTAACTCTCTTTTCAGCCACCAGGTTCCAGATGCCAGCATGATGCCGACCAGACTTCCCCGGACAGATGACCCTACCAATGTGTCCTGGAGCTCTGCTTCGCTGGAGCCCCGCCCCACTAGGGAAAGAGAGAGGCAGGCTGAGAATATGAATTGACCTGCCAATGCCCATGTTCAGCGGGGAAGCAATTCCAGAAGCCAGACCTTCAACCTTCTGCATCCCACAATGACCTTGTGTCCATATTCCCAGAGGGTTAAAGAATAGGAAAGCTATCAGGGGAGGGGATGGGATACAGAATTCTGGTGGTGAGAATTGTGCAAAGTCCTACCCCTCTTATCCTATGGTTTCGTCAATGTTTCCTTTCTATAAATAAATAAATTAAAGACTTTTTAAGAAGACAGAGACCACTCCAATGGCAAGGATGTCTATATATTCTTCTCTGCTTTCATTCATCCAAACATCAATGGATCCTGTTGTCTTAGGTCAATTTCTAGGGACTGGTGTTTTTGTTTTGTTTTTGTTTTTGTTTTATTTTTTCCTTAATAGGAGAAACAGCAAAGGCTCAAGACCTTTTAAGATTATAGGACCAATTCAGTTTTGAGTACCAGTGAGTTGCTTACATAGACCACTTAGTTTTCTAATTATTATACTGCACAATTAAGAGAATAATATCCTCTCTATAACACACACACACACACACACACACACACACACACACACACACACACACACACCACACCCCATACTCTTGAGTGCTGGAAGACAATAGACTGATCAGGAGGCTCTTATACCTGCAAGAAACAGATAAGATAAATGGAAAACACAGCTTCTGAGTGATGACAGCATAACAACTTGCTATTTATAGCCACTCATTGATGTGAACTAGGGGTCTTTCTCTGCCAGAGTATAATTTTAGAGAATGAGCTTCCTGGTGAGCTCACAGCTTAACACTGGTTGTATCACCATCTTGAGTCAGCAGTGGATAATACTGTGCGGAAAAAACTAATTTTAGTCATCTGCAGGATCCTTGTAAACACTCCATAGTGACTCTGTGAACAGTCAGTATGAACTTGCTATCTCAGCTTCATTTCCTGTTCCCAAGCATCCACTAGTAATATTTTTAGGATGTCTTACAGGACTTGTCTAGGTGAATGCTTCCATTTTAGAATCTGCCATTTGAAAGTTCTGCCAAAGGTCCCAAAGCCAGAACATCTTCTGCCTAAATGAATGAAAACCCGGCTACTTTTTTTTTTTCCCTCCAGGATTATCACTGGGGCTTGGTGCCGGCACTGCAAATTTACTGATCCTGGAGGCCATTTTTGTCAGAGAAATTAAGAAAGGAGTGGGAAGATAGAGGGAGAGGGAGAAAGACAGACACCCGCAGACCTGCTTCACTGCTTGTGAGGTTACCCTCTCAACCTCTCCCTCCCCCACCCCCTGCAGGTGGTGCGGAGCTCAAACCCATATCCTTGTTCTGAGTTGCATTTCACTGATGGTCAGTCCCATGCTGAATACAGAACGCCTCTCATTTGTTGAATAGCTCAGAGGTCCCCAAGAAAGAACAGAAGATGAGGACAGACTTCACTATCAGCTCACCCTGCTCAAGGTGTTACCCTGTAACCCTTGGCCTTGGACTCAGACTCCATGGAGTGGAACTGTGAGGTCCTGAGAGAGATGCTGGGTTTTGGCTGCATTTATCGGGGAGTGTGGGATTTCAGAGAAGGGACTGAGTTGAGGAAGGGAGTGTGTAATGCTCTATGCAAATCAGCCCCCTTAAGTTACCAGTGAGTTTCCCCTCAGCCAGAAAAAATGTAAAGGAATACAGTCATATGTATAAGAGTTATTAGGGGCCAAGTGGTGAAGCACCTGGTGGAACAATGTGCAAGGACCTGGGTTCGAGCCCCCAGTGTCCACCTCCAGTGGCGAAGCAGGGCTGCAGGTGTCTCTCTGTCCCTCTCCCTCTCTATCACCCTTTCCCCTCTACATTTTTGCCTATCTCTACCCAATAAATAAATAAAGATAATAAAATACATGTATAAGAGGTAACTTGGTTTTTGTCTTCTTGTTAAAAACCTCCCATCCTAGGATATTTGATATTAATTTTTCCTGGTTTAAAAAGGGAATAAGAGAATTTCAAAGTATGTGAGAGGCAAAGGGAGGAGACAGGTATGCTTAGCTGGGAGTGTCTGGCCCCCAGAGGGAGGAGAGAAGACGGAGGGAGGAGAGAGAGAGAGAGAGAGAGAGAGATAGATATCAAAGAGTAAATATTAATTGGGGGAAGGGAGAGGGAAACTGTGTGTCCTATGATTACTTTTTTTAATAAGAAAAGCAATGAAGAAAAGTTCCAGTGGAGAATTTCTATTTCTTGAATTTGTTAAAAAAAATAACTTAGTGACTCTTGGATTGGGGTGGGAGGAGGAGTTAGGAGGGAGGTAAAACTTTGCCATAGGAAACTTCACTGAAATGCCTCTTTCCAACGAAAACATGCCTCACACCAAGATATACAACCTATGTGTAGCTTCACTGTGTTGCTGGAAACTCAGCCACACTGATGGATGCTTCTCTACCAAGAATCTCGGTTGTCCTCATTTAACCCACTACAACCATGGCTGAAGGACTCCAGGCTGAGCAAAGCAAGCCTTTCAGAGAGCCCAGAGGCCACAGCAATCTGGCCCATGGGTTAATGAGAGGCATGTGCAGTGGTGTCTGTGAATCATACTGGCTGTGTTCCTCAAGGATCCTAAGAAACCAATCTTTTGAGGAACGTTGTGTTAAGGAATGTCTGGAATGTTTTTAGCCCTAAGAGTTCCTGGGAAGCCTATATGGTCTGTGATAAAAAGAATAGGCAAAGTAGTATTACAATGTTCAGCAGGACTGGTTCAGATCAGAGAGCGATCAAGGGGAAAATCATTAAGATGAGGGATAAGGCTGTCTCTTCTCAACCATTAAATGAAGTTTCAGAATTTCTGGATTCCAACTACATCACAAAGACAGACTACTGTCATCCCAGGCTAATGAGAGGGTAGATGCTAAGTGGGATATAACCTTTAAACTAAAAAGTTGCAACAACCAGTAATGTTTTTCACTCCGACTTTCCATTTAGTATATGAATAAATGAACATTTGAAATATCAACATAAATGTACCTTTGGTTTTTTACTTATGACCAAAGGCTATTTGTGGAATTGGGGAGCTCTGTTTCTAATTATATTTTTTTAAGTTTAAAAGTATTTAAAGACATCTAACATTTATTCATAGACATGTCTATGTATGCACACATATACAAATAAGTACATTTTGCCTGGGTGTCTTTCAGTCTTTTAGAATTGTAGATTTGCTAAGGCTGAAGACATCATTGTTAACACTGAAAGCCATATTCTTTGTGCAGAGCAAAAGGCTATTTATTCTTCACTTTAAATAGTCCCTGTTTTCAGATTGCTTAAACCTTTTGTCTGCATTTGAAAGAGATTGTTTTTAAATTCCCCTTTCTGTTTTTTTTTTTTTCTATAGTGCTAGAGAATGAACCTAGGACATCACAAATGTATGTCTCTGGACTGCCCCCCCCCTTAGTTCAGTTTTTATTTTCTCTCTCTCTCTCTCTCTCTCTCTCTCTCTATATATATATATATATATATATATATATATATATATATATATTTTTTTTTTTTTTAATGAGGGAGGAAAAGAGAGGGAGGGGGGAGTGATACTAAAACACAACTCCATCTCATCCACAAAGATCCCTAGGTACATGTGGTGTTCTCATATGGTGGTGCAGATCAAACCCACAGTCTCAGGCATGATCAGGCATGGACAAGACCTGGTGAACTAGCTCCTGGGCTCCACATTTAAACTTTAATTCAGTGCACTTACTCTTATGTGATTATATATTCTGTATATATTTTATGTGTGCATGTATGTAAATTTGCATGAATGTAAAGTGCATACATGTGAATGTTTCATGAAACAAAACCTACCTTCACAAAGTGTGACACATAATGATATATTTTACTCTTCAACCATGAATTATTTTTGTAATTTCCATTCTTTTTAAAAAAAATTATCTTTATATTATTGATTGGATAGAGACAATCAGAAATCGAGAGGGAAGGGAGGGATAGAGAGGGAGAGAGACAGAGAGACACCTGCAGCCCTGCTTCACCACTTGTGAAGCTTTCCCCCTGCAGGTGGGACTGGAGGCTCGAACCTAGGTCCTTGCACATTGTAACATGTGTGCTCAACCAGGTGCGCCACCACCCAGCCCCGCAACTTCCATTCTTAATAGGCCATGATTTAGAATTTGAGGAATATTCTTTTACCTAGACCTTTAAATAAATTTCCTGTTTCTATGAAAGAAAAGAAAATAATGTGATGTAATCATTAATTCATTTGAAATGATTTGAAGAAATAACCTCGTGCTAATAAAAGAATGCTATCTTTGTCTCCAGCTAATTAAAAGCATTGTTATATTATTATATAATTATAATCATTGTTATAATCAAAGTTAATATTCTAGAGAATATTAACTTTTAAAAGTTTAGGATAATAATGTAACCCTGTCTTAACTTCTAAATAATATTTTTTACATTTCAAATTTACAAATTAAGCGACCTCTTTAGTCTACCCATCTACACTGATTTTAAAAAGATGATAATTAAAATGATATAAAAATGAAAGGTAAAAGGAAGAGACATAGTCCATTTAAAATGATTAAAAAGACCATGATGAAATGAGACTAGACACAGAATCAAGATCTGGGCCTTAGAATGAGTTAAATTCAGTTTTTGAAGATAAGATCTGACATTCATTAATTTAAAAAAAAAAAAGTGTTTTACTGAAGAAACTCTTCATTAACTCCTTCCTTGAAAACAGAAAATCATTCTGTGGTGTGAATAATGATCCCCTACCATAAAGCTTCTCTGTCTGGCTTCTGTGTGTGTGTGTGTGTGGGGGGGGGTATATAGCGCAGCGGGTTAAGCGCACGTGGTGCAAAGTGCAAGGACCTGTATAAGGATCCCAGTTTGAGCCCACGGCTCCCCACCTGCAGGGAAGTCGCTTCACAGGCAGTGGAGCAAGTCTGCAGGTGTCTGTCTTTCTCTCCCCCTCTCTGTCTTCCCCTCCTCTCTCCATTTCTCTCTGTCCTATCTAACAACGACAACATCAACAACAACAATAATAACTACAACAACAATGAAATACAACAAGGGCAAAAAAGGGAAAATGACTATTTTTTTAAAAAGCTTCTCTGTCAATAAAATCAAGACTTATCAGATCTACTCAGTTAAAGACACTGTGAAGACTTTTAAAAAATACCTTTATAGTTTATTTAAATACCCTTATAGTTTATTTAAACGAATCATAGAACTATTCCTGTACAAATCATATTCAGACATCTAATTCAGGGGAAGACCATCTTTAAAATAGCGTGGCTGTGTATTCCACCTTCATATACCATATACATATATATATATATATATATATATATATACATATATATATATTTCTACATGCTGAGTTAAAAATTTTTTTATTATATTTATTTACTTGAGACAGCCAGAAATTGAGAGGGAAGGGGGAGATAGAGAGCAGAAAGACACCTGAAGCCCTGCTTCACCACTCATGACAATTTCTCTCTGTAGGTGGGGAGTGAGGGCTTGAACCTGGGTCCTTTGCATTGCAGCATGTACGCTCAACCAGGTGAGCCACCACCTGGTGCCCCTTGCTGAGTTAGTTTTATTAGTCCCTACTGGTATTTTTTCTTGATGCTGTCTGGTTCACAAGTTGGTGTTGAAAGATAAATATTTTAAAACCCCCAAATATCAAATGAATAAGGCAAATGAATTATTTTTAACTTATTTTATGTATTACAAATGAGAGAGAGAGAAGAGAGAAACCAGAATACTATTCTGGTGCATGTGGTGCTGGAGAACAAACCAGGAACTTCAGGCACACAAGTCTGTCGCTCTACCACTCAAATTCTTTCTCCTAACCACCAGAGACATTCATTTGGAAACAGTGATCCTTGGAGGGTTGGAAGGATTGCTCAGCAGGTAATGTGTCTGCATTGCCATACACCTGGCCCGGGTTCAAGTTCCAGCACCACATAGATGGTGTAACAGAAAAACTTCCAGAGCTGTAGCGCACCTCTCTTTCTCCCTCTCCCTCCCTTTCCTTCTCTTTCTCCCTCTCCCTCTCTCCCTCTCCCGATCTCTCTCTCTCCCAATGCATGCATGAAAAAGTGATCAGGGAGGTGAAAATGCACATGCGCAAGACCTTGTTTCCACAAAATACAAGTGACCCTCTGAAAACAATCTTATTGGGATGGATACCTCCTTGGGGGCAGATCAGATCAGGTGGAAACTTCTTTCCCAGTCAAAGCAGGGGACTTTGACTGCAGAGCACTTAAGATTCCCTTTGACAACCCTTTCCTTTATTTGGCTTTTTTTTTTTTTTTTTTTTTTTTGCCTCCAGCGTTACCGCTAGGACTCAGTGCCGACATATGGATTCACTGCTCCTGGTACCCGTTTTCTTCCATTTTATTGGAGGCTAGGACAGAGAGAAATTGAAAGAGGAGGCGGAGACAGTGAGGTCGAGAGGAAGACAGACACCTGCAGATCTTCTCCACTGCTTGTGAAGTGCCCCCACTGCAGGTGGGGATCCGAGGGCTCAAACCCAGATCCCGGTGCTTAGCACTAACTACTATGTGAGCTTAACCGGGTGTGCCACCACTCAGCCCACTTCACACCCACTCAGCTTTCTTCACACCCCTGGCTCTCCCACCAGTACTTACCATATCTAATACTAAGTGCCTTAAAAAAAAAAAAAAAAGACTGATTTGTTAATAGTGTAAGAAAGAGGGAGGAGAGAGAGAAGGAGAAGGAGAATAGAGAAAATCAAAGTATCACTTCAGCATATGCTGAGCTACCTATTTCCTTTTTGTGTTCCTTGCTAGGTTTCCAGTCAGTTCCATCCATCTTTCAGTCAATTCCATCTTGCTAGGTTTTCAGTCAATTACACCCCGAGACTAGGATGGTGAACTGGGCATGGGCACCCCAGAATGACGTGTTGAAGGGAAGAATATAGGTGAGTGAATAAATTCTAAATTTATCAACCATGCTAATTTTCAACCCCTTTTAGGAACCAGCCTTCTGCGGCTCAGTCTGAAGCAAGAACCAAACCCCTCAAGGGAGCCAATCCCTTCCCCCAGAAAATCTAGCAGAGCACTTAATTTCCAGGGGTTCCAACAAGAGCCCAATCATGGTCCCAGCTCTCTGGGAGAAGCCCTGAGCATTTCTGAGGGAGGTGGAAATTGCTGAATCAGGCATCAGCAAAATCCAACAGTAGCAGAGCAGGTGCCATCTAGGATCTGAAGGAAGGAGTCAGAGGTCATTTTGTGGCTTGTCTTCCTCTAAGTGTTGGCAATCAAGCCTTTCACTGCTCAAATGAGATACAAGAAAGTTAGATTGGACGGGTATGTTGCTGAAGATAGTGTCCTAGATATATAATAAGTTTTCCACAAAAATGTTTGTGCAGTGAAAGTTTAAAGTGGGAAAACCCAGTCCCTACATACTACTTGCCTGCCTTCAAGCAGTACTTGAACCAAGTGAACATACATGACATCTGCAGTCACTGTTGAGTGTCAGTTTGAACAGCACCAATGTCATTTCAACAGGTCAGAATGGCAAGATATCACCAATTTCATATACTTCAAGCAACTACAGGCTTAAGTAAGCCACCTGTTTGCTAGAAAAAAGGCAAGTCTGAACCCTATAGATGGTAAGAAAGCCTGAATGGTCTTTTGGAGAACTAAAGCGGATGTAAAAGATGAAGTTGTTGAATGTCCAGTCTTTCACAAGGTTCTCTCTCTCTCTCTTCCTGTCTCCCTCTCCTTCTCTGTCTCCCTCTCCCCCTCTCTCTTTCTTCTAGGAGAAATGTTATGTCCTGTGATCTTTAAACTACCAGAATACCCACACAAAGACACCTAATTTCATCTGCTCTATTCCTACCTTTGGGTAAATAAAGCATATATAAATTTTTTAAAAATTGTGTTTGGTGGTCCGGGAGGTGGCACAGTAGATAAAGCAGTGGACTGTCAAGCATGAGGTCCTGAGTTCAATCCCCGCCAGCACATGTGCCAGAGTGATGTCTGGTTCGTTCTCTTTCTCTTCTCTCTTCCTATCCCTCTCATTGATAAATAAATAAAATATTTTTTTAAAAAAGAATTGTGTTTGTTTTCAAGTACTCCTTTTAGAAATCAATAAATGCTAATGATTCAGTCAAAATATTAAGACCCTTTTCTGTACACAAAGCAATAAAATATTACTGGAGAATGATAAAGATACAGCTTTATTTTGTGAAGCTATAAATGTTAAAAAAAAAAAACAGGCATATTAAGGGGGGGCAGGTGGTAGCGCAGTGAGTTAAGCACACATGGCGCAAAATGCAAATACCGACATAAGGATCCTGGTTCCAGCCCCTGGCTGCCCACCTGCAGGGGGTTCATTTCACAAGTAGTAGCAGGTCTGCAGGTGTCTATTTTTCTCTCCCCTCTCTGTCTTCCCCTCCTCTCTTGATTTCTGTCTGTCCTATCCAACAATGACAACAATAACAATAAATACAACAACAAGGGCAACAAAATGAAAAAAGGCATATTTTAAACAATTTTAAATTGTTTATTAAACAATTTACCCTGCTTTATATCTTACCACCTTTCAGCCACCAAGACACTACTATGACACCATCCTGACTTCCCTGGGCAGACAGACAACCTCACCAATGTATCCTGGAACCTCACCTCTCAAGAGCCTTCACCCTCTAGGGAAAGATAGAAACAGGCTAAAGATATAGGTCCACTTGCCAACATCCATGTCCAGTAGAGATGCAATCACAGAAGGCAGACCTTCCCCTTTCTGCACCCCATAACAATCCTGGGTTCCTACACCCAGAGGGATAAAGAATAGGGAAATTTCCAGTGGAGGGGATGGGACACAGAACTCTAATGGTGGGAACTGTGTGTGGGAATTGTACCCCTGTTACCTCACAATCTTATTAATCATTATTGAATCACTAATAAAAATAAACTACAAGAATATAATTTGCAAGATATTTTTCTCTTTAAAAATATTTTGTTATTTATTTTAATGAGAACGATACTGAGAAGAAGAGAAAGAAAGAGCAAGAAAGGAAGATTAGAATAATAAAACTCAGCTCTGGTTTGTGGTGGTGCTAGGGATTGAATCTGGGACCTCAGAGCCTCAGGGATGAGATTCCCAATTTGTATTCTAAAGCAGCACTTCAGTTCCATGGGATTTCTGCAGAAATAAAATAGCTGCTTTGGGAAATGTTACAAATTATATTCCTTTTCTAAAATTTCAAAATCTATAGTAAATAAAGTAATATTATCCAAAGTGATCTGAATGATTCCATATTAAAGGAAATTGGTTAGTTCTATTGAACCTAGGACATTACAAGTGTATTAGACTAGTAATACATTATTGGAAGAAAATGCCTATTAGCATACTTAACCATTTGGACTTAATGCCTGAGGCTCACTCTTACCACTTTGCCTGATGACTAGCCTCTCCCAGTCACTGCCATCTTGGGTTTGATCCATTACATACTGGAACCCATGAGAGATTTAGAGATTCTAACAAGAGACCCATTTCAACTTCTCATTTCTGAACAATAACAAATGGTGGGGGAGGAGTTGGGCAGTAGCACAGTGGGTTAAGTGCACGTGGCACAAAGCACAAGGACCAGCGTAAGGATCCCAGTTTGAGCCCTAGCTCCCCACCTGCATGAGTAGCTTCATGGGAGGTGGAGCAGGTCTGCAGATGTCTATCTTTCTCTCCCCCTCTCTGTCTTCCCCTCCTTTCTCCATTCTCTCTGCCCTATCCAACAACAATGACATTAACAATGAGAACAATAATAACTACAACAACAATAAAACAGGGCAAAAAAAGGGAAAATAAATAATAAAAAAAAATTTTAAAAAGAAATGGTGGAAGCTTAGGGTACTCAACATGTCAACAGCCAAGTTACTTTCTGCTGATCTTATATTCAATTTGCACATGTCTTGCAATGCCATCCACCCAGATGTGCCAGGCAAGCGTGAGGGTGTTTCTTCCCGGGCACATGCTCTTTGGGTTGGAGAGAACTCTACCAGAGCCAGCCTGGGCTGCTGCTTACTTAGCGACATGGGAGAGAGACCAGGAACTCATGGCGGAGCAGAAAGCAATGCGTCTTTATTGATCAGAGACAATGCTTTTATCTCTTAGAACTGGAAGTGGCAAGTTGGAAATGGAAATGGCTAGAAAAGGAAAGAACAGGCTAAAGTAGAAACTCCCTTAGCAACTGTTGTGAAGGTTTTAACCGGTGGGATTAACTAATACCCTGCAGGCAGGGCAGGTCTCATGGTAGAAAGAAGATAGATCAAAGGTGGGGATCTTTCAGGCAAAACAATGATGATGTAAATAGGCCATAGTATCAGCCATGGAGGATGGAGCAGAGCAGGGGGGGATGGCTTAAGGCCTGACACAGATGTATAGATTTTAGAATAGCATTAACAGAAACTTGGGGAATAATCAAATCTGATATTTATTGCGTATAATCCAGGTAATTCTCACACTGTGCTCTGCTTCAGTACATCTTTAATGTCTCCAAGATGCTAAGTTTGTGTCCCAAAGTCCTCTGCCAGGATTTAATGACACCAGTTGCTCAACCACATTAGGAAGAGCTGCCATTTTTTATAATGTTTACTACAAACCAAACCTGAATTCATTAAACTTATAATAAACCGATGAGGGAACTACTACTATCCTTGTTTTACAATTGGGTAAGCATAGGCTTAAGAATCTTAATTTGCTTACAGTCATTCAGCTAGAAAGAGGCAGAGCCAGAATTAAGACAAACTATTGACTGATTTTGCAATAACAACAACAACAAAACTCATTTAACTACATTTAATCCAAGACTTCTCAAATCTGTTTGGCTAGAGAATTATTGCTTTATTTATTGCTTTAATAATAATCAGCAAGACTCTAGGCTAAGAGGGGTACAATTCCCACCACCAGAGTTCCGTATCCCGTCCCCTCCCCTGGAAGCTTTCATGTTCTTTATCCCCCTGGGAGTATGGACCCAGGATCATTATGCAGTACAAAGGTAGAAGGTCTGGCTTCTGTGATTGCTTCTCCACCGCTGACAACTCCAGAGTCACAGGGTCAGATTCTTTCCTTGATTCAGACGCTTCTCCCAATCCAGAGTCCATGCCTTTTCCAGTCTGTTTGCCCTGCTCCCTTAAAGACCTTATCTGTGGCTCATTTCTACCTAATAGAGTCTCCTGGGAACAAGGGCTAGATGTTAAAAAAATCATCCAAGTGAGCTCTGCTACTTTCAACAAAGCTTTATAATGTAACCAATTCCATATAGCACACTTGTAGTGTGCAGTGATGTGAAACAAATGATTTTTAGAATACAAAGTGACTTTTTATAGCCAATATCCAAGTAGAGAAGACAACATTTTTTGGGTGCTTTGAGTGACTAAAAATGCTGAGAACACTAGAGGTCTCTAGTATTATGAAGTCGTGAACTCAGAAGCAACTACTGAATAATTTTCTGAAGGCTGTGTGAAAGAACTGAGTTTAACATAAATCACCTTCAATTTCGCCACTTCTAAAATGGATAAAACCTAACATTTATTGGGTATTTATTCTGGATCAGGCACTTTGCCCTGGATTTATTTGGATTATCTTATTTCACAGCCACTTTATGAGATAGATACTGTTATTGTTCCCATCCCACAGAAAACCTAAGGCATTAGAAGTTTACGTAGGGAGTCAGGCACAGCGGTTTAAGTGCAGCGGGTTAAGCGCATGTGGTGCCAAGCGCAAATACCAGCATAAGGATCCTGGTTCGAGTCCTGCAGGGGAGTTGCTTCGGTCTGCAGGTGTCTTTCTTTCTCTCCCCCTCTCTGTCTTCCCCTCCTCTCTCCATTTCTCTCTGTCTTATCCAACTACAACAACAGTAATAACTGCAACAATAAAACAAGGGCAACAAGAGGAAAAATAAATAAATATTTTAAAATAAATTTAAAAATAAATTTAAAAAAGAAGCTAACGTAACTAGCCCAAGGCCACACATACATCTAGCAAGTGGAGGCACTAGGATATGAAGGGGGGAGGTGGGCCTAGCTTTTAAATGTCCCTAGCCATTTCAGAGGCTAATGGAGCAAAACCAAGTATGAGCCCCTATGTTCTAACAAAGAGATTATTTGTTTTTGCAAGCCCTCCGTTAAAAGTACATGACATCTACCAAATAGTTACTCTTGGGGAACCTTCAGAATCTGTCAACTGGAAATAAGATTCTAGAGGGGGAAAATTCTAAAACCTTTAATTGCCCCAAGATGACATGTTGCTTTGGCAGATCTGGCTCATCTTAAAAGGAAATGTTTTGGGAAGGTATAAGTGAGTAATATGGTATTAAAGAAAGACAACTGGAGCTCTCATGCTTATAAAAGCATAGTTATCATTTCTAGGCTTGCTGCAGACTATTTTGTAGTCTCTTACTCAGCTGGAGAAAGCCAGTACTAAACACACTTGGGTACACACTGCACTTCCCTTCCTTTCTCCACAAAACATCGTAGGGTTGGTTTTCAGTATTTTCAGCTACTCAAAAAGCTAAAAACTCTTTTTACCCTCTCTGGACACAGGGGCTGCAGGAGGCCACTTTATAATAACTCTAAAATAACTCATTTTGCATTAGCTGTTACAAATGTGCTAGATCGATTTGGTCACATCAAACGACATTCAGAGAGACTCCAGTAGTTTTCTGTTTTCTTAAAAACAACTGCTAGTCAATTTTCAAGAAGGTAAAAGATGATAACAGCAAAATTTATTTAGCAAGGCATGAGGTAGCCTTGAAGATTTGTACCTTAAAAAAAAAAAGTCTCTTAAATTGAGGCTGGACAGTGACTCACCTGGCTGAGTGTACGTGTTATCATGCATAAGGACTCAGGTTCAAGCCTCCAGTCCCCACCTACAAGGGAGAAAGTTTCATGAGCAGTAAAGCAGTGTTGCAGGTCTCTCTCTTTCTCCCCATCCCCCTCTCAATTTCTCTCTGTCCTATTAAACAAAATAAATAATTTTTTTAAAAGTTCTTAAGTCAAAAATATATAGACTATATAGTCCAGGGAGATAGAACAGCACAAGGTTAAGAAATGGTTCAATTGAGCAGGGGTAGATAACATAATGGTTATGCAAGCAGACTCTCATGCCTGAGGCTCCAAAGTCCCAGGTTCAATCCCCTGAACCACCAAAACCCAGAGCTGAGCAGTGCTCTGGTTAAAAAAAAAGAAAATGGTTCAATCACACAGCCCCCGGGGTCTATCCCCTCTTTAGATATATGACCTTTTGCATAATACACTTTCTCCCTGTACCTAGTTTTTTCCTATCTAATAGAGGTTGTTGGTTAGATCTAGTTCATAAGATTGCTTGCTGTGAAAACTATAAATTAATTACTTAGAAATCCCCAGGGGCAATGGCTTATAAGTGCTTGATAACTGTCAGCTATTAAAAGCAATAGGTGTCATTATAATTACCACACAAATGACTAGGCATGAACAAAGGAAGTTAAAGAAAGACAAGTTAAAGAAGTAAGTTAAGGCTGGGGAGACAGCCCAAAGGCTACGCAAAAGACTTCATGTCTGAGACTACTAGTTCCCAGGTTCAATTCCCAGCACCACCATAAACCAGAGCTGAGTGACAATACTCTAGTCTCTCTCTCTCTCTCCCCCTCCCCCTCCCCATTCCCCTCTCCGTCTCCCGGTGTCGGGCTGTGTCATGGAGAAGAGAGAGGGGAGATCCTGAGCAGAGAAGGAACACAAATCTTTATTTGCATGGGCACCTCAGAGTTGGGTGAGAGCGCAGTGGTTAGGACCACGAGGTGGTAGCAAAAATGGCCACCTCCTGGACCCCCTCCGTTGCATCTAATCACCAATCTGAAGAGGGGCGAGGGGCGGAAAGAGAAGCGTTTTATAGGGCAACAACCAGGAGTGACATGTCGGGACAGGATTGGTTGAAAAAGGCACTGCGTGAATATTTGCCTGAGGGCAAAGACTGCATCTGCATAATTCCCCAGCATCTCTCTCTCTCTCCCCCTCCCTTATTTGCCCCTCCCCTACCCCTCATAAAGTAAATAAAGTATATTTTAAAAGAAGGTAATTGAAACAAAACAAATCATGCAAAAGACAGTTTTTCTGGGTGGAGTGAGTGCCTCATGAGTGCACCTCAGATTTGAGCCCCAGAACTAAAGAGCTTTACTTACTACCATGTGCTAAGATACATGTTCTTTCTTCCTTTCTCTCTCCCTCTCTCTCTCTCTCTCTCTATCCAAAGGTAAAAGCAGACATTAGCTATGAGATCATGCATGTCCAAATTACTAGCTCAGCAAGAAAAAAAGATAATTATAGGCGTATTGCTCAAAGGTAATTAGTAAATATTGAATGAATGAAGAATGAACGGTGTTCAGACGAAAATACTTTCAGAAAAGTTGAATTTTTTTTCTTTTTTGCCTTCTGCAGGCTCCCTGACCTCCTCTAATAATTCATAAAAGAGATGTTATCAATCTCAATTCAGAATTTTTTTTTTTTTGCCTCCAGGGTTATCGCTGGGGCTCAGTGCCAGCATTAAGAATCCACTGCTCCTGGAAGCTACTTTTCCCATTTTGTCGCCCTTGTTATTGTTGTGGTAGCTGTTGTTGCTGTTGGATAAAACAGAAAGAGATCAAGAGAGGAGGGGAAGACAGAGAGGAGGGGAAGACAGAGAGGAGGAGAAAAAGATAGACACCTGCAGACCTGCTTCACCACTTGTGCCATGTGCACTTCACCTGCTGCACTACCACCCAGCCCCCAGTTTTTTGTTTGTTTGCTCGTTTGTTTCTCATGTAGCATTTCAGCTTTATGCAATAATTCCCCCCCAAAAAAACTAGGATATAAATAAAAAAGAAAAAAACTAGAATATAAAAGTACACAACTAATTTATAAACAAAAACTGAACTTTAAGTGACATTGATCTTATAATGAGGAAGAGATAGCTACCTTAAGCATAGCCTTTATTTTTTAAATTTTCTTCATATTTATTTATTTATTATTTATTTTTCGTTTTGTTGACCTTATTTTTTATTGTTGTAGTTATTATTGCTGTTGTCATTGTTGTTGTTTTTATTTATTTATTTATTTATTATTTATTCCCTTTTGTTACCCTTGTTTTTTTTTTTGATTGTTGTAGTTACTATTGTTGTTGATGTCGTCATTGTTGGATAGGACAGAGAGAAATGGAGGGAGGAGGGGAAGACAGAGAGGGAGAGAGAAAGATAGACACCTACAGACCTACTTCACTGCATGTGAAGCGACTCCCTTGCAGGTGGGGAGCCAGGGCTTCGAACCGGCATCCTTACACCGGTCCTTGCATGTCGTGCCATGTGTGCTTAACCCACTGCGCTACCACCTGACTCCCAAGCATACCCTTTATTTTTAAATGTGTGATTTGAAGTGCATCAGTGTCATATGAAAGTAATTTTATTGTCTGAAATACATTTTGTGTTACATAGTGTATTTTAAATAAATATCCTTCATTTAAACAAATGAATCACTAATATAAAAATATATAGACAAAAAGTAACAATAAAGGGTAAAGAAGTGTTCTGAGCAAGGAAGTAGAAAGGGAAAGTCAGAAATATTTGGTTATTTTCCTGTTACAGGAGAGGTATCATCATTCCATGTTCCCTCTATTCAGTGATGTACCTTCAGAAATTACTTTAGGCTTCTTTCCATTTTTGAACCAGGAGCAAACTCACAAACACATTCGACAACAATATGTCCCTCTTGCGCAAATGTGTCTTCTAGGCCACATACATAATTAAAATCCTGTTGACTCAGGAATAACATCTCAGAACTGAATGTCCAAACTCTGTAAATTGCTTCCTTTTCTAACCAGACAGCATAGCTGCCAAGACCTTCTGGGCCCTCTGCCTCTTTTTTTCTTTTCCATGTATAATTATTATACATTATAGAACATATATTTGATTTACCGAAGTCTGGCAGAAAAACGTTCCTCTGACTACTTGTTTGATTTTTGTTGTGTATACATGACCAGAAACAGTGTATCAAACTCACGAAAGGAAAAAGAAAAAGAGAAAAAAAAAATAGGTGGCGTGAGAATGGGTGTGCTTTAGCAACTGTTTTCTTTCACAGAAATGAAATAAAAGTCTTCAATCAAAGCTACAAATATACAGTGCTTTGTAAAGCAAAATTCATTTAAGGTGAAGAAAATACTTTTAAAATGAATGATGTCATGTTATAACACAAACTCCCTAATTTCCAGTATTTGAAATGAGGACATAGACTTCATAATGACTTGGAAAGAAATGTATATATATTAATATATTAGGCATAAAATAAAATAAAGCAATTTGGCATTCCTTCACCTTTGGGCAACAGCAGATTTAAAGCAGACATGAAAATCTATCCTATTTTTAAAGACCTCTAGAGAAAAAAGTTGCACAACGTGTCTTCAGAAGTGGTTCCAATATTCCTTCTAGTCATAAAACTCGTAGATTCTAACCTAAATCCCTCATGCTCTAGTTTCAACCTATTTCCTTTTGCTCTACCTGAGTAGAGCTGAAGAACAGTTGCTCACTGACCAAACCAACACTTTGAGAATATTCCCAGTACTGTGTATTTTTTAAGTTATGGAAATTAAACACACAGCCTGCAGTTGCCTGGATTACTTCTATTCCTTTAAAAATATTTAGCTGTGATATTGGCTGTTTTTCAGTTTCCTGAAAGTTCTGCACTCTTTCACATATTTTCAAAAAGGCCTACCCATTTTGTAAAGATTTGAGTCAGTTATTTTAGTACACCTATTGGGGATCTATAAGTAGTCATAGATTTTAGTAAGCTGTAGGTATATTTTACTAGATAGTTACATATTAACTAATCTCCAAAATGCCAGGACCATCAAATGTTATTGTGCATCAGAAAATTAGGAAAACTTTTAAGAAAACAAAATTATTAAGTCTCGAGTCAGAAGCAATAAGGGGTTCTAGGATCTTTAAGTTGTTATTAAAAAGTCGTAATTCACCTTCTTTAACAAGAGTACTGTCTAAAAAAATTATCAGGTTTATTATAGAAATTGAAATAGAATCAAAAGCTTAAGACAAGCCAAAGAAGAAAGAAGATGAAGGAGGAGGAGGAGGAAGACGAGGAGGAGGAGAAGGAGAAGAAGAAAGAAAGAAGGAAAGAAAGAAAGAAAGAAAGAATAACAATACGAAAAGGAAAAGTGTGCTCTTATTCTTTTTTGGAAAAGTCCGATTCTGCTTTTACACTTAAGACTGACCCATTAGCAGAGGCAGGTATTTGAACATGGACATCACAATCTCCACTAGCACGAAAATCAAAGCCAAACCTCACCCATGCCTACAAGCTTCCCACACTAGGACTGAAGTCTTTGCCAACAGACTATTGGTGTAGAATACATTATCACATGAAAATGTGATTATGGCAAATGCTAGACTACTGCTGTCTGCAAGTATATAATGCATTCAACATATGGTATACAGTAACTTTTTCAAAATTTAAGCTAGTCTCAGCTGATACGAGCTCACTAGAGGATCTGTAATGACAAGGCAAAGAAAGAACAAATCACTGTATTAAATAACATGGAAATAGAAACAGACACATATTGGGAAGAACTAAGGAGAAGTTGGAAGTTCACATGTGAGTGGCAAGAGTATCTTTTCCAGGAAATTTTCAGGTAAACTGGCGTAAGTTTGTGCTTAGATCCCAAACCATATGTTAGTAATATTACTATTAATTGTTGATTATCCTAAAGGGGGAGTGGGGACACCTGGAAGCAGGCCCAATGGTCTGACCACGTGGGCTTGCTTGCTTGCATTTCTTTCTCAGTGCTGGGTTTTTGTAAGGCAATGCCTCCAGTAGTCCATACCCCACATTTTCCCTCAGGCATACCAGCGAGATGGGGTGGGGGTGGGGCATGCTCAAAGCTACTGCAGCAGCCACAGAAATGCAGGTCAAAATGAAAGGGTTGGGGCAGAGGGTAGATAGCATAATGGTTATGCAAACAGACTCTCATGTCTGGGGCTCCAAAGTTCCAGGTTCATTGTAATGTGAGCGTTTAACCAGGTACACACTGCCTGGCCCTTAAAGTTTCAGGTTCAATCCCCCGTACCACCATAAGCCAGAGCTGAACAGTGCTCTAGTAAAAAAAAAAAAAAAAAAAAAAGAGAAAAGAAAAGAAAAAAAAGAAAAGGTTTGGAAATTGCTATAAATGAAAAGAAGCAAAATTAGCAAATTGTCCCTATAGTAGAAGGAGATGATGGCTTGGCTGAGGGTGACATGTACTGATAGTTACCTTGGGGAGAAATGTGAAAATAAACCCTAATGATAGCAAAAGTCCTGTGAATCAACACATCCTCAATGAAGTAATACTGGAGTTGAAAAAAAAAAAAAAGTGGGCCTGGCCTTTGAGCACCAGATTAAGCCACATAGTGCCAAGCTGAAGGATCCCTGTTTGAGCCCCTGGCTCTCTAGTCGCAGGGAGGGTGGTCATTTGCAAGCGATGAAGCAAGTCTGCTGGAGTCTATTTTTCTCTCCCCCTCTCTGTCTTCCCCTCCTCTCTCTATTTCTCTCTGTCCTGTCCAACAACAACAATAATAGCAGCAACAGTAACAGTGAAAAAAGATGGCCGCCAGGAAAAGTGGATTCATAGCACCAAGCCTCCGTGATAATCCTGGAGGAAAAAAGAAAAACAATAACAAAAAGTGGAGCTGGGTTGTGGTGTACCTTCTAAAACACACTCAGTACTATCTGCAAAGACCCAGGTTCAAACACTCTCTCCTCATTTGTGGGGTGGGGGAAGGGGGGAGGTTTAACAAGTGGTGGGCAGTACTGTAGGGGGTTTTCCTTCTGCTTCTCTCACCCTCTATCAAAATAGAAAGGAGGAAGGAAGGAAGGAAGGAAGGAAGGAAGGAAGGAAGGAAGGAAGGAAGGAAGGAAGGAAGGAAGGAGCAACTGGGATACTGGAATCCTGCAGGCACTGAGCTCCAACGATAACCCTGTTAGCAATAAATCAGTAAATAAATAAATGTATGGAGACCAAAAATACCAAGTGATATTCAAAGATAACTCAGATGTGCAAAGAAAAGCATCTCTTGTGATTCTCTTTGCAGATTCCAGCTAGACAATACACTATTATTGCATTAAGATGTTTATGCCAATTTGTCCATAAATGTGTGTCTGTGGTCTCAATTACTCTAAGCTCTGTTGATTAGCTATTTTTTTTCCTCTTTGTCATAGTCCTTTTCTATGACAAAGAAACATCATTAAGCTTTCAAATCTTTCTTTCTCTGCTTCCTGCTTACTTTTTAACGAGCTGTTCACATATTTTGCTTTTCTCTAATTTTTATCCTTCTTTCTTTTTCCTGCATATTCCTTTCTTGTAAAATTTTTATCTGCACCCATGAGTTTAATTATCACCTAGATGCAAATAAACCTAAAATTACATCTCTCGTCCCATCTCTTTCCAAAAATGAAATTACAGGCTTCAAAGTGCTCCCAGATGTTTTCATTTGAAGTAAGATTCAATGTGTCCCAAATCAAAAATATCAGTCTTATTTCCGATGTGCACTGCTTCTCCACGTCATCTACTTGTATTAATAGACCAGTACCCTCCGCTCTATCATAACTACCTATGCTGTGCCCTGTTGGTTAGTAAATTCTGTTGATAACATCTCTATGACAAGGCATATCTTAAAGATATATCTCATTATCTCTCTCCTAGATGAACTTTATTCTAAGAGTGTCCTTGGTGTCCTCAAACTAATGATTGAGCACTGATGGTGCTTTTGTTATCACAGTTTATCAAAACCATCATCATTAACTCTCCTTAATGAAACTTCTATGTTTCTTCATTATCAAACTCAGTTCAACTCTTTTACACAAAAAGCAAGCTTACTTATTAGCACATTATGTGGTCCACGCTTTGCATATTTCATTTTATTTTTCCAAATGGCATTAGATACTAGAGTTAGAAAAAAAATTAAAATATTTCCATTGATTTATCAAAGTGATTCGACAACTTCTCCTTAGGAAGTTAAATAAATAGGACACTAAATATTACCTGTAATACTTTTCTTGATTTGAAAACTATGAGAATGAAAACAAGCCCATGAATTTTATAATGAGATACATTTTTATATTATCTTACACCGATTCCATGCTTTTTCTAATGTACTGTGGCCTATGGCACAACGTTTTTGTTTCGTTTCTAGTATATACATTGCTGAAGGAAGCAGTGGATGGTGGTTAAACTTATTTATCTTCTCTTTATCTTTTCTTACATATACCCACTTTTTTTTTCTTGTAGCAGGAATATGTGGGTTTTTCATTACACAGGTGCAATCACTGATATGGTTCAAAGTCTGGCTCAGACACTCTCTCCTTTGTTAACTTTTCCTGAGTCCTAAAATGAAAATCACCCCTGAGTCAGCTGAAATATCATCTATTTTGCATTCTTATATGGAACTACTCTTTGTAGCTGGTAATTGGGTTCTATATATGTTTCCTCTCCTCACTAGAATGTTTCTTTAAGATCTAGTCTTGTCAATGTGGGGGTATAATTGGCATTATGACATTAAGTGATTTCACTTTGGTGGTTGGTGTAGTGTGAAACTATACCCCTGAAATCTTATAGTTTTGTAAACCAGTATCAAATCATTAGTAAAGAAAAGGGAATTAAAATTATAGGGTTTCAAGTGTACAGCACGATGACTTGGTATTTGTATATATTGAAAAAATGATCACCACAGTAAGTCTAGTTAAAAACTCGCCCCATAGTTACAAATTACTTGCTTATGATGATAATTTAAAAAAAAATTTTTATTAGTGGTTTAATAATGATTAACAAGACTAAGATAACAGGGTTACAATTTCATACAGTTCCCACCATCAGAGCTCTGTGTCCCATCCCCTCCACTGGAAGCTTCCCTATTCTTTATCCCTCTGAGAATTTGGACCAAAATTCTTTATGGAGTGCAGAAGGTGAAAGTTCTGGCTTTTGTAATTGCTTCTCTGCTGGACATAGACATTAGCAGGTTGATTTATACCCCCACCCTGTTTCTTTTCTTTCTTTTTCTTTTTTCTTTATTGGGTAATTAATGGTTTACAGTTGACAGTAAAATGCAGTAGTTGGTACATTTCTTAGTTTTCCACAATCACACTCTAGCCCCTCACCTAGACCCTCCTCCACTATCGTATTCCAGGACCTGAACACTACCCCCATCCCAGAGTCCTTTACTTCGATGCAATATAAGTCAAGTTCTGCTTTGTGTTTTCCCTTATGTTCTCACTTTTCAATTTTTTTTTTGCCTCCAGGGTTATTGCTGGGGCTCAGTGCCTGCATCACAAATCCACTACTCTTGGAGGTCATTTTTTCCCCTTCTGTTGCCCTTGTTGTTGTAACCTTGTTGTGGTTGTTATTGTTATTGCTGATGTTGTTCGTTGTTGGATAGGAGAAAGAGAAATGGAGAGAGGAGGGGAAGACAGAGAGGAGGAGAGAAAGACAGACACCTGCAGACCTGCTTCACTGCCTGTGATGCGAATCCACTGCAAGTGGGTAGCCTGGCACTCGAACTGGGATACTTACACCAGTCCTTGTGCTTTGCGCCACGTGGGCTCAACCCGCTGCGCTACTGCCTGACCCCCTCACTTTTCAATTTTTAAGGCCATGCTTCTTACCAAATTTCAAGTATGCAATACAGTATTAACTATAGTCACCATGTTTCACATTACATCCCCATAACTTTACTTACTCTTTATTTCTTATTGAGAGGTTAGTGGATCACAGTACAGTTATTGGCACATGGGTACAACTTCTCATTTCACTCAAATAGGTATCTGCAAAATACTCTCACCCCTCAAATTATGTCTATCATCATGTACCAGGACCTGAAAGCCACCCCCGTCCCTCCCCCGTCCTCCTCCTCAGAATCCTTTACAATATACCAACCCACTCCAAGCTTTACTTGTGTTTCCCTATTCTGTTCTTGTTTCTTCAATTCTGCCCAAGAGTGAAATTATCCCGAATTCATTCTCTTTTTGGCTTATCTCATTTAAGATAATTCCTTCAAGCTCCATCCATCATGCAGTGAAGAAGGTGCATCATTCTTCATTATTAATACTTCATCATTCTTAATAGCTGAGCATTATTCCATTGTGTATATATACCACAAGTTTCTTAGTATTCATCTATTGTTGGACATCTAGGTTGATTCCAAGTTGGGCTATTACAAATTGTGCTGCTATGAACATAGATACACACACATCTCTGGCATTATGCTATTCCACTGCAGAATACTGTGCCCCAGTATGGTTCCGTAGCCCCCATGTCCACTTGGTCAATTCCAAATTATATTCCTCCATGAGGATCATTTCTGGAACCATCCGTTCCACCCCAGTTCCATGGCTGCCAGTTCTTAGCAACATCGCCCCGCCAGATATTCGTCGGGATGCGGCATCATCTAAGTTTATTTCCCACGTCTACGCTCGACCGGACCTGCCAATATACGCGGATATCTTCGCCCACCCTGTCCAACGCTTGACATCTCGTCATCCAATCTGGTCCCCTACGCCTACACTGAACTTCTCTGTTCCAGACTCTTGGAAACAGAGTTGGCAGTCAGCTGAGGTAAAGAACAAACACCTCATCACAGACCCCTGCAAGCGTCAACCCGGCTTTGACCTAGCACGTTATGATTGGGCCCTCCTCAATCGCTATCGAACAGGCCATGGCCGGTGCGCCACTATGTTCCATCGCTGGGGAGCCAGAGACAACCCGAACTGCCCCTGCGGCTCCAGACAATGACCCACATAGTCAACGACTGCCACCTCTCCAGATTCAAAGGAGGTCTTGAAACTTTACATCAGGTTCAACCTGCCGCTGTTGACTGGCTACGGAAGAAGGGCAAACGCTAGAAGAACAGATCTCTTTAGATAGGTGTGTTTGTTCCTTAGGATATATTCCCAGGAGAGGAGTTGCTGGGTCATAGAGTAGGTCTATTTCTAGCCTCCTGAGAGCTCTCCAGACTGCTCTCCATGGATTGTTTCCATAACTTGTCTATTATAAATACAACTATAATAATCATGCAAATACATATTTACATGTAAATTTTTAAAAGTTAGGTTTTTTTTTTTCTTTTCTCAAGATAAATATCCAGAAGTGGGACTACTGTATTATATGGTAATTCTATTTTTTTTTTATTGTCACCAGAGTTATCTCTGGGGCTCGGTGCCAGCACTATAAATCTACCACTTCCCATGGCCATTTGTTCCTCTTGTCCCCCTCTATTTTTATTGGCTAGGAGAGAGAAAAATTAAGAAGGGAAAGAAATATAGAGAGGGAGAGAGAAAGTTAGACACCTGCAGACCTGCTTCACTACTTGTGGACCATACCAGTTGTAGGTCAGGAGCAGGGGTCCAAGGCCAGGTACTTGTGTGTGGTAATATGTGCTCTTAATGTGGTGTGTCACTGCTCTGTTGCCCTGACGCCCTATTTTTAACTTCTTGAGGGACCTCAGACTGTCTTTCATAGTGGCTACACCAGTTTACATTCCCAGCAACAGTGTATAAGAGGTCTCTTTTTGCCCCTTTCTTGCCAGCACATGGTATCTACATTCTTTTTTATTGTAAGTAGTCATTCTAGCAGAAGTGATGTGATAGCTCTTGTGACTTTTATTTGCATTTCCCCGATGATTAGTGATGTGCAATATTTTCCATGAACCTATTAGTCGTCAGTACACCTCCTTTGGAAAAATATGTATTCAGAACTTCTCTTTGCCTATCAGATAGTTTTTTTTTCTAGTACAAGTTCTTATATTTTGAATTTTAACCCCAAATCAGAAATAAAAAATGCACGTTTTGTCCTACATAATATGTTACCTTTCCTTTGTTGATGATTTATTTTGCTCTGCAGATGCCTGTTAATTTCACTGCCTTCGCTTTTGAAGTCTGAATTAATTTATCACCAAAAACCAGCATCAAGGAGCTTAACCATGACTTCTTGAAAATTTATAGTTTTAAGTCTTACATTCAAGTCTTGTGTTCATTTTGAGTTGATTTTTCAGTATGAAATAATGGCCCAGTTGCGGTCTTTGAATAAGGCTCTCTGACTTATCCAGCATCTTTTATAGAAGAGACTGCACGCTTGCTTCACTGTATGCACCTGCTCTTACTGCAAATTAATTTAAAAAATTATAAATCATACTCCCAGAGAGATAGAGAATGGGAAGGCTATCAGGGGAGGGGATGGGATATGGAGATCGGGTTATGGGAATTGTGCAGAATTGTACCCCTCTTATTCTATGGTTTTGTTAATGTCTCCTTTCTTAAATAAAAATAAATAAATAAATAGAAAAATAAATAAATAAATAAAAATTATAAATCTTGAAAACAAGGAGATGAATTTTTATGTGTTTTTACATTGAATCAATGCTCTTTTCAAAACACTATGTCCCCTTCTACTTTGGCCAGGGGTTCAACTTTTTTGCTATATGTGCTACTGAAGCAAGCTCTGTGTAGATTTATCTATGTATCAATACATACATTCCTGGGCTCTGTGTTCTGTTTTTTTATGTGTTTGTCTTTATGCCAATAGTGAATTATCTTTATTACCAATCAGCATCATGTCTCCAGGTTTGTTGTTTCTTCTCTATTCATGGTCTTTTGTGGTTCTATACAGATTTTAAGCATTGTTTGTTTTATTTCTATGGAAGATGCCAACATAAATGGAAAATGTCACTTGTATTAAGATACTGCATCAAATGTGTTGATCACTTTGTGTAATGTGAATACTGTATGTATTTATGTTTGTATGTCTATATTGAAAAGGAGAGAGGCTGGAGATCATCACTTCTACATAGTTAGTGTTGGGGATTACCCCAGGTCTTATACCTCTACTTTCTGAGCCACCTCCTTGGTTGCTAAGTAATATGGGCCATATTAAATGTTTCTATTTTTCCAAGATGAATTTTATTTATTACATATGAGCAACAGTGAAAAAGAGAGAAATGAGCCAGGGCACCATTCTAGTACATGTGTCCTGAGCGTGGCTGAACCAGGAGCATTGTGCATCAAGTCTGAATGTCTACCAGGTGAACTATTTCCCTGACTGCAATATTAATGCTTTTACTCCATAAGTGTAGCATATTTTTTTCATTTAAACTGGGGAGATACCATTGCTGGGGAGAATACAAAGAAGCCTTTCATGCCCGAGGCACCAAAGGTCCCAGAGTCAACCCCAAGCAATACCATAAACCAAAGCTGAGCACTACTCTCATTAAAAACAAACATTATATAGATATAATTCTTTAATTTATTCCATCACATCTTCTAGTCTTTATTGCATATGACTTTCACTTTCTTGATTAAATCTATTCCTTGGAGTTATTCTTGTTGACACAATTATAAATGGGATGGTTTTCTTAATTTCGCCTTTTGATTATTCCTTATCAGTATAGAGAAAATCAACACATTTAAAAAAATTTTTAAATTATCTTTATTGGACAGAGACAGTGAGAAATTGAAAGGGTAGGGGAGATAGAGAGGGAGAGAGAGACACCTGCAGCACTGCCTCACCACTTGCAAAGCTTTCCCCCTGCAGGTGAAAATCAACACATTTATGTATGTCTGTTTTGCATCCTATAATTTTGCTGTATTTGTTTATTAGTTCTAACAGTTATTTTTATGGAGTCTATACACTTGCGTCCACTTATGTATATATACGTACATATACATATACCTTATATCAAATTGTATCAAGTTTATATCAAGTGATATTCAAATTGTATCAAGTTTACCTGTTCCTGATCAATTTAGGTGCCTAAGACTTCTAACACTGTGTTGAATGAAAGTTACAGAAGTGGACATTCCTCTTAAGGCTGGTCTTAGAAGAAAAGATATTTAGCCTTTTTTTATACCTACCATACCATTGATATGAGCTTAGATGTGGGCTATAACTCATATATCATTACAGAACTACCCTTAATCCTTCCTTCTGTCTCCACTCTCAGGCATAGCAGCTTCTTGATTTGAATATTATCAAAAATATTTAAATCAGGGAGTCAGGCAGTAGCACAGCGGGTTAAGCGCAGGTGGCGCTAAGCACAAGGACCAGCGGAAGGATCCCGGTTCGAGCCCCCGGCTCCCCACCTTCAGGGGAGTCACTTCACAGGCGGTGAAGCAGGTCTGCAGGTGTCTGTCTTTCTCTCCCCCTCTCTGTCTTCCCCTCCTCTCTCCATTTCTCTCTGTTCTATCCAACAACAATGACATCAATAATAACTACAACAATAAAAAAAACAAGGGCAACAAAAAGAATAAATAAATTAATTAATTAAAAAAATATTTAAATCAAGTAGGTTACTGATGAGAACACATTTTCGCCAGCATTTACTAAGCCTGCTGGCCCTTGAGGTTTTTGTCACTATTCAGCCACTGGCTGAGATGTATTCTTTAAAGGAAAGTTATTTCTGTACATTCAAATCACAGCTCCACTAGTCTACACAGACGCACTTTTCCTAAGTGACAGCTTTTTTTATTTTTCCAAGGTTAAAGGTGTTTTTTTTTAAAGGAGGTTCTCTAGTGCCTACACTAAACCTTCCTTTTAAAAATAAAAAATTATTCTAAATGACAAACAATATAAATGCCCTCTGTGCTAAAGTGGACCTTTGGTCATTTTTTTCTTGCTATTGGCTGGATGAAAAACTATTGTAGGAACTCAAAATATTTTTTAGTCTTGGCCTTTGGCCTGGTATTTCAAAAGGAAAGGTTGTATTTATTAAAAGGGGGGGAGTGCAGGTGGTAGCGCAGCACATTAAGCGCACATGCTGTGAAGCACAAGAACCAGCACAAGGATCAGAGTTCAAGCCCCCAGCTCCCTACCTGCGGGAGGCGGGGGTTTGTTTCAGAAGCGTTGAAGCGGGTCTGAGGGTGTCTATCTTTCTCTCCCCCTCTCTGTCTTCCCCTTCTCTCCAATTTCTCTCTGTCCTATCCAATAATGACAACATTGACAACAATAGCAACAAGAGCAACAAAAATGGAAAAAAAATAGTCTCCAGGAACAAAAACAAAAGTGCTTTATTTATATCTTTCAACCACCAAGTTGCAGATGTTATCATGATTCCATCCTGATTTCTCTGGGAAGATGACCTCACCAGTGTATCTTAGAACCACACCTTTCCAGAGCCCTACTCTACTAGGGAAAGACAGAAATAAGCTGGGGGTATGGATTGACCTTCTAACACCCATGTCGAGAGGAGAAGCAATTACAGAAGCCAGACATTCCACCTTCTGCATCCCCCTAAAGAATTTTGATCTATATTCCCAGTGGGGGAGAAATGATAGAGGGAAGGTGACAAGAGGGCTCTGAACTCCAACTCCTCAGGACTCCGAGAGAGAAGGGGGAAAATGGAGGGACATTTGCAAGTAGTAATAGGTGTGGGTATGACTTGGAAAAAAAGAGAAAATGGGATCCTGGGAAAAAATGTCTATACAAATATAGACAGATAGTTGCAGGAAGAATAGTTAACCCATATCTGCAAACTTGAGAGAACTGCTGTAGCTTCCAGTGGAGGCAATGGGGACACAGAGCTCTGAGGGGGGAATGGTGCAGAATTATATCACTTTTATCTTTTTTTAAAATTTATTTTCCCTTTTGTTGCCCTTGTTGACTTTTTATTGTTGTTGTAGTTATTATTGTTGTTATTGATGTCATCGTTGTTGTATAGGACAGAGAGAAATGGAAAGAGGAGGGGAAGGCAGGGAGGGGGAGAGAAAGACAGACACCTGCATACCTGCTTCACCTCCCGTGAAGCGACTCTCCTGCAGGTGGGGAGCTGGGGGCTTGAACCGGGATCCTTACAACGTGCACTTAACCCACTGTGCTACCACCGGACTCCCATACCACTGTTATCTTATAATTTTGTAAATAGCTATTCAATCACTAATAAAATGAAAATATAATAGTAATAAAATAAAATCTAAAACATGAAAAATGTGCTTCACAGGCATCTGTTTATATTTTCGTGCCACTACAGACATTAGTAAATGGCACCACATACATTTGTGTCGCTCACTTGTTCACGCTTTCTAGGGTAGAGCAGAATGCTATGATGATGTACTTGGATGGTTCTTCAGCTGAGTGGTACACTTTGCAAACACGTTTAGATGACTGTCCTTGACTAGGAGTATGCATCCACCTGCCAACACCCATGTTCAGCAAAAAAGCAATTACAGAAGTCAGATCTTCCACCTTCTGTACCCCATAATGATCCTGGGTCCATACTCCCAGACTGATAAAGAATAGGGAAGCTTTCAAGGAAGGGAAGGGGATACAGGACTCTGGTGGTGGGGACTGTGTGGAACTGTACCCCTCTTATCCTGTGGTCTTACCGATATTTTCATTTTATAAATAAATTTAAAAATAAATAAATAAATAAATACTTGTCCTCATGTAACCTTCAGAATATCCCTTTGATGTAGGTGTTAATAGATACATTTTACAGATAAAAAAAAAAAAACTGAGTATCAGAATCATTCAAGAACCTTTTTAGGGCAGGGATAAGTAGCATAATGATTATGCCAAGAACCTTTTCACCTAAATTTATGTTAATTAATATAGAGTAAACTAGGACTGGAATACAGGTGACCTTATTCCAGAGCTTGAACATTGTCCAGAATACTAGGGATCACTTCTGAGAAACTGATGTTTTAGTTGTGACATCATTCATGGAAGACTCTAGAAAACGATTCTTATGATTTTTGAAAAATGCCCAACAGTGAATATCCTCAAATCTTTTTTTTTTAATTAGGTGATTCATAATTTACAGCAAATATAGTTTTTTGTACACGGTTAAAATTTCTCAATTTTCTGCAAACCAATATGAAGCCCAGCCTAGGTCCTCCCCTCCTCCATCATTATCCACCAGGACCTGAACACCTCCCTCCACCCCCGGAGACCTTTCCTTTGGTGCAATACTCCAAACTCAGTCCAAGTTCTTCTTTGTGTTTCCTCTGTCTGTTCTTATTTCTCAACTCATGTCCATGAGTGAGACCACCCCAGAGCACATTTTGCAGGACTAGATGTGACTTTAAAAAGTGTTGCCTCAGCCTATGACTGCCTAAAGTCTGAGGAAATCACATTTCTCAAACCTCCTCTCTAAGTTCTCCTGTTTCCAGCTGTCAGGCTTAGAATACCCGTCAGAAAAAATAGGGTGTTTATGTTACCTCATACTTTAATTTCTGAAAATATTCTAACATCATAAATTTAGGGAAATGTTGAGAGGTGAGCATTGGAAGACTAGATCAATAGCTTCCCAGTCGTTTTAAGGAAATAGCCCTTAGTTTATCCATATTGTCAACCAACATATTGACGTAACAACAGTCAGCCACAGGCAGGGAAAAGTGATGGCACCAATACTCAGACCCGCCCCCTGTATAGCCCAAAGCACTTACATACATACACCTAGCTGTCACCATTCATTCCTTTTCCACCATGACTGGTATTGTAATTTGGCAAATAATTGTTCAAGCTGAAATGGGGAAATACAGGTTTTAGTGATACCAAAGAGCTATTTTAGCCGGAGTTACGTTGGTTTGATTATACTGGGTAATTCCACAACATTTTGCAAAAGTTCAGTCTGCACAAAAGTCTGAGATATGGACATAATTATCTTTTTTTTTCATCTTAATTATTTCTTTTTTTTTAATTTAAGAAAGGATTAATTAACAAAACCATAGGGTAGGAGGGGTACAACTCCACACAATTCCCACCACCCAATCTCCATATATCCCACCCCCTCCCCTGATAGCTTTCCCATTCTCTATCCCTCTGGGAGCATGGACCCAGGGTCGTTGTGGGTTGCAGAAAGTGGAAGGTCTGGCTTCTGTAATTGCTTCCCCGCTGAACATGGGCATTGACTGGTCGGTCCATACTCCCAGTCTGCCTCTCTCTTTCCCTAGTAGAGTAGGTCTCTGGGGAAGCGGAGCTCCAGGACACACTGGTGGGGTCTTCAGTTTAGGGAAGCCTGGCCAGCATCCTGATGGCATCTGGAACCTGGTGACTGAAAAGAGAGTTAACATACGAAGCCAAACAAATTGTTGAGCAATCATGGACCCAAAGCTTGGAATAGTGGAGAGGAAGTGTTAGGGAGGTACTCACTGCAAACTCTAGTGTACTTCTGCTTTCAGGTGTATATTTTGCAGTAGTTTATAGATACGTGTGAAAATATGCTCTCTCTCACCGAAACTGGTGTATATCTAGGTTTTGGGACTTTGTTAGAAAGTGAACCACCTGAGATGAAATTTGAGTATACTATGAAAGGAAAGGTCTCACCCGAGTAATGAAGCTGAAGGGTTGTCATTCCACATGTGAAGTCTCTGGACACAGTCTGAGGTAAAGCATGTTGAGGTGGCAATTGTTGCGTTGGTTAGGTTGTGATCAGCGGATGCAATATTATTTTATATGGATTGGGAGAGGCATACGGGAAAGTGGACCCTATCCAAGGGTTCCAGGACTGGGGGAAATCGGGGCTCTATAGTGGAGATGTGAGGTTCCTGCTGTCTTAGGGTTCAAAAAGACAATCGATAGTTAATGTTATTATCATATTATTTGGTAATTGGGTTAACTTTGAAAAGTCCTTTTGTTATGGTTTGCTGTACAGTACCCAGTATCTTGTATATAGCTGTGCTATTGGATGCTTCTGATCTACTTGGTCTAGGCTTTTGAGAGTCTGCATATCAAATACACAGCCTATATATTAAAAAGATTCAGTTTGTGTTTTTAAAAACTTTGTATCTTTTTTATTTAACTATTGAGAATGTTGAGGCTCTGTAAGATTACATACCTCAGCCAAGATCACACCACTAGAATGTGGAGTCTGTATTCAAATTCTATCTTTCTTCAAAGTCTACATTGTTAAAGATTCCACATTATGTTTTATATGATATTAGAAACGGAGATGAAGTTCATGATACTATATCATAGAGTATTGGTATGCTTCTAGTTCTGCTTCTGGGAACCCTTCTGTTACATTGCTTGATGTTGTGGTCCCTATCTAAAGGGGGAAAGCTTTGCAAGTGGTAAAGCCATGCTGCAGGTGTCCCTTATTCTTTCTCTGTCTCTATTTCCCCCATCCTATGATTTCTATCTAATAAATAAAGATAATAAAAAAATTAAAAAAAATTACATACATGAAATGCATTTGTGTCCACATTCTTTTTTGCCTACAGGATTATTGCTGGGGCTCAGTGCTGGCACTATGAATCCACTGCTCCTGTGACCATTTTTTAATTTTTTTTTATAGGACAGAATGAAATTGAGAGAGGAAAGGGGTCTAGAAAGACAGACACCTACAGACCAGCTTCATCACTTGCAAGGCATTCCCCCTGCAAGTGGGGAGCCAGGGGCTCAAACTGGGATCCTTACACAGGTCCTTGTGTTTCATACTATGTATGCCTAACCTGGTGAACCACCACCCAGAACCCGGTGTTCACATCCAAAAGAACAGCAAAATGAACAACTTCAGTGTTGTCCTATAACTGTCTCTAGGAATTTCCCCCGCTGCAATGGATATCTATCTGCTCAAGCTCACAATAATGAGATTTTTTTTTCTTCATTCAAATACCTCAAAATCCTCTCTGTAGTACAATGTCATCAGCCAGGAGTGAGAAAATTTCTACCCACCCACTCACTCATCAAGGACTACAAGACCCAATGCACATTCTGCAAATTTCAGGATGGAACACGAGTCCTTCCGACTACCTGGGCACAGTAGCCGACTATCAAGAGACTGCCTGTGGCCTCCACATATTGCCACACTATTTACACAGCTGATGGAAGTTTGCCCTGGCTGAGGAATTTGGCTCCAGAGGATTCCCCTTAGAATTCCCCAAGGGTCCCTTCACCCGCTCAGATGCCTGTGGAGACAGAAACAGTGAGGCTCCTTTCCTAACTTCCTCCCTGCTCTCTATAACTCTACACATTTATTTTAAAGTGTGGGGTCGGGGAAAAGCTGGGGGAGTTACAAAACCTGGTATTATATGAGATATTTAAAAACATATATTTTAAGTAAAATCAACAACCCCCTTCTGCCACTCAAACACATTCCTCTGCTTCGTTCAACAGCCTAAACTCTGCCCTTCATATTTGTGGGCATAAAGCCCAGATGGGACTTGACTCCCAACAACGAAAAAAAAAAAGGAAGAAAGAAAATGAAAAAAGACCTTCCTAAGGAAGAGAGAGGGAAATTCAGAAAAATCGACCAGCTCTCAAAGAGCAGAGGAGAAAATCAGAAAAGCAGAGTCTTAGCATTCTTCTTCTTCAATCCCTTATAACATGGCTAATAGTATGGAAGAAGAAAATACAGGACACACGATTTTATCGTGACAGGGAGACACAGTGGTGTGATAAGAAAAGAGGGAGTCATTTCCTGTAGTCCTTTTCATGTTTTTTCAAGATCGGGATCAATCTTTCCTCTTTCAGTTATTAAAATATGTCAGAAGCCAGAGGCGAGGCGGCAGTGAGCTATTCATTTCTCCAGCTCTACCAGCTAAATGGGTTGCAGCCACAGTCCTGTTCTGCCAGCAGTGGGGCCTGCTGTTCCTAACTGTGAATGACCTCTTTCACTAGGAAAATTGGTCCAGGAACAACTCTCCATTCCAGAAAGGGGGTGTCTTTGAGATGTGAATGCTTACCCAAAATATTCCCTTTCTTAATTTCCTTCCTTTGCTGTTCATTTTCTCTTGGCCAAAGTGATTAATTTGCTTACATTGTTCCAACAAATTCAACCTAAGTCAGTTCATTCTAGTCTATGCTGTGGAAGTATGCATATGTAGTTCATTATTACAGAAAACTGTTTTGTTTTTATTTTTGTCCTAGTGTTTATGTAATTTAGATAAAAAGGCAAACTCTGCTTTATTTGATAGAATATTATAGAATATTGTGCAGTGCATGATTCCCAGTGTCTGCGAGCACAATTTAGTCTTCACAAGTATTATTAATATAGAGATGTATGAACTTGAGGGAAATCAATTAAAATTGTTGGGAATTCCACCTGGCTACTCCCCCTGCCTCCCCACACTCTCAGTTAAGTCAAGTCATCCTAGAAAAGAAGACAAAAAGGGACCAGGAAGTAGTGCACCGGGTTAAGCGCACATAGTGCAAAGCTCAATGATCCTGGTTTGAGCCCCTGGCTCCCTACCTGCAGAGGTATTCACTTCAAAAGTGGTGAAGCAGGTCTGCAGGTGTCTATGTTTCTCTCCCTCTCTCTGTCTTCCCCTCCTCTCTCAATTTCTCTCTGTCCTATCCAACAACAACAGCAACAACAACAATGGAAAAAAGATGGCCGCCAGGAGCAGTGGATTCATAGTGCAAGCACCAAGCCCCAGCAATAAAGAAAAAAAAAAGACAAAAAACAATGGGGGCTTAGTTGATTTTCCCACTTCTTTCTTTTGGGGGAGGATAAAGTACAATATCAAAGTAAAGAGACTAAAATAGAGTTTGACTCAACTCTGCACAATGTGTGGCTTTGAACAAATCACTTTTACCCAATTTCTCTATTTGAAAAATTGTAATAAGTAGCTGTGTCTAACTTTTAAGGTGTCTGAAAATTATATCTATACCTTGAAAAGTACATGAGACACACTTTATGTCCTGCTACCTTTCAGACACCAAGTTGAAGACCCTATCATGATTTCACCCCGACTTCTCTGGGCAGATGACCTCACTATTAAATCTTGGACATTTGCCTCTCCAGAGCTCTACCCAACTAGGGAAATGGGCTGGGAGTATGGGTCGACCTGCCAATACCCCTGTCCAGTGAAGAAGCAATTACAGAAGCCAGAGGTCCCACCTTCTGCTCCCCATAAAGAATTTTGATCCAGGGAGTCGGGTGGTAGCACAGCAGGTTAAGCGCAGGTGGTGCAAAGCACAAGGACTGGCATAAGGATCCCGGTTCGAGTCCCCAGCTTCCCACCTGCAGGGGAGTTGCTTCACAGGCGGTGAAGCAGGTCTGCGGTGTCTATCTCTCTCTCTCTCCCCCTCTTTGTCTTCCCCTCCTCTCTTCATTTCTCTCTGTCCTATACAACAACAACGACATCAATAACAACAATAAAACAAGGACAACAAAATTGAATAAATAAAAAATTAAAAACAAACCAAACAAACAAGCAAAAAAAAAAGTTTCTTAAAAAAAAAAGGCAAAATCAACTAAAGCAAACTGTTTGAAAAAAAAAAAAAAGAATTTTGATCCATACTCCCAGAGGAGGAGAAGTGATAGAAGGAGAAGGAAGAGGATAAGAGGACTCTGAACTCCAGCTCCATCAGGACCTGCAGAGAGAGGAGAAAAAAAGAGACGGACATTTGGATGTAGTTATAGATTCATAAGTGGCTTGGAGGGGAAGAGAGGACTGGACATGAAAAAAGGGGGGGCAATTATGTACAAATGTAGACAGATAGTTGTAGAGATGACAGTTGACCCATTTCTGCAACCTTGGGAGAACCGTGGTGGTTTGCAATGGAGGGATTGGGAATTCAGAACTCTGGTGGTGGGAATGCTGTATAATTATACCCCTTTTGACATGTAATTTTGTAAATCAATATTCAATCACTAATAAAAAGTAAATAAATAAGTCATTAATAAAATGAATAACTTTTAAAGGTACCCAAGACAAAGTAAACACTCAGCAAAAGTTCACCAGTACTATTACTGGCTGTCACTTCTTTCAATGATCAGACTCAAGCAGGATTCAGGAAGACAAAACATAAACAAAACTGACTAAAGATTTTTAAAAAGTTACAGAGTAGTTCTCAACTCTTAGCAAAACAGAAAAAATGAGTCAATGTAACCACTGATTAATTAAAATTCAAAACATGCCAAATTGCGGACCCTACCATGACACTATCCTGACTCCCCTGAGCAGACAACCTCACCAATCTGTCCTAGAGCCTCAACTCTCCAGAGCCCTGCTCCACCAGGGAAAGCTAGAAACAGGCTGCCAACACTCATGTCCAGTAGAGAAGCAATTACAGAAGTCAGACCTTCTACCTTCTGCAACCCATAAAGAATCTTGGTTCGTATTCCCAGAAGGATAAAGAACAGGGAGGGAAGTATCTTATGAAGAGGGTGGGACACAGAATTCTGGTGATGGGAACTGTATGGAGCTGCATCCCTGTCATCTTATAATCTTGTTAATCATTATTAAATCACCATGAAAATTTTTTTAAAAAATCAAATAATTGTTTGCAAGCTTATGCTTTGTAAGAGTTGAGGATAAAGTACATATGACCACAAGTAAAGGTTTTTTTTTTTTTGAGAAATTAAGGAGAATCTAGGACAAAATCAATTAAAAATTATTGGAGAATTAGAATAGAAAGAAAAAAATACAAAAAAAAAGAAAAAGGAAAACATTAATGAATAAACAAGTAATTAGGTATTCTACTGAGCTCCGTAATATACTGACATTTGAGATCAGAAATAACTTCCTATTATAAGCCCTCTAAGATTTAGAGTGGGGACTGCATTATAAATTACTATGTACTCTGGGATGAAGTTAGACCCAGGTTGTAACTTGTGCCCTGCCCTCACTCAGCTAAAAGGTTCCATTTAAACACTTTCCTGTCTCCTTCAGTGTTGACCTTGGAATTATGAGAGAGAGGCTAGCATGAAGAAGACTTGCTGGAAAACTATCATCTACTAGTTGTATACAACCTCGTCAAGCCTCAGTGTCCTCATCTGGAAAAATGGGCTACTAACAAAGGATTGTGTGAATTCTCACTGTGAAATGTGCATTGGGGATTAAAGTCTCCTGCCAGCATCAGCCAGAGCCTAATCCAGTCCTTCATTTTATATGTAAATAAATCAACCTTTAAGGAAGTTAAGATCTAGCTTCGTTTCCAACCTATAACTGGTGAATTCCAGGTATTGCAGTTACTGTGAAGACTCTGATTTGCACACCAAATATTGTAGACCAAATAGTGTATTAGTGTATTATGCCTATATGCAATATAATATGTCTTTTCCTCAAATGCATGTGGAATTTGTTTTGATTTCATTAAATTGACTTAATATAATACATATCCTCATTGTGGATTTTGTTTTAACTTGTCCGTTATGTATTATTTTTGGAGGGAGGGAGGGATCCAACTGAAGGCTTCAATCAATACAGTCCCACATTTATTGAGCATCTACAATATGTCACAAGCCAAGTGCTACAGAAGTTTTTTTTTAAATTTTTTTTTTTTCCTCTCCAGGGTTATTGCTGGGCTCCGTGCCTGCACCATGAATCCACCACTCCTGGAGGCCATTTTTCCCCCTTTTGTTGCCCTTGTTGTAGCTTAGTTGTGGTTATTATTGCCCTTGTTGACACAATTCGTTGTTGAATAGGACAGAGAGAAATGGAGAGAGGAGGGAAGACAGAAAAGGGGAGAGAAAGATAGACACCTTCAGACCTGCTTCACCGCCTGTGAAGCGACTCCCCTGCAGGTGGGGAGCCGGAGGCTCGAACCGGGATCCTTACGCCGGTCCCTGCGCTTTGCGCCACATGCGCTTAACCCACTGCGCCACCGCCCGACCCCCTACAGAAGTTATTTTATCTCATTAACCTTAGGAAGGTAAACGCAATTGGTATTTCCATTTCAACACATAAGACAATGAAATTGTGGGCAGGGGTGTTTGTGGGGCTGCCTTTTCATTCAGAGAGAAAGGGAGAGAGACATTAGAGCACCACACTTTCTTCAGTAACGTAGGTACCTACCGTGCAATGCTAGGGATTGAACCTAGTCCTAGGACATGGCAATGCCTATTCAGTAAGTTATTTCTGTGGCTCAAAAAGAAACAAATACTCAATTTTTTTATTTGCTAGATAGAGACAGAGAGAAATCAAGAGAGAAGGGGAAGATAGAGAAGGAGGAAGAAAGAAAGAGAGACATCCATAGCACCGCTATATAACTCATGAAACTTTACCCCTGCAGCAGGGGCTTGGATAATTGAACCCAGGTCCTTGCACATTGTAACAGGTGCACTCAACAGGACCTGCCACTGCCTGGCCCCCAAGCTGAGATTTTACAGTTCACATTACTCAAATTTTTGGTTTTACTGGTAGCAAATAATGAAGCTGGAACCCATATCCAAGGTCTATAGTGTTAAACTTTATCAGATCATTTTCTGGAATAATTTTTAGACTTTACCAGATCATTTTCTGGAATATTTTTTTTCTAATTCTCACCCACACACATGTGTATTTGAGGTGGATATTTATCCATAAAATTTAGTGTTAAAAAATGATTCACATATCTATATACAAACTAGAGGCTCAGAGTGAATCTTGTCCCACACCTATGGACAACCAATTTTTGTCAAGGGAGCCCAAAACATTAAATGGAAAAAAGAGAAACTTTGCAAGAAATAGTGTTGAGAATGTGGGGTTGAGACATACAGAAGAATGCAAAAGAACATCACATGCCACCACACACAAAAGTCAACTCCAAGTGGATCAAAGACGTGGACCTTAAACCAGAAACTATAAAATAGATAGATGAAAACATTGGGAGAAAATTTCATGATGTCTACTTTGGAAATGTCTTTGAAGAAACGAAGCCAAGTGCAGAGGTAGTAACATAATGGTTATACAAAGAGACTCTCATGCTTGAGGTTCCAAAGTCCCAGGTTCAAACCCCTGCAACACCATAAACCAGAACCAAGCAGTGCTTTGGTAGGATCCACCTGCATATCAGATTTCAGGCTCAGGGGAAAAAAACTAGCATAGCCACAGGCCCTTCGGAATATAACTAAACTATGCCTACTAGCTATCTACAGAACAGAACCCCCCCCCCAACTCTTCATCTGCACTACTCCAGCCTTTTGGTTCATGATTAGCCAGCAACTTGTTTGGCTTTATATGTTAGCTCTCTTTTCAGCCACCAGGTTCCAGATGCTAGCAGGATGCCAACCAGACTTCCCTGGACAGACACCCCCATCAGTGTGTCCTGCAGCTCTGCTTCCCCAGAGCCCTTATTACCTATGGACTTTTCTTATGCTTTAATTTTTTTTTCCTATGAAAACTTCAAAAGTTTCGGGATTCAAAGATGATGTAAAAAGAGGAATAAGAAATGTCTTTGATGAGGCTTCAGTAGAAGAAAATACGCTGTAAATATTTTGTATTAATCTATTTTTTATTTTTTATTTACTTCTTTATTGGGGGATTAATGTCTTAAAGTCGACAATAAATACAGTAGTTTATACATACATAACATTTATCAGTTTTCCACACAACAATACAGCCCCTGCTAGGTCCTCTGTCATCCTGTTCCAGGACCTGAACTCTTCCCCCTCCACCCACCCCCAGAGTCTTTTACTTTGGTGCAATACATCAACTCCAGTCCAAGTTCTGCTTAGTGTTTTCTCTTTTGATCTTGTTTTTCAACTTCTGCCTGTGAATGAGATCATCCCATATTCATCCTTCTGTTTCTGACTTCTTCTTCTAGCATTTGCCCTTCTTCCGTAGCCAGTCAACAGGTCAGGTTGAAAGCTGTCAGGAGCTGCTTGTTGCTGGCTTTGAAAGTGACTGGGATCCATATGGATTCAGTCGGCTAGGAAGGATCGTCAGTTTCCCCAATGAATGGGTACTCACGGGATGCACCATGAGAAGGTCGATCCAATGCATCCCATGTTTCTGACTTATTTCACTTAACATCATTTATTCAAGCTCCATCCAAGATGGCTGAAAATGGTGAAACCACCATTGTTACTCTGAAAACGTCCAATAGTTCTAGTTCTTTTTTTTTTTTTTCAATAGTTCTAGTTCTATTGCTTCATTTGGCTCCCTCCTGTCTTTATTGATTTTCTGCCTGGATGATCTGTCAAGTTGAGAGAGTGGAGCGTTTTAAGTCCTCTATTGTTACTGTGTTGCTGTTAATAGATTGCTGTAGCTCTTTCAGTAGTTGTATTAATCTATTTAAAAGCTAGAGCTTTCATTTCTCATTTGCTCACATGAATTAAATTTCACTAGAGGAAACTTAATCTTGTCACCTTGGAGGAGTAGCTAATATTTGACACATATGAGCATATTTTACATCATTGATACTTGAAGTGGGCTTACATTCACTGAAATCAGTCAACTTTTAATGTCTACATAGGAGTTTTTTGTGATGCTGAAGAAGCGTTAGAGTTAAGAAGTTCTTTTAAATAGTTGTGACTATAAATGCAGTTAGTGTCATAAAATTGGCATTGTCTGATATAATAGATGTGTTCCATGGAAAATTACAAGTTAAATTGCTGTCAGTTGGGCCTTATTTGAGTACTTACATATTCTAACTTTAGATATACTCAATTGCACTGTCTCCCAAATCAACAATATGAAGTGCCTGCTTCTTTTTTCTCTCCCCCAGTCTAATTGACCTGTCAAGGAAGAAAGGATTGACTAATCTTGATTGAACATTTTCTTTTTTTATTATTTTTTAATTTATTTATTTTCCCTTTTGTTGCACTTATTGTTTTTTATTGTTGTAGTTATTATTGTTGTTTTTATTGATGTCGTTGTTGGATAGGACAGAGAGAAATGGAGAGAGGAAGGGAAGACAGAGGAGAGAGAAAGATAGACACCTACAGACCTGCTTCACTGCCTGTGAAGCGACTCCTCTGCAGGTGGGGAGCCGGGGGCTCGAACCAGGATCCTTATGCCAATCCTTCAGCTTGGCGCCAGATTGAGCATTTTCTAATGACTGTATCATCTCATCTCTATCAAATTTGTGATGAGGGGTTTGATCCCAAGGAAAACAGGCTGGAGAGGTTCTGGTTACACAGGTAAGTGGCAGTGTTAGAACACAACCCAGGTACCAACACTCCAAATGTTTCTTCTCCTTCTTCTCCATTTCTGCTTCAAGTTCTTAGCCATCTTTGAATAAGCAAGGGAACTTTCTCCCTCTTGAAGGACAATAGAGAGAATTTTTGATATTAGGGTGATTTCCACATAGTCTATACAATTTTTAAATGGTGATATTTTTTCACATGTCTCAGCATTATCTTAGAGGTGAAAAACAACCAGAACTAAAATCAAGCGAGACAGACAGGGTTTTTGCTAAAAGGAAAAAGTCAATCAAAATGTGCTAATTCAAGAGGATGCAAAAATGTTACACTTTTACTGACTCTTATTTAACAAGTCCAGAAAATAACCCAAGGTTATAATAATAATAATAAAAGAAAGTACAGGGTAGTAGAGCAGTAGCGCACTCACTGGGCTAAGCGCAGATGGAGCAAAAGTGCAAGGACCTTCATAAGGATCCCAGTTCGAGCCCCTGGCTCCCCACCTGTAGGGGAGTCGCTTCACAGGCGGTGAAGCAGGTCTGCAGGTGTCTGTCTTTCTCTCCCCTTCTGTCTTCCCCTCCTTTCTCCATTTCTCTCTGTCCTATCCAACAATGACGACAACAATAACTACAACAATAAAACAAGGGCAACAAAAGAGAATAAATAAATTAATTAATTAAAGTAAATTTTTAAAAAAGAAAGTACAAGTTAGAAGTTCTCCATGAACATTTTTATATTAATCTGAAGTTTAAGAGGACTCATCGAGCATTCTGTTTGCTCTGGCTCTAGCTGAAAACACCACCGGCATTTACCTCACAGTGTCTTATTATCTAAAGCAGTTCATGGCAGCTTGGGGCAAAAAGGAAAACATCCCTCTACCCAGACTATGAGACCCTGTGCAAACAAAGTTCTCCCAAGTAATCTGAGCTCTGCCCACGGAGCATTCTTTGGGGCTTAGTATATGTGTAAGCTCTGAATTCCCAGCTATTATCCGCACTGTGTCAGGAAGGATTTTATGAATGTGTGACCTTAGGCTTTAAAAGGAGACCACAGAAGTTGACAATGACCTAAACTACTCACGAATGTCAGTCTTTTAGTGAAAAGAATGTTACTGGTGAATCCGGGTTACCATATGGGGCTGTTCTGCAGCTCTGAAACTGAGTAAGAAGCTGCCAGTTTTAATAGTTACTGGGGTGTGGAAGACATGGCAATTGGACTGCTCATGGTACCTCTGGGAAAAAGCTTGTTTGAAATAAACAAGGTTTGTGAACAGAACCCTGCTACTATAAGATGTGTTGGTTTTCACTGCTTGAATTCCCAGATTACTTAGGAATTCTTAAGTCAACAGAAACCCAGCTTCTTCTACGTGAACTTAAGCAGCACTGTTCTGTATAGAGCGGCACTAACTCATTGCTCATTCCATGCTGTGGTTTCTAGATAGAAACACACACCAACATGAGTTCATGAAGTCTCTACTTCACTTCCTTTCTTCACGTACCATTTACTGACTAATTGCTCCCAGGAGAGATGCTTGTGTTTCAAAGATGATATCTGTTCTTTCAGTAAACCCAGCCCAAATAAACTAAACATGAAATAGATGTGACACTTTAATGTGACAGATGCTGTAACAGAACACAGAAGATCACAGATGACCAAAAAGTAGCAGCTTCCTGAATCACACTTCACAGAGGTAAGATTTCGATGGAGTATTAATGGATAACTAGAAACTAGAAGAGAGTGACAGAAAGAGCTCTTGGGAAGAGGTAAGAGCATATGCAGAGATCGTATGCTAGGACATGGCATGCTAAGGGATGGTGAAATGTTCTGTATTGTTGCAGCAAAGAAAGCTTAAGGAAATGATGGAAGAAATTACAGAAAGTCTAGACATTCTTAGCAAGGGCAAGGGTTTGAGGAGGGCATGGGAAACTGAAGGCTGAGGCATAGACTTACTAAGATGAGAGAGAGTGGGTGGGGTGGAATCCCAAGGGGATGACTAGTCCTACTAAGTCTCCAAACCAAATACATGTGGATAAGTCTTTGTTGAAAGGAAGTCCAAGTCTAGTAATGAATGATAGCAATTTCAACCACCATCTCTCAAGAGTCATCGCCACAGTTTCTCATATATGTCAGGAGAGAAAGCCTTATTTTGAAAACACAAAGCAGAACTTGGACTGGATTTGGTGTATTGCACCAAAGTAAGGGAATCTGGAGTGGTGGCAGAGGGGCGGGGGGTGTGTTCAGGTTCTGGAACATGATGGTGGAGAAGGACCTAGGTGGCGGGTTAGAATGTTATGCAGAGACCGGCTTAAGGATCCCAGTTTGAGCCCTGGGCTCCCCACCTGCAGGGAAGTCGCTTCACAGGCGGTGAAGCAGGTCTGCCGATGTCTATCTTTCTCTGCCCCTCTCTGTCTTCCCTTCCTCTCTCCACTTCTCTCTGTCCTATCCAACAACTATGACAACAATAATAATAACAATGAGCAACAAAATGAGGAAAATATTCTCCAGGAGCAGTGGATCTGTAGTGTGGGCACAAAGCCCCAGCAATAACCCTGGAGGCAAAAACAAACAAAAAAAAGAATTTTATGCAGAAAACAGAAATATTACACATGTATCAACTACTATGTTTTACTGTTCACTGTAAACCATTAATTCCCCCCAATAAAGAACACACACACACACACACACACACACACACACAATGCTTTCTTCTTTCCTTTCTAAAGGCTACTCTTACCACTTATAAATACTGGCTCATTTTCTCGTCCGCCTCTCCCCACCTCATCTCTTCTCATCTTGTGCTGCCAGAGTCCCTTTACTACAGTCCAGCTTTAAAGTCTGGCTGCTCAACTTCTAGCAGCCTTGGCTTCTCCTTGCTTCACATACTTGTCTGTGTTTTCATACTTTTTGTCCATGTACACACTGTGTCTTTCTCCCCTATTTGCAATCTATCAGAAATTCTGTTTGTCTACCAAAGTCCAGCCTACTGAGCACCTCCTCAGTGAAGTCGCCCTTAATTATTCTCATCATGAAGTCTTCACTCTTGGACCCATGTCATCCTACAAGTTCCAACTAGGCACCTGTTTAACTTGCCTTATATTTTATGTATTATTTGGGAAGTTTTGTCAGGTTAGAGACCTTGACAATAGAGAAGGGAAAGAAAAGGAGACAGAGGGGGGCTGGGAGGTAGCAAGCGCGCATGGTGCAAAGTGCAAGAACCGGCTCAAGGATCCCGGTTTGAGCCCCTGGTTCCCCATCTGCAGGGGGGTCGCTTCACAAGCGGTGAAGCAGGTCTGCAGGTGTCTGTCTTTCTTCCCCCCCTCTGTCTTCCTCTCCTCTCTCCATTTCTCTCTGTCCCATCCAACAACAACAACAGCAGCAGCAGCAGCTATAACAACAATAACAATAACAACCACAACAAGGGCAACAAAATGGGAATAATAGCCTCCAGGAGCAGTGGATTTGTAGTGCTGGCACCAAGCCCCCCAGTGACAACCCTGGTGGCAAAAAAAGAAAAGAGGAAAGAAACTGAGCTTTAGAGTAGATACCAGCTAAGGCTACTATTGATAGGAACCAACAGAGGTAGTTAACCCCTTTGTTAGCAGCAAAAGTGAAGGAGTATTTTCCAAACATAATTGCAACACTGTTTCCCAGTCTCTTCTACAATATGGTCTCCCATCAAAAAAAAATGGAGCCCTGAGCTAGCGAAATAGCTCATTTGGAGAGTGGGCTGCCTTGCTATGTTTGAGCCCAACCTTCAACGTATTGAAGGAGGCTTGGGTGCTGTGGTCTCTTTTACTCTCTCTGTCTCTCTGCCTCAGTAAAGAGAAAGAAAGAAAAGGAAGAAGAAAGAAAAAGGGAAAGAAGGGAAGGAGAGAGAAAAAAGACAAGAGGGAAGGAGAGACAGAAGGAAAAGGAGGAGAATATAGAGGAGAGGGAAAAGGAGGACACTATAGCGGAGGAGGAGAAGGAGGAGAAGGAGGAGGAGGAGGAGGAGGAAAAAGGAGAAATGGAGCCTATTTTTCTCCTCTTGAATCTGGAGTGTTCTCATGATTTGCCAGTATCCTAGAGCGTGGCAAAGGTAATGCTACATAGCTTCAGAAACTAGGCCAGAAAAGTCTATCCAGGTTTCGCCTGGTCATCTGGGATGCTTGTCATCCTCCTTGTCAGCCATCTCTGTGGCTCTGCAGAAACCAGACCTAAGTGTTCTAGTAGAAAGTCTCACACATATAACTGTTTCCTACCATGGTGCAAGAGGTGTGAGGAAAATCATCACAGATCCTCTCGGCTATCCTATCCACCACCTGGATCATCTCAGGTGGAGGAGAAAAATCTCTCAGCTGAGCCCTGCTCAAATTCCTGACTCAAAGACTTCATGAGATATATTATAATAGATATTGTTTTAAGTTCCTAGGCTTTGAAGTACTTTGACAGACATCAATAAATATCAGAAGAGCCAAGGAGTAAATCCCTACCTCTGTCTTTTATTTCTGAAGCTAATCAGTCTTCCTGCAATTTGAGAGGAGAACATGTGAGAGGTCTCCTGAAAACACTGAAAAGAACCAATGAGTGGTGTGGGTCCTATGAGCGTGGGGTCAGAAGCACTGGGAGCCCAGAAACAGTCAGCAAAAGACAGTGCCACTGATTTGCCCAGGAGAAGGTTTCCCATCATAGTCTTGTAAGAAAGTTTGCAGAAGTGTAGATTTGCTTTGTGAATGGATTATTTGTGCCTGGTGGCTTAGCACTCAATACTTATCTGTTGGATGGAATGACTGAACCCAGGGACTGGCAGAAGTATAATTGTTTCTCTACTGAGAAGCAATGGTCAACCAGAGTGTCTCAAGTGATCACGATAAGCCTGTGACTCAGGTCATCGAATGCTCCGGGGGTGTTTTATTCATAGTGCACCTTTGTATTTTGGAGAGCTGGAGCCTGCTGGACTCTCTGTGGGGGTGTTTTCTGAAGGTTCTAGGTGGAAGTTATATGTCTCGCCCTCATAACAAACAAACAGAACTGTGTCTGCTGCAAGCATCCTCACTTAAAGATTATACTTGTTCCCAGAGTGTTTGTAATTCTCTTCCCACCATTCTATGGAACTCATTAGTTCAATGTTGGCACCCACAGATTTCCCCCTAATAGTTTTCAGCCATTATTCTGAGCACTACGTGAAGCATTCCTCTTTTCTGAGCTCATAATAGCTTCTTTTTCCTAAAGACTATACTTAAGATCTCTGCTACTGATGTACACTTAAGAATGGCTGAAGGAGAAGCCAAACTCAAGATTAACATAAAGGCCATCACAGCTTTCCTGAAAAAGGAAATGAGAAGATTTCTGACTTCTAAAGCAATTTTTTCCTACTAGGAGAAGAGACCAGGGTCATGGTTTGTATTTTCAGAAGTCCTTCAACATTGTTATTCAAAGAATGTTCTTTAAGCCTTTCTCACTTTCTTACCATAAGTTAGAGTCTTACAAAAATAAAATTTCACTGTAAATTTCAAGAGACTGAAAAATGTATTAGCGCAATACGTTATTTACAGCAAAGTCAACAATAAATTACAGAGTTTTAGGATCATAAGTGCATATTCTCTCACATAAATATGAAAATTCCCCAGCTTCCCAGAAAAGTTTCAACTTTGTCCCTGCTTTCATGACAAAAATCAGAGATTTGTTAACTGTACTGCAACTAAAATGTTAAACAAAGGGGCCTTTTAGTCATGGATGCAAGCCAAAAAAAAAAAGGTCTTGAATCAAAACAAATGGAGAAATTGGCTAGGACTAGACAGCATTGATTGTTTTCAGGTCAATTGTAGTTTAGGTAGCTTAATGAAGACTGATCTGATCATTCAACAAGGGCTGGGACTAGCACACTGTCATGGATCCAAATTGCCTGTCTTGAGTCAAGACACATTTGTTTTGCTTTCACATACATTTCTCAGTACTCTTGACTAATTGCATAGAGTAATTACTCTGTTAATAGATGAATGCATGTTAGTTAGCATTTACACCTCTACATATATTTAAAAGACTGAACTGCTAAATCACTTTCTAGGGGATTGGGTGGTAGTGTAGAGAGTTAAGTGCACATGGCGTGAAGCACAAGGACCAATGTAAATCACTTTCTAAATTGGATGTTATACAGTCATTTGAAGCTAAATTTAAAAAATGAAGCAGTGCATTTCTCTGTGGTTTAACTAGCTCCTGTACGCTAAGTTCTTTGAGGGCAGGATCTGAGTATGATTCATCTTTGAAATCTTCTTAGTGCTTGGCACAGGGTCTTGCACACTGGTGTGAAATAAGTCATTTTGGAATGCATGACATGAAGTTTCTTTGAAGAGGGAAGGGTGGATTCCTCATGACTGCATGGACTACTTCTATGATAACCATGTGATTTAAAAGGCACACAGGTAGAGCACTATGTAGTTTGCAATTCCATACACTCATGGTCTCTAGATCAAGCATCAACTTATTGCACAGTGGGGGAAGATTGACTTTTAGGAATATAGGGGTTAGGGACATGTGGTAGCACACCTGGTTGAGTGCACATGTTATAATGCTCTAGGACCCAGATTTGAGCCCCTGGGCCCCACATTCATGAGTGGTGAAGCAGAGCTGCAAGTGGGGGTGGGGGTGGGTGGGATGGGACACAATCTTTTGGTGGTGGGAATGGTGTTTATGTACACACCTATTAAATTGTAGTCATATAAATCACTATCCAATTAATATGGGGGGGAAATGATTGTATGTCTAACAAAGGGACTTTTCAAAGTTAGCCCAATTACCAAATAATGTGATGATAAGAATAATTATCCATTGTCTTCTTGAACCCTAAGACAACAGAAACCTCAAATTTCCACTATAGAGCCTAAACTTTCCCCAGTCCTGGGACCCTAGGGTAGGGCCCACTTTCCTGTATGCTTCTCCAAATTCTTATCAAATAACATTGCATCCGCTGATCGCAACCTAATCAATGCAGCGAGTGCCACCCCAGCATGCTTCACTTCAGACTGTGTCCAGAGACTTCAGGTGTGGAACAACAACCCTTCAGCTTCATCACTCGGGTGAGACCTTTCCTTTCATAGTATTCTCTAACTCCATCCCAGGTGGTTCACTTCCTAACAAAGTCCCAAAACCTAGATATAGACCAGGTTCCAGGAGATAGAGCATATGTCCACACGTATCCATAAACCAGGGCAAATATATACCTGAAAGCAGAAGTACACTAGAGTTTGCAGTGAGTACCCCCCCAACACTTCCTCTCCACTATTCCAACCTTTGGGTCCAAGATTCTTCAACAATTTGTATGTTAACTCTCTTTTCAGTCCCCAGGTTCCAGATGCCATCAGGATGCCTGCCAGGCTTCCCTGGACTGAAGACTCCACCAATGTGTCCTAGAGCTCCGCTTCCCCAGAGACCCACCCTACTAGGGAGAGAGAGAGGAGAGAGAGGCAGACTGGGAGTATGGACAGACCAGTCAACACCCATGTTCAGCGGGGAAGCAATTACAGAGGCCAGACCTTCCACCTTCTGCAACCCACAACGACCCTGAGTCCATGCTCCCAGAGGGATAGAGAATGGGAAAGCTGTTGGGGAGGGGATGGGATATGGAGATTCGGTGGCGGGAATTGTGTGGCGTTGTACCCCCCATCCTATGATTTTGTTAATGTCTCCTTTCTTAAATAAATAATAATAAAAAAAAGAAATATAGGGGTTAGGGCCATGTGGTAGCACACCTGGTTGAGTGCACATGTTACAATGCTCTAGGACCCAGGTTTGAGCCCCTAGGCCCCACCTTCGAGAGTGGTGAAGCAGGGCGGGCTGCAAATGCTTCTCTGTCTGTCTCCCTATTACCCTATTCCTCTCTATTTCTGGCTGCCTCTAACCAATAAATAAATAAAGATTTAAAAAAAAAACAAAAGCAAAGGGAGTCGGGCAGTAGCACAGCCAGTTAAGCACATGTGGCGCAAAGCGCAAGGACTGGAGTAAGGATCCCGATTCGAGCCCCCGGCTCCCCACCTGCAGGGGAGTCACTTCACAAGCAGTGAAGCAGGTTTGCAGGTGTTGATCTTTCTTCTCCCCTGCTCTGTATTCCCCTCCTCTCTCCATTTCTCTCTATCCTATCCAACAACGACATCAACAACAACAATAAAAACAAGGGCAACGAAAGGGAAAATAAATAAATATAATAAAAAAACAAAAACAAAATAAAATAAAATAATAAATAGAAATATGAGGATTAATATCCTGGTTTTGGACACCCTAGTTTATAAAATCAGACTTATACAATTAGAACATGCATTCACCTAACAAAATTAAGTTGAGACCCATGTTTTTAATGACTTAATCTACCCACCTTGCTATTATCAGGTTAATACTTATAGGGGGACTGCTTCAGACAACATACCTAAAATATCAATTTCTTCAACTGCCCTAAGACATGCCTATGTCCCATTCTTATACAACACAAGAGCAGCTGTTGTGATCTGACCTTGTTGAACTGCCAGCCCAATTTCTAGCTCATACATATAAAATCTGATTTTTGTTTTCATCAGCATGCTTCATTACAGGGTACAATGCAGGGTGACGAAAAAAAATTATTTTAAAAGAAGGCAACTTTAGTTTGTAAAACTGAACAATTTGGTCCAGAAGAAAGCTAGAACTAGGCATCCTAGATTTGAAATGTTAGACTTTCCTTGCAATAGTATAAAAATGGTGTTAAGGGGAGTTGTGCAGTAGCGCAGTGGATTAAGCGCATGTGGTACAAAGCGCAAGGATCCTGGTTCAAAATCCCAGCTCCCCACCTGCAGGGGAGTCGCTTCACAAGTGGTGAAGCAGGTCTGCAGGTGTCTATATTTTTCTGCCCCTCTCTGTCTTCCCCTCTTCTCTCCATTTCTCTCTGTCCTAGCCAACAACGACGACATCAATAACAACAACAATAATAACTACAACAACAATAAAAAACAACAAGGGCAACAAAAGAGGAAATAAATAAATTTTTTAAATGGTGCTAAGGTAAGCTTCTTAACATTCTTATTTTTTTTTTTCTTTTCACAAGTCTTTAAGCATTATCTAAATACACCTTTCATCAACATGATGTAAAGGAAGTAAGGACCAAGGATTAAAAATATAGATGGTCACCACCAGCCTCTCCCCTTGCAGTTTCACAAAGGGGGGAGGTGTGACTACCCTGTACGTTGAGCAGAAGGCAGGAGTGGTCTGGAGAGCGTTGGCTCCTTCTGTGAATCAAAGCCAAAAAAGGTTCCTTACAACTGCTGGTTCTTTGATCTCTGGCTCCCTATTTTTAGAGCTCTTCTATTCAACATCCTCTGCCCCACTGCCATGACCTTTCATGACAAGCTCCTCCTGGAGGTTATTTTGGGATGGTATCCCTTTCCCGAAATATTACTACAGCTAGAATTAATGTATGAGGTGGATCAACACAAGTCCTTGCTTGACAAAGTACCCAAAGCACATGTTCCCACATGAGGGTGAGAGAGAGCTGGTGTACAAAGGACATACACATCATCCGTATTTTTAGTCATCAAAGCATTCTAGAAGAACTGCTTAGTGAACTTAGACACCACAATCTCACTAGATAGCACTACTAGGTGCAGAATTTGGGAGTGGGGTTAGAAAAATATGTCCAGCACAGTTAAAGTTATATGTGTGGCTATGTGCTGTTCTTCAAGGGATTATACTTTATTTATTGATTATTGGATAGAGACAGAGAGACATTGAGAGGAGAGGAGAGATAAGAGGGAGAGAGACAGAGAAACACCTGCAGCCCTGCTTCACCACTTATGAAGCTCTCCCCCTGCAGGTGGGGACTAGGGGCTTAAACTTGGGTCTCTGTGCACTGTAATGTGAGTGCTTAACCAGGTGTGCCTGGCCCCATCGTTTTTTGTTGTTTTTTTTTAATTCAGGCTTTACCTCTTCCTACATCTACAAATCATACATAAGAGAGAGGGTGGGTGGAGAGATCAGCCATGTTATGACTGATCAGCATCCCTCGGAAAAGAAATTCTATGTAGAGAACAAAATATTTCTCACCAGAAATGAAAACAGCACATAGACCAGAGGGGGGACCCTTCCTTATTGAAGGCAGAGACCGTCTTTTGTGTTCATCACTGTATCTGCTATGTCAAGTACAGTTTTAACAAAGAGCCACCTCAGTGAAATGATCTGATAAAAACAACAATGGCTGGGAGTCGGGCAGTGGCACAGCGGGTTAAGCGCACGGGTGCAAAGCGCAAGGACCGGCTTAAGGATACCGGTTCGAGCCCCCGGCTCCCCACCTGCCGGGGAGTGGCTTCACAAGTGATGAAGCAGGTCTGCGGGTGTCGATCTTTCTCTCCCCCTCTCTGTCTTCTCCTCCTCTCTCCATTTCTCTCTGTCCTAGCCAACAACGATGACATCAACAACAACAAAAATAACCACAACAATGTTAAACAACAAGGGCAACAAAAGGGAAAATAAATAAATATTAAAAAAATAAAACAACAACAACAATAATGGCTAATCCTTGCTGGATATCCAGGGGATAGTTAAGTGACAATAACTGTTCTATAGATCATGCATGATCATCGCATACTTATACTGAAACTACGAAATATGTACTGGCCTACTCCCCACTGGAGAGAGAAGGATACTGAAGGACTGAGGAGCTAGATAATCTTGTCCCAGGTCAAACCATTAAGTGAGAGTGTCATAATTTAACATCAGGCACTTCTGGAGGTACATTTTATGTTAAAGAAGATTAAAGGGAGTCATGTGGTGGCGCACCAGCCTAATCACACATAGTACAAAACACAAAGGACCCATATAGGGATCCCAGTTTGAACCCCAGCTCTCTACCTATGGGGGAGGGGGTTGATTCACAAGCAGTGAAGCAGGTCTGCAGATGTCTTATCTTTCTCCTTCTCTATGAAAAAAAAAAAGAAAAAGGAAAAAAGAAAAGCCACAGGAGCAGTGGATTTGTAGAGCTGGCACCAAGCCCCAGAGAGATAATCCTGGAGGAAAAAAAAAAATTAAAGAGCTAAGTGTCCCATCTCTGCTATATCCATGAGGACTTTGAAGAGAATGACTAAATTTACTCAGTCTTCCGGATAACTTGTCTCCTTAAAATTCTCATATTGAAATTCTAACCCCTACTACTGGATAATATGACTGCTTGGAGACAGGGTCTTTAGAGAGGGAATTAAGTTAGAAAAGTCAGATCATGGGGGTCGGGCGGTGGCGCAGTGGGTTAAGCACACGTGGTGCAAAGTGCAAGGACCAGCGTAAGGATGCCGGTTCGAGCCCCCCCCCCCCGCTCCCCACCTGCAGGGGAGTCGCTTCACAGGCGGTGAAGCAGGTCTGCAGGTGTCTATCTTTTTCTCCCCCTCTCTGTCTTCCCCTCTCTCTCCATGTCTCTCTGTCCTATCCAACAATGAACAACATCAACAATGGTAATAATAATAACCACAACGAGGCTACAACAACAAGGGCAACAAAAGGAGGAAAAAATGGCCTCCAGGAGCGGTGGATTCATGGTGCAGGGACCGAGCCCAGCAATAACCCTGGAGGGGAAAAAAAAAGAAAAGTCCAATCATTAGGGTGTGTTCTAATTCAATATGTCTGCTGCCCTTATAGAAAGAGTTCATTAGGGGTGGGAGCAGATGGTGGTGCACCCGGTTACATACGCATAGTACTAAGTGCAAGGACCAGTGCAAAGATCTGGTTTCTGGGTTCCAGTTCAACCCCCACCTCCCCCAAACATCCCACTCTACACCTGCAGAGTGGACATCTCACAAACAGTGAAGCAGGTCTACAGGTGTCTGTCTTTCTCTCTCCACCTCCCCTTCCCCTCTCAATTTCTCCCTATCCTATTCAATAATAAAAAACTATATAGCAATAAATGTTTAAAAAGGAAAAAAAAAAGGCCACCAGGAGCAGTGGATTTGTAATGTTAGCACTGAGCCCCATCAATAACCTTGAAGGCAAGAATAAATAAGGAGAGAGAGAGAGATTAAGAGAGAGAGAAAGAACTAGGACACAGACCTATACAGAGGAAAACCAGATGCAGATATATAGAATAGACAAGATAGTCATCTGTATGCAGAGAGGGGCCTCAAAAGAAAACTATACTGCAAAGTCACTACTTTTGAACTTCTAGCCCCCAGAATTGTGAGTTAACATATTCCTGCTATTTAAATTACATAGTTTGTGATTTTCCTTTATGGAAACACTAGGAGATTCAGTTTCTGTGTTAAAGGATGAAACAAGACTAAAGAAAATGCATTTGAGGCCAACAAAGTAGCTCACTGGACTGGTACACCAGTTTTGCCCTGTGCATGACCCACATTTGAGCCAGGCCCCAGTTGCATTGGTGGGGACTTCAGTGCTGCTTTTTATTTTATTACTCAGAAATTTCCATGTTCTGAGTTAACCTCTTTTCTAAAGACCCACTTACCAAGTATCTCATATTTTTGTATACAGTATTGGCAAGTCTGGGTGTCACATTTATATTCTACCACGGAGATAACGCTTGACTTTTTTAAGCTGTATTTTATTTTACTGGATATTTAAAGAGAAATCAAGTGAGGAAGGAGGAGAAAGAGAAGAGAGAGAGAGAGAGAGAGAGAATAAAGAAAGAAATAAGAGACCTGAAGCACTGCTCCACCACTTGTGAAGATTTCCCTCTGCAGGTTGGAACTGAGGGCTTGAACCTGGGCCTTTGTACGTGGTAATGTGTTTGCTCAACTGGGTGCACCACTGCCTGCCTGCCCCTCAATTTTTAATTTTTATGAGACAGATGAGGAAGTAGCGAAGCACTGCCTTATCAAGGCAGAGAAACAGACAAAACAGTACAACATAAATGTAGTGATAGGCTCGCAGAATTCTCTTCTACTTCAGAAAGCCTATGGATTCTAGACAGGATTAAAAAAATTGTCACCCTAAAGAAAGTCAAGTTAGAAATGCAGACTTGATTATGCAAACAGATTCTTATGCCGGAGGCTCTAAGTAAATTCCCAAGTTCAATCCCCCACAGCATAAACCAGAGCTGAATAGTGCTCTGCTGAAAAAAAAGAGAAAAAGAAAAAGAAAAGAAAGAAAAGAGAGAAAGACTTTAATGACAACTGTTCTAATTTTGACTGCTCCTGTCATTGATGATGTCAGCTCATAAAATTAAACTTTATTAGGGATTGGATGAATAGGTGAGTGATTTCTTTTGACTCTCCTTTTAAAAGAAGGTGTAAAGGAACCAAAGGTCTTTTAGTCCCTCCCTATAGTGAAGATTTAATTGGCTACACATTTCTATCCTTAGGCAAGAAGCTACTTTATGAAAATACTGTAGCAGCTGATTAGTACGATTTCAAGTTAGAACCTTCTCTAATCTCCAATAAATCCTCTTGTCCAGGCTAAGAAAGAAGGTTATAGGGGAAAAAAAAAAAAAAGCAACAACAGCCTTTTAAAAAAATGAGAAGTTTAAAAATACTAACCTCATTTTATGAACAAATAATATTTAAGAAAGTATAAATGTGGAGTTGGTTTAGAAACTTCAACTGGCATAAATACTTAACATATATCTAAAGAAAAACTAAGTGTGAAGTATCTTTTTAAAAAATATTTATTTATTTATTTATTTTCTTTTTTGTTGTCCTTGTTTTTATTGTTGTGGTGGTTATTACTGCTGTTGATGTCATCGTTGTTGGATAGGACAGAGAGAAATGGAGAGAGGAGGGGAAGATAGAGAGGGGGAGAGAAAGTTAGACACCTGCAGACCTGCTTCACCACCTGTGAAGCAACTCCCCTGCAGGTGGGGAGCCTGGGGCTCAAAATGGGATCCTCACGCTGGTCCTTGGCGCTTTGTGCCACGTGCGCTTAACCCACTGTGCCACCGCTCGACTCCCCAGTGTGAAGTAATCTTAACTATCTGCCATAAACGTTAGTTATTTGTGTTCTTATTTTCATCAAGAAGAATAAAAATGTCTGCTATTATTGAAGGAATCATGTTAAGTGAGAAGCCAGAAAGAGAAGGGTAAATTTGGGATGGTCCCATTCATAGACAGATGCTGAAAAATCAGAGCAGAAGGGAAAACACAAAGCAGGACGTGAGGTGAAGTTGTTGTATTGCACCAAAGTCAAGGGCTCTGGGGTGGGGGTGTTCAGGCCTTGGAACTTGATGGCAGAGGAGGACCTAGGTGGGGGGTTAGAGTGTTATGTGGACAACTGAGATATGCTACACATGTACCAACTACTGTATTTTACAGTCGACTGTAAACCATTAATCCCCCCCCAATAAAGAAAAAAAATGCTATTAGTTGACTTGCACTCCCCACCCGCACCCCCAAGGGTATGCTGAAATACTAAACCCTGGAGCTTATGAATGGGACCTATTGAGAAGCAGAGTGTCTGCAGATTGCTGCGGACTGAATGCTTATGTTCCCACCAAATTCATAGGGTGAAGACTAACTTGCCAATTTGATATTTGAACAAGAATCTTTGGAAGATAACTGTCATGAGGGTAGAAACTTTGGGAATGGGGGTTGTGCACTTATGAGACTGAAGGAAAATGATGGGCTTCCACATCTCTCTGCCATGCAAGGGTATAGGAAAACTGTCCGTCTGCAAACCGAAAAGCATTATTCTCATCAGACCTGGGGTCCGGTGGTGTCTTGATCTGAAACTTCCACAACGAGGAGAAATGAAGTTTGCTACTTACACCACCCAGTGTCTTATTCATTATAGCTGCCTGAGCTGACCAAGACAAAAATTGGTACCAATCAATAGAGCACTATGTAAAAAGTACCTTAAGATCTGGAAGCATCTTTGAGTTTTGAAGTGTAGGCTATTGACAAAAAGTTCCCAGTATTGCCATGAAGGGACTATGAAAGATAATTTGAAAGAAGAGAGCTGTGAAAAAAGTTTTCTCTAAAGAAACTTCGTCATTTTTTTTTTTCTGTTTTGTTTTAATCAGAGCACAGCTCTGGCTTGTGGTGCAGGGGATTGAACCTGGAACTTTAGAGCCTCAGGAATGAGAGTCTGTTTGCATAACCATTATGCTATCTACCCCTGCCCCTAAAGAAACTTCTTAATTGTTGCGACTCCAGAACTTTCAGGGCCTTAAGTATGCACAATTCTACTGCTCCAGGGGCAACTCTTTCATTCTTTTTATTTCAAATAGGGAAATGGAAACAGAGATACCATAGCACCACTCCACTCAGAACTTTGTCTAATGCTGTGGTGCTCCCATGTTGTATCAGGGCTCAAACCCAGTGCTTTGCGCAGGGTATGGCATAAACTCTACTGAGTGAGCTATATCTTGGTCCATGCTCTAAACAAACTCGGGAATTTTTTTGATGAAGAAATTTTTCTTAGAGGGGCCAAGTGATGGTGCACCTGGTTAAGTGCACATATCACCCTGTGCAAGGGTCTGGGTTCAAGCCCCTGCTTCCTACCAGCAAGAAGGATGCTTCATGAGTGGTGAAGCAGGCCTACAGGTGTCTCTCTTTCTCTATCCCTCTCTATATCCCCTTCTCTCTCAACTTCTCTCTGTCCTGTTAAGTAAAAATAACAGAAAGAAAAGAAAAATTGGAGGGAGGGATGGCTTCTAGGAGGTATGGGTCATAGTGCTGGCACTGAGCCCAGCAATAGCACTGATGGCAGTAAAAATATAAATAAGTAAATAAATAATAAAGGGGGCAGGCAGTGATGCACCTTGTTAAGTGCTCACATTACAGTGTGCAAGGACCCAGCTGCAAACCCCTGGACTCACCTATAGGGGGTAAGCTTCAAGAGCGGTGAAGAAGGGCTACAGGTGTCTCTCTGTCGCTCTCCCTCTCTATCTCCCTTTTCTCCCCCCCAATTTCTCTCTGTATCTACCCAATAATAAAAATAAATGAAAATATTTTTTAAATAATGAAATCTTAGAGAATACAAAATAATTAGAAATAGGATGCTGGTAGGAATATGGACATTAAAGGTTATTCTGGTTTGGCCTAAGCTGGAAATGAGCAACATGTTATTGGACAATGGAGATAAGCAATATTTGTTGTAAAGTGGCAAAGGATTTAACTAAATTGTATCTGTGATCAAGCCTTTGGTGGAAAGTAGAACTCCTGAACAACGAAACAGCACACGTAGCTACACATTTTTCTAAGCAAAGTGTTAAAGGAACGGCTTGGTTCCTCATGAGTGCTCGTGATGGGTCACTACGAGGCTGTTACCTTTACTTCCTGATCCTAAAGAATTAAGGTGTAATGGAGTCAGCCAGCTTTGTAGAAATAGCCCATGTACTTCTCTGGTGCCTTTTCATTTTTCTCGATTAAAAGTTTAAAATACATGAAAAAAAAAACAAAAACTACAAGGAAGACTAAAATAGGGCCTCGTCTGGTAGGAGCACCTGGTTAAGCGCACACAGTACGAAGTGCAAGAGCCTACACAAGGATCCAGGTTCGAGACCCTTGCTCCCCAACTGTAGGGAGCGGCGGGAGGTCACTTCACATGCGGTGAAGCAGGTCTGCAGGTGTCTTTCTCTCTTCCTCTCTGTCTTCCCTTCCTCTCATAATTTCTCTCTGCCCTATCCTATAAAATAGAAAGCTGGCCTCTAGAACAGTAGGTCTGTGGTGTCGGTACTGAGCTCCAGCAATAACCCTGGAGGCAAAAAAAAAAGAAAGAAAAAAGAAAGAAAGATTGAAAGACTAAGATAGACAAAGGGAAATGGACAGAAGCTTTTAACAATGAAATAAAAATTACTCATTTGAGTCTTATAAATACACACAAAGAAAAATATAGAAAAAAAAAGTCATGGGACATATATTTAATGGAGTACTGCTCAGCAGTTAAAAGAAAAACTATCATGTGTACTTTAGAAAAAAAAAATGAATGGGACTGCTTGTGATTATACTTAGTAAAGTAAGAAAGTAAAGGACAAGGGGCAGTGTGGTGGCCCACCTGGTTGGGTGAGTGTGTTACAGTGTGCAAGGATCTGGGTTCAAGGCCCTGGTCCCCACCTGAAGGGGGAAAACTTCACGAGTGTTGAAGCAGGTCTGCAGGTGTTTTTCTATCTTTCTCCTTCTCTATCACCCCCTTTCATCTTGATTTCTGCTGTCTCTATCCAATAAATAAATAAAGATAATAAAAATAATAAAAACTTAAAAAGTGAAGGACACTAACAACATAGACATTCTTTTCAAGATATTCCATATTCTGGGTGAAAACAAGTCACACTACATTTGAAAGAATTTAGTCATCGCAACCTAATCAACGCAACGATTGCCACCTCTACACAGCTCAGACTGTGTCCAGAGACTTCACGTGTGGAATGACAACCCTTCAGCTTCATTACTCGGGTGAGACCTTTCCTTACATAGTATTCTCTAATTCCATCCCAGGTGGTTCACTTTCTAACAAAGTCCCAAAACCTAGATACAGACCAGGTTCTGTGAGAGAGAGCATATGTTCACACGTATCCATAAACTAGTGCAAAATATATACCTGAAAGCAGAAGTACATTAAAGTTTGCAGTGAGTACCCCCCTAACACTTCCTCTCCACTATTCCAACCTTTGGGTCCATGATTGCTCAACAATTTGTTTGGCTTTGTATGTTAACTCTCTTTTCAGCCACCAGGTGCCAGATGTCATCAGGATGCTGGCCAGGCTTCCTTGGACTGAAGACCCCACCAATGTGTCCTGGAGCTCCGCTTCCCCAGAGACCCACCCTACTAGGGAAAGAGAGAGGCAGACTGGGAGTATGGACCGACCAGTCAATGTCCATGTTCAGCAGGGAAGCAATTACAGAAGCCAGATCCACCTTCTGCAACCCACAATGACCCTGGGTCCATGCTCCCAGAGGGATAGAGAATGGAAAAGCTATCAGGGAAGGGGGTGGGATATGGAGATTGGGTGGTGGGAATTGTGTGGAGTTGTAGCCCTCCTACCCTATGGTTTTGTTAATTTATACTTTCTTAAATAAAAAATAAATTAAAAAAAAAGAATTTAGTCACATAAAGCTTATGTTCTGATCTCACTAAAAGTTAACTTGAAATAAGTGACAGAATGATGGTTGGAAAACATCCATGTATTTGGGGTGCTTATCAGCAATCCAGAGTCAAAATGAAACTAGAAAGTCTTTTAAATCCAACTGAAAATAGCACAACACATAAAAAGTTGAACATTTAAAATCAGTTTCCATATTAGGAAATTAGGGGAGAACAGGCAGAGCACAAGCATTGCAAGTCTGAGGCCCTGGTTTCATTGCCTGATCTTGCATATGGCCACAACAATGCTCTGATCTTGATCTTGATCTTGATCTTGGTCTTGGTCTTGGTCTTGGTCTTGGTCTTGGTCTTGGTCTTGGTCTTGGTCTTGGTCTTGGTCTTGACCTTGGTCTTGGTCTTGGTCTTGGTCTTGGTCTTGACCTTGGTCTTGGTCTTGGTCTTGGTCTTGGTCCTCTCTCTCTCTTACTAAATAAATGTTTTTAAAAAATTAGACAAACATGAGATAACTAAACACAAAGTAAACAAAATAAAGAAAGAAAAAGTGGTTTACTGCACCAAATCAAATGACTCTGGAGGAGCAAGGGGTGAGAGGGTCATTGGGGTGCAAGATGGAGAAAATGGACCTAAATGATGCATGAAAGTGTTTCACAGACACCTATCATAAAAAGAAGAAAAATTGTGCTTATGTGTCAATAACTGCACTGTAAATGATTGTGCCCCCAATAAATGATTTGGGAGAAAAAGGGAAAAAGAAGGAGGAGGAAGAGAGAGAAATCAATAAAGCAAAAGAAGGGGAGGGGAAAGGAGAGGATAGGAGAGGTGAGATGAGGTGAAGCCTGCTAGTAGATCATAAACAACAGTAGAATGAAATTAATAATACTCTAAGTCAACAAATCCAATAGAATTTAGTACTTACCCAATTTTCTTTCCTTTCTTTTTCCAATATGAGTTGCTATCTAGGAAAAAAATTAACATAAAACTTTTTTAATTGGGGTATTACTAGTTTACAGTAAACATGGTTTTTGACACGAGTAAAATGTCTCACTTTTCTGCAAAACACTCTCACCCCCAACCTAGGCTCTCCTCTGCCATCATTCACACCAGAATGTCCCCCACACCCCAGAATTCTTTACTTTGGTGCAGTATACCAAGACTGGTCCATGTTCTTCTTTGTGTTTCTCCCTTTTTTTATTTGTCAACTTCTCTCCATGAGTGATATCATCATATATTCATCTTTCTCTTTCTGACTAAACTCACTTAATGTAATTCCTTCAAGCTCCACCCAAGATGAGGTCCAGTGCGTATATATATACCAAAACTTTCTTAGCCACTCATCTGTTGCTGACCATCTAAGTTGCTTCTAGGTTTTGACTATTACAAACTGTGCTGCTATGAACATAGGTATACACAGATCTTTTAGGATGACTGTGTTCGATTTCTTAGGATATACGCCAGGAGGGGAATTACAGGGTCAAAGGATAGGTCCATTTCTAGCCTTTTGAGAGTTCTCCAGACTGCTCTCCACAGGGCTTGGAACAATTTACAACCCCATCATCAGTGCAGAAGAGTTGCCTTACTCCCACAGCCTCTTCAGCATTTATTGTTGCTATTGTTTCTGATGTATGACATTCTCCCAGGAGTGAAGTGGTATCCCATTGTTGTCTCTATTTGTATTTCTTTGACAATCAATGACTTGGAGCATTTTTTCATAAGTTTGTTGGCTTTCTGGATATCTTCTTTGGTGACTATTCTATTCATATGCTCACCCCACTTTTGTATAGGGTCATTTTGTTGTGTTGCTGCTGACTTTGGTGAGCTCTACAAATTCTGGTTACCAGCCTTTTGTCTGCTATATGGCATGTAAAAATCTACCATTCTGAAGGAGTTTCTTTATTTGAGTGGTGGTTTCTTTTGCTGTACAGTAACTTTTCAATTTGATGTAGTCCCATTGGTTTATTTTGTTTTTGTCTTCTTTGCAATTGGACTTGAGTCATTGAAAATGCCTATGAAACTTAGATGGAAAAGAATTCTCGTGTGGTCCGGGAGGTGGCACAGTGGATAAAGCATTGGATTTTCAAGCATGAGATTCTGCATTCAATCCTTGGCAGCACATGTACCAGATTGATGTCTGGTTCTCTCTCTCTCTTTCCCTCTCCCCCCCACTTCCCCCTCTCTCCTATCTTTATGAATGAATAAATAAAATCTTTAAAAAAAAATTTTCCCAGTACTTCTCTATAAATATTTGACAGTTTCTAGTCTAACATCCAAGTCCTTGATCTGCTTGGAATTTACTTTTATGTTTGGTGAAATGTAGTGGTTCAGTTCCATTTATACTGTATATTTCAACTCAATTTTCCCAACACCATTTGTTGAAGAGACTCTCCTTTCTCCACTTAATAGTTTGGGCTCCCTTATCAAAACTTAGATGTCCATAGGAGTAGGGGCTTATTTAGGAGCTCTCATTTCTATTCCACTGGTTAGTGTGTGTGTGTGTGTTTGTTCCAGTATCGGGCAGTTTGGATACAATGGCCTTATCATATAGTTTGAGATCTGGGAGTGGGATGCCTCCAGTTATGTTCTTTCATCTCAAGATTGTTTTGGTGACTGTAGGTGTTTTGTGGTTCCAGATAAACTTGTGTAGCTTTAGTTCTGTTCTCTTTTAAAAAAAAAAAAAAATGGTGGGAACTTGATGGGGATTGCATTGAATCTGTATATGGTCCTGGGTAGTCATTTTGATGATCTTAGTTAGTCCAACCCATAACATGGGCTATCTTTTCACTTTTTTGTATATTTTTCTATTTCCTTGAGGAGTGATTCAGTTTTCAGTATACAAGTCTTTCACTTCTTTTATTAGGTTTATTCGTAGATACCTTATTGTTGCTGCTGTAAATGGGACTGATTTCTGGATTTCTTCTTCTTCTGATTTAATGTTTGCATAAAGGAATGCTGGGCAGGAGGTAGGAAGTATAATATTTATGCCAAGAGACTCTCATGCCTGAGGCTCTAAAGTCCCAGGTTCAGTCCCCCTACACCACCATAAACCAGAGCTGATCAGTATACTAGGGGGAAAAAAAAGGGGAAAAAAAAAGAATGCCACCAATATTAATTTTGTAGCCTGACACTACTATTTTGCCTGATAATTTCCAAGAGCTTCCTGCTTGACTCTTTAGTTTTCTCTCTGTATACTATCATATTGTCTACAAATAGTGACAGTTTAACTTCTCTTCCAGTCTGTATCCCTTTACTTCCTTTCCCTTGCCTGATTGCTATGGCAAGAATTTCCAACACTTTACTGAGTGGCTAAGAAAGTTTTGGTGGAATATGATGTTGGCTGCAGGTTTGTTATATATAGACTCCACTATCACAACACACATATTTAGATTCATTATGTATCATTTCTGATAAGGTTAAGATCATGTGAGTTGGGTGATAGCAAACCTGGTTGAATTCACAACTTACAATGTACAAGGACCCAGGTTCAATCACCTAGTTCCATCTGTATGATGTGTGGCGGGGTGGGGGTTAGGGTGGGGGGGTGTCTTCGCACATGGTGAAGCAGTACTGCAGGTATCTTTTTTTCCTCTCCCTTTTCATCTCCCATTCTCATCTCAAATCTTCTCTGTTGTATCAAATAAATATTTTATTTTTTGATTTCTTTATTGGGGATTAATGGCTTATAGTCAACAGTAAAATACAATAGTTTGTATATGCATGACATTCCCCAGTTTTCCACATAACAATACAACCTCCATCATGTTCCAGAACTTGAACTCTCCCCTACACCCCAGTCTTTTATTTTGGTGCAATACCCCAATAAATAAATATTTTAAAATCATAGTAATATGATTTTAAAATTTAAAGCAGAAAGTTTTTAAGAACATGTGAGATGTATCCACTAGCAAATATTACTACATCAGAAGACATATAGTCAGTTTACCCGTAAGGATATAAACATCAGAAATCCTAGACTGATTACCAAAGAGATGTGGAAAAGTGTTCAAAACAAAAATATTGTTACTTTTATTGAATGGGAAGTCCTTAGAGAATCCTTCAGGCTTCTGTGGATGCGATTTTTAAGCATAGTCAATTGAATTCAGAGAAAAAAAAGCATAGTTTGTTCTTCCAAGATTGACAGAGGAATCACTGATAATTCCTAGAGTGGCACTATCCGCTGTGATGAGGATAGTTTCCCCCAATAAAGGGCCATGTTCATACAGTCATCCTGAAGCAGTCCATGCACAGTGTGGCTATATGAAGGTTGGCTAGACAGTACTCACACACACATTATTTATATATGATCGAATCCCTCTGTGTGGTGTTGTTTCCAAAGTTAGGAACTACCCTCGGATCACAAAAATCAGCTTTTGTACATTCACTTAGTGAATAAACTTTAAAAGACCAACATGAATATTTGCCAAGAAATCTCCCAAACTGAACAAGGAAATAGACCCTCAGATGCAGGAAGCAGGGAGCTCTAAGAGCTCCAAGGAAGATAGATCCAAATATGAATTCACCCAGACACACAATCATTAAAATTGCAAAGATTAAAGATAAAAAGGAGAGAGGAGGGTGGGGGTAGATAGTGTAATGGTTATGCAAACAGACTCTCATGCCTGAGGCTCCGAAGTCCCAGGTTCAATCCCCCACACCATCATAAGCCAGAGCTGAGCAGTGCTCTGGTGTTTCTCTCTGTGTCTTTCTCTCTCTGCATCTCTCTCAAAAATAAAATAAATAAAATAATTTATTTATTTATTTAAAAGGAGAGAGGAAGGGTGGTGGCATACTCTGGGAGTGCACACACATAATCATGAAAAGACCCAGGTTCAAGGCCCCCACTCATCACCTGCAAGGCAGACATTTCATGAGCAGTGAAGCAGATCTGCAGGTGTCTCTTTTTCTCTCTCCCTTTCTACCTGCCCCTCTCCTCCCAATTTCTTTCTGTCCTATCAAATATAGTTGAAAGAGGAAAAAAGGAAAAAGAAAAGAAAAGAAAAGGGCTGTTAGGAACCACATAAAACCGCATCCACATAAGCAGTGGATTTGTAGTGCTGGCACTGAGTCCCAGCGATAACCCTGGTGGCAATAAATAAAATAATAATAAATGAATATGCTAGAGAGATAGCATAATGGCTATGCAAAAGACTTTCATGTCAGGGCTCAGAGATTCCAGGTTCAATCCCTGGCACCACCTTATGGGATGACATCACCCCAGAACTCATTCTTAGCCTGGGCCCCGCGGCAAAGAAGTGGCTCGCTTCATTCCTGTCCCACATCTTGGAATCTGAGTCTATGCCCAGAGTTATAGAAGATTATAGCGGTTTTGAGACCAAAAGACCCAACACTGGCTGCCAGCTGTGGACCAGTTTCTCTCCTCTCCATGTGTTGCAGACTCCTTGAGGGGCTGCTTCTGTCACATATTTCTCATCTTACAGAGAAATTCCTATCACCCGCCCAGGCTGGTTTCCGCCCAGGAAGATCTACCTGCGAACAGGCCCTGGCCCTCTCAACTTACATTGAAGGTGGATTCCAGAAGAATTTAAAGACGGGTGCTGTCTTTGTTGATCTCGCAGCAGCCTATGACACGGTCTGGCACCATGGTCTCCTAGTCAAGATCTCAAGATGCCTGCCTCCATGGGTGGCCAACACTATATCGTTTCTTCTCCAAAGCAGAAGATTCCGGGTGCATCTGGGTGACAGGTCTAGCAGATGGAGACTTGTCTCAGGTGGCCTCCCCCAGGGCTCTGTTCTGGCTCCTACGCTATTTAATGTTTGCATCAATGACCTCCCAGAAACTTCTTCAAGGAGGTTCATCTGCGCCGATGACATCTGTTGTACAACTCAGGCATCAAAGTTCGACATCCTCGAGGAAACACTCACGAAAGACATGTCTCTGATATCTGATTACAGTAAAAAATGGCGACTAATCCCTAGCACTGCTAAAACGGTGTCATCTGTTTTCCATCTACATCATGCCTCGGCCTCACGTGAGCTTGATGTGCAGCTTGGCGATGCGAGAGTCCGGCGTGGAGCCCGGCCAGTCTATCTTGGCGTTGCTCTCGATCGCACTCTGTCATTTCACGAACATCTCATAAAAACTGCAGCGATGGTGGGCGAGAGGAATGGCATCGTTGCAGGACTGGCCGGCTCCTCATGGGGCGCGAGCGCTTCCGCGCTACGATCATCATCTCTGGCATTGTGCTATTCCACTGCGGAGTGCTGTGCCCCAGTATGGTTCCGTGGCCCCCATGTCCACTTGGTCGATTCGAAGTTATATTCCTCCATGGGGATGGTTTCTGGAACCATCCATTCCACCCCGGTTCCATGGCTGCCAGTTCTTAGCGGCATCGCCCCGCCAGATATTCGTCGGGATGTGGCATCATCTAGGTTCGTTTCCAGCGTCTACGCTCGACCGGACCTGCCAATATACGCGGATATCTTCGCCCACCCTGTCCAACGCTTGACGTCTCATCACCCAATCTGGTCCCCTACGCCTACACTGAACTTCTCTGTTCCAGACTCTTGGAAACAGAGTTGGCAGTCAGCTGAGGTAAAGAACAAATACCTCATCGCAGACCCCTGCAAGTGTCAACCCGGCTCTGACCTAGCACGTTATGATTGGGCCCTCCTCAATCGCTATCGAACAGGCCATGGCCGGTGCACCGCTATGTTCCATCGCTGGGGAGCCAGAGATGACCCGAACTGCCCCTGAGGCTACAGACAGACTATGACCCACATAGTCAACGACTGCCACCTCTCCAGATTCAAAGGAGGTCTCGAAACTTTACATCAGGCTCAACCTGACGCTGTTGACTGGCTACGGAAGAAGGGCAAACGCTAGAAGAAGAACCTTATGGGAGAGCTGAGAAGTGCTCTGCTTAAAAAAATAATATATCTAATAAATTTATAATATATATTGCACATTTTAACATTTGGCTCAACCAGTTACGCCACCACTCAGCCCCCAATAAAGTAAATCTTAACCATGGGATTCTCAAAGTAAATCAAGTGCCCAGATAACTTGGTTATAATAATAATTATCTATTGCCTTCTTAAACCTTAAAAAAAAAAGGTTTTTTTTTTTTTTTTTGGGGGGGGTCGGGTTAAGTGCACGTAGTGCGAAGCAGAAAGACCGGAATAAGGATCCGGGTTTGAGCCCCTGGCTCCCTACCTGTAGGGGAGTCACTTCACAGGCAGTGAAGTAGGTCTTCAGGCGTCTATATTTCTCTCCCCCCTCTGTCTTCCCCTCCTCTTTCAATTTCTCTCTGCCCTATCCAATGACAACGACATCAATAACTACAACAATAAAACAATAAGGGCAACAAGAGGGAATAAATAAATAAATAAATAAATATTAATAATAAATAAGTACAGAGTGAATATTAAAAGCAGATGGAGAGAAAGCAGAGCCACCCACAAGCTTACTCCCATAAAACTATCCACTGATTTCTCAGCAGGGACTCTAGAGACTAAAATGAACTAGCAAGGCATACTAAAGACTGTGAACGGAAACGACCTTCACCAAAAACTACTCTAGTCAGCTAGCTTATATCAGTCAATTGTGAAGGTATGATAAAGAACTTTTTGGATAAGTAACAATTAAATGAATTCACTAACACTAAACCATATATATAGTTTTACAAAAAGAGGAAAATACTAAATTCTCTCTGCCATATGAGGCAAATAAAGAAACAAAAGAAGGAAACAAGCAGATCTGAATAAGGACAAACCTTTGGACTCAGACTGCAGAACTGAGACCACAGGGGCAATGGGGCTGGGGATGCTGGTTAAAAGGGTGGAGTGAGTCTAAACAGACTTTAGTGCTTTGGTGGGGATGAAGTATGGTATCATGTCTTGAAGAGGTATAAAATTATACTTTTAAAACATTTTTAATCTTATAAACAAAGGTTACCTGAAAAACAAAATGATTAGAAAAATTTAAAATAAAGAAATAAAAAGAGGAGAAGGAAGGGGGAGAAGGAGAAAGGAAAAGGAGGAGGAGAAGGCAAGAAGAAAAAGAACAAGAGGAAGAGAAAGAAGAAGAAGGGGAAGAGGAAGAAGAGGAAAAGAAGGGGAAGAAGAAGAAAAAAAGAAGAAGAGGAAGAGGAAGAGAAGGAGGAGGAGGAGGAGGAGGAGGATGTCATTTCATAGGAATTTCAAGAGTGGGGCCAGGCACCTGATTGTGCCCACAGGGTACCATGCACAAGGATCTGGGTTCAAGCTCCCGATCCCTACCTGCTTGTGGACAGCTCCACAGGTAGTGAAGCAGGGCTGCAGGTGTCTCTCTTTCCCTCTCCCTCCCTATCTCCCTTCCTAATTTCTCTCTGTCCTATCAAATAAAAAGGAAAGAATTTAAAAAGGAGAAAAAAATAGAATGCCATCCAGGAGCAATGGATTCATTATACAGGCACCAAGCCCCATTGATAACCCTCGTGGCAAGGAAGGAAGGAAGGAAGGAAGGAAGGAAGGAAGGAAGGAAGGAAGGAAGGAAGGGAGGGAGTTTAAGAAAGAAAGAGAAATAAAGAAAGAAAAAAAGAAGGAATGAAGAGTAAGAGAAAGGAGAAGAGAAGGGAAGAAAAGAAACTTAAAGGGTTATAGATGAATTACAACGTAAATAGCCTGGAAATTTAACAGAAAACAAGACTTTGGATCCAAATTGAAATCAAAGAACAGAGAGGCACATTATCTTGTTTTCTGAGTTAAATTAGATTTTAAAAACATTTTTAATGGATTTGTTTCTAGCCTTCATGAGAGTCTGGGTGGGACAGAGTGTTATCTGAACCAGTCTGCCCATCCTTTTCCCACAGTGTTCTGAAGAGAGCTATGACTCACTGTTTGGCACACTTCTCAGTTCCTATGTACTGACACCAAACTGTGTTCCAGAGCAAGCCATTTACAAAGGCTCAAAACCTGGATGTCCTGACCCTGGGATGTGGTTCATGTAAAAAAAAAAAAAAAAAAAAGCTTTCCAACATGGTACAAAACAAACTGCTTTTTTGTTCCAGATGCTTAATTACTAGTAAGTGGAGAGCTGCCTTCAAGTGGAGATTATTTCAATTCTAACTAACTTTATGTCACTTCAGAAATCTTCTCTAACTTTGTGCCACTGGTCCCCTCCCCTCATTTCCTACTTCCTTCCCTGGCCCCAGCTTTCAGGACCAGAAGCCCTTAAAAACACTGTTTGGCTTAGCTATGAAAAGAGATCCTGTAGGGCTAGGGCAGAGGAGAAGCTCATCAATGGGGCTACAAATTGAGTGAGTGAAGAAAATAAATAAATAAATAAATAAATAAGGTCCTTTCTGGTTACCTTTTGCAGACTGAGACTCAATGAAGAGTTATCTTCAAATTAGCAGAGCACCAACGTAGGAAGTGTGGGAACCCCACTGAAAAGAATGGAGTCCAGAGTTGTCGTGGTAACAAGGAAAGATAATGATTCCACGGAAATGTCATGACTCACTATGGTCCTCTTATTCATCTCTCCCTCTTTATCTCCTCAGATACACGAGAACACACACACACACACACACACACACACACACACACACACACACCTTGCTGCATTCAGCAATTCTATCTTCATGTGACTTCCTACTTGAAGCACTCTTCCAAGTCACACCCTAGTTGCCCAGAGCAGCTTTAGTTTCCAAGGTAATTTCCATCTGTCTTACAAACACAAAATTCCTCGATCATACTTCCTTCGTTGTTTCTAATTAAATTTCATATCCTCTGGAACTCATCATCTAGCCCTAGAAAAAACAGAAATCACCTCTATCCAAATCACTCTGTGTGGTGCCTAGAAAAAGAAATCCATGTAAGTGCAGGCTTAATCCCACCGCGCCTGTTCTCTGATTATAATGATGAAGGTGGTGAAATGATGGTAATGGTCCCATTCACTTTAATTTGCACCTCATTTTGGAAGCAAGATTCACCAGTGACTTGCAGACTTAAACATCAAACGATGGAGGAAAGCTACGAAAAAAATAAAAGGCAGTAATGAAAAAAAAAAAAAGCAAGGTAGTAAAAGGTAGTAACAAAAACAGGTAAATGTTCCTGATCAGAAATGTATAACCGGCACAAGTTATGGAATCAGGTTTGGGTTAGTTCTCTGGTTTGGTCACATTCTGACAGATGTTAAGCCAACTAGCTGCTTAACTTGTCTGAATTATATTGTCTAATACTTTATTTATTTATTAATGAAAAAGAGAAAGCCAGAGCATGGCTCTGGCATAGGCAATGCTGGGCATCAAACTTAGAACCTCAGGTTTTTGTTGTTGTTGTTTTTAATTTTTTCTTACTTTTAATATTTATTAATTATTGGATAGAGACAGAGAAATTGAGAGGGGGAGGATTTAGAGAGAGAAGGAGACAGAGGGACACCTGCAGCCCTGCTTCACCTGGAGGGAAAAAAAAAATACACTCAAATGTCCATAAGGACTCCTTGGGTGTAAAATAGTGTGCATGACCATGAATGTCTCCTGACACATGGTTCTCGGCATTGGGGAACCATGGGGACCATGTGTCTGGGACCTGTTTGTTTGTTTTGTTTTTAAATCTACTAAAGACGATCTAGTTAGTATTGGTGATCTTGTCTAATGTTGATGAACAAGCTTGTAAGGTAAATATTTTATTTCCATTAGAAGATGAGAAAACTGATGCTTAGCTATGGTTAACAACTAGCTCAAAGGCCCAGAAGCTGTCTACCTCCAAAAAAGTGTCTACCTCCAAAGGAAAAAATTGAGAGTGATAACATAGTATTTGCTCTACATGAAATCTGTTTCAAAGTTTAGAAGCATGCCCCCAACTTCTTGAGCATTCTCTTGAACTACGAACTTGTCACTGAAAAGTTTTCTAAATGTGTTTTGAGCTCATTTGTGTTTTCCTTAATTGTGGGCCCCTGTTGCTTCACGGGAGTCTGGCAATGAATGAGTTAATCAATGACAGAGGCTTCCTTCCTCAGAAACTCTTGCTTGAGCTTGTTCCTATTTCCTCTGAAGAAAAAAGATGTGTCAGAACAGAGGAGGAACTCAGAGATTGAGAGATACCAGTACTGTAAGTTAGTCATCATCACCACTGATTTTGTTACCTGAGGCGGATGGAAGTGCCACCTCCCACAATCTGTGGTCACCCTTACAACAGGGTTACTAAGCACAGGGCCCTCTAGGCACCCACAAAGCACTCCCTTTGTGTTGTGTGCCTCACACAAGGTGTTCCTGAGCCCTGGATGTGGGGGTGAGTGTATGGTGCCTAAGGTTATGGAAGTAAATAAAATAAAAACCATACAACAGTTTGAGGCCAGATCCAGGCATGTTTTTGAAGTCATTTTATTCCCTCTCCTTGGATTAGGTTTTATTTTTCAAAAGAAGAAGAAGAAGAAGGAGAAGGAGAAGGAGAAAGAGGAAGAGGAGGAGGAGGAGGAGGAGGAGGAGGAGGAGGAGGAGGAGAAGGAGGAGAAGGAGAAGGAGAAGGAGAAGGAGAAGGAGAAGGAGAAGGAGAAGGAGAAGGAGAAGGAGAAGAAGAAGAAGAAGAAGAAGAAGAAGACTGTTCTTAAACTATTCTGTTTTGTAGTTGTTTGTAACTTCTTCCTATTTTTTAAAACATGTCTTTCTTCTTTCTCCTCCTTCTCTTCCTTCTGGAGCGCTGCTTAGCTCTCGCTTATGATGGTGCTGGGAATTAAACCTGACAGCTTTGGTGCCTGAAAGGCATGAAAGTCTTTTTGAGTAACAGTTATGTTATCTCCCAAGCTCAAACATGTCTTTTAAACTTTATTTATTTATTTATTTATTTATTTAGTGGGTAGAGACAGACAGAGAGAAGTCAATAGGGGAGGGGGAGCTAGGGATAAAGAGAGCGACAGCTGTATCACTGCTTCATCATTTGTGAAGCTTCCCCACCCCTAGGAAGGGACTAGTGCTTGAACTCAGGTCTTTGCACACTGCAATATGTGTCAATATGTGAGCTCTACCATGTGCATCACTACTCAGCCCTTCAATTTTTTCTTTTCTTTTTAAATTGAGATACAGTCACAACCGGCTATTATATCAGCTTCGAGTATCTTATATAATGATTTAAAAAATATTTATTTATTCCCTCTTGTTGCCCTTGTTGTTTTATTGTGGTGGTTATTATTGTTGTTATTGATGTCATCGTTGTTGGATAGGACAGAGAGAAATGGAGAGAGGAGGAGAAGACAGAGAAGGGGGAGAGAAAGACAGACACCTGCAGACCTGCTTCAACGCCTGTGAAGTGACTCCCCTGCAGGTGGGCAGCTGGGGGCTGGAACTGGGATCCTTGACGCGGGTCCTTGAGCTTTGCACCACCTGTGCTTAACCCACTGCGCCACCGCCCAACTCCCATTTAATGATTTTTTTATGTATAATTCTGAAGTGGTCACTACAAGAAGTCTAACCTGCATCCATCAGCACATAGCTACAATCTTTCTTCCATCCGTTCGTCCTTCTTTCCTTCCTTCCTTCCTTCCTTCCTTCCTTCCTTCCTTCCTTCCTTCCTTCCTTCCACCACCAGGGTTATGACTGTGGTTCAGTGCCTGCATGAGACAGCCATTTTTTTTTCCTGTTTTTTTTTTCTTTTGTCTATTTTTATTTTGATGGGACAGAAAGAAATTGAAAGGGGTGGGGGAGACAGAGAGGGGAGGAAAAGACAGATATCTGCAGACCTGCTACAACACACAAGAAGTGTCCTCCTTGCAGGAGGTGACTGGGGGCTTGAGCCCAGATCCTCAGGCATGGGATTTATTTTCCTTACCATGAGAAACTTCAAGGTCTACTTTCTTAGCAACTTTCAAATATATTGATACAATAGAGTATTATCAGTTGTGGCTACCACACTGTACACTATATCGCCAGGGAATATTTATTTTATAATCAGAAGTTTGTACCTTTGACCATTTAAGTTTTTTTTTTTTTTCTCTCCAGGATTATTGCTGGGGCTTGGTGCCTGCACCATGAATCCACTGCTCCTAGTGGCCATCTGTCTTCCATTGTTGTTGCTGCTGTTACTGTTGCTGCTGTTGTTGTTGGATAGGACTGACAGAAATGGAGAGGGGAGGGGAAGACAGAGAGGGGGAGAGAAAGATAGACACCTGCAAATTTGCTTCACAGCTTGTGACCCCCTGCAGGTTGGGAGGAGGGCTCCAATCAGGATCCTTGAGCCAGTCCTTGCACTTTGCACTATGTGTACTTAACCCAGTGGGCTACCCGGCCAGCCCCTAAAGCCTGCATTTCTTTCTTTTTTTCTTTCTTTCTTTCTTTCTTTCTTTCTTTCTTTCTTTCTTTCTTCCTTCCTTCCTTCCTTCCTTCCTTCCTTCCTTCCTCCCTCTTTCTTTCCTTCCTTCCTTCCTTCCTTCTTTCTTTTTCTTTTTTGAAATAAGTTCTTTTTTTTTACCTTTTGTTGCCCTTGTTGTTTTCTTATTGTTGTTGTAGTTATTGTTGCTGTTACTGATGTCATCACTGTTGGATAAGACAGAGAGAAATGGAGAGAGGGGGAGAGAGAAAGACAGACACCTGTAGACCTGCTTCACTGCCTGTGAAGCGACTCCCCTGCAGGTGGAGAGCCAGGGGCTCAAACCGGGATCCTTACGCCAGTCCTTGTACTTGGTGCTATGTGTGCTTAACCCACTGCGCTACCGCCGGACTCCTCCTAAGGCCTTTTTTAAAGGGCAAAGACAATTTATCTTCAGTGCTTGAAATTTTGGAAACTCTAGGAAATGCTACTCAAGGAAATATAAAATGTTGCATGTCTAACTACAGGGTTGTAAATCTAGAAGACGGGCGGTTCTGTCTGCCTATAAATATGACATGCACAACAGATTTCGTATTTGGTAATAATTTGAAGAAGAATAAAGTCTAGATTTGGCCATTGTGGCCCTCTCGGCCTAGATGAGAAACAGCTATTTAACAGTTAGATGGCCTCCAGGATTAGTAGTGCAGGGACAGAGCCACAGTGATAACCCTGAAGGAAGGAAAAAAAAGTGAGGTTGTAGGGCTGGGAAGATAGCATAATGGTTATGCAAAAAGACTTTATGCCTGAGGTAACAAAGGTCCCAGGTTTAATCCCTAGCACCACTGTAAACCAGAAATGAGCAGTGCTCTGATGTCTCTCTATTGTCAAATAGATAAATATTAAAAAGCCATAGACTCTTATTTGAAATGTATATCTTGACGTACTTGAAGGGTTAGGCACATTGGTCATTTACATTCCCTTTGAAGTAGATAGTCGCAGAGGCTATGTGCATATTTATGAGACATAAATAAATATGAAAATAAAAATATCAGCATGAGCCTCTTAAAACACATTTTCACAGATGAGACAAACCCTTTGGGTGCCGCCAGAAATTCCTATCACTATGAATCCTTCTTTTTGAGGGAGGAAAGGGAGGTGGGACAGACATTTATAGAGTATGTTCCATATGCTTTAAAGGCTGTCTTACTGTGCCAGAGAATTCTCCAAGATGAACATTTTAACGCCTTTCTTACCTTATGAAATAGTTCAGTCCTTGCCTGGGAGGTGACTCAAAGACCTGGGTTCAAGCCCAGGATTATTGCTGGGCTCAGTGCCTGCACCACGAATCCACTGCTCCTGGAGGCCATTTTTCCCCCTTTTGTTGCCCTTGTTGTTGTAGCCTCGCTGTGGTTATTATTGCCATTGTTGACATTGTTCATTGTTGGACAGGACAGAGAGAAATGGAGAGAGGAGGGCAAGACAGAGAGGGAGAGAGAAAGACAGACACCCGCAGACCTGCTTCACTGCCTGTGAAGCGACTCCCCTGCAGGTGGGGAGCCAGGGGCTCGAACCGGAAGCCTTACCCCGGTACCTGCACTTTACACCACATGCGCTTAACCCACTGCGCCACTGCCCGACCCCTGAGTGTATGTCTTCTAAGGTGAATCAACACTGTTGTCTTAGAGATGCAGAAGCCAATACAGTGCCTGTTAAACAGCTCACTTGGATAGTGTGTTGCTTAGACATGTGTACAGCCCAGGTTCAAGACCAGCTGGTCTCTTTCACATTCATTGTTGCTGCTTCACCGTCACTGTCACTATCTTAACAAGGGCAAAAGCAAAAGCAAACAAAAAAGCAAGAAGTCAAGGCAAAAATCTCTCATGGTTCACCACTGCCTATATGTTGGTAGAGTCCCAAAGCTGTGACACACAAGACACTTTGAGTACTTTGTTCTAATGTCACAGGACAAAAGTCAGGATACTGGACTTGATCAATCTTTTTAGTAAGATCATGTCCATAGCATTTGTCAAATAATTATATTGAGTTAATCTCGATGGAGTTCCCTCAGAGAATAAGGTTAGCACATTCTATGTTTACTGCAGTTAAAGGTGAAAGTGATGGTGGCTCTTAGTAGTAGAAGTGATTGTAACTTGTTAAGCAGTTGCTATATACCAAGTATCCTGATGTGCATTGAACATGTGTTATTTCATATGATCAGTCTAGCTGCCAGGACCGTCTCTTACACAAAATCTGTAGTACCTGTAAAAAGATGTCAAAAAAAATACATAACTTCCTTCCCTCTGTATAATCTGTGTATTCATGTACTCTGCCCAAATCAAATCCCCCGTAAATTCTGAATGTGGTAGATGTGGTTTTAACTGAGCAATTAAGAGGCAGATATCTCTGGAAATCAAACACAAGAGGTGGAGAGTAAGCCTTAATCCCTTGGATCAGGAGCCAACTCATTTGATGGTGACTTATAATTAATATAGTTCATATTGCTCAATCATGTCTAGAAAATGGATTGCAGGGTGGAGTGGGAGAGGTACCATTCCAATAAAATGTTTCTAGGTTATCACCAAATAAATTCTGTAAAGTAAGAGGGTTAGACATGCCTGGCTTCCTGTGGACAGCTGCCAGGTGGAAAAAGTAAACAGGTACAATTCCCAATGGATACAGATGCCTTAAAAAAAAGAAAGAAAGTGTTTCATACCATACTGCTAAGGCAATGCCAGTTATTTACAACATAAAAATCAGGGAAAGGAGAAAAAAGAAGTCTGAGTTGTGTTTGGAGAGTAAATAAGGTAAAACGTAAGAAAAGACAGTTCTAATTGTGCTGATAAGATACAAACCTACAACTAAGTCATGTAACAGTCCTGATTACTAAACAAATGGAGGGAGTCCTGGTGCTATTTCCTGAGCTTCAGGGAGTTATACAGTGCTGGACTAGGTACTTAGAGTCATTCAGTTCAGTGACCACAACTGGCAGCCCTGTTTCCTGGGATTAACTTAGATGGCGTTATAATAATGTTCTGATTAATTACAACATTAAAAAAATAATAACGGGAGTCAGGCGGTAGCTCAACGGGTTAAGTGCAGGTGGCGCAAAGCGAAGGACTGGCTTAAGGATCCGGGTTCCAGCCCCCGGCTCCCCACCTGCAGGGGAGTCGCTTCACAGGCGGTGGGTGAAGCAGGTCTGCAGGTGTCTGTCTTTCTCTGCCCCTCTCTGTCTTCCCCTCCTCTCTCCATTTCTCTCTGTCCTATCCAAGAAGGACGGCATCAATTACAACAACAATAACTACAACAAGAAAACAACAAGGGCAACAAAAGGGAATAAATAAATAAAATAAATAATTAAAAAAAATAAAAGACTGCAAAAACATTCATGTCTAGTATTCCCAGACTAAATAAAAAAGACAACACTAGACATATTTTCACCTTGCAAGCATTTAGCTGCCCATAGGTAGTCCTCAATATCCCCAAGACCCTCCAATAACTGAGACCAAATATCTTCTGGCACTAGATCTCTGTGATCCATTCAGTGCCCTGAGCTGGGCCAATCCCATTACTTTATAGATTAAGTAATCAATCTAAAGCCGTATTTATGATAGATTCATCAATATAGCACTGGATTTGTATGCATGGAATCCCAGCTTTGATCTCCAGTGTCATATATGTTACAGATGTGTGTCTCCCTCATCATAATAAATAAATAAATCTTCAGGCTAGAAAGGTGACTCAGTCTTAGAACATAGGACTTGCATGCCTGAGGATCCAAACAACCCCAGATTCCATCCTTGGTACTTCTATATGCCAGAACTGAGTAATACTCTGGTCTCACTCTTTTCCTCCTCTCTCTCATAAAAAATTCTTAAAAATCTGAAAAAAAGAAAATATAGAAAAATCACTACGTTGCCTGCAGGCAGAGTCCCCATGTCATGATAGTGAAGGCCACTCACAGATAGTTCCGCCATCATATGTGGTCAAGAGGCTATTTCCTCTGCTGCTCACTCTTCCCTGGATCAGATTCTTGCTCAGCCTTTCAGATGAGTTCCATCCTCACTCCCAGGCAGAGAAGTGCCCATGCTGTACATTCGACTCACTTCAGCAACAAATTATACACTTCTCCAGACACAGGACAATATTAAAGTCTTCTTTTTCATACCACCAGCACCTACCATGCTGTCATGACACCTCATGCGTGTTGAATAAATATGAGTCCAGAGATTTGTCTTTGGATATCAGGCAGTTATACTTAGAAACACACAGCTGGGGAACGTGGCAGATAGAAAGCAAACTGAGTCCACAAGGAACACACTGAGAAGCCAAGAAGCACTGTGAACTTTATTTCAGTGACAAATGCAGCCCAGACTTGTTAGTAGGGCTTGCTTCCTCAGTGTGACCTGTAACATGTCAGAAGAACCTCCAAAGGCCCCAGATATCTTCACCACCAGCCTGTCAAGTTGCCTAAAAAGCCACTACTTTTTTTTAAAAAAAAACTTGCCTCCAGGGTTATCGCTAGGGCTTGGTGCCAGCAGTACTGAACTACTGTTCCTGGCGGCCATTTTTTACTTTGAATGGCACAGAGATTGAGATAGGAGAGGGAGAAAGATAGACACCTGCAGCCCTGCTTTGGTGCTTGTGAAGCGTCCCCCCCTGCAGGTGGGGAGGTACCAGAAGCTCGAATCTGAGTCCTTGTGCTTAGTACTATGTGCACCACCCAGCACCTTCTCCCTACTTTCTTATGCATTAAGGATTTTTTTTAGCTAAAAAAAAAACCCTTGTCACCCAAAATCTCCAAGAGCCACTGTTAGTAATTTTTAGAGACAAGCACAGTTTTAGTTAACTTCCAAACTACTTTTCTACTGGATACATTCATTCTGAAATATCTGGACACACTATGGCAGAGTAAAGGTTAAAGTTCCAGAAGATGAGACAAATCTGAACATCTGAGGGAAGAGATGAGAGTAATACAAAGCCAGTTGAAGTTAAGAAGGCCTGCTATTTGCAAGGTGAGTGACCTTTGCTTCTGTACCTCGATGAGATAAAAAGCGGTCTCAACAAAAGGACCTACTTCAATGGAACTCTGTAGAATTAGACTAGTCAACAAACAACAAGCTTAGCAGAGTGAGCCCTGTAAGCTTGTTTCTGTCACTATTAGCAGAGATGACATGGGATTTTAGTCCTGACAGAAACTGCTCTGGGAGTTCCTTGAGGTGACACAGAGGATAAAGCACTGGATTCTCAAACAATGAGGTTCTGAGTTCAATCCCCAGCAGCATATATATCAGACTGATGTCTGGCTCTTTCTCGTATCTTTTTTATAAATAAATAAATAAATCTTAAAAAAAAAAAAAAAAACCAGAAACTCCTCTGGTGTTACTCCCAGTGTAATAAAGAATACACATTTCTAGAAGATAAAGAATACAAGGTTAGAAGGGGGCCTGGGGTGGCACACGTTGGTCGCACATGTTACAGTGCACAGGGGCCAGGGTTCATGCCTCCAGGCTCCACCTGTTGGGGGTGCCCCTACGTTGGGCGCCAGATGTTGGGATTCATGGGGGGGGACGAAGCAGGAGTGAGCTTACTAAAGGGGTCTTCCAGCATATCGTGGCAGCGGACGATACACAAACCTCTTTAGGGTCCCGTTGTGAGGAATGAAACATCTTTATTGACACAGTTGCAAATTTATAAAGGGGTAGCGGTGCTGGGGAAGTAGCCAGCTGGCCAACGAGGTCAGTATCTCCTTATAAGGGAAAAGAGAGCAAGGCAATGAGAGGGTGTGGATGGTGATGCAGGAACAGGGAAATAGAAATACAAGGAAGGAGAAGCCCACCAGAAAGGGGGGAGGGTGGGTGATGTGGCGAGACTGATAGGAAGGTTGGAATCCCCCACGTACTCTTGCCACATCAAGATCGACCACAAGGCTGACATGCCAAGGGGAGACTGACAGACGAACTTGGGGGGGGAGGGGTCAGCCATCCATGCTCAAGCACACATCAGACCCAAACCCACCTGCAGGAGGAAAGCTTTGCATGTGGCAAAGCAGTGCTGTAGGTGTCTCTCTGTCCCTCTCCCTCTCTCCCTCCCCCTTCCTCTCAATTTCTGTCTGTCTCTATCCAATAAATAAATAAAGACAATAAAAAAAATTTTTTTTAAAGAAAAAAAAGAATACAAGGTTATAGACAAGCAGTCCTTGGATTCTCCCCACAGGTAATATGGGCCTCAACCTCTGATAGATCCCTTTCTCTACCATCATTGGTCACACCCATTAGGAAAGTCATTATCAGCTCTTCTGTAGGCTTCTTCAGGACAGTCCCCTCACTATGAAATAGCAATGATAGGAACTTCCCCACTCTCCCAAGGGAGGCTGGCTCATCCTATTCTGTCACTCAAGGAAGACTAGCTCTGATATGAGTGCAACCTAGAATGTTCTCAGCTGTCACTATGGACTGTGAGCTCAGACTGACAGGAACTCAGAGGTAGTACAGGCTCCTGTGCTAAATATGAATGGATAAGGGCCCTGGATTAGATCATTGTGGCAGTTCATTGCATTTGCATGTCTTCTTCAAGTTTGAGAGAAACTCTCTGCCCTACTCCTCCTTCTTAGTTCTACTCACTATGTCTGACCTCATCTTCCCAGACAGTATTTCTGGCCCACCCCCATGTTAGCTATCAAGTTCAAGCAAAGATTAGTAATACATAGGCTCCTAGGGCCATTCTGAAAATAGACTCCCTAGCTTCCTTTTACCCAAAGGTTCCTACCTTCACCTGCTCTATTCCAACTCTATGGTTCCTGCTTATTAAACATTTTGTCCTGCTTTATATCTTACTGCATTTCAGCCAACAAGTTGCAAATGTTACTATGATTCCATCCTAACTTCCCTGGGCAGATGCTTCCTGGACCTCAGCTCTCCAGAGCCCTACCCTACTAGGGAAAGATAGAAACAGTCAACAGTTTGTTTGGCATTATATGTTAATTCTTTTTTCAGCCAACAGGTTCCAGATGCTACCATGATGCCAACCAGATTCCTCTGGGCAGACAACCTCATCAGTGTGTCCTGGAGCCCTGCCCCACTAGGGAAAGAGAGAGATAGGCTGGGAGTATGGATCGACCTGCCAACACCCATGTTCAGCAGGGAAGCAATTACAGAAGCCAGACCTTCAACCTTCTGCACCCCATAATGATCCTGGTCCATACTCCCAGACGGATAAAGAATAGGAAAGCTATCAGGGGAGGGATGGGAAGTTCTGGTGGTGGGAATTGTGTGGAGTTATACCCCTCTTATCCTATGGTTTTGTTAGAGTTTTCTTTCTATAAATAAAAATGTAAAAAAAGAAAATATATCCTGTAATTTTACAATCTTATAACTATCAATCACAAGTAAAAATGTAAAAAATAAATAAATAAATAAAAAGAAACAGGCTGGGGGTATAGATCAACCTGCCAATGCCCATGTCTAACTGAGAAGCAATTTCAGAAGCCAGGACTCCCACCTTGTACACACCAGAAAGAGTTTTGGTCCATTCTCCCAGAGGGTTATAAACAATAGGGACGTTTCCAATGGAGAGGATGCAATACAGAATTCTGGTGGTGGGAACTGTATGGAATTACACCGCTATTACAATTGTTCCCACTTACAATCTTAGAAATCAGTATTAAGTCATTAATAAGAAATAAAACATTTAAAAAAGAACACAAGGTTACAAAAGGTGAACAAAAGAATTCACTGTGGTCCGGGAGGTGGCGCAATGGATGAAGCACTGAATTCTCAAGCATGGAGTCCTGAGTTCGATAAAAAAGAATTCATTTTGATAGTGAGCTGCTTCACCATGAGTGAGACTCTAGTTTGCTCCCCATTGCACTGAAGGGAGCTTTGGCGCTATGGTTTCTTGGTGTCTCTCTCCCCCTCCATCCTCCTTAATTAATTAGTTAGTTAATTAAAAGAATGCAAGGTTACAGACTAGTGGATAGCAGAGTCAGGATGTGTGTGGTTCTCACACATGCTAGTTTTTAAAAAAAATTTAAAATATTTATTTATTTTCCCTTGTTTTTTTATTGTTGTAGTTATTGATGTTGTCATTGTTAGATAGAACAGAGAGAAATGGAAAAAGGAGGGGAAGATAGACAGGGGGAGAGAAAGATGGATACCTGCACACCTGCTTCACCACCTGTGAAGCAACTCTCCTGTAGGTGGGGAGCTGGGGGCTCGAACTGGGATCCTTACACCCCAGTCCTTGCACTTTGTGCCACTTGCACTTAACCTGCTGCACTACTGCCCAACTCCCCTAACACATACTAGTAGCTTTCCCTCTGGGGAATAATGGACTCCAGATTTTCTTGAGTGGGCTCTATACTTGATATCAGAACAGCACACACTCAGAACAACAGCACACAACACTGGGCAGAAACACACACCGACACTCACTCAGAACAACATACAAACACTGAACAGCACATATGAAACTGCACAGAAACACAAACTTTAAAGAATATACAGGAGACTGGGCATAAACACACACACACACTACCCTGAGACTAGACACAAAACACATATTTAGAGCAACACACAGGAGACTGAGCAGAAACACATACACACACACACACACACACACACACACACACACACACACCCTGAGACCAGGCAGAAACACACATTTAGAACACACAGGAGGCTAAGCAGAAACTCACCCAACCTGACACACACAACACACATTCTGACACATACAACACACACACACACCGACACACACACACATCCTAGCACACACACACACACCCTGACACAAACACACATCCTGACACACACAACACACATTCTGACACATACAACACACACACCCTGACACACACACACACACACACACACACACACACACACACACACACACACACACACACCCTGACATACACACACCCTGAGACCCGGTGTACCCTCTCAGTTTGGCACAGCCTTGCATGACTGCCCCGCTGGGAAGACTAAGTCAACAGGGGGGTGGACGGGAAAAGTGACATAACCGGGTCCCGGCGCCCTGGGCCAGCCTCCCACGCGGCGCGGGGAGGGCCTGGGTCCTCCCTCTCGGGGTCGCGGGCACAAGCTGGGTGGGCACCGAGGCCCCCCATCCCCGGCCGGCGCCCTCGCACCCCCTAGGACACCCGCACTCAGTGGGATGACCCCGGGCCTGCGCGCCTGCACCTCTGAGCACCCTGGCGGTTGCACCCGAATCAGGGGCCTCTGCGGCCGCCCCCCGGAGCTGGATGACGGAGTCTTGAAAGACTTTCACCAAATATGGGCCGGGGCTGGAAGCGTCCCTCTCTGAGAGCGGCCGGAAACCTCGAGTCCTGGCAGTGGATCACCGCGACTAGCGGCGCGCAAGCCCGGCGGCCGGCAGGGGGCGGCACGCTGCTGGGCGCTCGGGGAATCCGGCCCGGTGCCAGCTGCCAGCTGCCCCCGCGGGGCCCCAGAGAAACTCAGGCCCTTCCCTCGGGTCTGCCACCTATTTCCCACCGCCACTCGGCTTTCCTCTGGCTCTCCAGACCAATTCTCCTAAGGGGGAGGGTGGACAGAAGGAGGCGCCACCCTCCCTAATTTAGCTGGGCTTTTTGCAGTCACCTCTAAGGTGTCCTTACTAATGGCGAGGTGACATCGCTTGTGCAGGCAATTATCTATGAGGAGCCCATAACCATATTGAGCCCACAATCATATGTATCCCCCTCTCCCCAGGGAACTCCTGTCCTTAGACTTATGGTAGTTTTTAGAGTGTGAGTCCCTGGATCAAGGTGCTTGTTAGAAGTAGGACCTTGGCAGCACTCTGGTAACCAGCCTTCCAGCAGCTTGCTAAACCTGTGAACCACTGATCCTGGGGCTAGAAATCCGGAACCACCAGATTCAAGGTGATTATTATTTTCAGTTGCTGCCAGTGAACCTCCCCCCTCCTGCAGTGTTTGTATGTGTGTGTGTGTGTGTGTGTCCCCTAAAATTCCCTAGCAGTAGTGGGTGAGAGAAGTCCCCATCGCTCACACCAAAGCCAGGAGTTGCAAAGGACAAGCAGCCTTGCAGCCCAAGGAAACAAGGCAGTCCCTTATTCCTTCTTGGAGCTCTAGCAAAGAGAGGAAGGAAGAAGACAGGAGGGGGGGGTTGGGAGGGGGCAAAAAAGTCATACGGAATTAGCACTCCCGAGGTAACACTTACCCATAAACATTTGTACACTTCCCCCTCCAAATCTGTCAATGTGAACTGATCTGCAGCTCTCATCGGAGGAGGCGAGAAGGAGACGGGATGTCTGGGGTTTCTGGACCGCCCCTGAGCAGGACCTGATGGGCTGCTCTTCCTCTCGCCTGATGTGGTAGTTTACCAGCAGACACACCAGGACACAGTATATGGAAAGTCTGTGGTCTCTCTTTGGATCCCCCACTTCCTGGCCCTGTTTGCTCTAACTCCCCACCCTGTCCCGCAACACACCCCCTGCTTTAATTGGGTAGCTGACAAAGGTTCTCTCTGGTTTCTCCTCTGGTGTGGTGCAAACTTATCCTCCAAGGTTCCCCACTGAAATTCCAGAAGCAAACCCTTGTTAGAAAAAAAAAATTATAATCTGATTTTAAAAGGAATCTCTGGAATGGAATGGCATGTCTTTGAATAATGTGCAGCACACAGAATCTCTGCTGCTCGCTACCTTCCTCACCAACCCACCCCAACTCCAGTAAAGGGACAAGTTATATACATGGTCAGTGGGATCATCCACTTTAATTTTATTTTAAATCATGATAGATTGCATGAAAAACAAGGAATTCCAAAGAATTTCCTGCTCTGGGAACAAAAGTTAGGTCTATATTTAACAACATTTGAATCTGTCAAGAATGCTTTGTGGTTGGATAACAGAGGCAGAAAAATGTTAAAAACGCAGGCTACTGCTATACCCAAATATGGAAATATTGTTACGTCTGGTGTCTGATTCACCATCTGGAAATACTTACAACCATGAAGTCAAATAGAAAAGACGCCACAACAGAAGCCAGGAACGCCCCTCTCCATTCTCTCTCCTCCACCTCCTCCCACCCAGTACTGCGCCTACTCGACCTTATCCCCAGTCAGCTTATTAAACGGAAACAATCACAAAACTCTAAAACAGGGAAAATCGCTTTCAAATAATTGATAGATTGACTTGGGCAGATGCAGGCCCCAGAGAGACCTTCCTCACTTTTTCCACACCTGATAAACTACTGTTTTGAAAAGTCCTTATCCAATAAAGTTTTTGGGATTCTACTGCCTCTGAAAAAGCCTCTTAGATTTGTGAAAGGAGACCTTTGAATGAATGAACTTAACTCTTTCCTGTCACAGTTCTCTTCATTGTAGAATATTTTCATTGTGTATGTGCTTACCAGAACAATTCACAGAAAAGACAGACTTTAAGCAAGGTTGCTAAAAATATGAAACCTGAATAGTCCTTAATGTTAAAAAGGACATGAAGTTCTTCTACAGTTCTGACATACTTTCTCAGGTATGCTTGTTATTTAAGTTACCCCCAGATCATCAGTTTTTGAGACTTTGAGGGAAGATTTATCAGTCATACTCATCGTAGTAGTGATGGTGTGCATTGCTTTACAGAGAATCTCCTATTTGAGTGTATTGTAGATGGAATGGGATGTTAAGATCTAGTTAGATTTCATTGCAAAGTATTACATCCTAAAACCCCTTATTTCTCTGTATTGGGAAGGAAATGGGGAGGAAGAGGACTTCTAAAATGGTGTCAAGGCAAGGAGTTTAGTACTTTGAAAAAAACTGAGCCTTTTCTTTTCTTTTTTTCTCAGAGATCCACTTGGCACAAGAGTACTGGAATCTGGTTTGTTCTTGCAGTATAGACAGGTGCTTTCGCTCCTCCCTCGGTGGTACCCTCCAGTTCTACCTGACTGAGTTGGCATCGCCTTCCGCCTAGGGAGGGGAAACTGGAAGGGCTTTACCCTCTCCCGCATTTCATGTGAGGAAGTATAAACCAGCCTGTCGGAGAAATCCTTGGGTTCGTTTCCTCTCGGACTTCCAACCCTGGCAGTGGGCTGGAACTAAAGTGGGAAACTCCAAAAATAAACAAGTACAACTTCTTACCAAGGGGGGGGGGGGGTGGACCGGAGCGGAAGAGGGAAAGACCTCTCTGCCTGGGAATCCTCCAGGGTTTGTTTTAGTCTCTCTCTCTCTCTCCCCCTCCCCCTTTCTTCATCTCATTCATAAATGTTCCTGCGGGTCTTAATTTGCACAATGCATTTCACCATGCTCCAATGTTTGGGGGGACAATGATGCGAGCATGCTTCCAGGAAGTCGCCATAGGCAGTCCCTGCAGGCTCCGGAGACACACTCCCCCTTTCCTTCCCTGCTCTCTCTCCTTCCCCCACAAGCAACACTCTCACCTTCGCGGTCAACAAGCAAACAGCTTGATGCTTTCCCGGGGTCAGGGCTTGCAAAGCAGTTGGGTGACACACACACACACACACACACACACACACACACACACACACACACACACACACACACACACGACTTTTGTTCCTCCCTCTCGGGTCCTCCCACCCTCCCAAGTCCCGACAAAGTTCTGAACTCGCCCCTCTACCACCACCACCACCATCATCATCATCATCATCATGACCCTTACACGCCCCCCTCCAGAACCTTCCCTCCCTCCCCGCTCAGTGTTGATATTTCAAGTGGAAAAAGCGGAAGATTGTTTTCTCAACGAGTCCAGAACAAAAAAAAAAAAAAGAAGAAGAAGAAGAAGAAAAGGTGCCAGGGAGCCAGGGGAGGGGCCTGGCAGCAGCCCGCGCCAACCAGCATTCCTGGGATGTTTGAGAGTCATGAACGCGCAGACACCGCCGACGTCACTGCAGCACGCGGCGCCGCCGCCGGCCATATAAAAGGCGGGCTCGCAGCGCCGGGGCAGACCGCGAGCGAGAGCGCCCCGAGCAGGTCCGCGCCCTCACCTCAGCTCAGCTCAGCTCAGCTCAGCTCAGCTCAGCGGCTCCGGCTGCGGCTCCGGCTCCGGCTCCCGCGCCGCGAGGACCTCAGCGGAGGACGTCCGCCCCGCCGCTCGCCTTCCCCGGCCGGCTCTTCGCCTGCTTGCGCGCCGCCCCGCTCCGCTCCGCCCGGACCCCCGCCGCTACCGCGGGGCCTGCTGCTACTCACCCGCCGGCGTGTGGGCGTCTCGGCGGCGGCGTCTCTCTGCTTTCCGACTCCGGCGCGCCACCATGAGCTCCCGCACGGCCGTCAGGACGCTCGCCGTCGTCGTCACCCTTCTCCACCTGAGCCGGCTGGTGGGTTTTCTTTCGCTTCTTCCATGCGCCCTCCGCGCGTGTGCGTGTGCGTGTGCGTGTGCGCGAACCAAACCTGAGGGGGAAAAAAGTTTTTGAGGAGGCGGGCGGGCGGGTAAGCGCCTTGCACCGCAGCTCCCCTCCAGCCGCCACCCCCGTTATGGACGACCTGCCCTGGGTGGGGGGGAAGGTGGGGGGCGGCAGCGAGCCCGGAGCGGGTCAGAGATCTCGGCGTGCGCAGGGCGCGAGAGACGCGGGCCACCCGGCGCTTCCCCGAGCCTCACGCGCGTCTCCCCGCACCCCGCACCCCGCACCCCGCTCGCTCTCGCAGGCGCTCTCCACCTGCCCCGCCGCCTGCCGCTGCCCCCTGGAGGCGCCCCAGTGCGCGCCCGGCGTCGGGCTGGTCCGCGACGGCTGCGGCTGCTGCAAGGTCTGCGCCAGGCAGCTCAACGAGGACTGCAGCCGCGCTCAGCCCTGCGACCACACCAAGGGGCTGGAATGCAACTTCGGCGCCAGCTCCGCCGCGCTCAGGGGCATCTGCAGAGGTGAGGCAGCTCTCGGGTGCTTCGAGCCCTTTCACACACACACACACACACACACACACACACACACACACACACACACACACACACACACACACAAAATCATGAATAGTACTAATAATAAACACAGCGAAATCAAGCGATCCCCAATAACAAGAGTCCTCCTCGGAGTCCCGAAGTTTAGTCATTTTGAGACCATGTATGGCGATGCTTTGTTGTCGGTAGCTTGGCAGAAAGGCACATGATTTCAGCGGTCTGGAATGCAATTCAGTGTGTCTGGGCCCAAGGAAAAGCGCATACGGAAAAGTGATTCCTGACTGACTTATTGTTCTGGTCGGGAGTCTCTCGGGGAGTTGTAGGGAACTCTACCGGCAATTGAATTGAACAGCAGAAAAAGCTTGAGTTTCAGAGGCCTTGGATGTGGAATTTTGACTCTCTCTCTCTCTCTCTCTGTCTTTCCCTGTCCCCCCCGCCCCCCCCCCCCCCCCGCTTTCTCTTGTGGTTTCTCTTTGCAGCTCAGTCAGAGGGCAGACCCTGTGAATATAACTCCAGAATCTACCAGAATGGAGAAAGTTTCCAGCCCAACTGTAAACATCAGTGCACATGTATCGATGGCGCCGTGGGCTGCATCCCCCTGTGCCCCCAAGAACTCTCTCTCCCCAACTTGGGCTGCCCCAACCCGCGCCTGGTCAAAGTCACAGGGCAGTGCTGTGAGGAGTGGGTGTGTGATGAAGATGGCGCCAGGGAGCCCGTGGACGGCCTCCTGGACAAGGACCTGGCCTTCGATGCCTCCGAGGTGGAGTTGACAAGGAACAATGAATTGATTGCGGTTGGAAAAGGCGACTCCCTGAAGCAGCTTCCTGGTAAGTTTGAGGGGGGGGAGAGAGAGAGACAGACAGACAGACAGAGTCCCTGACAGTGTACTACTACTTCAATGCCTTCCTAGTCTGAAGCTTCATGGAAATGGGTACTCAGATCGCTCGGGTCTGGCAGGATGTATACCTCTAAGGAATCTTTCCCTTTTTGTTGGTCTCTTTTAGTTTTTGGACTGGAACCACGAATCCTATACAACCCTTCTTTTCACGATCAGAAATGTATCATTCAAACAACTTCATGGTCCCAGTGCTCAAAGACCTGTGGAACTGGTATCTCGACACGGGTTACCAATGACAACCCTGAATGCCGCCTGCTGAAAGAAACCCGGATTTGTGAGGTGCGACCTTGTGGACAGCCTGTGTACAGCAGCCTGAAAGTAAGTTCCTGTGGCGGCATATTGGCTCCTCCCTGGCAGCTGAATGTGGAGTGAACCTCTCATCCAAGAAAGAGAAAAAAAACATTGTGTCTCTAACTTCTCTCTCTCTCTTTCTCTTTCTCTTTTCCCGTCTCTCAGAAGGGCAAGAAATGCAGCAAGACCAAGAAGTCCCCCGAACCAGTCAAGTTTACTTATGCTGGCTGTTCCAGTGTGAAGAAATACAGACCCAAGTACTGTGGTTCTTGTGTGGATGGCCGATGCTGCACGCCCCAGCAGACCAGGACTGTGAAGATGCGATTCCGCTGCGAAGATGGGGAGACATTTTCCAAGAACGTCATGATGATCCAGTCTTGCAGATGCAACTACAACTGCCCACATGCCAATGAAGCAGCATTTCCCTTCTACAGGCTGTTCAACGACATCCACAAATTTCGGGACTAAATTCTTGAACCTACATTTCCAGCACAAGGAACAGGGATGAATGGGAGAAGAGCACCAGAATCTTGGAAGACGGGGGTGGGGGCGGAGGGGGTGAAGGGACTCACTGTACAAGAGGTGCATCGCTCATTCTTGAGTAGCATTAAGGTATTGCAAAACTGCTGGGTGTGCTGGTGCAGTTGGACATGAATGCAGCCCTGATTGGAGAATACTTCGCTTCATAATACTGGAGCACGTGTTACTGCTTCATTTTGGAGCTTGTGGTGTTGATGATGTTCTGTTTGTAAATTATTTGGTAAGCGTCTTTCTTCTCTAGGCTTCCCCCCCCCCTTTTGGTTCTACAACTGTAAAAGATGACTAGTGGGATGCTTAAGGCCTTCAACCTTTGACAGAAGTCAGTGGGAGCGGATTCTGTACCTTCCTGAAGGTGACACTCCGTGAGTGTCCATGAGAGGCAGCTACCTGCACTCTAAACTGCAAACAGAAATCAGGGGTTTTAAGACTGAATGTTTTTTTTTTATTTATCAAAAATGTAGCTTTTGGGGAAGGAGGGGGAAATGTAATACTGGAATAATTTGTAAATGATTTTAATTTTATATTCAGTGAAAAGAATTTATTTATGGAATTAATCATTTAATAAAGAAATATTTACCTAATATTTGAGTGTATGGCATTTGATACTTTAGAAACTATCCAAATTATTACGAACAATCTAGCTTATGCCTTCAGTTTTTCGGATGGGACTTATAAAGTGTCCACTGTGACAAAAACTGTTCTAGGTGCTAGAGATAAGAGTAGGGAACTCACTTAAAGGTGGTCTTAGTAGATAACAATCTATGTGAAAAATATATGTATGTTGGACATTAAGCATTATAGGAAACAAAAGAAAGGTTCGAAAGCCAAATGTTTGATCAATGGAAGTTTAAGAGTCTCCATCACACAATCATTGTTAGATGTGTGTAGTAATCCATCCTTTCATTCAGGCTGCCAGGTATGTTCGTTACCTCAGCACAGGAAAGAAACTCATTAGTGAAAACAGCGCATAACCCAGACTGTCCATATCCAAATCTATGAACAAGATTAAGTACAGTTGGCAAGTGTGTTACAGGCTACTTGTTTATACTGTTAGATTTTTTCTAATATTTGCCCTAAGGTTTGGAAGAACTAGTTCAAAAATTGCCCTTGACTAGGATCAAGGAAAAAAAAATCTTGGGAGTCTACAAGAAATCAGTTTATTTTCACTGAATGAGCTTGAAGCAATGACTTGTGCTAATCCTAATAAGATGGTGATTGGGTAAATATGTTGCTAAATGCAAAGGAATGCAGGAATTTCAAGTACTTTTCCAATAGCAAAAGGATCAAGTTACCCGACCCCCCTTTCTTTTTTTATACATTTTATTGATGGAGGAGGGACCCTGGAGATAGACTGGACTATCCAGAAGGTCAAAGGCCAGATTCAGAGCATTCCCAAAAGAAAAGGACCTGAATCATGAGCCCAGGAAAGGGTGAGAAGGCTGTGTCAATGTTGGTGAAAATGTCAGTAGCCCATTATAGAATAATCTACATCTTAAGAAAGCGCTGACAATAAACTATTTATAGAAAGAAGTTTTTCTTTCATCTACCTTCTTGGCTAGTGTTCAAATCCATAGTGAAATATTTTAGTCTGCACTTAAACTTCTAAGCAGCAAGAGTGCTTTGGAATGGGGGAAGAAGCAGGAAAGGAGGTATTTCAAATTAGATGAATACTGGTGCTTCAGTGAAGATCTATAGGACAGTACCACCTAAGCATCTGTTTGAAGCCTTGCAGAATGTATAAAGGCTAATGTAAAAAAAATACAAGAGAAAAAAGACTTGTCAAAAGTCTTCAGTCTTCTGATTCTGACAATGTCTTGCCTAAATTTATGCTTCTGACCAGTCCATTTTTCTTGCCTCAGGCCCTCAAAATTTAAAGTATTTGGGACCTTTAACACCACCTGGCTTAGTCCTGAAAGCAGTTAAACTTGTCAATGCAAGATAACATGTGCATCATAATAAAGGCACGAGGCCTTCGTGGTGCAATCTCACTGAACAGACATCTGAAGTCAAGCAAGACTTACACACTCCCAGGCACCAATCCCAAGGTATTGTTTTCCAACACCAGAACCCAGTAAACTTACATAGAGATCAAAGAGCACTTTCTGACCCTTTAACTGTGTGTGCAGAGAGGCAACATTTGTTCAAATCAGCTCAAATATGAAATAAAACCTAACCCTGGAAAGTACTGGATCTCCAGGTCATTAATCCCATTGTAAGGAATACAATAAATGCAGTGTACAAGTGCTGATTCTCTTTAAATAAGAGCACTTAGCCGATTTCTTTAAAAAGATAAATAAATGCAAATATTCTCCAATATATTTCAACATAGAAAAAATACTGGAGAACTTAAAAGTAATTAAGAGTGAAATAATGTGATATAGACTATGTAATTATTATCTACATCCAAAATAGTGCTCTGCCTACTTCAAATATTTAGAAAACAAAATAAGGTCATGTGTTCATATACATGAAATAGAGGTTAAGCATGTAAGCAGTCATTGTAATATATGTTTGGCTTTCACACACTGTGAGGACCTGTTTCAGTTCAAAGACTCTGCTGGTCTTGAGCTGTCTTTTAGAGAGATGTAAGAACTAAGAAATGGGTCGGGCGGTAGTGCGGTGGGTTAAGCGCACGTGGCACGAAGCGCAAGGCCTAGCATAAGGAGTCGCCTCACAAGCAGGTGAAGCAGGTCTACAGGTGTCTATCTTTCTCTCCCCCTCTCTGTCTTCCCCAACTCTCTCCATTTCTCTCTGTCCTATCCAACAATGATGGCATCAACAACAACAACTATAACTACAACAGCAGTAAAACAACAAAGGCAACAAAAGGGGAAAAAAAAAACTAAGAAATATTGAAATCAGTGACATTTGGGGGGCCAGGTGGTAGCGCAGTGGACTGGTGTAAGGATCTTCTTCCGAGCTCCCCTCCCCCTCTCCTCCACCTACCTCCACCATTACCCCCATCCCCAGTTCCCTACCTGAAGGGGGGGTCACCTCACAATCAGTGAAGCAGGTCTGTAGGTGTCTATCTTTCTCTCCCCCTCTTTGTCTTCCCCTCCTCTCTGGATTTCTATCTGTCCTATCCAACAATAACAACAACATCATAATAACAGTAACAACAACAAAATGGAAAAAAAATGGCCTTTAGGAGCAGTGGATTCATAGTGCAAGCACCGAACCCCAACTGTAACCCTGGAAGCAAAGAGAAAAATAAATTAAAAAAAGAAAAAGAAATCAATGACATTTAAAAGATATTTTATGGAACATTAAGCAGTATATACAGTGTCTAGCCACTGATGCTTTCTCTGTAAATGCTCATGTTCTCCAATCCATAAAAAAGGTGACAGAACCAAAATGAGCAAAGAATTACTTTTCTTATAGAGAAGCTAGATTTATATTTGTTCACAATCTCTTCTGGCATTGTTTGAGCACTAGCCAGGGCCCAGTAGGACCAAGCACAGAGCAAAGTGGCAGTGGAGAGAATCCCACACTGGAATCAGAAGATGGATTTTTTTTTTTTTAATATGGCACTTGGATAGCTTTGCCATATGCTAGACAAAAAAAAAAAAAAAAAAAAAAAAAAAATTTGCCTCCAGGGTTATTGCTGGGGTTCAGTGCCTGCACTATGAATCCACTGCTCCTGGAGGCCACTTTTCCCTTTTGTTGCCCTTGTTGTTTCATCGTTATTGTTGTTGCTGCTATTGCTGTCATTGTTGTTGGATAGGACAGAGAAAAATGGAGAGAGGAGGGGAAATGGAGAGAGGAGGAGAGAAAGATAAACACCTGCAGACCTGCTTCACCGCTTGTGAAGCGACTCCCTGCAGGTGGTCCTTGCACTTGGCACCATGTGTGCTTAAACTGCTGTGCTACCTGGGCCCCAGAATATGGGTCCTTATAGCACCGGCACTGCCAGTCATTCATTGAGTGTCACTGGGCAACTTTCTGGGTTGTTTTGGCCTGTATTAAAATGCACGACATTTTAATCACAAAACAAACAAACAAACAAATAAATAATAAATCGATCCTCTTTCATATACCCTTGGGTGAACTGGCTTTTATACTTTAACAACTTTGTCTTCTCAGGCAACTAAATGCATGATGTGAAACTTTTCCAGTCTTTCTGTGGGTAAATGTTCTCTTCTATTTGAAAACTTTGAAAACAGAAAGTTGCTTCTGGGTCTTCTGTACTCACTAAATCCTCCCTGAGTGGAGGCTATAGCAATCTTTGAGTCTTACAGACCGTAAGTCCATATTTTTACCTCCCTGTAGAGCCCGAATTCTAGACCTCATTAAGTCCCTGCCCTAAACTACTCATCCTTCAGAACAAGGCGCATTGTGAAATATGACAGTGATGTATGTGTCCTATGAATAGAAAAGAATCATTTGTAACTTGCTTTATTTATGATGGACAGCACACTATCCACACAACCTTACACAGAGCAATTCAATTAGACAGACACACAGACATATTTGCTGATGCTTTTCAGTCCTCAGAGAGTCTGAGCCTGCCCTGTTCTCATGCTCAGTGAAAACATTCAAATGCAAACTATCATCCTATGTAGCCTGAATTACGAGAATGGCCTCCTCATCTGAGGTTTGTTGTGTTTATAAAAGTGACTACAGTAATATCACCCATTTTCCACTCAGTTCTTCAGTGTGATCCTGGCGTTCCTCAGTGGGGCCTATTTTTCCAGCTTTTTGGATCTGGTGTACTCTGTCATTGCTTTGATGAGTGAATCAAATCTACTGGGTAGAGTGATTCAACATGGCGAAAGTTCCAAGTGTAGAACACGCTCAGGGAACACTTGGGCAGCACAGATAGATGAGGAAACCTTGGAAACAGTGACTAGATCCTTCAGCCTCAGTTGCCCTTCAGACTGGCACCTTTTGACTCAGAGATAAACTACTCCTGATGTGTAAAAGAGACAGCAAACTAAGGAACTATATATATTTTTTTTATTTAAGAAAGGATTAATTAACAAAACCTTAGGGTAGGAGGGGTACAACTCCACACAATTCCCACCGCCCAATCTCCATATCCCACCCCCTCCCCCGATAGCTTTCCCATTCTCTAGCCCTCTGGGAGCATGGACCCAGGGTCATTGAGGGTTGCAGAAGGTAGAAGGTCTGGCTTCTGTAATTGCTTCCTCGCTGAACATGGGCGTTGACTGGTCGGTCCACACTCCCAGTCTGCCTCTCTCTTTCCCTAGTAGGATGGGTCTCTGGGGAAGCTGAGCTCCAGGACACATTGGTGGTGTCTTCAATCCAGGGAAGTCTGGCTGGCATCCTGATGACACCTGGAACCTGGTGACTGAAAAGAGAGTTAACATACAAAGCCAAACAAATTGTTGAGCAATCATGGACCCAAAGCTTGGAAAAGTGGAGAGGAAGTATTAGGGAGGTACTCACTGCAAACTCTGGTATACTTCTGTTTTCTTACTTTGGTGCCATACTCCAAACTCAGTCAATTTCTGCTTTGCGTTTCTACTTCTTCTTCCTTTTTTTTTTTTTACATGCATAACATTCCCCAGATTCCCATTTAGCAATACAACCCCCACTATTTCATTCATCATTTTTCATGGACCTGTATTCTCCCCACCCACCCACCCACCCCAGATTCTTTTACTTTGGTGTAATACTCCAATTCCATTTTAGGTTCGACTTGTGTTTTCTTTTCTAATCTTGTTTTTCAACTTCGGCCTGAGAGTGAGATCATCCCATATTCATCCTTCTGTTTCTGACTTATTTCACTCAACATGATTTTTTCAAGGTCCATCCAAGATCGGCTGAAAACGGTAAAGTCACCATTTTTTACAGCTGAGTAGTATTCCATTGTGTATATATACCACAACTTGCTCAGCCACTCATCTGTTGTTGGACACCTGGGTTGCTTCCAGGTTTTGGCTATTACAAATTGTGCTGCCAAGAACATATGTGTACACAGATCTTTTTGGATGGATGTGTTGGGTTCCTTAGGATATATCCCCAGGAGGGGAATTGCAGGGTCATAGGGTAGGTCCATTTCTAGCCTTCTGAGAGTTCTCCAGACTGTTCTCCATAGAGGTTGGACCAATTGGCATTCCCACCAGCAGTGCAGGAGGGTCTAAGGAACTATATTTAAGCATTCGGTTTTGAGTGGTGTTAGTGGTACATCAGCAAATAACTAAAACATCATTCAGTTCCATACTTGCTGTCCAGCAACACATTTTCCTTAGATAAGACAGAACATGATTCTTTAAAAATGTAAAATCAGGTGGTTTAGGAGGTGGTGCAGTGAATAAAGTGCTTGACTCTCAAGCATGAAGTCCTGAGTTCAAGCCCCGGCAGCACATGTACCAGAGTGATGTCCTCTTCTTTCTCTCTCTCCTCCTATATTTCTCATCAATCAATAAATAAAAATCTTTAAAAAAAAACAAACCAGTTTTATAAAAAAAAAAAAAATGTAAAATCAGGGGCCAGGCAGTGGCACACCTGGTTAAGTGCACACATTAAAGTACACAAGGACCCAGGTTCAAGTACCTGGTCCCCACCTGCAGAGGGGAAGAGGGAAAGATTCATGAGTAGTGAAGCAGGGTTTCAGGTGTCTCTCTGTTTCTCTCCCTCTCTATCTCCTCCTCTCTTCTCAATTTCTGTCTCCATACAATAATAATAATTTTAAATATTATTATAAAATTTTTAATATTATTTATTGTCTCCATACAATAATAAATAAATAATATTTAAAAAAATAAAAATGTAAAAAAGTTAAAAGATAAAAATGGAAAATCAGAGTATGTTAACCCTTGGCTTAAAGGCTCTTTGGTCTTCCATGGCTCTAGGAATAGCATTTAACTTTTTATTAGGCCCTAGAATCTATCTTCTCATCACTCACACTTTAAAAAAAATTTTTTTTTTTAATATCACTTGCCTTTTTGTCTGTGAAATAAACTAGATCAGTTTCTGGTTGCAGCCTTCACGCTAGCTATTCCTCTGCTTCAAATACCTATCTCCTTAATCTAAGCTTCCTCTTGTCATGCAGGCCTCAGCACAAACGCCACTTTTGAAGCAACCTCCCCTCACCACTCTGTCTAAAGTAGCTCATTGCATCAAATAGTTTTATTTTTATCATGGCCCTCAGCACTACCTGATATTTTCTTGTTTATTTATTCTCCTTTCAAAAGTAAGTACTATGAAGACTGATTTTTTTTTTGTCTTTTTCACCATTAGACAAGCATCACTTGCCTGGCACAAAGTAGGTGTTCTTTAATAAAGAATGAATACCGCGTTAAGCTGGCTGTAAACTCCTATGTACCCACTCACTGGCACAATCTCTTCCTTCTACTTCACCTTGGGCTTTCCCCTTGTCTATTAGTCATTTATTCACCCTTTCATTTATACCCATCGAGGGACACTCGTCTGGCATGACTACATTCCAGGCATACTGCTTGCTGTGCAGTATTTGATACAGAAGTCTGGTTGTTTTTCTTTGTGGAAAGTCACCTTGTAGTCACCTGCAAGAAGAGATAACTTTGCCGGGCTGAGCTTCACGGGCGGGAGACAGAGACGACCAGACACTCATGGCTGAGTGGTATGTAGTTCAGTCTTTATTCATGTGGAACGCAGCACAATCTAAACTATCTTTTTTTTTTTAAATTTTTTATTTAAGAAAGGATTAGTGAACAAAAGCATAAGGTAGGAGGGGTACAACTCCACACAATTCCCATCACCCGATCCCCTTAACCCACTCCCTCCCATGGTAGCTTTCCCATTCTCTATCCCTCTGGGAGCATGGACCCAGGGTCGTTGAGGGATGCAGAAGGTAGAAGGTCTGGCTTCTGTAGTTGCTTCCCCGCTGAACATGGGCGTTGACTGGTCGGTCCATAACCCCAGTCTGCCTCTCTCTTTCCCTAGTAGGGTGTGTCTCTGGGGAAGCTGAGCTCCAGGACACAGTGGTGGGGTCTTCAATCCAGGGAAGCCTAGCCAGCATCCTGGTGGCATCTGGAACCTGGTGATTGAAAAGAGAGTTAACAAATGAAGCCAAACAATTTGTTGAGCAATCATGGATCCCAAGCTTGGAATAGTGGAGAGGAAGTGTTAGGGAGGTACTCACTGCAAACTCTAGTGTAATCCTGCTTTCAGGTATATATTTTGCAGTAGTTTATGGATACGTGTGCACATAAGCTCTCTCTCACAGAAACTGGTGTATATCTAGGTTATGGGACTTTGTTAGAAAGTGAACTACCTGAGATGAAATTAGAGTGTACTATTAAAGGAAAGGTCTCACCCGACTAATGAAGCTGAAGGGTTGTCATTCCACACGTGAAGTCTCTGGATACAGTCTGAGGTGAAGCATGTTGAGATGGCAATCGTTGCTTTGGTTAGGTTGTGATCGGCGGATGCAATATTATTTGGTTTGGATTGGGAGATGTATACGGGAAAGTGGGCCCTATCCAAGGGTTCCAGGACTGGGGGAAGTAGGGGCTCTATAGTGAAGATGTGAGGTTCCTGCTGTCTTAGGGTTCAAAAAGACAATCAATAGTTAATATTATCATCACATTATTTGTTAATTGGGTTAACTTTGAAAAGTCCCTTTGTTATGGTTTGCTGTACAGTACCCAGTATCTTGTATATAGCTGTGCTATTGGAAGCTTCTAATCTACTTGGTCTAGGCTTTTGAGAGAGTCCGTATATCAAATACATAGCCTATATATTAAAAAGATTCAGTTTGTCTTTTGAGAAACTTTGAGACATACAATTGATTTCCCCCTCTCATATTAATTAACTACTGATTTATATGTCTACATTTTGCTAGGAGTGTACATAAACACCATTCCCACCACCAAAGGACTGTGACCCATCCCTCCTGCCCACTCCCACCCCCCACTGGCCCAGGAAGCTACATGTCTACCCCTCACCACTGGGTTTTTACTTTGGTGCCCTACTTACAATTTGATCAGGTCCTGCTTTTAGTTTCCCTTTCAGATCTTCTAAGTCAGCTTCTGTTGATGAGTGGGATCATCCCATACTCATCTTTATCTTTCTGACTTAGTTCACTTAACATAATTCCTTCTAGCTCTGTCCAAGATGGGTCAGAGAAGGTGGGTTCATTGTTCTTCATAGCTGCATAGTATTCCATTGTGTATATATACCACTATCTTTAATCACAACCTTGTCCTTATATATCCTGAGGCAGAAGAGTCAGGTCTGAAAGGATGTACATAGTATAGGGGGCGAAGAGAAAGAAAAAGCGTGAACCAGTGAGGATTAACCCAATGCCCTGGAGGCAGGGGGTGCTTAGTTAACAGTGGTTATATAAATAGAATATAATGCCAAGCAGGGGAGGATTAAACCAATGAAACAGAAGGGGTCTTAGAAGCAGAATTTAGAAGCATAACAACATAACTTCTTTTTTTTTAAAAGATTTTATTTATTCATGAAGATAGAAGGAGCGAGAGAGAGAGAGAGAGAGAGAGAGAGAAAGAGCCAGACATCACTCTGGTACATGCACTGCCAGGGATTGAACTCAGGACCTCATGCTTGAGAATCTAACGCTTTATCTACTGCATCACCTCCCGGACCACAGATAACTCCTATTATTTAGTTATAAGCAACAGAATGTCCAAATAACAGTGACTTAAATAACATAGAAGTTCGTCCTATCTCATTTGAAAATCAAAGGGGCAAAGCAGAATGAATCTGATGGCCCCAGATTTTAAGGAGCAAATCTCTTGCTGTCTGGTTGTTCCTTCTTTTAATTCATCCCATGGACAACGGTCTTTTCTTGCTGTAAGAAAGCCCAGGAAGCATAGCTGTTATCCTGAGTGAATGCATATATATCCAAAAATCAGAAGTCTTCTTTTCATATCTTTTTAACTTGTTTATTGGATAGAGACAGCCAGAAATCAAGAGGGAAGGGAAGAGAGAGAGGGAGAGAGACAGAGAGACATCTGCAATACTGCTTCATCACTTCATCACAAAGCTATCCCCCTGCAGGTGGGGACAGGGGACACAAACATTGGTCCTTCTGCACTGTAACATGCACATTCAACCAGGTGCACCACCCCCCCCAAAAAATATTTTGCTTATAGAAGGGTACACTAGTAATTGGTACCAAGGTGCCAACAAGAATCATAGTAAATATAATAAAACACAATGGAGAGCTCAATAAAAAAATAACTTTAAAAATCTTCCTGGAAGAATTCAAAGGGAGAGTCTGTGACCACCATCACTTCTCGTCCCACCTTTTAATAGTTATCACAGAGTGGGCACAGGTGGAAATATCCACATGAAACAAGGAACAATTGGCCTTGGGCCAACAGCTGCTCTCAATATTTGGGGCCCCTCTCCAACCCCACAACCTCCAGTTCAAATCAAGCAAGGTAGAGACTCTGCCCGAGTTTCTATAGTGCAATAGTTTTGCTTTTGGTTGTTGATGTATTTATTTTTATGAAACACACACACACACACACACACACACACACAGAACTCAGCTCTGGTTTATTGCTGTACCACAGATTAAACCTGTCACCCTTAAGTCCTCATGCAAGCAAATCTTCTACCCCAAGATGATGTACTGTTTTCTGCATCCTCCATGATGCAATCTAGAGGCCAATTTCCTTCTTCTTTGGGAACATTTAAACGTTTTCTGTTTAAGACCTTCAGTGAGGTCTGGAAGATAGCTCAGCTGGTAGAGTGCACACCTTGTCTTGTGCGCATCTTGGGTTCAAGCGCTTATATCACATGAGAGTACTAGGCATACTAGGCGAAGTTCCGGTGCTGTGGTGGATCTCTCTGTCTCTCTGAAATAAAAAATAGAATGAAAAAGTTGTCCTGAGAACCTTGAAATAGTGCATTTGCAAGGCCCTGGGACTGTTAAAGGAGGAGGAGGCAGAGGCGGAAGAGGAGGAAGCGGGGAAGAGGAGGAGGAGAAGAAGCAAATTGAGCTGAGTGAAGGAGACCCACCCACATTATGGCAGGAGCTGTTTTACTCAGTGTCTATTGTTTTAACTGTTGATCACATCTTAGAAATACTATCACAACAACGTTTGGACTTTTCATTGTTTAGGACTAAACAAATAAGCACCATAGTCTTAAAACATTAACATAAAATTCATCATTATTGTACCTATATAATTGGAATTTCTTTTTTTGGGGGGGAAGGAGTATGGAGAGGGAGTAAGTTTGTATCCATTCTTTTTTAAAATTAATTAGTTTATTGTTGGATAGAGACAGAGAGAGGAGGGGGAGATAGAGAGAAAGAGAGACACCTGCAGCCCTGCTTCACCACTTGAGATGCTTTCCCCCTGCAGGTGGGGACCAGGGGCTTGAAGCGCTTAACCAGATGTGCCAAAGCCTGGCCACTATCCCTCTCTAAAATGGAATAAATTTGAGTAGGATCAGGGGGAGAAAATTATACCTATAACTTGCCCTACCCCTACTCCCAGTCTTGTCAGCGAGCTTGTGAAAGTATGTGCAAGAGATTCGACATTTATTGGGTTTTACCAGATTCGTGGGCACCTCAAGAAAGCACACTTATCTGGGAGAGGAGAAGCCATGATCCTGAAGCTGGCTTTCCAGGACGTGGTGGCCCTCTTGATGTGGCAACTCTTCAATTTTCCTCAGTATGGGAACTTCAACTGCATAATTCACATTAGTTGAAGGACTGTGTTCATGTTTTCTACTGGAGAAAGAAAGATGGAAGGAAAGAAAGGAAGAAAAAAAGAAAGGAACAAAGAAAAGGAAGGAAGGAAGGAAGGAAGGAAGAAAGGAAAGAAGGAAGGACTTGAAAGAGGGGGTCGGTAGTAGCATAGTGGGTTAAGCACATGTACACTAAGCACAAGGACCAGCGTAAGGATCCTGGTTCGAGCCCCTGGCTCCCCACCTGCAGGGGAGTCGTTTCACAGGTGGTGAAGCAGGTCTGCAGGTGTCTGTCTTTCTCTCCCCCTCCTCTCTGTCTCCCCTCCTTTCTCCATTTCTCTCTGTCCTATCCAACCACGACGACATCAATAACAACAACAATAATAACTACAACAACAATAAAAACAAGGGCAACAAAACAGAAAATAAATATTTTGAAAATTTAAAAATATTATAAAAAAAGGAAGGAAGGAAGGAAGGAAAAAGGAAGGAAAGAAGGAAGGAAGGAAGGAAGGAAGGAAGGAAGGAAGGAAGGAAGGAAGGAAGAGGGAGTCAGGTGGTAGCACAGCAGGTTAAGAGAACGTGGACCAGCATAAGGATCCCCACCTGCAGGGGAGTTGCTTCACAGGCGGTGAAGCAGGTCTGCAGGTGTCTGTCTTTCTCTCCCCCTCTCTTCCCTGCCTCTCTCCATTTCTCTCTGTCCTATCCAACAACGACAACAAATAATAACTACAACAATAAACAAGGGCAACGAAAGGGAATAAATAAATAAATAAATATTTAAAAAAGAGAGAGAGAAAGAAAGAAAGAAAGAGAAAGGGAGGGAGTGGGGCTCAGGTGGTGGTGCATCTGACTAAGCGCACAGATTACAGTGTACAGCAATGACACTCCCACACTGTGACTGGTTCTTATGTTATTTCCATCAGATTTGAGATTCCATGAAGAGTTTGTCAATGAGTGAGTACTAACGGAGAATAAACTGAAAGGAGATCGAGAATATCTTCTAGTATCTCTGGATCTTCATGGAGAAGAGAAAATTTTGTTCTACATTGTCCTAGGGCAGACATCCCAAGTTGGTGCTGGAGTCAGAATGGGCCAATAGACATTGTTTATTCAGCCTGCACATGGTTTATAAAAGCTGAGCGCTGTCTGACAATGTGGAGAAGCTAAGAAATGACCTAAAAATTCAAAATCAATGTTCAATAAAAATTGATTCAACAAGGGCAACAAAAGGGAAAATAAATAATAAAAAAAGAAGAAGAAATGATTTAAGGGAGTCAGGCGGTAGCGCAGCGGGTTAAGTGCACGTGGCGCAAAGTGCAAGGACCAGCTTAAAGATCCAAGTTCGAGCCCCTGGCTCCCCACCTGCTGGGGAGTCGCTCCACAAGCAATGAAGCAGGTCTGCAAGTGTCTATCTTTCTTTCCCCCTCTCTGTCTTCCCCTCCTCTCTCCATTTCTCTCTGACCTATCCAACAATGATGGCATCAATAACAACAAGTAATAATAACAACAATAATAACCACAACAAGGACAACAAAAGGGAATAAATAAATAAATATATATAAAAAATTGATTTAAAAAAAATCTGAGCCAGAGGTCAAAATTCACAGATCCCAGTGGGAATAATTAATCCATCCCTGAACAAAAGTGTAGAAACAAGTGCCTTCTCAAATTCACTCAAATCAATTTTGGGGTCATGACTTGACTAAAACCATTGAAAATAAATGTATGAACCTACTACCTGGGAAAAAAAGAATAAAACCACTTCTGGCTTCTTTTGAGGAATTCATAGATTTGGCGGTACTGGACCATAGATTCTAGTGGTGGGAATCAAGATATGACTTCCCACATTGGAGTGGCTGTTTTGCAATTCACCTGCAGAGATTAATGAAGGAAGATAAATTTGGCAGGGGGGCGGTATAGAAGGTCAGGATCTTGTGCAACTTGGAAAGGCAAACCTGGAACACTAATTTTAGTTTGAGCGTACTCAGAAAAATGATTTCAGACTTGGAAATGCTGGTTATATTTTAAGCCCCGGAAAGAAGAAAAATCACTTCCTTAATTTCAAATCACTGCTATAAACATACATCCTAGCCCACCCCAGCTAGTCTGTGTATATTTTTTTATGAAGAAGTAAGTATACCTATCCCACTTACAACATTACATTATAATTCCTAGTTGACACTGAATAAGTTGATCAAAGATAAACTCAGTATCCTGAACTTCCGCTGAATTTAACCATCTATTTTTATAGTCTTTCCAGGGGAATTACTACAGGTGACCAAGATGCTCTAGAATTTGTCACTATTGACACTGGGACTTCACTGAGGCTCAATTTTTCAACTAAAAAGACAAGAGACAGAGAAACACCACAGCACCAAAATTTCCTCCAATGTGATGGGGACAGGGTTCAAACCTGGGTCACATGCACAGCAAAGAAGGCACCCTCCCGGGTGAATTATCTTATGGCTCCTAGAATTTATTTCAGTGAATCAAAGTCATTCAAGTTGCACTCAAAGTCACTTCATTCAAAGGCTATCAAATAACCGATAGTCATTTTTTAGTCTAGAGTTTGACTAAAAATTGCTTAAGTATAGTTAGCTAGCTAGTGGATTGGAAGGAAGGTAGATTACAAAGGATTTATGCCAGGGTCTTAATCACTGACAGAGGTATTTGGGTCACAGGAAAGGACTTGGTTTACAGGGAAATTTGACAGGTTCTTGGTGTTAACATGACTCCTGGGAAATTTTCTGAAGGTTAGTCACTATCATCAATATGCCATACTGAGGATAATATCCTTCTCCAGCAAACAGAGTATAATTTTACATGGTAAACATCTGGAATTCTTGTTAAGGAGATTTCCTCTTTTCTTTTTTTCTTCCTTCTTCTTCTTTAATTGATAGGTTAGAGAGAAATTGGGGGGGGGGAGATAGACAAGGAGAGAGACATAGAGTCACCTGCAATACTTGGTTCGCCACCCATGAAGCTTCTTCTCTGCAGGTGAGGAATAGGGTGAACATGGGTCCAAGATAACATGTGTGTTAAACCAGTTGTGCCACTACCTGGCCCCTTAAGAAGATTTTATAGCTTAAAAAAAAGAAAAGAAAAGAAAAGAAAAGCTATTCATTGGTGCATGATAGTGGGGAGAGACTTCAGCTGGGGAGGAAAATGTCCTACAGAAAATTCACGGATTTTACACTTGTATCAACAACTATACTTACTGTAAGCTATTAATCCCCTCAATTAAAAAAAAGAATTCCTTCTGCATCCCACAATGTCCTTGGGTCCATACTTCCAGAGGGTTAAAGAACAGGAAAGCTATCAGGGATGGGATGGGATACAGAGTTCTGGTGGTGGGAATTGTGTGAAGTTGTACCCCTCTTATCCTATGGTTTAGTCAATGTTTCCTTTTTATAAACAAAAAATTAAAAAAAAAAGAATTCACCCATTTGTGGAAATGTTGGGCCATCCTATATTCCAAATTGGTTTGTTCTTGGAAAGAAGCCCATGCCTTTAACTGACTTCTTGCATTCAAAATAATACTTGACTATTTAGTAGTAGTATTTTTAGCAAGAGAATGGCAAACAGATAATTCAATATTATAGGAAATGCTCAATGACAAAAAAGGCCCTTAGTAAACTCTCCAGTTCTCTTCCTCTCTCTCTCTCTCTCTCTCTCTCTCACACACACACACACACACACAGCAGCTCTTCTGTAGAGTGTAGTATTCTTCTTTTTAAATTTTTTTATATTTATTTTCCCTCTTGTTGCCCTTGTTTATATATATGTATATATATAAACAAAAGTATATATAAACAATATATATATAAACTATACCTATACCTATACCTATACCTATACCTATACCTATACCGCCTCCAGGGTTATTGCTGGAGCTCAGTGCCTGCACCAAGAATCCACTGCTCCTGGAGGCCATTCCCCCCCACCTTTTGTTGCCCTTGTTGTTGTAGCTTTGTTGTTGTTATTGTTGTTGTTGATGTCGTTCGTTGTTGCATAGAACAGAGAGAAACCGAGAGAGGAGGGGAAGACAGAGAGGGGGAAAGAGAATGAGGGTAAGCAGACCTGCTTCACCGACTTTGAAGACACTCCCCTGTAAATGGGAGCCAAGGGCTCGAACCGGGATCCTTACGCCTGTCCTTGTGCTTTGCACCACGTGTGCTTAACCCACTGCGCTACCGCCTGACCCCCATTTAAAAAATTTTTTTGTTGTATTATTATTGTTGTTGTTATCGATGTCGTCATTGTTAGATAGGACAGAGAGAAATGGAGAGAGGAGGGGAAGACAGAGAGGGGCAGAGAAAGACAGACACCTGCAGACCTGCTTCACCGCTTATGAAGCGACTCCCCTTCATGTGGGGGGCCGGACGCTGGAACCGGGATCCATACGCTGGTATTTGCATTGGCACCACATGCGCTTAACCCGCTGCGCTATCGCTGGACTCCCTGGGTATAGTATTCTTAAAGATCTTGGAGTACACTTAAGTTGTTACTTGTTGGTATCATTATTATCAACAGCAAAAAAAGATTAAACTACTACATAGCACTTGACATTTATTATACTTTGAAAGTCATGTAATATTGATTCATGTAGTATTTCTCAGGCTATGTTACGGCATTATAGAGTTTCATTTTATCATAGACGTGCCATGATTTACTTCAACACTTGGTGTAGTAGGTACTATTGGGCACCCCCCAACAATGATGCCCCCAGTTCCTGTATAAGTATCACGTGCTAACCGATTGCGCTACTGTAGGTAGCTCCTATGCCCCCATTTCCTGACCCCTTGCTATCAGAACTCAACTTTGTCTAGGAGTTAGCCCACCCCATCCCTTGCCACCCCCACATGTATTCAGGGATGGAAATCCCCTGTCTCCACCCTAACCCCAGGGTCTGTATCAGCTAGCTTGATGACTTCATTTCTTTATCAGTGGTAGGATCTGACTTAATCCTGATCAATAATCTTCTCCTGGGGGCCAGGGGACACTTCTGAGAAAGGGTTTCCTTCATCATAAGAAAGAGACAGGGAGAGAGAATTTCTTTCTTCTTTGTTGGACATTATCCTTACTGATCCTGGGAGATAACAAGGCAGAAAGATGGAAAGTCCCTGGATACCTGAAGAGCCCACTAAGCTGCTAAATCTGCCAAATGATGTGATATGATCCACATAACATTCACGGCAAATATTCTGGGGTGTGTGTGTGTGTGTGTGTGTGTGTGTGTGGTCTAGACCTCGCACATGCAGTTTTGTGCTCTGTGCTGCTTTTTCATAAAGAGAGCGAGCTTGAGAGTGTGAGAGACAGAAATAGAGGAGAAACATTCCAGCATGGGCGCTTCTTATCAGCTTCTTATCAGTTCCCATATGGTGTGGGCATTTAAACCTAAATCCTGCATCTGGCAAGGCAGTCACCCTATCCAGTGAGCTATGTCTGTTTGGTATCACAATCACCTACTTTTTTTGGTTAAGCTAGCACTTTTCAAAGCTAAAAACCATCCTGACGGACTTATATTTGAATCTTGTTTATGTCTATGGGCTTTATAAATGACATAATCACTTTCAAAGGAGAAGAGAGTACTTTTACCTGTGAATAGATGGACCAAGAAATAAATTGCTGGGACTTGGGCGGTAGCGCAGCAGGTTAAGCGCATATGGCACAGAGTGCAAGGACCATAAGGATCCCAGTTGGAGCCCCCGGCTCCCCACCTGCAGGGGAGTCAATTCACAGGCCGTGAAGCAGGTCTGTAGGTGTCTATCTTTCTCTGCCCCCTCTCTGTCTTCCCCTCCTCTCTCCATTTCTCTCTGTCCTACCCAACAATGACGATGACAACAAGAATAACTACAACAATAAAACAACAAGGGCAACAAAAAGGGAATAAATAAATTAATTTAAAAAAAAAGAAATTGTTGGGGCCAAGTGGTAGCGCACCTGGTTGAGTGTACATGTTACAGTGTGCAAGGACCTAGGTTTGAGCCCTGGTCTCCACCTACAGTGGGAAAGTTTCATAAGTGGTGAAGCAGGGCTGTGGGTGTCTCTCTTTATCTCTCCCTCTATTCCTCTCTACCATCCCTGCCCTCTCAATTTCTGGCTATCTCTATCCAATAAGTAAATAAAGATAATTAAAACATTTTTTAAAGGAATAAATTGCTGGCAAAATGGTAGCCTTTTTATTCTGTGAGACATAGGTGACAAAGAGGAGAATAATCTGACAGTCTTTGGCTCAATATCACATCTAATAGTGACAGCTATGTCTACAAATAACTCAGGGCTTAGGGGTCTGAGCATACAGAAGATGGTCCAGTTCATAAGGACAATATGTCTGAATCGGATCTTGGGGGATGAATAAAAATTTGTTATTTGGACTTAAAGTCTCAAATTGGAATATCCCAAAGTATTTGAAGTTTGGGATAACTATCAGAGTTAGACCCAAGCAAGTAATAATAGCCACTTTGCATCTCAGTTTCAAAGGTTAATGAACAAGAATATTTTTAGGACTAAACAACTCCCAGCAGGGAACCATCAGAACCTCTGGTGATGGAGACAGACTTGTCCCTTTCATGGGTGTTACCTTTGGAAATTCGCCATCCCCACAGTCCTAAGAGTTGTCAGCTTAGAAATTAAGTTGGAAACGATGAGGTCCGGTCACTGTCTCACACTACGGAGAGACAAAAGCAGTTTGTGTCTCACACAAGACAACTTCAACAGCATAAGTTAATCAACTAGTGGATGGGCCCAGTGGCGAAGGCCCAGAAAGAAGTGACCTGGATGACATGGTTACTGCCACCTGTTGCTCTTGCATTTGTGCCACATGTTAGATTATCACAGGAGGCCAGCCCTTAATGGCTTCCGGTTCCTCCCAGGGTAATGCTATCTATGTGCATCATTAGCTGAGCACAGGATTCTAGTCCAGGACTTTAAAGTCTGTGGTAATGTGACATGTAAACAAGAAATCACAAGGGCAGCTCCATGCTGGCTTCTTAAGCTTCATCTTAACTTCTTCAGATGTGAAAAAGCTACCAGGATCACACTCACAGTTGAAATGAATGTCAAGAGGAGATAAGACCAAATAGCCAAGTGTCTTTATACTCTTTACTGGGAAAGTATTAATAAGCAATTGATGGTCTCTATGTACTCTATCAATGATAATTAAATTAGAAGACTTGAATCATTTCACAGAGTTTCCACATGTGTTCCTAAGAACACATTTCATCTGCTTAGAAGCTGCACATTCTCTTTCTGCTCTGCAGAAGTAGACACTGGGTCTCCTGGCATGTTATGGGAACACAACCATTCAAGTAAACATCACACGGCAATGGTGCTGGTTCAGCACCAACAGCATGACCTCTGCTTGTGTAAATGAGGATGATGAAACAACAACAACAAAAAAAAAAAAACATAAGAAGGGGAGAAATCCTTTGTAATACCAGGCAGACTATAAGAAATTATTCTGAGGGCGGGAGAGATAGCATAATGGTTATGCAAACAGACCCTCATTCCTGAGGCTCCAAAGTCCCAGGTTCAATCCCATCCCCTGCACCAGCATAAGCCAGAGCTGAGCAGTGCTGTGGTGTTTCTCTCTGTGTGTATTTCTCTCTTTGCATCTCTCTCAAAAATAAAATAAATACAATATTCTTTTTTAAAAAAGAAATTATTCTGGATTTTGGCCAAGTCAAAACTAGCAGTCAGTATTGCACTAAAGTAAAGGACTCTGGGGTGGAGGGAATATTCAGGACTTAGAACATGACTGGAGGAGGACCTAGGTGGGAAGTTAGAATGTTATGTGGAAGGAGTCTGGCGGTAGCTCAGCAGGTTAAGCGCACATGGCGCAAAGTGCAAGGACCGGCGTAAGGACCCTAGTTCGAGCCCCCGGCTCCCCACCTGCAGGGGAGTCACTTCACAAGCGGTGAAGCAGGTCTGCAGGTATCTGTTTTCTCTCCCCCTCTGTCTTCCCCTCCTCTATTTTTCTCTGTCCTATCCAACAAAGACTACAACAATAAAACAACAAGGGCAACAAAAGGGAATAAATAAATAAATATTTTTTAAAAAAAGAATGTTATGTGGAAAACTGAGAAAGTGTTACATATGTACAAACTATTGTATTTTACTGTAAATCATTAATTCCCCCCCATAAAGGGGGAAATAAGCTAGCAGTCATAAGGATTACTTTTTTTAATGCATTATTTTATTATTATGTTTAGTAATGAGATATAGAGCCACAGAGAGAAAGATACAGAGTGAGACAGGGGGTGGGGGTGGAGTAGAGAGACCAGAGCACTGTGAAGCTCAAATTTATGGTGGAGCTGGGATTCTGGAATGCTTTTGATAATATAATTTTAGCTGTAACAGCAGAAATGCATTCCTCTGAGGTCTAGCTGTCCACATATTTATGTATATTTGCCTGTTTGTGCATACAGTTGTACACACATGGTTGTTATTTATGTGCTGGCATGTTATAGGTCAGACACAGAGCTGAGTCCTAGCAAGTACAATTGACCAAACAATTGGCATCTAGAAGCTTGAGAATCAACACCAATTTCCTTTTTCCTAAAAGCCTCTTACTCAGGTCTATTCCTGCTGCTTGACTCCTCTGGTTTTCTCAGGGCCCACATGGAAGGAAATCAGATCTTGGCGGCTACCATTTCCCTCTCTCCTAATGAAGGAAGGGTGAGGTCTCTCTTGTCAGCTTCCCTGGATAACTGTGGAGAAGGAACATTATTTTAAATGTGTGACACCTCTTTTCAGCAAAGGGAAATCCATGAAATGTATTCACACAGGGGGAGAATTTTATCCTTCAAATACCAACTTCCACTTGGAAGCCCTATAACATCGTCACATGCCTTACTTTGTTGGAAACATTGAGAACTACAAGGTACACAAACATTTCACATATCACTAAGGAAAACCTAGCCAACTAGAATATGTCAGAACAACTACATTTTGATTTTAGAGTGTTTAAGGGATAAAATATATGTATGTGTGTGCTACCTGTAGTCATTAATCACTGGGGACTTGTTTCTCTTTTTTCAAAAGATTTATTTATTTATCTTTAAGGGAGAGAAAGAACAAACACAACCCCATCATATGCAGTGTTGGGGGTCAAGCTCAGGATGCCAGTCACTCGTGTAAACCCTGTATCAGAAGCTCATGTTTTTCAGTCTAGACTCACTAGACTGAGACTAGGAACACGCCTTACTTGTATGTCCATTGTGCTGTCTCCAGCACAACATTAAAATTATAGAAAGCATGTAGGAAACATGCTTGAATGAATGAATGAATGAATGAGTAGTTGATACAAGTGTGCTCTGCCCACTAAACTAGAGCTAAGAAGGACCAGACTGGGTTTGGTGCTTCCTGAATCCTAACACTGGAAACAGCCATGCTCAATGAGCACCCACAAAACCAGTTTCTGCACCTCACATGCTGGCCATAAAGTTTGCTCAATAAACTGCCGACCAGGCACATACATGGAGACACCACTCTCCCTGGGGAATCTACTTCTGTTTCTCCTGAAAAGTGGTGTGTAATATCAAACTCCTGGAAAGAAAATCACACTTTAAGTGGACTGTGGGAGCTGGCTATTCAGATGAAATTGTGGGCGAGTTCTCTTGCACAAGTAATAACCAAGTCAAATTTATCTATTTTATGACTTTGGATCTTTGTGTATCGCGTTCCCGTACAGCAAGGCACGCCCTTAGATTGAGTTTCCCCCACCGTAAAGTCTTTGTACTGGGTCAGTGGCTTGAAGTGTTTGTGTTATGAATGGCCTCTGTCCCTTGAGGGTTCCTGGTATGCTCTGGCCTCAGTTAGGCCAAACTCTCTTCCCCAGGTGCCAGGGCTTCCCTGTAGTGTAGGGAGCAAAGGGAAGACACATTTTTCTAAGTTCCATTTACCTTAGAATGAAATTTCTTTCTGACAGGGATTGCACTTGAGTTTTAGCGAGCTAGGTCACAGCAGCCCTGTTGGCACACATCCTGAACAAGTTCCCACTTACAAGTTCCCACTCGAATGGGAGGAAGGAGAGGGGACTGCCTATGTGTGATCTCTGTGTTCTGTAAACCTACCACATTTCAGATTCTTAGGACTTCTGGGTGGAGCTGGGGGTAGGAGGAAGAGTACGTAAAGAGGTGAATAAAACCCAGCTTCTGGCTTCAAGTCTAGTGCAAAATGGTTCTACTGTGCAATCCACTATGAAGCTTCTCTGAGAGTTGAGGAAGGCTTCCGTGTAGAAGAATCCAGAAGATGGGTTGTTGTGGTAGACATTGGGAAGGGAGAAGGACAAAACTGGCAAGTGAGATGAGCATGTGCAAAGTTACAAAGCTGTGAGAGCATGACCAGCCCTGAAAATGGTTGATCAGAATACATGCTATAATCTTTCTCCTGGTTCCCACGTAGGTGACAGAGAAGGGAAAGTTTCCCTTGAATGGGCCAATAATTGCAAGGTTTTCTAATCTCAGATGTGACCTTTCCCTTTCAGATTTTTGGGTACTCTGTAGTGTTGTAAAATGCTCTGACAGGAGTGAGGGTCCAATATCCTTAAAAAAAAAAAAAAAGATCTCCACCCCTATATTTGTGTAGGATGGAGGGTGAGTTTACCTCTGTAGAGAGACAGTTAGACACTCCAATAATGGTTCTGGCACAGAGTTGTAACATTCAACTAGAAATGCCAGATGACTTCATTTACTTATTCTCTTACTTTGTCCCTCCTAAACTGTCACAGGCTTGGGCAATCTTCAAGCTCATATTTTCTTGATCTGTGCCTCTAAATCTGCCTAAGGTGTGTGATAAATTATCCTTGGAAAAGGCATGTTCTCATGATTCCTCCAGAGTGACAAGAGACTTCAGAGCAGCAGCTAAGAGTTTGTGAGACTTGAATTCTTATATCCCTAATCTCTGGGTTCAATCTCTTGTCATTTTAGGTGGATAGTTCACCCACCTACAATTGGCAGACAGGTGTCATCTGTTTTATTTCTTAATGCCATTCAGTCAGGATAAGAATGACAGAACTTCAGGAATGAATCATGAGACTTTATACGTGGGAGAGACTTAGTGGTTCATGACTCTACCTATCACCAGGACCCCTTCCCCACTTCCTAGACAAGAGACAGATGACTCAGCCTTTCTCATGCATTCCTGCTTTAGAAATGTCCACTTATTTGATTATCAGCTTGAAATCCATCTCCTTATAGTTTTTTTTTTCCCACTAGGGTTATTGATGGGCCTTGGTGCCTGCATGATGACTCCACTGTTCCTAGTAGCCATTTACCCCCCCCCTTTTTTTCTTTTTTAAGAATTTATTTGTTCATGAGAAAGATAGGAGGAGAGAAAGAACCAGACATCACTCTGATACATGTGCTGCCGGTAATTGAACTCAGGACCTCATGGTAGAGAATCCAATGCTTTATCTACTGTGCCACCTCCTGGACTACTTCCCATTTTTTTCCTTTCTGTTTTATTAGATAGGACAGAGAGAAATTGAGAGAGGAGGAGGAGACAGACAGGGAGAAAGAGAGACACCTGCAAACCTGCTTCACTGCTCATGAAGCCTCCCCGCTGCATGTGCGGGGTCCTTGCACATAGTGCACCACCACCCCGTCCCTCCCTTGAACTTTTAAAAGCTTTTTATAGTTCTTTTCCTGGCATTCCTCAGAATGAGTTTTATTCCCTTCCACATATATTTAAATTCTCTAACTTCTGTGCTCCATCCACACTTGCACTTCCAGCCTTTCTTTTCTCCTTTTTTTTTTTCCCTTCCAGGTCAATGTTTGTAGTAGATACTATTATTCCTCATAAGATCAGATGGTCAGGCCTTCATATTCTTGTTGTGTGCATCTAGATATACTTGGCTTGGTCAATGTCAACTTTGGAAATGTGTTAGTGGTTGGTAAACCTTTTTTTTTTTTTTTTTTGAGTGATGCCACCACCAGAAAAGTCTATCAGATTGAATTGAATTTCCCTCAAGGAAACTAAAGTATATTTTTATTTACATGTTCACCTTCCCTTCTAAACTGTGAGAATCTACTCTCCTCCTCTGTCTAGTTGCCCCAAACAGGTGATAAATTTAACTATCAGAGTCCATGAGGCAGCATGGAATAGGAGAATATAGATTTAGCTTTCTTTCTTTCTTTCTTTCTTTCTTTCTTTCTTTCTTTCTTTCTTTCTTCCTTTCTTTCTTTCTTTCTTTCTTTCTCTTTTACTTAGTACTCACGCCAGTACAAATCCTGAATTCAGCAGGGACTCTATAACCAACTATGTGGTCCACCAACCAATTCATTTCTTCAATGAAAACTAACTAAACCAATGCTTAGTTTCTTAGCAGTCCTGAAGTGCTTGTGTTTAACTGAAACTTTAGTGTCTATTTCCCACAGCATTCTGTAAGAATCTTGTCTACTTGTATCATTGTCTTCCCTTAATGTAAAATTAGGATTCGACATTGCTGTAACAAATCCTTCCAAAATGTGGCTTGAAATAATAATAATGTTCTATTATCATTTATCACAATTTTGTTTGTTGGCAGAGTTCAAGTAAGTAGTTACTCAGTTAGGGGTTGGGTGGGGAGCTGGAATGTCTAAAATGACCACTGCTTCTCTGGTTCTGTTCTATTGGCTACTTTTCATGTTATGGTTTGGTCTGGGCTTCTTTTAAGCCTATGAGCTTCTAAGCGTTTCTCAGAAGGAGGGTTCCAATAGGATAGCCCCAGTGAGCAAGATTCTTCACATTTGCTGTCTCCTTGGCCACCACAAAGTCACACCGTCAAACCCAGTGGGGAGGAGATGAGGTATGGGGTCTATGCAGTTTTTCAGATCCCAGGAATGCCTGTATTTTGGGAGGGAGAGGCTTTCACTATTAGTCTGCCATACTGACCCTTATCATGTTATATTATTGAGAGTATTATTTTTCCTAATGTCTTTACAAAAATCTTTATTTTTTTTTCTAGATATGGGTATGCCTGCTGACAAGAATGATGAGAAAAACAATTTATCATTGACTGTGAGCCACCTTGTTCTTTAGATATTTATGGCTGATTTATAAGAAAAAAAATAATCTCAAGGACAGAATCATCACTTCCATTTTACAAAGCAAGTGAAAAGCAGAAAATCTCGGTAAGTTTCTGTAAGTCTTCCAGTTAATCAAAGTCAAGACTGCAACCCAAGTCTTTTATTTCAAAGTTGTTTATTTTTAATTTTTTATGACTGCATAATTCTGTCTCTCAGTGACCACACTTTTCACTCAAACATATAGATGTATAGAAAGAAATATTTTATAAGTTCCAATAAAGAATTCAAAAAATCCAAGAAATGCAGAGTAGCTTTTCTTTATTTGAAGTTCTTTAAATGCTCAAATCTCATTTCATCCAAGGGTATTTTGTTTTCTTTTGTTTTATAGACCTGATTCCCTGGAGTATTGAAAGAGCCCTCAAGGGCTAATCATACAGTAGGGCTGAGGTGTTTAAATATCTGATGATGGTTCTGATAAGGCTTTATAAACATAGCTATAAGGCAAGCTCCTATACAAAAAAAGCTAGGTTAGAACTAGAAGTCTATCTTAACTCCATCCAACTGTCTGAATTGCCCGCCTAATCGGTCTCCAAGTAGAGAACTATGCTTTTTTCCTTATCTACTCTGGTAAATTATTAAAGGGCTCTTCTGCCCAGAGAGAGATCATTAACTACCTGGGAGGTTGTAGACAGCATCTGCCAGGTGAACTGGGTAGGCTCTGTTGAGGATTGCAGAACTGAGTTTTTTTTTCCTCTGATAACTTCTACTGGCTGACCAGAATGAGGAAAAGGTCACCATGGGGTTGGGAAGGTGGGTGGACCAAATGGCAAGGACAGAGGGAAAGATGGGGGGAGAGGGGGGAGGCCTCCCCTATCCAGAATGCAAACTAATTTTACAATCAATGAGTAATAAATATTTCCATTTGTCTCGTTGACTGTGTGCTACTTGTACCTATATTTGCCAACACTTCTCCCTTCTGGTCTTGGAGGGTGGGACTACTGAGTGAGAGGCCCACTATACATAAAAATAGAGGCTGGGATAAGCCCCAGATTGGTCACTGGAGGAATGTTTTCATAGATGACATGGAAGAGCAGAAGTGGACAGGAATCATAGAACCTCATCTAACTTTTTTTTTTTAATATTTATTTATTCCCTTTTTTTTTGCCCTTGTTTTATTGTTGTAATTATTATTGTTGTAATTAATGTTGTTGGATAGGACAGAGAGAAATAGAGAGAGGAGGGGAAGACAGAGAGGGGGAGAGAAAGATAGACACCTTCAGACCTGCTTCACCACCTGTGAATCGACTCCCCTGCACGTGGGGAGCCAGGGGCTCAAACAGGGATCTTTATGCTGGTCCTTGAGCTTTGCGCCACCTGCACTTAACCCGCTGCGCTACCACCGGACTCCCCCTCTCCTCTAACTTTTTTTTTTTTCCCTTTTGTTGCCTTTGTTGTTTTTTATTGTTGTTGTAGTTATTATTGTTGTTATTGATGTCGTCGTTGTTAGATAAAACAGAAATGGAGAGAAGAAGGGAAGACAGAGAAGGGGAGAGAAAGATAGACACCTTTAGATCTGCTTCACCACTTGTGAAGCGACTCCTCTGTAGGTGGGGAGCCGGGGGCTTGAACCAGGATCCTTACACCAGTCCTTGTGCTTTGTGCCATGTGCACTTAATCCACTGCGCTACCGTCCAACTCCCTCATCTAACATTTTTATCAGCCCAACTTCTTTATGCCACAGAGATGTCAACATGGGAGGTCACATGACGTGAGTGTCAGAGAGGGGACTAGAACCCACATCACCGCTCCCATCTCTAGTTCAGGGCTATGTCCTTGACGTTTCTGCCATTGCTGAGGATAGTAGCCTTAACAAGCATGTCAGGCTGTTCGGCTGAAAGCACTTTTTCCCCAAGAATGGAGGAAACTGGAGGTCTAAACTCACAACCTTATTAGTTTCACATCCTCATTTCATTCTTCATTTATGATTTCATTTGGAACGTGGTGGAGCTGTCATGCTTTCTCAGCATATCTATCCACAGAATGGGCTCCCAAGGACAAACTTTCACTGCTTCTCTGATCAAAGCTCTAGGAAGGAGTCCTGAGGTAGCATTGGCTCACTGTTGAGTCAGAGTCATTCTCCGTGATTCAATTGTGTGGTGCCAGAACTCAGTCTTGTGCAGACTTGGGTTGGATCTGTTCCCTCAGGCACAAGTAAAAGATTACCTTTCTTTGAGTTAGTAGATGCTACTTTCCCTTTGTGAATGGTTTCACCATGCCAGCAGTGAGGTCAAACTTCAATTTATTTATTTATCTACTTGTTTACTAGATAGAGACAGAGAGAAATTGAGATGGGGACATAAGAAAAGAGACAAAGAGATAGATACCTACATCCCTGTGTCAACACTCCTGGAACTTCCCCCACTGCAGGTGGAGACTAGGGGCTTGAACCCAGGTTTTTGCACACTGTAATGTGTACGCTTAAACAGGTAATTTACCAACTGGCCCTGAAGTTAAACTTCATAAGGAAAGGGATGAATGGAGGAACAAGCAAAGGAGATCAATTTATCCTCAATCATTTAAGCTCATTTTGTAGACAGGTGCCTATTCCTTGATGAGTGCAGTGCTCAAGTTAAACTGTGGAAATTGCAGACCAACACGGAGTGCTTTAATTCACAAGGAATGTGAGGTGTAAGAAGTTTCATGGAGGGACCAGGTTAAGTGCACCCGGCTAAGTGCACACATTACAGAGCACAAGGAGCCAGTTTCAAACCCCTGGTCCCCCACCTGCAGGGGGAAAGCTTCATGAGAGGTGAAGCAGGGCTACAGTTGTCTCTCTGTCTCTCTCTCTCATTCCCTCCCCATCCAATTTCTGTCTCTATCCAATAATAAATAAAAAGAAAAAAGAAAGTAACTTTTGGGGCCAGGTGATGTCACACCTGGTTAAGTGCATACACTACATTGTGTAAGGACTCGGGTTCAAGTCTCTGGTCCCCATTTGCAAGGGTAAAGCTTCACGAGTGGTGAAGCAGGCCTGTAGGTCTCTCTGTCTCTCTCCCTCTCTATCTTCCTCTCTCCTCTCAGTTTCTCTCTGTCTCTATCCAATAATAAATAAATAAAGAGAATTTTTTAAAAAAGAAGAAATTTCATGACATGGTTAGGCTCAGAGATAAGACTAGAACCCACATCTCTTACCTTCCAGAACAGAACCCTTTCCTCTACTTTGGAGCTGGACCAACCTTAGTAAGTGGGCCAAGAGAAGATTAGGCAGATGTGTTGTTGAAAGCACTTCTCTCCAGGGCCATAGATTTTGGGGGTGACAGAGACATAAGGAAGCCCACAGTTAATGTTACTGGTGTTAATATACACTCCTATTAACTTACACTCTTACAAGTCACTATTTAATCAATATGAGATTAAGAAAAAAAAAAAAAAGTAAAGCCCACAGAGCCAGACCACAGAGTCTCTGTTTCTGCTGTGAGCAGCCAGAGAAGGTGACACAGCGGCTAAGCCTTGGATAATGGCTTAGGGGAAGGCATTCGAAGCAGCAGGAAGAGCTTGGGCAAAAGTGGACAGGCACTCTTACAGTTGCGGGCACTGCTGCAGCTCCTTCAGCCCCACACAGTGCACACAGGAACCAGGTGCAGAGCATTTGCCCCCACGTTCAGTCTGGAGGGGGTGGAGGGGGGCGGGGACTCCCAAGGACATCCACAAAGCTCCACCTCAGGTTCTTATTGTCTGAGGTCACTGAGCCTCCTGAAGGCATTTCAGGAATGTGGAGGCCTGACTCATTCTCTTCCTTGAGTTCACAGTCTGAAGTTCATAAAACCGTTTTTCCCCTTTAGTCATTCTTATTCAAACATCGGCCCACATGCTCCACAGATGGAGCTGGCTGAAGAAATTCCGGGACACTTTTTTTTTTGCTCAGGATGTGAAAGTAAATGAGGAGTTAAGGAGATCAAGGAGAGATTATTCTCCAAGAGTTGGACCCCTTTGACAAAGATGATCTAAATGCAAGAGAATGCCTCTTTTGCTCAGACAGCAGAGATCCTTCATAGGAGAGGAAGCTGGGGGAACCATTTTTCTGTGCCTCGGTTACCTCATTTATAAATGGGAAGAATAACCACATCTACTTTGTGGAGTAGTGAGAAACACTGAGTCAATCCATGCAAAGTACTTACAGTATTACCTGACATACGAAGTATAACACTTGCTGCTATGTTATTAAATGATTGCATTCAGTGGCAAAGAGTGAGTGGATTTTCTTTCTTATTTTTCAAAGATTTACTTATTTATTTTAAGTGACACAGCATCCTCCATAGTGCCTAGAGAAAATTTGGGGTCTCAGGGATATAAGAAATATGCTCTGCCCATGGAACCATCTTTCTGGCTTCAAAAAAAAAAAGTGAGTTTTCTCTTTGTTGTTTCATGGTGGAGACAGAAAGTCTGCCTGAAATAGGACTGTAAGGGTTAAAAACCTGAGAGAGAAGTGTTCCCTATGGACATAGAGGGTCTGAAAGATATAAAACATGGCCTGCCTACAGATGGAAGAGCAGTGCCAAGACTTGAAAGAGGACAAGCCCATATGCCACACCTGGCCAAATATCAAAAACAAGTGTCTCAACTTAGGTACTTTTCCCAGGATGAAAACAGGTACCAAAATATCCAAGGAATAAACAAAGGAGACACAGAAAAAATATCTGGAGTGTGGCTTAAGCATATGAATAGCCCAGTGCAGAATTCCACATCAGTGTCATTTACTTTACTTCTCTGGATGTCATGTGAGCAATGAAAGGCAAGAAAAGATTAGATGCTGCTTTCTTCCTTCCTTTCTTCTCCCTTTTCTACTTTCTTTTCTTTCCTTCTCTCTCTCTCTCTCTCTTTTTTAATTTCAGGTCACTTTAGAGACTTGAAAATGCCAGCCAGTTCCTCAATCAGAACTCTCATTCACATGGCCTGGGAGCTGGTTGTGAGTTCTGTTTTCGAATACATCTGTTGTCTTGAGTCTAAGCCATGTTAGCCCTGCTAAAATTTTGAATGAACCTCTCCCTGCCTTTCAGAGCACTCATTCTATAGGGACACTCCCCCTCCTGCTTAGGGCAATGTTCAGACACCCAGTGAAGAGGCAGACAATGGAAGCAAGCAGGCCAGTGTACTGGTTGTAATACTTGGGGTGATGTGAACCATGTAAGGCTGCTACAAACATTCAGGTGTAAACATCTTTGGGGATTAATGTTTTCATAGCCTTCAGATGAATTTCTTGGAGTGGTATTGCTGGATCATAAGGCATTTGAAATGGGTTTCAAGTGTTTCACAATAAGCCTTTTATTTCATTTATTTATTTAATAGGGTCAAAGAAAAATTGGGAGGGAGAGAGGAGATGCTAGGGAAAAAGAAAGAGACACTTGCAGCACAACTTCACTGCTTATGAACCTTTCCCTCTGCAGGTGGGGACCAGAGGCTTGAATGCAGGTCCTTGCACATTGTAAATGGTGTAAGGGTCCTGGTTCGAGCCCCCGACTGGCTCCCCACCTTCCGGTGGGTTCGCTTCACAAGCTGTGAAGTAAGTCTGCAGGTGTCTGTCTGTCTTCCCCTCCTTTCTCGATTTCTCTCTGTCCTATCTGATAACAACAACAAGGGCAACAAAAATGGGGAAAGTGGCCTCCAAGAGCAGTGGATTTGGAGTGCAGGCACTGAGCCCCAGTGACATCCCTGGAGGCAAAAAAAAAAAAAAATACAAATCTACAATCAGGGACGTGGTTCAACATTTAGAGAGCAGCACTCTCATGCCTGAGGTCTTGGGTTTCATCTGAGTGATAACCTCTGTCTTAATAAAAAAAATAAAGCAGAATACTACCACTTCCCCCAAAGTTGCTTTTATGTCCCTTTCCACTCGTTACTCACCTCCTCACTAAGGGGAGCTTCTCTCCTGACTTACATATGCTGGGTTTTATCTGGCTTTTTCTACTAAAAAGATAAGGTAGTTGGGTAGGTAGATAACAACACTGAGAATTGCTCAAATATAGTGGGAGCTGGATTTGAACTCAGGAAGCAAGTAGATACACTATCCAGGTAAACTGCTCTGCTGGCCATGCTTATCTAGTTTTATGGAAATACTCAAATGTCGGGAAATTGTAAGGATGTGGTTGAGCTCAGCAGGGCTCACACAACACCCTGCATTCCTGATACTATGGCTTATCTACATAATCACTGTTTTGCCTGAAAGATCCCCACTCATTCCATTCCTTTGATTTATCTTCTTTCTACCCTCAAGACCCTCCCTGCCTCCAGGGTAGTATTATTAATCCCACCAGTTTAAAACCCTCACAACAGTTGCTAAGGAAGTTACCTTTCCAGCTCCATTTTGCTTTTCTCTGCCCCATTCCTAGCCATTTCCATTTCCGACTTGCCACTTCCTGGTCAGACCTTTAAAAGCTTTGGCTCTCTCTGATGAATAAAGACACTGCATTGTCTCACCATGTGTTTGGTTCCTGAGTCATTGCTGAGTGAGTAGCAGCCCAGGCTGGCTCCTGTCGATTCTCTCCAACCCCCACGCTAGCCCGACACTCATACTACACATATATCTGTCTAGCTTTATTCACCATTATGCTGGTGGGTGTTATGGAAATTCCACTGATACTTAGCAATTTGTTCAGCTAAGCCAAGGCCCTTGCTGCAGTCCTTGAGACCATCCCTGCAAGTTTGAGTTCTGCACATTGTAAAATACATTCCTTCAGTTTTTCTTTTTTCCCCCAGGGTTATTGCTGGGGTTCATTGCCTGCAATGTGAATTCACTTCTCCTGGCAGCCATTTCTCCCCCCTTTTGTTGCCCTTGTTGTTTATTGTTGTTGTTGTTATCATTGTTGTTATTGTTGTTGGATAGGGCAGAGAAAAGTCAAGAGAAGACTGGAAGACAGAAAGGGTGAAAGAAAGATGGACACCTGCAGACCTGCTTTACACCTCCCCCACCCCCCACCCCCACAGGTGGGGAGCTGGGGGGCTTGAACCAGGATCCTTATGCCAGTCCTTGCGCTTAACCCTCTGGACTACTGCCTGCCCCCCTCTCTTTTTTAAATATTTCATTTCTTTCTTACTGGATACAGACAGAGAAAAATTGAGAGGGGAGGGGATACAGAGGGAGAGAGACAGAGAACCTCTTGCAGCCCTGCTTCAGCATTCATGAAACTTTCCCCCTGCAGGTGGGGACCAGGGGCTTGAACCTGAGTTCTTATGCACTGTAATGTGAGCACTTAACCAGGTGTACCACCCCCCGCCCTTGCCATCCCCGCCCCCACTGTCGCTGTTGCTGCTGTTGGATAGGACAAAGAGAAATTGAGAGAGGAGGGGAAGACAGAGAGGGGAGAAAGAAAGATAGACACCTGCAGACCTGCTTCACCACTTGCTTGAGAAGCCACCCTCCAGCAGGTGGGGAGCCCTTGGACAGGGGTGAGGGGGTGGGTGGTTTGAACGGGGATCTTTATGTGGGTCTTTGCACTTTGCTCCATGTGCAATACGGCCAGCTCCCCACCCCCATACTCCCAGTCTTAACCATCACAACTCCCAAGTTTCTTTTTCTTTTTTTTTCTAAAGATTTTATTTATTTTTCAGGAAGATAGAAGGAGAAAGAGAGAGCAAGAACCAGACCTCATTCTGATACATGTGCTGCTGGGAATTGAACTCAGGACCTCATGCTTGAGAATGCAACGCTTTATCCACTATGCCACCTCCCAGACCACACAGAACTCCCAAGTTTCTTCAACCAGCTTTGTGAATGACTAGAAGAAGCAATCTAGTCAGAATTCCCCCTCCAGATGTATCTTAGTGATGAAAACCAGCAGCCATGTGCTGAGTTTGAGGCAGAGAGTTAGATAGGAGTGAGGAGAGGAGAAAAGGAGAAGCAGCTTCTTTCGGAACAGCAGCTCTGCACCATAGCTAAGATGCTTTCTGAGACCTCATTCGCTCAGCCAGGAACTCCTACCTCAAATTCCCTGAACACGAGGAATCATGACAAGCACTAGTTCACATTCCTTTTCAAATGTTATTTTTAATGTGGAGTCGAAACCTACTTCCAAGTAAAGAGTAAAGCAGCAAGGGAGCAGGGTGGTAGCACAGTGGGTTAAGCGCAGGTGGCGCCAAGCTCAAGGGCAGGCATAAGGATCCCGGTTCCAGCCCCCGGCTCCCCACCTGCAGGGCAATCTCTTCACAAGTTGTGAAGCAGGTCTGCAGGTGTCTTTCTCTTCCCATGTCTGTCTTCCCCTCCTTTCTCCATTTCTCTCTGTCCTGTCCAACAACGATGACATCAATAACAACAACAAGAAAACAATAAGGGCAACAAAAGGGAATAAATAAATAAATATTTTTTAAAAAGAGTAAAGCAGCTTTTCTTTAACTAACATCAGCAAAAGGCCCAAATAAGAGATGTGGTTAATGTATTCCATCTGTTTACTCTGTTGTGCTCTAAAACTCAGGACAAAAGCCCAGCCTGGGACAAGAATTATTATTATATAATATATAATAATATTTATACATCAGGATAAGATGCCAGTGGGGCAAAGTTGGGCACACCATCTAACGTGTATTGCCTGATAGTGAATTTGAAATCTCAAACTGATAAATCAGCCCCCAGCCTCACCCCATCTCTAGTCTGGCAATGGCAGGAACGTTTCCTTCCAGCTCTAAGTTGGGAAGCAGCAGAACTGTTCTGCATATTCGTGTGGGGCCAATCATCATCTCCTGACGGCTCAGGAGATACCACCGGGGCTGCATTTTTGTGGTTCACCCTTCCAGAAAGGCCTTTCCCAAGCACCACATGCTGTCTGTACTGTTCCAGCAGAAGAGGGAGAGGAAAAAGATGTGCTCTAGGGCAAAGTGTGTTTTACTAGAATAATACAGCACTCTTTGCTTTGGTGCATTTTTTAAAAAAATCAATTTATCAATAAAATGGAAATTTTGACAAGACCATAGGTTAAGAGGGGTACAATTCCACACAATTCTCACCAGCAGAACACTTTATCCCATCCCCTCCCTTGAAAGTTTTCCTATTTCTTTTTGTTGTTGTTGCTGTGAAATTATTATTATTATTATTATTATTATTATTACCAGAACAATGCTCATCTCTGATTTATGGTGGTACGGGGGATTGAACCTGGGACTTAGGAGCCTCAGGCATGAAAGTCTTTTTGCATAACCATTATGCTATCTACCCCCATCCAAAAGCTTTCCTATTCTTTATCCCCCTGGAAGCATGGACCCAGGGTCATTATGGGGTGTAGAAGGTGGAAAGTCTGGCTGCTGTAATTGCTTCTCCGCTGAACATGGGCAATGACAGGTCGATCCCTACTCCTAGCCTAGTGGGGCAGGGATCTGGGGAGGTAGAGCTCCAGGACACATTAGTGGGGTCTTCTGCCCAGGGAAGTCTGGTTGGCCTCATGGTAGCATCTGGAATCTGGTGCCTGAAAAAGCATTAAGATATAAAGCAGAGCATATAGTCAGGAACCTAAAGGCAGGGGTGGGGTTTACAATTAACAATATGTATACACGTTTCCCATATTTGGGAGCTACTCTCTCCCCTGATCCAGCTTTCTAACTTTTTCCAACTCTGACATCATTTCCCCAGACAATACCTTGGGTCCACCTGCATACTAGCTGTCAGGCTCAGGCAAAAACTAGTAAAGTCATGGGCCCCTTGGAATATACCTAAAATAGAACTAGCTTTTTCCAAAATGGACACCCTGAATCTCATCTGCTTTGGTGCATTTTATTTCTTTCTCCTCTGTTGGTCTGCTTCTAATTCTGCTTCTAAGACCCCTTCTGTTGCATTGCTTAATGCTGTGGTCTATTTACATAATCACTGCTTTACCTGAGACCTGCCCTGCCTACAGGGCATTGGTTTAATCCCCACTGGTTCAAGCTCTTTTTCCACTCCGCCTCCTCTCCTAGTCACATTCTGTTTTCCACAGTTTAAACCCCACTGGTTCATGTGCTTTTTCCTTCTCCCTACCCTCTACATACATCCTCTTCCGACCTGACACTTCCATCTCAGGAGATATAAAGGTCAGGATTTTCTAATGAAGAGAGACTAGATTGACTGCATTGCATCCCCGCTCATCAATAAAGATTGAACTGCGTTCCCAGCTCAGCCATGAGTCCCTGGTCATCTGTCTCCCGCTCGAGAAGCTAGCCCGGCATCTGGCGCCCAAACAGGGACCGGCACTCCTCAATATGAACCTTCTCCTAAGAGGGAGGCTATGGTGCATTAAACCCCAAAACCTCTTCCTTTTCACCTGTCACCTTGTAATAAATAATGACAGTGGCTGCTCCCAAACCCCTCAAACTGATCATAATCCCAAATATGTCATTTTTCCCTCCTTTTGTTGCCCTTGTTGTGGTTATTTTTGTTATTGTTGATGACGTTTTCTGTTGGACAGGACAGAGAGAAATGGAGAAAGGAGGGGAAGACAGAGAGAGGCAGAGAAAGACAGACACCTGCAGACCTGCTTCACTGCCTGTGAAGCGACTCCCCTGCAGGTGGGGAGCCGGAGGCTCGAACCGTGATCCTTATGCCAGTCCTTGCGCTTTGCACCATGTGCGCTTAGCCAACTGCACCACTGCCTGACCCCCCCCCCCAGTATGTCATTTTAGCAGCTATAAATAAATTTTAAAATTTTGTAGAAAATCCATTATGATGCAAAAAAAACATCTCTTGCCTTTCACTTAGGGTGTTAGAAAAGAGAAAGGGAGAAAGAATCTTCTTCTTCTAGCGTTTGCCCTTCTTCCGTAGCCAGTTAATGGCTTTGAAAGTGACTGGGATCCATGTGGATTCAGTCGGCTAGGAAGGATCGTCAGTTTCCCCAATGAATGGGTACTCACGGGATGCACCACGGGAGAAAGAATAAATATAAGAATCAGAATGAAGAGCTCCATAAAACAAGTTAAAAAAATCTTATCCATGTTTCAAAAGAATATTTCACTTATCAATACTTTAGTGGTGGGTATGGTACAATAATTATATATTTGAAGAAGTGTGAATCTGCACTCCTAACAAACAGTGTTGTAAACTCATATTATTTCAATAAAAAATAAAAATAAAATGACCACTCTAGGACTATTCTATTTACATAAATGCTTTATAAATATTGTGTTTGATAAGTACTATAAAAGGAATATGAACTTTCTAATGACAATTTAATCTGACACTTATTGAAAAGTATTTCATGTCCATTACAGACAAGAGCAAAGAGTAGGGGTTGACCATGTACTCTCACATACACTTAGAGAGTTAGGGTTGAGAGAGGGTATACCAAGGTCAGAACCATATCCTCAGAGCTGCTGTCTCTCGGATACTGATACCAGAAAGCCAGATGGACAGATAACTAGAAAACTATGTACCACCCTGTTTGACTATATCCCACAAAATTACATTCCATTCCTTCCCAGAAACTTCTTTAAAAAGACAATAGATATGAGAACTTCCCATAGGGAAGTTTTTTCACAGGTGCCCATCGTTCAACAAAATGAAATCTGAAGAGGAGGAAAAAGAATGTTAACTCCAAATGACTGAGTTAGAAGATAAGCAAAGATTGGGTGTGGGTGAGGAAGCAGACGCCAGGAAATATGATACTGGCTAGTTAGTCTTGAAATGGGAAGTGTTTCTTACTGACTCTGAGTTTTTCTTTTTTTTTTATAAAATGGAAATATTGACAATACTATAGGATAAGAGGAGCACATTTCCACATGATGCTCACCCTGACTATGGGGTTTTCGAACCCAAATTTGAACAAAACCTTTAGTCATGAATCTTGGGGGGGAGGGAATAGTACAGGTCAAGGGTCAAAGGTCAAGGGCTTTTAACTTTCAGAGTCCGTGAACCATCTCATGTAAATAGAAGTTTCAGTAATCAACAGTAGCCAGCAGTAGATAACCTCTCCAAGATCAAAGATAGTCAACTCTTTGAGTCTTAGTGTCAGAAAAGTATATGAGATGGCCCAAGGCTGAGTCCTTTGTTTTTTACTTGAGGAAAACTAGAGAAAGCAGGTCCATTCTTGGCTAATGGTATAGATGGGAGCTGAGTTTATTCTCACACCTCAGCCAATGCAAGATCAAAATAGTCTGTGTGGGGAGCCTGGCAGTAGAGCAGTGGGTGAAGCGCACGTGGCATGAAGAACAAGGACTGGTGTAAGGATCCTGGTTTGAGCCTCTGGCTCCCCACCTGCAGGGGGTTCGCTTCACAGGCGGTGAAGCAGTTCTACAGGTGTCTATCTTTCTCTCCCCTTCTCTGTCTTCCCCTCCTCTCTCCATTTCTCTCTGCCCTATCTAACAACAACGATGACATCTACAACAATAACTACAACAACAATAAAAAAAAAACAAACAAGGGTAACAAAAGGGAAAAAAATCGTGTGTGTGTGTGTGTGTGTGTGTGTGTGTGTGTGTGTGTGTGTGTATGGGGGTAGGAGGGAGGGAGGAGGAGAGAAAGCTGTGGACCTCAGAATTCATTCATTAGCATTTAGCATCAATAGCAGGCTAAGCATATGAGAGGCAACATCTCCTGCCCTAATGATTATTGCTGCTAGTCATTTTATTCAGGTTTCAATTCTAGCAATAGTATCCCTATTAGTATGCTATTATACAATTATCCATATATTATAGTATCCATTGTCATAGTAAAAATAGACTTATATCATACATTTCCTAAGTATACACCTGGACAACTTTAGTGTGTAGATTGAATGAGTGAACATCTGTGCCTTATTTTTCCAGAAAAAAAAAAAAAACAACCTTTAATTAAACTACACACAGAATGGCCAGGGAACTAATTTAGTTGGTAGAGGACAAGACTTGTAAGAGGCTCCTGGCTTAATTCCTGGGACCACATATATGGAAATGGAACTCTGACTTCCCTTTCTCATGTGAAAATCTCTCTCATTTTCCTTTCCTTTTTTTTTTTTTTTAAACTCTAGAGCTTTACTGAGTAATGGTTTAAAGTATAGTCTTTTCTTTTTCTTCACCACTCCCTTCACCAAAGGTCTGTGTCCCCATCCCCGCTCCCATAGACAACCACTATAGTTCTCCCACGGCTGGAGATAGAGATTGATTTTTTTCCACATTCATATGTTCAACTCTCTATATTCTACATATGAGTGAAACCATTCTGTAGTTGTCCTTTACCTCCTTACTTGCTTCACTGAGCATAATCTTCTCCAATTCCAACCACTTTATCCCAAAGGACACACTATTATCTTTTTTATTGCTGAATAATACTCCGTTGAATATACATTCCATAACTTTTTTATCCAGTCATCTGTCAAAGGGCATTTTGGTTGTTTCCAAGTTTTTGCTATTGTGAATAAAGCTTCTATGAACATGGGGGGTTGCATATAACCTTTTGAATCATTGTTATTATATCTTTTGGATAAGTCCCTAGTAATGGAATTGCTAGATCATAAGGTATTTACATTTGGCTTCTTGTTTGTTTGTTTGTTTTTACCAGAGCACTGCTCAGCTCTGGCTTATGGTGGTGGTGGGGGGCTGAACCTGGGACCTGGAAGCCTCAGGCATGACAGTCTCTTTGTATAACCTTTATACTACCTACCCCCACCCTTTTCATTTGTATTTGTTTCAGGATTCTCTGTAGGGGTCTTCATAATGGCTACACCGATTTGTACTTACACCAGGAGTGCAGTAGAGTTTCTCTCTCTCCACATCCTCTCCAACACTTACCTTCTCTTCTTTTTCTTTCTTTCTTTTTATGTATTTATTTATTTTCCCTTTTGTTTCCCTTTTTTTTTTATTGTTGTTATTGATGTCATTGTTGGATAGGACAGAGAAAAATGGAGAGAAGAGGGGAAGACAGAGGGGGGAGAGAAAGATAGACACCTGTAGACCTGCTTCACCGCCTGTGAAGTGACCCCCCTTGAAGATGGAGAGTGGGGGGGGGGGGGGCTCGAACCAGGATCTTTACAGCATTCCTTGTGCTTCGCACCACCTGCGCTTAACCCTCTGTGCTTAACCAGCTGTGCTACCGCCCAACTCCCACCTCTTGTTTTATTGATGGAGCCCATTCTCACAGGTGTGCAGTGGTTTTAATTTGCATTTCTCTAGTGATAAATGAACTGGAGCATTTCTGCATGTGTTGTGGGCCAGGTGTATCTCTTCTTTAGAGACCCATCTATTCATATCTTTTGCCAACATCTGCTGGGTTCCTGTTCATCCTTATGGAATTTTCTTTTGATGTGTAGAAGTTTTTTAATTTGGTATAGCCCTATTTGTTTATGTTTTTATTTCCCTTGCTCATGGGGTGTAGCTTAATATCTAGATCTTTGATCCATTTTGAGTTAATTATGCTGCATGGTATTGAGTGTTAGTCTGGTTTAACTTTTCTGCATGGGTTCTCCAATTCACCCAACACCATTTATTAAAGAGACTTTCTTTGCCCCATTGGAAAGTTTTGTGAAACTATCACACATAAAATAACGAAAATGAATCTTCAACAACAACAAAAAAGGTTAAATATACAATGATGACAAGGTCATGCGGTTTATAGTTTTAAAAAATTGTTTATATCCCTCCACCTCTTTCTCACTGTTTATTAGTTTTTAAAAAAAAAGGAACCTGAGTCATATTGAAAGTGTTGATTTTTCAGACAAAAACAAAAGTTCATTCCGTCAGCCCCATACATACACCCTGGTCGGGTGAAACAGTTTGCTTCATGGTGGAGGCTCCAGGTTGGGGCAGGGAAGAAGAACATTTCCTTGACAAGCACGGATATATATCTGTCATTCTTTATGGGGTGGGGGAGGGAAGCAGCATGGAGCCAGTGAAACTGTGCATGCAGAAGGCTCCCAGCTCCAAAACAAACAAATCAAAAAGACTAATTATGCAGCACTCCAAAAGTGTTCACTCAGATTGGGTAGCAGGCAGGTAGGAGTTTACTTTGGAGATGATTCTTCTGTATTCTGGAAGATGTTAGAGTCCACGAGGAGTCAGTCCAGTGACAAGAATATGCAGTAGGAGAGGCCTAGCAAAGACAGGCGCTGCTTCACACAGCAAGTGTCAGTAGTTTACCTGCCTGGTAGTTAGCAGCAAATGGCCTTTCAAGTTGAAGGCTAAAGTCTCTACTTTCCAGTGATCACCCAGTTTGACGACAACTGTCCACAAAACAGGTTTGGCCAGCACTGAACCACCTAGACTTCCCAAAGTGATCTGAGCTTTTTTCAGGACCCAGATGATAGTCTGGTGAATGAACCTACATCCTTGGAGGGTGATTGGAACTGCCATCGCCACCCCCAGAATGATCACTGCTATTTACTGAATGAACATTTACTAGAAATAGTGTTTATTCTTTTTTTTAACATTTAAAATTTTTTTACTAGTGATTTAATAATGACTAATAAGATTTGAAGATAACAGGGGACAGGGGTACAATTCTTTCTAATTCCCACCAACAGAGTTCAGTGTTCCAACCCCTCCATTGGAAGCTTCTCTATTCTTTATCCCTTTGGGAGTATGGACCAAAATTCTTTATGGGATGCAGAAGGTGGAAGGTCTTATTTCTGTAACTGCTTCCCCGCTGGTCATAGACATTGGCAGGTGGATTCATAACCCCAACCTGTTTCTATCTTTCCTTTTTTGGGTAGGGCTCTGGAGAGGTGAGACTTCAGGACAGATTGAATGATGTTGTCTACCCTAGGAAGTCAGGATGACATTTTAGTAGTGTGTGTAATTTGGTGGCTGAAAGCCAGTAAGATATAAAGCAGGGCAAACTATTTAATAAACAGGAATCCAAAGGTAGGAATAGAGCAGATGAAATAGGGGTCTTTGAGAGGCAAGAAGCTAGAAAGTCTATTTTAGGTGTGTTGCGAGGGGTCCATGACTTTAGTAAGTTTTGCTTGAGCTCAATAGCTAACATGCAGGTGGATTAAAATATTGTCTGGAAAGATGGTTTCAGAGGTGAGAATAGGATTAAAGAGCTGGATTGGGCAAAGAGTAGCATTGTTCTCTCTTCCAGAGATGAGGAATAGGAAAAGAAGAAGAAGAAGAAGGAGGAGGAGGAGGAGGAGGAGGAGGAGGAGGAGGAGGAGGAGGAGGAGAAGTCATCAATCAGGGCTCTGTAACTTCTCCAAATCAATGGTAAATTAGTGGCAGAACTGGTTAAATTCTTGACACTCCCTGGATTAGGTCCCAGGCTGGTGGAACTGAAACCATACACCCACATTCCTGATCTAAATCATTGTCAATGGCCCTCTTCATTCCAATGTGTTTTTTTTTTTGGGGGGGGGGAGTCTGTTTTCTGACACTTCATGTTTGTCATGCATACATATGGCTTCCTTCGATTTTTCTGCAAATTTCCACCAAATAAAACCATATGAACTTCCATAGCAACATTGCAACACAAACATGGTGTAATCTTTGTCCATTGCTGTACACATCTTGAAAGGTTTTTTTTTAATTAAAAAAAAAAAAAAAACTACATCTGTATACAGTTGAACTGAAATCCATGGCAACAAGTACAAATATAAACTTGTGTCACTTTCTTTAAAACTCTTTTTTCTCCTTAACTTTGTAACAGTTTGAGCACATCAAAAACTGGGTTGCAACACTGGTGACTAAGCAGGGTCCTGCTTAGGTGACCTGATGGGGAACAGTCCTAGCTCAGGAACTCTGGTCCCAGGCCAGTCACTGGGGATGAGGTCGAGCTCCTTGCCTGTGAAATCTAAGAGCTGCTCCAGTGACCAGGTCTGATCAGTTCACTGCAGGAGGTCAGCTGAGACCTGAAATGACACCGGGGAGGGGAGTGACTTTGGGAGTGGACACACCACTCCCTCCCCTCCCCTCCACTGTGCAGGCAGCTCTGTGGGAGGGAGGGGGTGTGTCCCAGGCCTGCCACCATGGCACTGCCTTTGCATCCCAGGGCATGCGGCCCCTTTAATCCTCCCAATGACCCTTTCACTCTCTCTCTCTCTCTCTCTCTGTGTGTGTGTGTGTGTGTGTGTGTGTGTATAGGGGTTGTGAGCAGAAACATTTCATAAATGAAAAGCTTCCTTTCTCATGGCTGGGAATGGAGGAGGAACTTAAAGCCAGAATTTTTTTCTTTATTCCAGTTCCCAGGGCACAGCTATATAACTGTGATTTCTTTTTTAAATCTTTAAATATTGATTTAGTAATGAGAGAGAGAGAGAGAGCGAGATGACCAGAGCATCACTGTCAGACATGTGGCATCAGAATTGGCAATCAGGACCTCATGATTTCAATCTTTTTATTTGATTTCATTTTTATTTTGAATAGAGACAAAAAAGAATTGAGAAGGGAGAAGGCGATAGGGAGAAAGAAAGAGAGAGACACCTGCAGCACTGCTTCAGTGCTTATGAACCTTCCCCCTGCAGGTGGGGACTAGGGGTTTCAGTTCAGGTCCTTGTGCACTGTAATGTGTGTGCTCAACCAGGTGCCCTACCACTGTACTCTTTCAAATCTTAAGCTCTCTTCACTATGCCAGCTCTGGGATGGCCCAACAATTACATTTTAACTAGTTATTTTAAAGAACAGTTAGCTTAGAAATACGTGGTTCTGCTTCCCTTCCTTTTGGAAAGCAAGTCTTTCTTGTATTTTCAAAGAGCAAAATTATAGTGATAGAATAATAGACCAGGGGCGGCCGGGCAGTAGCGCAGCGGGTTAAGAGCATGTGGCGCAAAGCACAAGGACATGCTTAAGGATCCCAGTTCGAGCCCCTGGCTTACCAACTGCAGGGGAGTAGCTTCAAAGGTAGTGAAGCAGGTCTGCAGGTATCTATCTTTCTCTCCCCCTCTCTCTGTCTTTCCCTCCTCTCTCCATTTCTCTCAGTCCTATCCAACAACAACAACAACAACAATAATAATAGTAAGAACAGCACGGATTAACAACAAGGAAGGGCAACAAAAGGGAAAAATGGTCTCCAGGAGCAGTGGATTCGTAGTGAAGGCAACGAGCCCCAGCAATAACCCTAGAGGAAAAAAAAAAAAAAAAGAATATATAGACCAGGGAGACATCTTAGCATTAGAGCATAGAAGTTGCAGGCTAGATGACCCAGAGGCCTTAGGTTCAATTCTCACCACTCCATATGCCAGACCAAAGTGGTGCTCTGGTGTGTGTGTGTGTGTAGCTGTTTCTCATACAAATATATATTTGGATATATTCTTCTCAACTACCTTAGGTGTTTCTCTGAGCACCTGCTGACTGTGGAGGTCTGTGTTGTGCTGTGATACAAGTAAAAGTCTGAGGTGTCTGGGGTTTCTGGGGTCTTCCCTCCGACTCCCCCTTCTCTATGGAACCTCATCTTTTACTGCATTTCTTTTCTTTCTTTCTTTTTTTAAACTTTTTAAAAAATTTGCTTTCCCCCCTTTTTTATTGTTGTTGTAGTTATTATTATTGTTGTTGTTATTAATGTTGTCATTGTTGGATAGTGTTGTATGCTTTACATTGGTTTGTTCTAGCCCTCCCCCGCCAAGAAAACTGGATCAGTCCAGTTAATTTCGTGGGCCGCTTGGCCCCGCCCCAAGGAACCCCGCCAGAGTTTCAGAGGGTTCCCGAGTTCAAGAGTTGCAGAGTAAGAGAGAGTGCTTGTGCTGCTGCAAAGAGACAGCAGAGTTCTGTTTGGTGATTAGTTTGTCTTAGTTTATGAGTCGTTGTTCCCTGCCTAGCCGTATGTCTCTGGTCGTTTCTGTTACCCGCCCGTGAAGCTAGCCTGGCTGGCTGGAGCCTACGAATTTTAACAACAGGATAGGACAGAAAGAAATGGAGAGAGGAGAAGACAGAGATGGGGAGAGAAAGACACCTGCAGACCTGCTTCACCGCTTGTGAAGACTCCCCTGCATGTGGGAAAGCAGGGCCGGAACCCGGATCCTTGTGCCGGTAGTTGCGCTTCGCCCTCCCTGTGCGCTTAACTGGCTGTGCTACCACCCGACCCCTTATTCTTTCTTTCTTTTTTTAAATATATTTTTTATTTAAAAAATATTTATTCATTCATTCCTTTTGTTGCCTTTTTTTCTATTACTGTTGTTGTTATTGGATAGGACAGAGAGAAATGGAGAGAGGAGGGGAAGACAGAGACGGGGATAGAAAGACAGCTGCAGAAGGGCTTCACCGTCTGTGAAGAGACTCCCCTGCAAGCGGGGAGCCGGGGGCTTGTACCGGGATTCTTACACTGGTCCTTGTGCTTTACACCACGTGTGCTTAACCCGCTGTGCTAATCCCCGACTCCCCATTCTTTTTGTTTTTTAATCTTTATTTATTTATTTGATAGAGGCAGCCAGAAATTAAGAGGCAGGGGGAGATAGAGAGGCAGTCCTGCTTCACCACTTGTGAAGCTTTCCCCCTGCAGTTGGGGACCAGGGACCTGAACCCAGCTCCTTGCTCATTGTAACTAGCGTGCTCAACAAGGCGCGCCACCACCTGGCCTCTCTTTTACTGCATCTTGACAAACGCAATGAGTAGAGACCTTCTGAAGCAGGGGGACACTTGGGGTTGTGTGGTGGCTTGCTCTGGTTCCTGTTGGAAGGCCCAGCAATCACTGGCTGAAAGGGGAAGGGATTTCAACCCGTATATGTCATTCTTTGTGTTTCACATTCATGAACCAGAAACACTGAAAAAGTTGACCCAGAGCACTGAAACTCCTGCAACAATAAGCAGACAAAACAAAAACAAACAAACAAAAAAAACCCAAAAAAACAAGAGGCAGATATTGAGCTATTATTATTCTTGTCCTTCTCTCACTCTCTCTCTGTCTCTTTCTCTCTCTCTCTCTTCATGAGAGTTATTGCTGGGGCTGGGTGCTAGCTCTATGAATCCACCATTCCTGCAGCTATTTTTTTTTTGATAGGACAGGAAGAAGTTTAGAGGGTAGAGGAGATAGAGAAGAGGGAGAGAAAGAGAGACATCTGTTGACCTGCTTCACTGCTTGTGAAGCAAACCCCCCACAGGTGGGGAGAGGGGCTCGAACCCTCGAACCGCCATCCTTGGGCTTGCTGATATGTGCGCTTAACCGGGTGCACCACCATCTGGCCTCTTATAATTCTTGTTTAACATGTAAACTTAAGAAAGCTGGTTTTACCTATTGCTTCAGATCCTAGAGCTCATCCAGCAGTGATTTTCCCACAGAGGAGGGTGGGCTGCTCAGTGGACACACATAAGGTTTTGCTGGCAGACACCACATTATTCTGCAGACTTTTCAGTGAACTTGAACCAATTTTAGGATATGAAGGGAGAGTGGAGTGGGAACACTCCCTGTTTTGTGTCTAAATCCAAAGAGGGGATCCAAAGTTCAATCAGTATGACTTCTTCCACCACCACCCCCTCCCCCCAATCAATTGTTTTTTGTTTTCAGAACTGAAATGGAAATGACCCAGTGAGGAAGGAAAATGAGTGTGGCCTGCCCAGGTCACACAATTAACACATACACACTAGCCAAAGATACATCCCTCCTCCACCCATCCCTTCAGAGAGCGAGAGAAGGGCCCTTTTTTGAGCTGGAAGCCTATGAAAGCATTCCACTGGAGAGAATCTCTTCTGAAGGGACTCTGAGAAACCTTGTTCCCTCGAATGCAGTCACACAAAGGGTTTTGTGCAAATACCAAGTCATCATTCTATAAATGCAAAGAAGCATCAGGGGTGGTGGTATGTGAACCAAAGCTGAGCAGAGGATGCACGCCCAGATGTTGTCTTGGCCAGGTTGCAATTTGAATGATCTAATGTTTTCTGGCTCCTTCTTGCCTTGTTTTTCCAATTTAGTTTGAATATTTGCATTGCTGTATTATTTTTCCTGTACAATTGCTATTGTCTGTACACAATTAAATCACTTTCATAGCTGGGTAAAGAGATAGTCCAGACATGAACTGAGCTACCACTGGTAGGATCATCATCCTGTTGGCCTCAAAGATTCTACCTGTCTTCAAAATCTGAAAGCTTTTGAACAGAGGCCATCCAACCAAGTGGAAAGAACCACGGCATCCCTTAGCAATGGTGAGTAAGCACATCTTGTTTTTTTAAGTTTCAGGTTGATCTGCTGATCTAATCATACCATTCCTTGGACCAAATTTAACTTTGTATTGGTATGTTCCAGACAAAAGAAAGGACTGTTTGCTGATGGCTTGTGGCTGTTCGGTATGTGTGTAAGATCTGCTGAAGCAGACTCTGAGGAACGGAGGAAAAGGCATTGATGGGGTGAGAAGAAAGAGTAAACTTCCCCACAAGGTTGAGTCCAGAAATGCATGCAGATGGTCAAGCCAGTAGAGTCCTTGGACATTGATCTAGGACTTTCAGAGTAAGAGAAAAGGGAATCCCAAAGGAATGGTGGTTTATTTTAGGATCATCTTCACATGTTCACAAATGCCTTGCCATCACTCACCAGTGTGAGATCTCACTTCTTCTTCTAGCGTTTGCCCTTCTTCCGTAGCCAGTCAACAGCGTCAGGTTGAGCCTGATGTAAAGTTTCGAGACCTCCTTTGAATCTGGAGAGGTGGCAGTCGTTGACTATGTGGGTCATAGTCTGTCTGGAGCCGCAGGGGCAGTTCGGGTCGTCTCTGGCTCCCCAGCGATGGAACATAGCGGTGCACCGGCCATGGCCTGTTCGATAGCGATTGAGGAGGGCCCAATCATAACGTGCTAGGTCAGAGCCGGGTTGACGCTCGCAGGGGTCTGTGATGAGGTGTTTGTTCTTTACCTCAGCTGACTGCCAACTCTGTTTCCAAGAGACTGGAACAGAGAAGTTCAGTGTAGGCATAGGGGACCAGATTGGGTGACGAGACGTCAAGCATTGGACAGGGTGGGCGAAGATATCCGCGTATATTGGCAGGTCCGGTTGAGCGTAGACGTGGGAAATGAACTTAGATGATGCCGCATCCCGACGAATATTTGGTGGGGTGATGTTGCTAAGAACTGGCAGCCATGGAACCGGGGTGGAACGGATGGTTCCAGAAATGATCCTCATGGAGGAATATAATTTGGAATCGACCAAGTGGACATGGGGGCTACGGAACCATACTGGGGCACAGTATTCTGCAGTGGAATAGCATAATGCCAGAGATGATGATCGCAGTGTGGAAGCACTCACGCCCCATGAGGAGCTGGCCAGTCTTGCAATGATGTGATTCCTCGCGCCCACCTTTGCTGCAGTTTTTATGAGATGTTTGTGAAATGACAGAGTGCGATCGAGAGTAACGCCAAGATAGACTGGCTGGGCTTCATGCCGGATTCTCGTATCGTCAAGCTGCACATTAAGCTCACTCGAGGCCGAGGCATGGTGTAGATGGAAAACAGATGATACCGTTTTTGCAGTGCTAGGGATTAGTCACCATTTTTTACAGTAATCAGATATCAGAGACATGTCTTTCGTGAGTGTTTCCTCTGATACTTCACTAATCCAACTTGCTCAACTATCTGGAATTCAGGGTCCTTTTGGCAAAAATAGGGTTAAGGTTTCTGTTTGTGTTACCTATGAAATAAGGTTGAGCTAAACAAATGGAAAGAAAAAAAAAGCTGTGATTTATATCACAGGGGAAGTCCCCTGACTCTTAAAGTACTTCTTAATTTGAGGTGAATTTACTTATCTCGTTGAATGCTCCATTGCTGATAGAGACACATTTCATGGTTTTCTGCTTGTTTCCTCTCTCAGGACCTTAGTGATGATATGCTGATACTACATTATTTTTTTTCACCTTCTTTATTCTTTTTATCTAAATTATTCATTTGTTATTTACTAAGTCTTTAAATTATTTTCTATGCTTAAGGCTGCTGGACTAACAAGTGACTAAGATGTTTCTGTTCTCACAGTCGAATGAGACACACTGATGGAGAAATGTGATGGGCATCCTATGAAGTGAAACCCATGTTCAAATATTGAGTGGCCTTTGACCAGTGAGGCACTTTCCACTCAAAGTGATGAAACACTTTATCTAAGCAATCACAGGTGGCTGGATGACGGGGTTGGGACTAGAGAGATCATTCAGGAAACTCCTTGCAGAAGCTGCCTGGTCCCACAGTTGGAGTCTTCTGTCTTTCTCATACAGTTGTACGTGATTCAGATTCCCAAGACTGAGCCATCCCTACACCAGTCAAATGAGAAGTCTAGCCTGGTTCTCTAACAATTAATGTGCTGATAAGTAGAGCCAACAGGTACAACATCACTCTGAGAGCCACACAAGCCAAAAGTACTCTCATTTGATTAACATGAGAGTCAAAAAGATGATCGCCCTGCTGTACTAGTTGCTGAAGAAGGAGGCGTGTCTTCATGTCTGGTGTGGCCTCATCTCTGATGGACTTTATGAACATACTAGTGGTTCAATATTAAAGAGAGGGGGAAAATAAGCATTTGTAAAGTATTTGTCATGTGGTATTTCTTGTGTTATTTGCTATTTTCTTTTGATTTTTTGTTATTGGATAGAGACAGAGAGAAATTGAGAGAGAAGGGGGAAATAGAGAGGAAGAGAGACAGAGAGACACCTGCAGACCTGCTTCACCACTTGTGAAGCAACTCCCCTACAGGGGAGCCAGGGGCATGAACTGGGATCCTAACCAGTCCTTGCGCTTTGAGCCACATGCGCTTAACCCATTATTTGCTATTTTCTTACACTTTCTCAAATGGTCCTCACAATAGGAGGCAGGCTTTATTTACTCAGTATCTGAACAGAATGATTTCCCACAGACCCTGTGTACTAAGGGGTGATTTATAACAATAGCCTATAAGTCTCGGATCAGGACTCAGAAGGCTTGGATTTATATGGAGACATTATCAATTACTTTATTATTACTTTTTAATATTTTATTTATTTATTTATTTATTTATTTATTTATTTATTTATTCATTCCCTTTTGTTGCCCATGTTGTCTTATTGTTGTAGTTATTGTTGTTATTGATGTCATTGTTGGATAGGACAGAGAGAAATGGAGAGAGGAGGGGAAGATAGAGAGGGCGAGAGAAAGATAGACCCCTGCAGACCTGCTTCACCACTTGTAAAGAGACTTCCCTGCAGGTGGGGGCTTGAACCAGGATCCTTATGCCAGTCCTTGTGCTTTGCGCCACCTGCGCTTAACCCGCTGTGCTACCGCCCAACTCCCTCAATTATTTCTGTATGACTCTGGTCAAATTATTCACATTCTCTGTCCCTGACACAGTTTTATAAAAATAACACCAATATAGTGGTTGTATAAATATGATGATAGTACTTGTGAAGTACTTGCCATAATGCCCAGTCCAGTATGTTATTATTTTACATTTCAAAACCTTTCTTTTTAACATTTAAAAATGATATTTATTTCTTATTATATTAATTTATTTATTGGGTAGAGACAGCCAGAAATCGAGAGGGAAGGGGGTGATAGAGAGGGAGAGAAACACCTGCAACACTGCTTCATCACTCATAAAGCTTTTCCCCTGCAGATGGGGACTGACGACTCTAACCGAGGTCCCTGTACATTGTAACATGTGTGCTTAACCAGGTGTGCCACCACCTAGCCCCCAAACCTATTTTTTTAAAAAAATCCCCAGATTCTCCATCAGAACTGGTCTCTTCTTCACCTCTGTTATCTTTACATCACTGCAGACATACCTCTCATACTTCTTAGCGCATTCTTATGTATACCTGGTTATTAGTGTCTGACACAAAGAAAATACTCAACAAATGCTGATGGCTGAATGAATGGCTAGTTCTGTCTCCCAGAATTGTATTACATCCTTGTGGAAGGCAGGCAGGGAGTATTGTGTATCTAACTATGAGACAGACAAAATGCCTGGCAATTCTAGATAAAATATGACTAGTATACTTTAGAATTCACAGTCTGACTCCTAAGTAAACTAGGGAACTGCTCAAGGGGCTACATACACAGTCACAGACAAATCCAGAGTGAGAAGCTACAACTAAAATTTTGCTACTTTGGGAAGTGTGTCTACCTCAACACTTTTTAAAAAGGACTTTATTTATTAACACAAGATAGGGAGGGAGGTAGAGAAATAGAGCATCATTCTGGCAGACAACGACTGCCCCCTCTCCAGATTCAAAGGAGGTCTCGAAACTTTACATCAGGCTCAACCTGACGCTGTTGACTGGCTACGGAAGAAGGGCAAACGCTAGAAAAAGAAGGAGGAGGAGGAGGAGGAGGAGGAGGAGGAGGAGGAGGAGGAGGAGGAGGAGGAGGAGGAGGAGGAGAAGAAGAAGAAGAAGAAGAAGAAGAAGAAGAAGAAGAAGAAGAAGAAGGAGAAGGAGAAGGAGAAGAAGAAGATGATGATTCTGGCAGATGGGGTGCTGGGGATCAGACTTGGGACACCATGCTCAAAAGCAACCTACTTATTGTACAACTCCAAGGCCCTACCTTGGTGATTTTCCTAGACTTGGCTTTGAGACTTAAAAAAAAAAAAAAGATAGGAGGTGAAAATTAAAGTCTTAAAAAGATTGAAGGGTTGGAACTGAGATTCCTGAATAAAAGTTAGACTCAAGAAGGAGAGAATCCTTATTTAAAATACTATACTAGAAGGTGACTATACTGAGTGACATAAAGAGATGAAAATAACTACCAGATGGTTTCACTCATATGTGGAATCTAGAAAACTGAAACACATGAACTTGAAAAGAGAGAAGGAAGAGGAGGAGGAAGGAGAAGGAGAAGGAGGAGAGGAAGAAGAAGAAGAAGAAGAAGAAGAAGAAGGAGAAGGAGAAGGAGAAGGAGAAGGAGGAGAAGGAGAAGGGAAGGAGAAGGGAAGGAGGAGGAGGAGACAGAAGAAGAGGAAGAAGAAGTAGATGAAGCAAGGAGAAGAAGAAATAGAAGAGGAAGAAGATGATGAAGGAGGAGGAGGAGAAGAAGACAAAAAAGAAGAAGCAATCAAACTGTCTCTAAGACTGTGAGAACTATGGTGGTTTTTATTGGGAGGTGGTGAGACACAGAGCTTTGGTAGTAGATACAGTGTGAAATCTTATCATTTTATAAATTACTATTAAATCAGTATAATAAAATAAAGATGAAAAAGAGTACACTAAAAAAAAGTCTATATGCAATGGAGAAAAAAAGTAAGTGCCTGTCTTGAACTGAGCTTAAAAGATGTTAAAATCACAGACTTCTCTTTATACAAATTTAGGACTTGAATTTATGCTGTCTACATGGTCTGGAGAACTTCAACTGAAAGATTAGTTTAAATTGGCCCCAGACTGCTAGCATCTGACAGATTGCTGGAGGTACAGTCACCTAGGTCTCACAGAGTTTGAAATTTAAAATGACAAACCAACCACACTAGAAAAATAAGCCAGTGAAAGTCAGAAGAGACAGGGGCTGGGAAGTAATACACTGGGCTGAGTGTACGTACTACAGTGTGCAAGAACCTGGGCTCAAGTCTGCAGTCCCCACTTACAGGGGGAATCTTCATGAATGGTAAAGCAGTGACATAGGTGTTTCTTTCTCTCCCACCCTGCATCTAAATTTCTCTCTTTCTCTCTATCCAAAATAAATAAAGAAAATTTAAAAAAAAAAGTCAGAATGAACCATTATGAACAGAATTGGAGTCTCTGTAACATTTATGATATACTTAGTAATTAAAAAAATAAAAAGGGAAAATAACGGGGCCGGATGGTAGCACAGTGGGGAAAGTGCACATGGCCCAAAGCTCAAGGACCTGCTTAAGGATCCCGGTTTGAGCCCCTGGTTCCCCATTGTCAGGGGGATTGCTTCACAAGTGGTGAAACAGGTCTATAGGTGTCTACCTTTCTCTCTCCCTTTCTGTCTTCCTCTCCCCTCTTGTTTTCTCTCTGTCCTATCCAACAACAACAACAACAGCAGCAATGGCAACCATACAGTAACAATAACAAGGGCAACAAAATGGGAAAAATGGCCTCCAGGAGCAGTGGATTCATTGTGCAGTCACTAAGCGCCAGTGATAACCGCAGAAGCAAAAAAAAAAAAAAAAAAAGGTGGGGGAGGGGAATAGGAGTGGACAGTATCATGCCTGGTAAAGCACACATATTATCATATGCAAGGACCCAGATTCAAGCCTCAATTCCCCACCTGCAGGGGGGAAGCTTCATGAGTGGTGAAGCAGGTCTGCAGGTGTCTTTCTCTTTCCTTCTCTGTCTTCCCTCCCCTTTGAATTTGACAATGTCCTATCAATTATAATAAAAAAAGAAAAAAAATATGGCTACCATAAGTGGTGAATTTTTACTGCTGGCCCTGAACCTCTGAGATAATCCTGGAGGCACAAAAAAAAAGGGGGGGGGGTAGCAGAGATAGGAAACAAGAAGTGAAAAAAGAATAAATGCAATTAAAGAAGACCATGTAGGATTGAGGAAAAAATTATGTACTGCTTTTGCAAACCATATACATTTATTAATTAAAATTCAACGCAGTGGATGAGTCAAAGTAGATATTGTTTAAGAGAGAACTGAAAGAGTTCAAGAAATTATTCTGAATATGAAAAAAGCAAAAAAAGAAATAGGAAGCATGAGATGTAAAAATGGTCATGCAAAAATATTTAGGAAAAAAAAATGCTAAAACGTCTCCCAAAATAAGAGCAAGAAGTGAGGATATAGCAAGTTCAAAGACCCTGGGTGAGATATAACTTGGAATTTTTGAGGAAGAGAAAGACACCAGTGCATGTGGAATTCAAGGAGTGACTTGGAAAGTGGTGTGAGGTATAATCTGTGGGGTTGACAATTACAATGCAGTTTTTTTTTTAATCTGAAAGCAGCAGAAAATCATTGGAGGGTCTTAAATGCAGCAATGTGTTCTGTCCTGACTACTCTGTGATAGAGGACAGTGACTGTGTGTGTGTGTGTGTGTGTGTTGGGGGGGTGGGTAGGTAGGGTGATAGGGTCTTGGAGCCCTGCTGGTGATTTCAGTCATTCAGGTTAGAGACGACAGAAGCTTGAACTGCAAGGATGACCATACATATGGAGAAAAGTTGGTAGCTTTAGATGTTTTAGAAGTAATAGGAGCTAATTGAAAGTAAATTCCAAGATGGAGAATAAAAGCGTTAACATTTAGATGAGAACATTAAGCACAGCTTTAGTTTGGGGACACGTTAAATTTGAGATTCCTATTAGACATCTAAGCAGACAACTGATATAAGAAGCATGAAGGAACTGAGGAAATAAGCCCTGAGTCAAAGAATGCTCATATATTGAGACATATTTGATTTTTAAAGTCTTCCTAAAGTGTAGGTTTGGTCACTAGGGGACTAGCCACTTCCAGTTACAGACTCTGGGGGAATAGGATCAAGAGTTCTGGAATTCAGAAGACTCTGGTTCACTGCCCAATTCAAAAGTGAAGCCTAGCATTTTGCAGGCTCTTCTAAACCTAGTGCTTTTGGTAGCTGTTATAGTTTTGAGCCAATGTGCTTTTTTGAGGGATGCCAAGAGACTGAGTACAGAAAATAACTAGGTGACAGACCCAAACAGCTCTTGTGTGGGGAAGGGTGAAGTCATCATGTAATCTGGCTCCCACCCACTCCCACCCACCAACTCAGAGCATTGTGTTTAAGAGCTCCAGGGAGTAGAGTCAAGAAAATGATGCATCAGGAATTATAAAGGAAAAGGAGATCCCAGTATGAGGTAATGGCCAAAAAAAAAAAAAAAAAAAAACAACCCCAGCCCATTACATAAGCGAAAGTGAAACCCTGGGGGAACAAATAAACAAAGGGTATCATATTGATATAAAAATACCAGACGCTCACTCTGTGGTTGCTGACAGACATCACTGTGGAGACCAAATCATGTCCAAAGTGACTAGGGCTAAGCCTGGAACCACATAACAGAAGCTTTAGGAAGTTACAGAATAATCAAGAATAACTTCAAGTAGCAATCTTCCCCAGGTTCAGGACTTTGAGAAGAAGAGTCCCTCTGAAAGGAGGAAGGGACTCATGGTAGCTCATTAATAAAGAAATAAGGAAACAAACAAAGAAATAAATGAAAGAGGAAAACAAAAAATAACTGGTGTCTCAAGAAATCATAGGAAGTTGACTGCCATTGGTCAGGATTCAGTTCTCAAGTCCATGAAAATACAGTAAGACTTTTCTAGCTAGATAGCTAGATAGACAGGCAGACATAGAGCCGTGATATGTTTATAGTCACTGTGAAATTTTTCTTTCATTGCTCATGAAAATCAAGACTGTCACCTTAATAGCAGTACTAGACCATGTTGATTTTACTCTTGCCACTAGGAAAAATAAAAAGCGTATTTGCTGTCCACTCTTGACTTACCTGGAGCTTGTATGCTAACCTTACTGTTGGCCTAATTCCATATTCATTTTATTTTAGAGGATTTATGTTTATGTATTTACTTATTTATTTATTTGGGACAGAGAGGATGAGAGACACAGAGATCAGTATTTTTTAAAATATTTTATTTTATTTATTTATTCCCTTTTGTTGCCCTTTTTTTTTTTATTGTTGTAGTTGTCACTGTTGGATAGGACAGAGAGAAATGGAGAGAGGAGGGGAAGACAGAGAGGAGGAGAGAAAGATAGACACCTGCAGACCTGCTTCACCGCCTGTGAAGCGACTCCCCTGCAGGTGGGGAGCCGGGGTTCGAACCGGGATCCTTATGCCGGTCCTTGTGCTTTGCGCCACCTGCACTTAACCTGCTGTGCTACAGCCCGACTCCCAGAGATCAGTATTACTCACTCATCTCAGGCATGTAGTAGTGTCAGGACTGAGCCTAGAACCTCTGGGGTATCAGGTATGTAAATCTTTTGCTGACACTAAGATTTCTTCTTGGCCCCTATGCTTTCTTTCTTTCTTTCTTTCTTTCTTTCTTTCTTTCTTTCTTTCTTTCTTTCTTTCTTTCTTTCTTTATTCCCTTTTGTTGCCCTTGTTGTTTTATTGTTGTAGTTATTACTGTTGTTATTGACGTCATCATTGTTGGATAGGACAGATAGAAATGGAGAGAGGAGGGGAAAACAGAGAGGGGGAGAGATAGATAGACACCTGTAGACCTGCTGCACCACCTGTGAAGTGACTCCCCTGCAGGTGGGGAGCTGGGGACTCGAACCAGAATCCTTACGCTGGTCCTTGCGCTTTGCACCAACTGTGCTTAACCAGCTGTGCTACCAATGATTCCATTTAAAAAAAAAAAGAGATGTATTAACAATGAGAGAGGGAATGAAGAGGAGAGAGAACCCCAATATTACTCTTGCATGCACCATATTTGGAATTCACCCATGAACCGCATGCTTGCAAATCAAGCTTTCTACCCACCCCCACCCCTGTGTCACTTCCCTGGCCTACACTTTTATTTTAAAACTTTAATGAAAGAGAGACAGAGGGAGATGCAGAGACAGACAGAAAGACACACACACACACACACACACACACACACACACACACAGAGAGAGAAACCAGAATACTTTTAAACTCTGACATATAGTGGTACCAGGGATTGAATTTGGGACCTCTGGGGACCTCAGACATACAAGTCTTGTGCACTGCTGATGTGCTATTCACCTAGCCCACACATGCCCTTATTTTAATTTTATCTCTTATTTTCTGGTTTTTAAATTTTTTATCAGTGATTTAATAGTGATTATTAAGATTGTCAGATAACAGGGGTGCAATTCTATACAGTTTCCACCACCAGAGCTCCATGTTCCTTCTCCTCTAATGGAAGCTTCCTTATTCTTAATCCCTCTGGGAGTATGAACCAAAATTCTTTATAGGGTGCTGTAGGTAAAAGGTCTTATTTCTGTAATTGCTTCTCCATTGGACATGGGCATTCATACCCCCAGCCTTTTTCCATCTTTCCCTAGTTGAGTAGGGCTCTGGAGAGGTGAGACTTTAGGGCATATTGGTGAGGTCATCTGCCCAGGGAAGTCAGGATGGCATCATAGTAGCATCTGCAACTTAGTGGCTGAAAGGTGGTAAGATATAAAGCAGGACAAAATGTTTAATAGAGTCAACAATTTGTCCTGCTTTATATCTTACCTCTTTTTCAGCCACCAGGTTACAGATGCCATGACGTCAACCGAACTTTCCTGGGAAGATGACCCCACCATGTTTCTTGGAGCCCTGCTTCCCCAGATCCCTGCCCCACTAGGGAAAGAGAGAGAGAGGCTGGAAGTATTGATCAACTTGCCAATGCCCATGTTCAGTGGGGAAGCAATTACAGAAGCCGGACCTTCCACCTTCTGTACCCTACAATAATCCTGGGCCCATACTCCCAGAGGAATATCAAGGAAGGGGATTGGATATGGAGTTCTGGAGGTGGGTATTGTGTGGAAATGTTTTTGTTAATATTTGGTTTTGTTAATATTTCCATTTTATAAATAAGATTAAAAAATGTTTAATAAACAGGAACCCAAAGGTAGCAGATGAAATTAGGCCTCTTTGTGTGGGAAGAAGCATTTTTTTTTTACTTAAAACTATGCTTGACATACCCTCCATTTTGAAATGAAGTAGAATATAAAACAAACAAACAAATATTCTGCCCAAACAAGGCAGCAGGAAAAACAGGCAGCTGGTGATGTTATGACAACTCAAGTGAACTGAAGGTTCCAGTTACTGTCTGTTAGATACCTACATCAGAATCACTGTGTTCATTAGATAGACAGGAATCTTGCTTTAGCCATAACTGAATAGCAAATTAAATGTTCATGAATAAAAGGAGAAGGCATACAAGATAAGATGAGCAGAGCCAATAAACACAATCAAGTATGTAGTTTCAACTCCGGTTGATTTCTATCTGGGCCTGGGAGAAACTTCTTACAGCTTTGCCTGGGTAACTTGACTGGGCTGTTTCCTGGGTATGGCTGGTTCTACATCCTGGGATCAACTAGACTGTTGTCTGAAGCTGTGTGTTAATATCCACCTCATTCTCAGGCAGAAGTTGAAAAACAAGATCAGGGGAGTCAGGCTGTAGCACAGTGGGTTAAGTGCATGTGGCACAAAGCGCAAGGACCCTGGCTCCCCACTTGCAGGGGAGTCGCTTCACAGGTGGTGAAGCAGGTCTGCAGGTGTCTATCTTTCTCTCCCCCTCTCCGTCCTCCCCTCTTCTCTCCATTTTCTCTCTGTCCTATCCAACAACAATGACAACAATAAAATAACTACAACAACAATAAAAAACAACAAGGACAACAAAAGGGAAAATAAATAAATAAATATTTTAAAAAAAGAAAGAAAAACAAGATCAGAAGAGAAAACACAAGTAGAACCTGAAATGGAAATGGTGTATTGTACCAAAATAAAAGATACTAGGGTGGGGGGGGGATACAGGTCCTTCAGAGGACCTAGTGGGGGTTGTATTGTTATATGGAAAACTGAGAAATGTTATGCATGTACAAACTATTGTATTTACTGTCGAATGTAAAACATTAATTCCCCAATAAAGAAAATTTTTAAAAATCCACCCTGACCTCAGGAAATGATACTTCACCACTTTCAAGTTACTAATGTAAATTTTAGTGAGTTGTATTCCTTTGTTTGGTTGTATCTTACCCACAAAAGTAATTCAATTTTAAAAGCATGAAATACAAAGGCAAGGGAGTCGGGCAGTGGCGAATCCGGTTAAGTGCCCAGAGTACTAAGTGCAAGGACCTGCACAAGAATCTGGGTTGGAGCCTCACCATCCCCACCTGAAGGAGGAACACTTCACAAGTGGTGAAGCAGGTTTGCAGGTGTCTCTCTATCTTCTTCTTTATCCCCCCCTCTCAATTTCTCTCTGTCCTAACCAATACAATGGAAAAAAAAATCACCAGGAGCATTGTATTCTTTTTTTTTAATTTTTATTTATAAAATGGAAACACCAACAAGACCATAGGATAAGAGAGGTACAATTCCACACAACGCCTACCACCAGAGCTCCATATCCCATCCCCTCCCCTGATAGTTTTCCTATTCTCTATCCCTCTGGGAGTATGGACCCAGAATCATTATGGGATGCAGAAGGTGGAAGGTCTGGCTTCTGTAATTGCTTCCCCACTGAACATGGGTGTTCGCAGGTTGATCCCTACTCCCAGCCTGTCTCTCCCTTTCCCTAGTGGGGCAGGGATATGGGGAAGCAGGGCTCCAGGACACATTGGTGGAGTTGTCTCCCCTGGGAAGTCTGGTTGGCATCATAGTAGTACCTGAAACCTGGTGGCTGAAAAAAAGAGTTAACATATAAAGCCAAACAAATTGTTGACTAATCATGAACCTAAATCCAAGAATATTGTAGATGAAGATTGGGGGTCTCAATTTTGGAAATAGCTAGTAGCTATTTAGGTATATTCCAAGCGGCCCATGACTAGCACTGGATTCTTATTGCTGGGCACTGAACCCCAGCGATAACCCTGGAGGCAAAAAATTAAAGAGAGAAAGAAAGAAAGAAAGAGAGAGAGAGAGGGAGAGAGAGAGAAAGGAAGGAAGGAGGGAAGGAAGGGAGGAAGAAAATACAAGGGCAATACCAATTTAAATACTAAATTCTGGAAAATCTTTCCTTCTTTCCCTGTCTTCTCTGAATCCACTACTTTTTCTTAATCATAGAATTTTATCAGATCAGAACCAACCTGGGCAGCTTCCCTCCGGCTCTGGCTGGGGGGGGGGGGGGTGCCGACAGGCATTTATCAGATCAAAATCATAGGAGAATACACCGATAACTGTTTATATGAATACTTTTGGATTTTTCCATGCACATTCACACAGAAAATGGTTTATGTTCCTCTAGAATCTACTTGAGGGAAGAAAGCATCCTTTTGGTTTGACTTGAGCCTTCAGGAAAGGAGAACTCTTTGTTGTAGTCCCAACAGACTGAGCCCAACAGGAAAAAGGTCCTTCTTTAAAAGGAAACTGGTGTTTTGTTTCGAAGTGAAATGGATGCTGATCAGATCAAAATGAAACACAAAGAAACAAACAAAATGACCCTACACATACTTGATCCCCACCACCACTTTGCAATTGCTCTTTCCTCTTTCCATCAAGTAAGCCTGTCCAGTTCCCACACTCGCATGGACAAGCTGACAGACTGCATGCTGACCACATCCAGAGTGGGAACTCAGAGTGTAGAAAAATGGCAGCTGGCTCCTTCCTGATACTGTGTGCAATGCTTGTTCAAGTACTAGTTCTTATTCCAGTCCTAGGATCAAAGTATTTAAGCCTCAGAATAAGAACCCTTGAGAGGTTTTAACACTGACCTCCCGTCATTCTCCGCCTCTCTCAGTTATCCTCAAATGCACAACATGTTGTGTATTCATGTGTTCACTCATTTACCCATGTGCTAGACCATTGTTCTACTGAGGGAACAGAAGTAAAATGAAGAGACGAGGTCCCTGACCTGGTAATAGGTGAAGTTTGAAGGAGTAAGCAAAGCTGAAATTGTGACTTACCTGGAAGGACTAGTAACACTACTCTAAAGTTTGAGGCAGGCAAGAGATAGGAACAGATTCTATTTTTAGTCGTATGATTCTATTTGCTATGTAGAGAATGGACTGCAAGGGACTAAGAACAGAGGATAAAAGACCAGTCAGAGGCTGGATATAGTAGCTAAATGAGAAAAGGTACTCACTGCATTAATTTAGTAGTCAGAGATGTGGACAGAGTAAAGAAATATTTAGGAGGTAAAATGAGTCGGCTCTGATAGGAAATGAAAGGCAATAAAGACAAGCCTGACATTTCTGAGATGAGCAACTAAGTGAATGGCGACTACAATGGGTGACCCAATGGAGAAGAGGAGGAATTAGCTTTGAGTCACACTAAAAATATACATGATTCTCATGGCCAGTAAGAATCTGAAGACTAGGAGGGAGATTCACATTGTAAAGTTGCTAACAGTCACTAAGTAAGTAGAGGTGTTAGAAGGCTTTGTCTAACGAAAGGGTATAGATTGAGCATAGTAAGTCAGCAACTTTGCATTCACATTTTAATCTTCTTTAGTATTTATTTATTTATTTATTTATTTATTTATTTATTTATTTCACCAGAGCACCAACCAGCTCTGCTTTGGCTTATGGTGTTGCAGGGACTTCTAAGCATCAGACATGAGAGTCTCTTTATATAACCATTATACTATATATTCCTACACTTAATCTTTCCCACCACCAGAGCCCCGTGTCCCTTCCCTTCCATATTCTTTATGGAAGCTTCCCTATTCTTTAACCCTCTGAGAGTATGGACCACAATTCTTTATGGGGAGCAGAAGGTAGAAGTACTGGCTTCTGTAATTGCTTCTCTGCTGAACATGGTCTGTCGGTCGGGGCCAGGTGTCGGGCTGCGCCGCGGAGAAGAGAGAGAGAGGAGGTCCAGAGCAAGTGGGGTACACAGATCTTTATTACTGGATGGGGGGGTGGCTCAGGACACGTGGAGTCAGCCGACAATGGCCGTCCCCACTACCTCACCATCGGGCAAGAGAGAGAGGGCGCTGAGAGAGAGAGAGAGCCGAGGGGGGGGGGAGTGAGAGAGCTTTTATTGGGCAACAACCAGGGGTGACGTGTGGGGGCAGGATTGGTTGAAGGGGGCACTGCTAGGATTTCGCGGGGCGTGGTAAAACCTGGGGGCAGAGACTGCATCAGAATAATTCCTCAGCATCAGTCTGACCTAGGGGCCATGTATATTTATATTTATTACAGGAGCCTGTGTGACCTCTGAGAGTCCCGGTCTGTGTGAGCTTTCAGTCCATGATCATAGCTGGGAACACTCTAAGCTGCACTCATTTCAGGAACCCTGGGCTATTTTAAGTACTGTAACTTCTTTATTATTATTTTTTTTCCTCCAGGGTTATTTCTGGGGCTCGGTGCCTGCCATGAATCCACTGCTCCTAGAGGCTATTTTTCCCATTTTGTTGCCCTTGTTGTAGTTAGTATTGTTGTCATAGCCATTGCTGTTGTTGGATAGGGCAGAGAGAAATCAAGAGAGGAAGGGAAGACAGAGGAGAGAAAGACAGACATCTGCAGACCTGCTTCACCGCTTGCAAAGCAACCCCCCTGGCAGGGGGCTCGAACCAGGATACTTTCGCCGGCCCTTGAGCTTTGCGCCACCTGCGCTTAACCCGATGCGCTACCTCCGAGCCCCCCCAAACTGTAACTTCTATGGTCTGTGGACTCCATGTCATTTCTTCTTCCTTACCTTTTCTATCGTTTATCAATATCAATAGCCTGCCTTTGTATTTAAGATCAATAGTTGAGGCAAGTCCTACTGCATCTATAGTTTGACTCAGCCAGTTAGTTCTGTAAGGCTCGATCTTGTTTGGAGAGAATGAAACACACTTTCACACATTATCTGAGTAAGCCTTCTCCTTCAAGTGTTTGCAGGAGCCCAGGGTCACTGAACTCAGGGTCACATAGGTAATGAACTCAGACCTATCGACTGAGTCCTTTTTCTCTTTTGCCCTTTGACCTAATGGCCGATTTCAGGATTCCGTTCTCTGTACAGTCTACTCCGGTCTTACTTCTTCATTTGCCGCCCATTCTAATGCAAGGCTATCCAGTTGTCAGGGATAGAAAGATTGCATCTAGTGCATCTTTGGGGTTCTTGTTTTTATTTCCATCTAAAGCCAGAAAGAGAAAAGGGTAAGAAACTATACAGGAAGCACATTCATAGGCTGAGCTAGAACTTAGTTACATTTTTAGATGACAGGTCACAGACAGTCAAATGATTCAGGGTTCAACCAAGTTTTCTGGAGTTCTTAAAACTGCCTGCAAGGCCTCAGAATGCCGGAAGATCAAACATCCAAGCTGTTAAAAAAAAAAACCACACAGAACTTTGGTAAATATATGGATGGTTTAAAAAAGAAAAAAAAGTATTTGCAAAACCCTAGGTGTTTCCAGTCCAGTCCTATTAATCAAAGGAATAGCTTGAGCTTAACGGCCCAGTGTATGATCCTAGCCTAACCGCTGCTATCCTTGAAGGCCTCCATGAATTCCTCTCTGAGCCTCCAGACTTCCTTGACTGGCAACTTGTCCCTTCCTCTTGGGACAGCTTTTGCCTGAGCTGAGCAGCCCGGCCCCCAGCTGTGTGAGGCCCTCTCTCCGGTAAGAGGAAACTGTTTCAGTTTAGTCCATGAACACAAACATTCAAAAGCCACAGATCATGTTTGCATAAAATAGGTTTGAGAAAAAGATTCCCCCCAAGAAACCAAAGGAGCGTTTAAAAAAAAAATGCCCTTCGCCAGTAAGCAGGCAGCAAAGCCACAGTAATTCTAAAGGCTTGTTTGCTTGGTAGAGCTGGGTGGCTGCGGCCACAGGCCTTTGAAGAGGAAATGCCATCCCTGGGACAGGCAGGCAGCCAGCCTCTGAGTCCTGCAAGTACCAGAGAGAAGGAGAAAGCATCGAAGGTGAAGGGGAGGAGAGTTCGGAAGTGAAAAACGCAGGGCAAACAAATGGAAAGATTCTTCCCAGCTAGGGTCCTGCTCTCAGATTGGAGAGCCACAAGACAGACCAATTCACTGTTCCACCCCCACCCCACCCCCCGGAGATGGTTGTGGGGGCATGGGGAGTCCTGGGCAGCGGGCACAGCCCTGAGTGACTAAGGCTTCCAGGAGGGGTGCGTCCTTCGCTGAGGGGTGGGGAGGTGTGTTGGTGTCTGGGCTGAGAGATGGCTTTCCTTTGAAAGCTTTGGAGGAAATTAACTTTACAGGGTGCCTCCCTGTCTCTCAGAGTTATTAAAAGAAAGGAGGGAGCAAAGAAGAAATGGAAAAATGGTAATACCTCAGGAAAGGCTGTGTGAGCCTAACTGAAGGAAATGGGAGGCAGATTAAGTGATGAATGTGCAACCTCCCCTCAGGAAGAACTCTGAATGTGACCTTGTGCAAATGGAAAGAACACACACACACACACACACACACACACACACACACACACACACACTTTTGAATATCTAGAGATGATTGACCGATTAAATACCTTCAAAACCTTCAAAAAGAAAGAATATGGTAGCAGCAGTACTCATTTCAATAGGGCCAAATAAGAGCTAAAGGCATGGCAGAAGTGGGAGAACTAGAAATCTGGAACAGTTTTGACACGTGGCCCTATGGAAGGATATCTTAGCGATTATGTTCTTGTTGATGAAGAGGAAACACACACACACACACACACACACACACCACTATATCTAAAAACAAACAAAAAAAACTGTTAACAAAAAGGGAAATCAACTGCTTCATTATGTTGGAAGATAGTTGTTTTCCTGTATATTAAAACAAACAAACAAACAAACTGGGATTTCACTTTTAAATATTGTCCTCAGACAGCAATCCTCAGATCAGAGGAGACTACCCTTGCCCAGAACTAGCAAATCCAGTTAGAGTTTGAAAGCACCACCCTTGGGAAGTTGTTCTTACTCAGACACAAGCAACAACTTTTCCACATTCAGAACTACATTCAGGTAGGATGGCAAATCGTAACCACTGAAAAAATTACACAGGGAGAGGAAAAAAACTCATGTTCTACTCCCTTTCTCCCTCTCTACTTCTAAGCCCTTCAGTTCCTTCAAGCCCCCCTTGGCAGGGAGTCTGGCCAGTTTAGGACTTTGATGACTCTGAAGCTGACACTCAGAATGAATGGTCTCTCCAGCTGTTTTTGGCTTGCTATTCCACCCAAGATGCTCCTTGAACCTCTGACAACACTCCTCTTTCCAACATGGGAGGTCCTAGAGAGGTCAGGAATTTTCTTCTCCAAACTTACATAGTTATCTTTACTGAAGTAGTTCAGGATAGAAAATGACCAAAGCAAAATGCATAGGACCTAGTTTTTGTTGGTTAGTTCTTAGTTTGTTTTTCTAGTTATTTTGTTTGAATTGATAGATTTTGAAACAGCCATATTCCTATTTGGAATAGGTTCCAAATATTTCCTCTCTCTCTCTCTCTCTGTATGTTCTTGTGCAATTCTCAGTACAGGCAATCTCTAAAAAGTCATTTATCTTTTTAAACTTCCATTTCTTCTTCAGTAGAAGTATTAGCAAATTTATGAAGTCACAAGTTTGATATGGAAAAACATTTTCTTAAAATTCACTCTAGTAATTATATTAAAATAAAAATATAATAAATCACTTTATACATCAACTCTGCTTGGACACTGAGGAACCTTGTTGGGGGAGGTGTACTGGTAGATCTTTAGGATCATTTTGCTTCTAAGATCCTAAAATTCTGGGTTTTTTTTTTTTTTTTGTTATTGTTGTTTTGTTTTTTGCTTTTTACCAGAGCACTGCATAGCTCCGGTTTATGGTGGTGTGGGAGGTTGATCCTGGGACTTTGGAGCCTCAGGCATGAGAGTCTCTTTGCATAACTATTATACCATTTTCCCCTGCCCTGCCCTTTTCTAATTAAGTTTATTTTCACAGATTTTAGAGGAGTAGCAGTGTTCCAGACATAGACTGAAATGTTCTTGATATGGCCTACTTGTTGATATTCAGATACTTCTTTTAAATATTATTTATTGGATAGAGACCGATAGAAATTGAGAGGGTGGTGGAGGCAGAGGAGAGAGGCACCTGCAGCCCTGTTTTTCACCACTTGTGAAGCTTTCCCCCTGCAGGTGGGAACCAGGGGCTTGAACCTGGGTCCTTATGTGCTGTAATGTGAACGCTTAACCAGGTTTGCCACTGCCTGGCCCCTTACAATTCTGTGGTTTTGCAGCTTTTCATCATTTGTCTTGGAAGTGACTACAGGAGAGCTTTCTGGAACTATTGCTGAAATGACTAAAAGTTAAGTGCTTATTTGAATTTCTTCACATTCTCTGTATATCTTGAGAAACATTGATATTATTGCAAATGAGAGGACTCACACACCCCCAGAATGAGAACATGAAGGCAAAAGCAAAATATTACACATCTTACCTCTGCTCTTAGGTTAATTCTCAGGTTGGTTTCTCTTGTAGCACCAAAAATGGTTTTAGCAATTATGAAGTTCTTATCTCCTCTCCTCATGTGTTAGTCCAATAAGGAGGAGAGACTGACTTCTAGTATCATAGTAAGAATCCAAAGAGTCAATCTGCTATGGATTTGCAAGGACATTCCTGAACCAATAATGTGACAGAGGGTGGAATGAGGAAGGCAGTATGCATCCCAGTCAAGCTACATAGTTGAGAATGAGATGTGACTCCCAAGAGAAATGTGGGATACTAGATAGAAGAACTGGACACTAACATCAACCTGCAGCTTCTACATATATAAAAGTTATATTCCCTTTCCAAAGACAGAGAGTTGTATCCAGATTGTACAATTAGGTCCAAATATACCATTTTGTGTCAATGTGAAAATCATGTCAAGTGATTCTTCATGGTTGAATGATCTGTGCGTAAATAGTAAATATAACACCACCACATAGATGATAAGAGCAAATTGATTATAATCAAAATTCCAAATTACAAAGGGAAAATGAAAATCCAGTGAGCATTAGTCTCCAAACATTTTACAACATTTTTGGAAAGAAATATCAGAGATTCGCTATCTTGCAGTAAAGTGATGGTCTGGGTCTACCTCTCCAAAAGAACATTATTTGTGGGAGTCGGGCGGTAGTGCAGTGGGTTAAGTGCACGTGGTGCAAAGTGCAAGGACTGGTATAAGGATCCCAGTTCGAGCCCTCAACTCCCCACCTGCAGGGGAGTTGCTTCACAGGCGGTGAAGCAGGTCTATAGGTGTCTACAAATGGTGTGTGTGTGTGTGTGTGTGTGTGTGTGTGTGTTAAGAGATAGAGCTCTGAGGGTCCATTTTGAGGGTAGGTGATCATTTTTATCAGAGTTGGAAATTTCTCTGAAATAAATTCCTCAGTATTGGGGGGGAGGGTAGATAGCATAATGGTTATGCAAAATGACTTTCATGCCTGAGGCTCCAAAGTCCCAGATTCAATCCCCCATATCACCATAAACCAGAGCTGAACAGTGCTCTGATAAAATAAATAAATAAGGGAGTTGGCCTGTAGCGCAGCGGGTTAAGCGTAGGTGGCGCAAAGCAGAAGGACCAGCATAAGGATCCTGATTTGAGCCCTGGCTCCCCACTTGCAGGGGAATCACTTCACAAGCAGTGAAGCAGGTCTGCAGGTGTCTTTCTCTCTCTCTGTCTTCCCCCTCCTCTCTCCATTTCTGTCTGTGCTATCTGACAACAATAATAACTACAACAATAATACAACAAGGGCAACATAAAGGGAATAAATAAAATAAATATTAAATAAATAAATAAATTCCTCAGTATTTCCATGAACAACTATATGCCACCAACCTAAAGAACCTGGAATAAATGAAAATGTTCCTAGAAACATATCATCTTCCAAAACTGAATCAAAAGGATCTAGAAAACATGAACAGGAAATTGTTCAATTTCAAAGAAATTGAAAGAGTCATCAAGAACTTTCCCAACAGTAAAAGTCTAGGCTCTGATATTTTTTTAAAAAATATTTATTTATTTATTTACCCTTTTGTTGCCCTTGTTGGCGCTGATGGTTTTATAAATGAATGTTGGGAAATTGTGCAGATGTGGTTGAGTTAGGCAGGGTCCACAAACCACCCTATGCTAGTGTGTCCAGTCCCTTTATCTACATACCAATCTTCTGCTTTGTCTTATAAATGACTAAAGGTTTCCTCCCCACCATGTTATCCCCTCAGGGTATTGCTAATTCCCACCAGTTAAAACCATAGCAACGGTAGCTAAGGAAGTTCCCAGCATGCCTTTTTCTTTTCTCCAACCCCTTTCCTAGCCATCTCTGTTCCCAACTTGCCACTTCTTGTTTTATCCCATAAAACCCACTTCTGTTCCTGGTTTAGCCCCTTTTCTCTCCCGCTTCCGGACCTGGAGAAGGGCTGGCATGCAGAGTGGGAGGCTGCCACGTGGCTTAACCAGCTCTGCTCACACTCGACTCTGGGGCACTCCCATGTGAATAAAGAATTGTATTATCACGCCCCCACAAGTTCCTGGATCTTCTCTCCCACCCGCAATGCTAGCCTGGCAAATGAATTATACAAAATCTTTAAGAAGAGTTAATTACCTACATCTTTTAAGCTCTTTCAAAATACTGAAGATACTCCCTTCCACTTTCTATGAAGCCAGCATCACCCTGATATCAAAAGCAGACAGACAGACAGACAGACACACACACACACACACACACACACACACACACAAACTACCAACCAGTATCTCTGATGAGCACAGATGCTTAGATATTGAACAAAATTCTTGCCAACCAGTTACAGTAGTAAATTTTAAAAAATCACACATCACAGCCAAATAGAATTTACTTCATGGATGCAAAGTTAGCTTAATATATGTAACTCAATAAATGTAATCCATGACAGTAATAAAAGAAAACCCCCAAACCACATGATTATCTCAATAGATACAAGAAGACCTTTGACAAATCCAATATCTGTTCATGATCAAAACACTACAAAAAATGGGAATAGATGGAAAATTTCTTAATCTAATGGAGTTGATATACAGCAAACCTACAGCGAATATCATACTTAATGGTGAGAAACTAAAAGCACTTCCATTTAGATCAAGTACTATATAGGGCTGTCCTTGATAACTGTTACTACTCAACATAGTGTTGAAAGTTGTTGCCATAGCAATTAAGCAAGGGAAAAAAATTAAAGGGATACAGATGCAAAGAGGAAAAAAAAATAAACTGTCACAACTTGATAATATACATAGAAAAACCTAAAGAACCTAGCAGGAAACTATACAGTAAAGTGTCAGCCAACAAAATTAACATACAAGAGTTAGTGGCATTCCTTTATACAAACACTAAATCAGAAGAAGAAATACAGAACTCAGTCCAATTCACTATAGCAGCAAAAACAATAAAATATTTAGGATTAAACCTGACAAAAGAAATAGAAGACTTACATAGTGAAAATTATATGTCACTATTCGAGAAAACAAAAAGATACAAAGAAGTGGAAAGATATCCCATGTTCATGGATTAGAAGAATTAACATCATCAAAATGAATATTCTGGGCAGGGGTAGATAGCATAATGGTTATGCAAAGAGACTGTCATGCCTGAGGTTCTGAAGTCCCAGGTTCAATCCCCTGCACTACCATAAGCCAGAGCTGAGCAGTGCTCTGGTAAATGAAAATAAATAAATAAAATGAATATTAAAAGACACACACACAAAATGAATATTCTACCCAGAGCCATATCCAAAGTTAATGTAATTCCCATTAAATTCCCACCATTTTTTAAAAAAGAGAACAGAAACTACAAATATGTATCTGGAACCCAAAATACCTATAATCACCAAAGCAATTTTGAGAAAAAAGAACAGAACTGGCGGCATCACACTCACAGACCTCTAAATACACTATGGGGCCATTGTAATCAAACCTGCCTGGTACTGGGACAAAAATAGACCAGTGGAATAGAAGTGAGAGCTCAGAATAAGCCTACACACCTATGGACATCTAATTTTGACAAGAGGGCCCAAACTATTAAATGGAGAAAGGAGAATCTCTTCAACAAATGGTGTTGGGAAACTTGAGCTGAAATGTACCAAAGAATAGAACTGAACCACTACATTTCACCACATACAAAAGCAAGCTCCAAATGGATCAAGGACTTGGATGTTAGACCAGAAACTATCAAATACTTAGTGGAAAACTTAGCAGAATTATTTCCATCTAAATTTTATAGGCATCGTCAATAACTCAAGTCCAATTACAAAGAAAAAAAAAACCAAAAACAAATGAATGGGACTACATCAAATTGAAAAGCTTCTGTACAGCAAAAAACCACCACCCCAACAGAATCTTTACAAAATGGAATAAGAGCTATATGCCATATGTAAGAAAAAAGGCTGGTAATAAACATATATAAAAAGCTCACCAAACTCTGCAACAAAGAAACAAACAACCACATCAAATATATTGGGAAAGGATATGGACAGAATATTCACCATAGAAGAGATCCAAAAGGCCAATGGACATATGAAAAAAATGCTCCATGTCACTGATTATCAGAGAAATGCAAATAAAGAGATACCACCTCACTTCTGTGAGAATGTCATACATCAGAAAGGATAGTAGCAATAAATGTTGGAGAAGTTGTGGGGGCAAAGGAACCCTTCTGCACTGCTGTTGGGAAGCTAAGTTGGTCCAACCTTTGTGGAGAACAGTCAGAAGGTTAGAAATGGACCTACCTATAACCCTGCAATTATTCTACTGAGGATATATCCTAAAGAATCAAACACTGTGTATATCTATGTTCATAGCAGCACAATTTGTAATAGTCAAAACTTTGAAGGGAACTAGATGTCTAACAAGAGATAAGTGGTGAGGTCAGATGGTGGCTCATTGGGTTAAGCACATACAGTATTTTGCGCAAGGATTTGTGCAAGGACGCGGCTTCAAGCCCCAGCTCCCCATCTGCAGCAGGGACATTTCACAAGTGGTGAAGCAGTTCTGCATGTTATTCTTAGTGGCCACTTCCCCCCCCCCCCCATTTTACTTGATAGGACAGAGAAAAATCGAGAGGAAAGAGGAAGACACCTGCAGACCTGCTTCATTGTGAAGTGTCCCCACTGCAGGTGTCTATCTTTCCCTCTCCCTCTCTATTTTCCCTTCCTCTCTCAATTTCTCTCTGTCCTATCAAATAAATTGCCACCAGGAGTGGTACCAAGCCCCATTATTATTATTTTATTTTATTTTTTTATTTAAGAAAGGATTAATTAACAAAACCATAGGGTAGGAGGGGTACAACTCCACACAATTCCCACCGCCCAATCTCCATATCCCACCCCCTCCCCTGATAGCTTTCCCATTCTCTATCCCTCTGGGAGCATGGACCCAGGGTCATTGAGGGTTGCAGAAGGTAGAAGGTCTGGCTTCTGTAATTGCTTCCTCGCTGAACATGGGCGTTGACTGGTCGGTCCATACTCCCAGTCTGCCTCTCTCTTTCCCTAGTAGGATGGGTCTCTGGGGAAGCTGAGCTCCAGGACACATTGGTGGTGTCTTCAATCCAGGGAAGTCTCCAAGCCCCATTATTAATGGGGCCAAAAAAAAAAAAAAAAAAGAGATGAGCAGCTAAGTTGTAGTATATATACACAAAGGAATACTACTCAGCTATTAAGAATGATGAATTCAGGAGTCGGGCAGTAGCACAGTGGGTTAAGTGCACGTGGTGCAAAGCACAAGGACCGGTGTAAGGATCCCGGTTCAAGCCCCCAGCTCCCCACCTGCAGGGGAGTCGCTTCACAAGCGGTGAAGCAGGTCTGCAGGTATCTGTTTTCTCTCCCCCTCTGTCTTCCCCTCCTCTCTCTATTTCTCTCTGTTCTATCCAACAACGATGACATCAACAACAGTAACTACAACAATAATAAAACAACAAGGGTAACAAAGCAGAAAATAAATAATAATAAAAAAAGAATGATGAATTCACTTTTTTTTTTTTTACCTATCTATGATGGAGCTTGAAGGAATCATGTGAAGTGAGATAAGCCAGAAAGAGAAGAATGAGTACGGGATGATCTCACTCATGGACAGAACTTGAGAAATGAACAGAAAGGAGAAATACGAATCAGTACTTGGACTGGGTTTGGTGTATTGCACCAAAGTAAAAAACCCTCCAGGAGCAAGAGGTGGTGTTGATGTTCAGGTCCTGGTTCATGATCACGGAGGAGAACCTAGACTGGGCATGAGAGAGTTCTGCAGAAAACTGAGAAATTTACACATGTATGAAAAACTACATCTATTGAAAATCATTAATCTCATTAGAAATAAAAATTTTTATGAGTTTAGAAGGCTCTCAGGTGACTTGACTGGTTCATGGGGTGTCCAGACAATTGGTCAAATATTATTGTGGAGAGTAACATTTAAATCAAAAGTTAAGGGGGCTGGGCGATGGCCCACCATGTCAAGTGCACATAGCGTAAAGATCCACGCCAGGATCCCGGTTCGAGCCCCCAGCTCCCCACCTGTAGGGGTGTTGCCTCATAAGTGGTGAAGCAGGTCTTCTGGTGTCTTTCTTTTTCCCTCTCTATCTTCCCTTCCTCTCTCTGTTTCTCTCCGTCCTATCCAAAAAAAATGGGAGGGAGCTGGGAGGTTGAACTTGGGTCCTTGTGCATGGTAACTGGGCACACACTGTCCAACTCCCCCTCACCCCCACCCCCCACACTCTTTTTTTGGTTGAAGGCTACTCATTAGTTGCATTTTTTTTTGCGTGTGTGGTATCCAGGATTATTGCTGGACTGTGTGCCTGCACATGAACCCACCGCTCCTGGTGGCGATCTTTTCTTTCCATTGTTGTTGCTGCTTTTATTGTCATTGTTGGATAGGACAGAGAAAAACTGAGAGAGAAGGAGAAGACAGAAAGAGGGGAGAGAAAGACATCGGCAGATCGGCTTTACCACTTTCAAAGCAGCTCCCCCCTTCTGCAGAAGCAGGTGGGGAGCTGGGAGCTTGAACCAGTATCCTCTCATGAGTCCTTGTGCTTTGTGCTATGTGTGATTGACCCCAGCAATAATCCTGGATGCCAAAAAGAAAAGAAAAGGAAAGATAGTGAGTAGTCTTCAACCAAAAAAAGACTGTGTGGTGGTGGTGGGGAGCTGGGCAGTGTCACGCCCAGCTGAGTACACACATTATCATGCACAAGGACCCAAGTTCAAACCCCCAGCCCCACCAGCACTGTACAGTCTAGCCTCCAGCTGCATCTTTTAAAGAGAAGGGTATAAGTGGATTCTAGAAAAGGCTGGGGCGATTACATTTCTTTCTGGTCCTTGTCATATTTGGTTACACTTTACACTTCTGTTTTCTTTTGCTCAAACTAACTGAGCTTTCGGAAGGAATCCGGTTTTCCATTCAGTCAAGGATCCAAATTACTGCACTCAATCGACCTGGATTGCAGGTGACAGGCAGTAAGTATTTCTTGTAGTAGAGCCCTAATTCATTCCTTCTTGGTCTGTAGAGGTACAGGTTTCAAACAAAATCTCTTTCTTATAAGATTTACAAAGGCCTTGAACTGTAACCAATACATTCTACATAAAAAAAAAATTATTTATTCCCTTTTGTTGCCCTTGTTGTAGTAGTTGTTGGATAGGACAGAGAGAAATGGAGAGAGGAGGGGAACACAGAGAGGGGGAGAGAAAGAGAGACACCTGCAGACCTGCTTCACCGCTTGTGAAGCGACTCACCTGCAGGTGGGGAGCAGGGGGCTCGAACCGGGATTTTTACCGCTGGTCCTTGTGCTTTGCACCACGTGCTTAACCCGTTGAGCTACCACCCGACTCCCCCCTCCATACCTATTTAACCCTCTGCTTAGGAAAATTTACAATCTCCAGTCAGGCCCATTGTCACGTAGCATAGACTTCTTCTCATTCCCTTGCAAGTAGAGGTAGTCACCTTTGAGTTCTGCCTATGGCATGATCCTAGGAAAGTTGTGTGTAATTTCCCGAAAATATCCTTAAGGGTAAGATCATTTTTGCTTTTCCAGATCAATCTGGTTCTTACTAATGACTGCAACTGAGGAAGGGGAGTTTCTTTTACTATCTTGACTCAAGTCAATTCCATAACCCAGGGCTATAACTTGACACAATTCATTTCCAGGTAACAAATTCTGGTAGAGTTTGAATATTTGAACAGAAAACCCAATGAGCCCAAACCTGAACAAAATAAAAATAAAAAGGTTGTATTGGCTAGTACAACTAAATATTATATATAGAGAGGTGAGTTAGCTGTCTTACTGGCTTTCCTTACAGTAGTAGCAAGATGCCCTAAACTGCTTTTAGCATCGTATCGTTAGCAAAGAGAGTCTACACCTTGCTGTATTAATCCTCATTTTCAGTTCTTCTAGATTCTACCAGCTTAGGTCAACCACATAGTTTTGAACCAAATACCCAGTTTGTAGAAGTGGAATACTCTGGTTTGTTCAGGCTGATGAAATCTACCCATAGCATAGGGTTGGACTAATCCCACCCAAAGCAGATGGTTAAAAACATGAAGGAAGGGCAAGGACCTGGATTTGAGCCCTTGCTCCCCAACTGCAGTGGGGATGCTTCATAAAAGGTGAAGTGGTGGGGGTGGGGGTGGGGGTGTATCTGTGTGTGTGTGTGGGGGGGAGGACACACAAAATGGCTGCCATTTTTAAGTTAAGCAAGATAAACCAGAAAGAGAAGGATGAATATGGGATGATCACACTCATCAAAAAATAAGAACAGAAGGGAAAACACAAAGCAGAGCTCGGACTGGCTTTGGTCCCAAAGGACTCTGGGGTGGGGAGAGTGCTCAGGTTCTGGAACATGATGGGAGAGGAGGACCTAGGTGAGGGGTTACTATTGTGTGGAAAACTGAGAAAGGTTACACATGTACCGACTACTGTATTTTACTGTCAACTGTAAGCCATTATTTCCCAATACAGGAAAATAAATAAATGAAAAAAAAAAACAACTGATCTTGAGATGTTCAACCTCTAGAGTTATGAGAAAATAAATTTCTGACAGGCTGGAGGTATGGATTAACCAGCTAATGCCCATGTTCAGCAGAGAAGCAATTACAGAAGCCAGAACTCCTACCTAGTGCACCCCAAAAACAAACTTGGTCCATATTCCCAGTGGGGGAGAAGTAACAGGACTCCAGCTCCATCAGCACAGAGAGAGAGAGAGAGAGAGAGAGGAAGGATATATGAAGGTAGTAATGTTGTCATGAGTGGCTTGGAGGGGAAGAGAGGATTGAATCAGGGGGAAAATGGGGGCAATTATGTATAAACGTGGACAGATAGTTGTAGAGATGATGGTTGGCCCATGTCTACAACCTTAGGGGAACTGTGGTCGATTGCAGTGGGGTGACTGAAGATTCAGAACTCTGGCGGTGGGAACGGTATGGACTTAAACCTCTGTTGATATGTCATTTTGTAAAATAATAATAATTTAAAAAATAATTTAAGACAACAAAAGAAAATAAAGTTCTGTCTTTGAGATATATATGCCATGAGCAGTGGATTGATTCATAGTGACAGTACCAAACTCCAGCCAATAATTTTGGAGGCAAAAAACATGGAGGAACTGGCCATTTCTAAAGGAACTCAAGGCATGGTTACTAGGTACTAGGAAGGGGTTGTATGTTGGGAAGCCAATAAGAGATTTGTATCCTCAATACCCATTGTCCATTCTCCTTGAACAGAATTTAGTTTTGCAGTTTTACTAGGTCTGAGATCTATAACTTCATTACTCCTCTTTGGAGAAATATTAAACAGGTCCATAAAATCACAGATAATCAGAAGATACTTTGGATTTGATTAATTGAGAAGATTTCAAATAATGTACTTGTGACGGGCTGAAGGAGCAAAATAACAACTTGCTTCCCCTCTCACTTTTCTTTAAATATTTTATTTTATTTATTTATTCCCTTTTGTTGCCCTTGTTGTTTTATTGTTGTAGTTATTATTGTTGTTGTCGTTGTTGTTGGATGGGACAGAGAGAAACGGAGAGAGGAGGGGAAGACAGAGAGGGGGAGAGAAAGATAGACACCTGCAGACCTGCTTCACCGCCTGTGAAGCGACTCCCCTGCAGGTGGGGAGCCGGGGTTCGAACCGGGATCCTTATGCCGGTCCTTGTGCTTTGCGCCACCTGCGCTTAACCCGCTGTGCTACAGCCCGACTCCCCCCCCCCCACTTCTAAGGGGTACACAAATTACGGAGGAAAGGAAAATTTGATTGCCTAGAAAAATAACTGGACCAGACCACGTTACTGTTTTCCCTGCCAGTAGGAAAGTGGGGAGAGAACATCTGGACCTGCTTTCCCTTCAACTGTCCACACACGGGTCAGTTACAAACAGTAGCTTCCTTCTGAGAGTCCCACTAATTCATTAACCTGGAAGACTGGGTACCGCTGTCATCTGGCTTTCCTTGCCACCTCAAGTTTTCCATTTCAGATGCTTAGAAGTTTTGTTTGTGAGCGTCCAAATGTAAATGTTTCTGCTGAGACTATTTACAGGCTTCTAAGCTGCACTAGCTGAACAGGCCAAGGATGTTGGCTGAATAACTGACCAACCTTTCCAGGGAGGGATATGAACAGAGAATTTGAGAAAACACCTTCCAAGCTGTCAGGAACATGGAAAAAGTTAGGGCCCTCAGCACAGCAACACAGCATCTGGTTAACCAAAGACTGAAACTTCAAAACATAGAGATTGAACTGCACTGTTTTTCTTTAGGAACACAGAGCAGCAGTTAAGACTCGGACCACAGGGCTCTAGGAAAAATAAGAAGTTATTGGGCTTTAGGGACTGTCTTTGAACCACAGATTCATACCAGATGGACTTAAACTAGAATCAACTGTTCGAGAAACCAAAAGAAATCATGATACCAAGAGGTGGTGTGTGACAATCTCTGTTCATAGAAAAATAGAATACTTAGTGGAAACTCAGGAAAAGGGAAGTTTTCCCGGAAAAGTGAAACCACTCTTTAATAGTCCTCAAATCACCTATTTGAAGGGGAAGGGGGCTAGCTTTTGAAAATCACATGGCTTAGTTTACATATGCTTAGTTAGCTATACAGCTCAGAGAGCATGCATACTTGCTTCCATTCCACAAAAAGTTAAAAGACATTTGTATTGCAGCAAAATAAAAGACTCTGGGGTGGTGGAGGGGGAGATGTTCAGGTCCTGTAACATAATGGTAGAAGAGGATCTGGGGGTGTTATTTGACTGTTATATGGAAAACTGAGAAATGTTACACATGTACAAACCACTGTATTTACTGTTGATGATAAACCATTAATCCCCCCAATTAAAAAAAAAACGCAAAAACACTCAGTTGGGTTCAGTTGCATGCCATGCACATTTCTGCTGACACTCAGCTTTCCAGTGTCAAACAAAACCAACTGTATTCATAGCCTTCTCTCTTTTTACATGAGTCCCCTTGACCAGGTTGTCTTGGATAAGATCATTTTCTGAGGCGTGTGTAACATCTTTGAGAAGTACTCAGTTCAACACTGCATGTGTCACAATGGACAATGAAAACAGGCTTGACACTCATATTCTAGAATTCACTAAAAGAAAGTGGCATTAACAGCTGGTTTCAAACAAACTGAAGTGGTTGAAGTTTTTTTTTTTTTTTTTATGCTTAAGCCAGAAAAATTTGTGAATACAAGGATCAAAGATTCAAGATGGGAATCAAACATTCTAGCAGAAACTATTTGCCGACCATCACTGAAGAGTCAAGTCTCCAGGAAAAAACAGTTTCCCAAGTTGGGAAGAAACTGTCTTGCCTTTTAAAAAGTTAAAGTAGCTTGTCAACATAATTTTCTTTTTCTTGTCAGCTGGGCTTCACCACTCTGGGTTGACTTTTTCCCCCGAGAAACAGAGACAGAGAAAGACAACACAGCGCCAACACTTCCACTCATGTGACAGGCCAGGTTTGGGGTCTGGGTCACATGACTGCCAATGCAAGTGCATTAGCCAAATGGACTGTTTTGCAGCCATTACTTTGACCTTTAAGCGGCAGTACACCAGTCCTCACTCCATATCATCTTGATATAGCGAGGATGCAAGCAAAGTCCAATCACCTACCAGAACCCATTTCAGAGGCCATGCAGTCAGAAGGAATGGACATGATCTCTAAAGTCCAATTTGCCTTGGTTTGATTCCTGGCTCTGACCTCCTCACATTTCATGTGACCAGTCAGTTTGAACTTCAGTTGACTTGCCCTTATACAACAAGGATGATATGGTACTTAATTGACTTGAATACCCCCCCCCCCCCCGCAATCTCTGAATTCTCAAAATTACTTTTGGGCAGGTCAGTTATGACATTAGGTCAGTTATGACATTAGGTCATTACTTGGGCATATGTGAATGAATACCTGAAACCTTAAGTATTTCAGTCCATAAGCCACTGTCCCAACTGTTGCCAGAAGTTCTTCCTAACTCCTTCCTTCTCCTCAAGAAGATACCAGTATCAGAACACACAAAGTGGTTATGTCAGCTATTATGAAGAAACTTCCAGAGGAGGTGGTGGAATACTTCATTAGATATTGTTACATCACTGATACTTAGCCCCCCCCCCCAATCTAGAGAACTTTTCTCCCACCTCATCCCAATGCTCAAAAAAACAAAAAAACTCACAAAACTGAGGTTAAAAAAAAAAGCTGACTTTATGCTTGATGTTGTGAAGCAAGAATCAAAGACAGTTAATACAGAACTTTTTTTTTTTTTTTTTAGCAATAATATATAGTTTAGAGGATTATTCTAGGTATAGAGAGGGATTAAGAGAAGGAAAACACCTTCTAAATCCCTTATCATTTCAATTTGACCTAAGGAGTTAAGATCTAACTTTTGTGTCCTTCCTTCCCACATCTGTAAAATGGATTTCTATTAAATCCTGTCGCTAATACTGCTCACAATAACATGAATCAGTTCCATCTCTCCTCCTAATCTCTGTTCTCAAATGTATGTGGATTTAAATTCTTCACTTTTGCTGGGAAAGAAACATGAGTGAGAAGGTGGTGCCAGGTAAGAAACTGACTGACTGTTTTAAGAAGGCAAAGGTACGGTACATTGATCTTAGATAAGGTTGTGAAATACATATCCAATCATGTTGCGTTAAAACATTTTACAAGAACTATGACATTATCATCAGCCAATAAGAAGATAATGTAGTATGAAGAGAACTATGTAGTCTATATGGTAGGGGTATAGTCACTGCTGCCCAAGTTCAGTTCCAAAGGACAATGAACAAGGAGCAGGGCATTGTTTTGAGTCAAAAGCCTAGGGATATCTATATAGATAACCTGCATGGTTTATAGTTTACCTGAAGCAGAGGGTGACAATACAGTATGTCTGTAAAACTAGGAAGGGCCCATCATGCAGGCTGATGGTGTTTTTGGTATTTTATGTAGTAAGAAAATAAGACTGACAACAGCAAAGCTGTGTAGTAGTAGATCACGAAAGGTTCACCTGGTTTGAAGTTCAATATGAATGTAGTGCCACACATCAACAGGAACAATGTTCTCATTATAGATAGTTTTCAAGAACACATGGGGTGGGGGTGGGGGTGGGGGTCGGGCAGTGGCGTACCGGGTTAAGCACACATAGTATGGAGTGCAAGGACCTGCTCAAGGATCCCGGTTCAAGTCCCTGGCTCCCCACCTGCAGAGGGGCTGCTTCACAAGAGGTGAAGCAGGTCTGCAGGTGTCTTTCTCTCCCTCTTTATCTTCCCTTCCCCTCTCAATTTCTCTCTGTCCTACTCAAAAGCAGAAAAAATGCCCTCCAGGAGCAGTGGATTCCTAGTGCAGGCACCAAGCCCCAGCAATAACCCTGAAGGCAAAATCAATCAATCAATCAAAAATACATATACACACATGCTTTAGAGTGTTTTCATGGACTACTCTGGAAAGAAGATACTTTGTTGTGAAATACAGATCCCTCAAGTTTATTTAAGGACTTTTAAATTTCTATTTCAGTAGACTTTATTTTTAAAATCAAGCCCCCACCCCCCGGTACAACTCAAATTACAAAATAAATATTTCTCAAATGTTAAAATGAGAGAAAAACCCAAAAACCTCAAATCTATGATGAGAGTGAATTAGTGCTATGTGCATCTAAATAAATCCACAGCAACACAAATGGAAAACTATATAGAAAGGGAAGCCCTCAAAAGCTCATAACAGCAACTTGAAAGAGCAAGAGCTTCAAGTCTATGCAGTAAAATCTGCAGTGATGTGGATGAGGAGATGGTCCTACTGGGCAGAGGACAGGCCTCAAGTAGGGTACAGCTGAAATCGAATACATTTGTATTCTCAGACACTTTCCCTCTTTAATTCTGGACTCTTTTTATTATTATTATTATTATTATCTCAGGGATAGAATATGTTTCAAACTAAGAAAAAAAAATCAGATTTTATGTGGCTTGTTGCCATGCTTCTGGCCTCTGACTATGAAGCAGCCATGGTGGCTTATCTATATCATTTCAGTCTTCTAAAAGAGATAGATAGACAGAGAGAGAGAAAAAGAAAACAACCCCATAGAGAAACTCTGCCTAGAAGAGAAAACAAATTCAATGGTAAAAAAAAAAAAAAAAATCAGATGGGAGAGGGAAAAAGAGACTTTAGGACATTTGGATCAAGTCATGCCTGAACTCCTCTACTTATAAATCGATAAATTATTCTTTATGATGTCAGCAGTTTGCACTCCTGTCACTTGCAACTTAAGGGCTAATAATCGGAAGTGTGCATCACATACTTAAGAATGACTTGAGGGCGTCAGGCGGTGGCGCGGCGGGTTAAGCGCACGTGGCAAAAAGCGCAAGGATCAGTGTAAGGATTCAGGTTCGAACCCCCAGCTCCCCACTTGCAGAGGGAGTCGATTCACAAGCGGTGAAGCAAGTCTGCAATCTTTCTCTCCCCCTCTGTCTTCCCCTCCTCTCTCCATTTCTCTCTGTCCAATCCAACAACGACAGTCATCAACAACAACAATAATAACCACAATAAGGCTACAACAAGGGCAACAAAAGGGGGAGAGCAGTGGATTCATGGCGCAGGCACTGAGCCCCAGCAATAACCCTTGAGGCAAAAAAAAAAAAAAGAGAATGACTTGAAAGTTTAATGTTGTAGTGTATGACTGAGTAAAAGCAGGCAAGGTATCTTAACATTTTTTTAAAAATTAATTTGTTGGATAGGAGAGAAATTGAGAGATGAGGTAGAAGGTAGCAGAGAGATACTTGAAGCACTGCTTCACCACTAGTGAAGCTTCCCCAGTGCGGGTGGGGGCCCAGGGGCTTAAACCTGGGATCCTGTGCCTTCTAATGTGTGTGCTCAACTAGGTGTGTCATATCTCGGTCCCCAAGGTAGCTTTTATTTTTTTAAGTTTAAAAAAAATATTATTTTCCCTTTTGTTGCCCTTGTTGTTTTATTGTTGTAGTTATTATTGTTGGATAAGACAGAGAGAAATGGAGAGAGGAAGGGAAGACAGAAAGGGAGAGAGATAGACACCTGCAGACCTGCTTCTCCGCCTGCAGGGGGGAGAGCCGGGGGCTTGAACCGGGATCCTTACATTGGTCCTTGCGCTTTGCGCCATGGTGCGCTTAACCAGCTGCGCTGCCGCCCGACTCCCTCCCAAGGTATCTTAAAAGGGAGTTCTGGTGGTGGGAATTGTGTGGAATTGTACCCGTCTTATCCTATGGTCTTATCAATAGCTCCATTTTATATTAATAAAATTAATAACTAGTATGAGACCAGGTACACACACTATGTTAACATACAGCATGCACAATTAAACAGAATGTATAAAGGACATTATTGGCATTGCAGTTAGGTTAAAGTTTTAATTTATCTTCCTTTTTCTTGCCCTTGTTTTTTTATTGTTGTTATTGCTGTCGTCATTGTTAGATAGGACAGAGAGAAATGGAGAAAGGAGGGGAAGACAGAGAGGGGGAGAGAAAGATAGACACCTGCAGACCCGCTTTACTGCCTGTGAAGCGACTCCCCTGCAGGTGGGGAGCTAGGGCTCGAACCGGGATCCTTACCTCGCTGTGCTACTGCCCAACACCCAATTTTTGTTTTTATTAATGTCACCAAGGTTATCACTACGATTTGGTGCCTGAATGGTGATTCTATAGCTCCTGTTGGGAGTTCTCTGTTTTTATTGACATTTTATTTTTTTACAGAGACAGAGAAGTTGAGAGGGGAAGGGGAAAACAGAGAGGAGAGAGAGAGAGAGACGTCTGAGACACTGCTCACTGCTAGTGAAGCTTCCCTGCTGCAGGTGATGCGGGTGCTCTGCTGACTACGTCACCACCCAGCCCCTATAGTTATGCATCTTAACATTTTATTATATACCACAAAATCTGAATTCTTCTGTAACGTGCTAAAAGCAATCAAATGAGTTCAACTACAGTTTAGAATCTTCAGTGTCTATCATAACTTACCTAATTCACATTCCAGTATGACTAGGTGGGAGCTTTGTTTGCTATAGTTTGTGGCTACTGATCCCATATGTAATTATTAACAATCATAAAGTTTACATTGCCGGGGCAGGGGAGATAGCATAATGGTTATGCAAATATACTATCATGCCTGAGGCTCCAAAGTCCCAGGTTCAGTCCCCTGCCCCACCATAAGCCAGAGCTGAGCAGTGCTCTGGTGTTAACTCTCTCTCTCTCCCTCTGCATCTCTCTCAATAATAAAATAAATAAAACATTTAAAAAAAATTTAAAAAAAGTCTACATTGCCTTTGCACATCAGTGTTTAAACCGGGGGAGATAACACAATGATTATACAAAAAGTTTTTCTTGTGTGAGGCACTGAAAGTTCCAGGTTCAATCCCCCAGCAACTCCATAAGCCAGAGTTGAGCAGTGCTTTGGTAAAAAGAAAAAAGAAAAGAAATCATTGCTTAAAAAACAAATTTAGGTGGAGCTTTCCTTTAAAAAAAAATTCATGAACAAAATGCAGGATGTTGAACTTAACTTGGACCAGTAAGTTGTTTATTCATTAGAATTTGTCAAGAATTTAAAAAAAAAAAAGGGTCCTAGTACTTCAAACATCTAGGGTTCCTCAGTGAGTTATTTCTATCTTATCCCCTCCTTGCAGCTGACATGGTTATTCCCTAAAACATATGTTTATTGCAAATCCTGTGAGTATGTGAATATTAATCAAATGAGCTGACAGTTTTATTTAAGAGAACTCTGCTAGTTAAATTCTTTCCATAGGAATAACTGATAAATGAAAAATTTCACAGCATTCTAGACAGGAAAGATGGCAAAGATACATTAGAACATGCTTGTTTCTCTTTTTCTTTCCGGAGGAAGAAAGGACAGGATGAATCTTGGTTTGTGTCCAGTTTTCAATTTAAACGCTAGGAGGGATGGAATCCAACACTTTTCTTGGAAATGAGACTACATCCGAACAGACTTTCTGTCAGAAAATCCCTCTCCACCCTGACATTCAAATCACATGTTTTTTTTTTTTTGATGTACATCTGTACTTATCCCATTTTCCCAATAATAATTTATGACACACTTAATTCAATTCATCTTGTTGCCTAATTCAATAAGATGAAGTTTACTTTTAGATTAGCTATTAATCCCTTGACATCCCATTGAGTTGCCTCTCCATTAGCATTACGAACAATGCAATTTTATGTATTTTTTTTTAATTCTAAGAGTAGATTCATGAAGTTACTTTAGGAAATAATTCTTAAAAAGAATTCTCAAATACAAGAACTTATTTTCTACAAATATAATTTCTACTACACCTTTTATATTGTAATAAGGAGCTTTGTAACATTTTTTTAAATTTCCGTTTCCAATTTATATCCCAAGATATGTATGTACATCTTCTGCCCCCCTTTGCTCTCTCTCTATATATATATTCATTCTACATGTTTCTCCCATGCTTATTTTAGTATCTTTTCATATCTTTAGCCTCTTCAAGACTCCATGCTTGCTTTCTGTTTGGCCTACAACTTATTCTGTTACACTAACAATGTTCAATTTTGTTATTGTTTTCTTTTCATTATATTTATCTACTATGAGAAAGAGAGAGAGAGAGAGAGAAAGAGAACCTGGAGAACCTGAGTATTACTCTGGCATATACAATGCCAAGGACATAACTCAGGACCTTAAGCTTGAGTCTAATGCCTCTCACCCACTGTGGCTCCTCTTCTGAGCTGCTTATCACTACTTTCTTAACTAAGCACACAGATTCAACACAGGTATAAACTTTACTTTCTAATAGTCATACTGCAACCTCACAACTATAAAAATTCCAGCATAACTAGGAAACTTTAATTTATGTGTGATCACAATATGTACAGAGCTTCCGTAAGGAAGGAATTAAACCAAGTATATACAGAAATACACACAAACATCCTCTTGCCCTTCAAAGAGTTACAAGCGTTTTTGCTCTAGCTATTGCTAGATGTTTCAAAACACAGCATAAAACTTCATATCACAACAACCAGGACATAATTAAAATAAGCACAATGCCAATCAAGAATCCAATAAGGGTTGACAACAGATATAAGGGCTTTTGTCAGTTCGAAAAGCTGGTAAATATATCCTTGTCAAAAACAAACAACAGTTTTTAAAAAACCAACTGACCAACCACTTTAGGTTATTTAATAACATTTCAGAGAAACAACATAATTCCAATGACCCACTGAAAACATCCCCAGGCATCCAATTGCTAGTAAATGCATAATTATCTGCAACGGTCTGGGAATTTTCATCCTCCTCCTTTAGACATGCTCAATTTTTACTGCTAATGTTCTTTGTAGATTCACTTCTCACTGGGGGAGAAAAAAAAAAAAACAGTAAATATACAGTCAAATGTTTATACAGTTTCTGTTCAGCCTGTTTTCACCTTTATTCTGACACAGAAAAACCATGTCGGATCCCAGGCAGCTAGAACACACAATTCTAGCCACAAGAGAGAAATGGTGTCTGAGAGTGGCAATTACATTTTGTGAGATAGCATCCTTCCGGACTCTGTGGAAGACAGGAATGATCACTTCACAGTGCGGTTATAATCCAACATTGGTCCCACTGAACATTGTTACCTCATAGACCAAGTGTGGTTAGAATAAAATTTTCCACACATTTTTTTTTTTAAATTTAAAAACTGAGGATCAGTATATATTGAGTGACTATGGATTGACACATGAGTCGGTAATCACCATGCCTTCCCTCAGCAAGAAAACTCAGAGCAAAATTGGAGCTATCTTGTCTGGAGCAAATAAGACTTGATTCACTCACTAAACTGAGACTACTTTGAGGATCAAGACTGGATCTTCTCTCCTTATCTCTGTCTCCCTAGTATATGTGGCTTGTTCACTGAATCAATGTAGCTCATGTTACTACATCCTTTACTGTCTTTTTATATTTACTCTTAACAGGAACCAGAGTAACGACTCTTATTTATTTAGTTGTACAGGTAAGCTAAAAGGAAAAAAAGAGAGAGCATTATAAAATTGTTAGGGTTAGATTATTTTGCTGATGTATTATTACCTCCGTTGTAGAGGGAAGGGAAGTAATGCCCAGATAACAGTAGAGTGAATGTTCAAGGACTCAGCTATGTTAGAACCATAAAACCACATCTTGCCTCATCTTCCAACTGCCAAGTTCCTTGGGGGTTGGCTAACAGTGTCTGGGTCTAAGACTGTACTTGCAAGCAAATGAGTAAAATGACTGAAACAGGCTCCATCTAGTCCTTGTACACTGTTATGAACTCTAGAAGAGTCCTCCAAGTAGTTCAGTGTTTCAAGTCAGACGCTTTCTCTGCAGTCTATACAAATCGACTGTAGCAACTACAATATTATTTTAAGTATTCTGAGCTTTGCATGTGAGTTCTTGACCTGAGATTACAACTCCTTTCCTTTCTGCCCCTCTTTCTCTCATACGTGTGCTGAAAGCAAAAGGAAGAAGGAAGATAAGAGAGAGGAGTAAGGTAGGAAAAGACAGACAGGGAATAACCAACGACCAAAATGAGTAGCTGTCATGCAAGTCTTTTCAGCAATTCAAGTAATCAATTCTGGGTTGGATTCTTCCTCAAAATGGAGAAAGTTTCCAATTCTGAATTATACTAGAACAATAATGAAATGCATTTTGATCATTTTTCCTTCTAATTTATGGAATTTTAGGACTGGGATATAGCTCGCTTTGTCAAGGACACACCTCACTAGGAGGCGGACTCAGGTTTGAGCCCTTAACATCACTTGGAAACACTAGGGAAACATCATGAATGGTGGAACAGTGCTGTGGTGTTTCTATGAGAGAGACAGACACACACACACACACAGAGAGAGAGAGAGAGAGAGAGAGGTGCGGGGGGAGCATGAGAAAATCCTCTTAGTTGAATTGTGTGGTGCGAAGCCCCAGCAGACAAAAATATTAATAGGACCCTCTGTTATTTAGCATTGTATTAGGTTATCAGAAAAGTTATTATGTATTTTTATGTTTTTCAAAGCAAAAATGTGTCATAACTTTTTGGTCTAATTTTTTTCTATCTATCTATCTATCTATCTATCTATCTATCTATCATCTATCTTTTTTATAGTTCCTTAGACTGGAATGCAACCTGCCTGCCATTCAATGAGACATTGAATCCTGTAAGTCTACTAGCTAGCTCTGGCAAACAAAGGTCTCTGGAGCAAGTAACACCATTCCGAACTCTCCCTGCCTTTTTGTACTAGGTGAGTGGTTGATCTAGGGGGCTACCTTAACTGCCCAAGCTTTTTCTTTGTTCCTTCTCCCCCCCCCCCCCCCCCCATGCAGGGGCCTTCTGCATTCCACACCACTGTGTGAGATACCCCGAGCTGAGTGGGCTTCCCTAGTACCAGTTTTTTTTTTTTTTTTCACTCTTCATTTAATGAAACATTTCCAGCCCTATTTATTAAATTTTATAAGACAGAGAGGACGAGTGTGAGAGACAGAGACCACAGCACTGCTCAGTTCTGGCCTAAGTGGGTGTCAGGGACTGGATTTGGAAAGCTCCAGGGTCTCTGGCATGCAAGGGGTGTGCTCTGATACCAAACATCTCCATGCCGCCTCATGCTTTATTTTTTAGAAAGAGGAAGAGAGACACATCACAGCAGTGCCCCAGCATCCATGGATCTTCTCTGATGCTTCGATGTGGTACCTGGGCTGGAAGCAGGGCGAGAGGGTGGGGGAGGTGCTGCATACATGGCCAACACAGACACTCCCCTGTGCGAGCTGTCTCTCGGTCTCTAAATGCCTAACTGCTTGATAGTCAACTTTTTCGTTTTTAATGACAGAGATACAGCAGGAGGGGTACAAAGACGGGGGGTGGGGTGGAGAGAGGGAGGGAGAGATCGAGATTACAGCACTGACTTAAGGAAGTAGTGGGGATTGATCCTGGAACCTTAGAGCCATAGGTACGAAAGTCTTTTGCGTGTAACTACCATGCTATCTTCCCAGCTCCCTTTTTCATGTCTTCAAAAAAGCAAAGAACCAAAACCAAATATAAACAAATAAAAAATATCAACTGCAATATTGGCAGACTTGTAGGAAATCTATAATCACAACAAATATTATAGCAACTACCAAGTGTAAAAATACTGAATACTAGAGATCAGGACCACATTTCCCCCAAAGCAGGAGACACCTTTTGCAATGAACTCAAGATCAAAATCCAGCATTTTGTCCTTTGAGAGGAAAATAATTTTTAGGCTTCCTAAGGAAAATGTCTTGTTCTGGGCTGGGTAGATAGCACAATAGTTCCGTAAAAGACTTCCATGCCTAAGGCTCCAAAGTCCCAGGTTCAATCCCCTAGAATCACCATAAGCCAGAGCTAAGCAGTGCTCTCATATGTCTCTGTGTGTATCTTTCTCTCTAAAAATAAGTCAGAACTCTCACCTTCTGTACCCAACAAGAATTTTATTTAAAAAATATTTATTTATTTATTTAAAGGTGCTGTTCATCTGTAACACAACTCATGCTTTAAGGGATTTTCTTATAGAACATTTAACACTGAAAATGTCTAAGAAACAGACACCTTAAAGTATTTACACAAAGAGATGCATCTATAGGAAGACCTGAAATTAATATTTTTACTTTAAATTATATTTATTTATTTTTTTATTGCTAACTTTAAAAAATTTTATTTTTCCCTTTTGTTGCCCTTGTTGTTTACCATTGTTGTTGCTGTAAATTATATTTATTTTAAACACACACACACACACACACACACACACACAGACACGTACTGCTCAAGCTCTGGCTTATGGTGGTCCTGGGGACTGAATTTGGGAGCTCAGCGCCTTAGGCATGAAAGTCTTTTGCAAAACCCTTAAGCAAAATGGGGAGATAATCCTTGTCCCCTGACCTGAAATTATTTGTAAGGTGTATTTACTGATGACTCGATGACACTGGTATGGACTTTAAAATCCTGCCACGTCCTGTTCTCTCTAGTTCTTTGCTACAGTGGCTCTAGGGATCTTCTATACTGAAAGCACACGTCATTTCTGCTTCCTGTCAATAAGTCAAACATCACATAGCCACCAAAAAATAGAAAATTCTACTTACTAAGGTTCCAAGTACACTACAAGAGGTCCCTTTTCTTTCTGCCTCATTACAGGAAATCTTACTTCAATGTGCATTCCTCAGCAAGGTGAAAGAAGAGCTATGTGTGCTGTGTTTATTTATACAGACGGTGTTTGCCCTGGCTAGTAACCACATTACTAAACAACTTTCCCTGAAACTGGTATTTAGAGAAAGAACAGTGTGAAGAATATTAAGGAAAAAGTAAGTTTTACTTAGATTTGGAAAAAGTAAAATTGGTCATTTAAAACTGAAATTTCAAAATTTTTCAGAAAAGAAAGCTGGGCACAGTTAAAACTGTGAAAAATATGGTGAAGAATTAATCTGAGTATTTAGCGATCAGTCCAAAACTGATAATTAGGAACTCAATGAGTCATGGTGCTTACTTCTGATCACTTTCAAAAGAAATTCTGTTTAATTCTATTAATTAGAATTAATTCTATTAATTTTCCCAAGGATGAAAAAAGGTATTTTACCTTATGTACAGAGAATCCCTTATAACAAATTTTACTGTCATAAGTACATATATTTGAAATGTGATTCAGGTTTTATTGCTATAACTGTAATTTAGGTTATAACAGGGGTTAAAATTTGTTGTAAGTGGTCTATGTAACTGTATACAGTATGCACATATTATAAGGTGGTATGGGTGTGTGTCCCAAAGATACTCTTGTCTTCTTGTTAAAATGAAACCTGGACTATACTTTTATTTTTTTTGCCTCCAGGGTTATCGCTGGGGCTCAGAGCCTGTACTAGAATCCACTGCTCCTGGAGGCTATTTTCTCCCTTTTGTGGCCCTTGTTGTTTATTGTTGTTATTATTATTGTTGTTATTGATATTGTCATTGTTGGATAGGACAGACAGAAATGGAGAGAGGAGGGGAAGACAGAGAGGGGGAGAGAAAGATAGACACCTGCAGACCTGCTTCACTGCTTGTGAAGCGACGCACCTGCAGGTGGAGAGCCGGGGTCTCGAACCGGGATCCTTAATGCTGGTCCTTGTGCATTGGGCCATGTGCGCTTAACCTGTTGAGCTACCGCCCAGCCCCTGGACTATACTTTCTTAGCTAATATTAGATAATGCTTTTGAATAGAGGTGAGTATTTTCTCTCTCTGAAAAACTAGCCTAATTTTTATTCATCGTCTTGAATCTGCATCTAGAAACTTGGCTAAATTCATAGTTGTAAACATAGATGTTATTTAGAGACAGAAAAAGAGAGTAAGAGACACTACAGCACCAGAGCTTCCTTCAACATGGTGGTGGTGGGATCCAGGCTTGAGTCTGGGCCACGGACACGACAAAACAGCATACTGGCCAAGTGAGCGATTTTGCCAGTCCTATTTTACACACTCTTGAGTCATTTAACTCAGCTGAGCTCTTACACTCTAAGTCCATTACTCACCAAAAGGGAAAACCATCTACTTTATAAATAACTAAAATGTCAAATATACTCAAGGGAACAAAATTAAGTAAAACAAAAACAAGTGAGTTAAAAAAAAAAAAAAAAAAAAAAAAAGAAAAAGATCTCGTCTCAGTTACAAATAAAATTTCAACAGAGGAAAAACATTGTCTTTTTGTTTTTAAAAACATTGCCTTGATGGTGGTCTCCTACTCTTGGCCTGGGCAACTGTAAGTATATCAGAGATAAATTAGATTTTGAGACCCTACGCCATCTTGATTTGAACCCCTTCAGTGCCAGCACTATGTGTTTCTGTTATTATCATTTTAATTCAAACTTACTAAAAAAAAGAAATAAGATAAGCGTGTCAAGGCCTTGATATAATTTATTCTAAACATCCATATTTTATTAATTCATTTTTATTTATTTTTATTTTTTAGTGAGAGAGAGATACAGATAGAGACCAGAGTACTGCTCAGCTTTGGCTTATGAAGGTGCTGGGGATTGAGTATCAAAATTTTAAACACCTTTCTTGTAAAGTTATTTCTTTTGATAAGGTAGAATACTAAACTTGTTTTTTTTTTTTTTAAATATTTATTTTATTTATTCCCTTTTGTTGCCCTTGCTGTTTTTTTTTATTGTTGTAGTCGTTCTTGGATAGGACAGAGAGAAATGGAGAGAGGAGGGGAAGACAGAGAGGGGGAAAGATAGACACCTGCAGACCTGCTTCACCGCCTGTGAAGCGACTCCCCTGCAGGTGAGGAGCCGGGGCTCGAACCGGGATCCTTATGCCGGTCCTTGTGCTTTGCGCCACCTGCGCGCTTAACCCGCTGCGCTACAGCCCGACTCCCCTAAACATGTTTTATAATCCCTTGTTTTAAGAACCTCTAAAGAATGAGTTTTAAAATTCTGATGCTCTACCAACTGAGCTATCTGGGCTCTTATTAATTCTTAAAGAATGAGTTTTAACTAGGGAATATATTTGACTGATGAACTTCCGCTTAAAGATTAGTAGCTTTACACACACACACACACACACACACACACACACACACACACACACACACATCCCCACACCAAACAGACCAATAAGACAAAGTGTTTTATACTGTCAGACACTCAGGCAGATGCATTCATTTAAAATTGGTAATATGAGCTCACATGCCCTCAAACCGGATAGAACCAACAGTTAATTCATTTATTTGGTTCGTTAAGTTAACTTGGTTAAAAATGTAAAATAATGGGAAAATACATACAGAAGTAATAGCTACCTAATAGCTGCAGCTTCATTAGCTATTGTAAGCATTACAGGAAGAGAGGTACACTTACCTTGGTGAAGGACTGTGAAGCCACTACTAAATTCTTTTAATACCACATGTAATGTTGGGTATTCAATGATCACTTTGTTTTTCAAACTGTCAAGGAGACTCTTGTAAGGATCCAGTTCATAGTATCTTAGAGTAAAAAGGAACAATAAAAATACCATTAAAATATTAAAATCGACTCACATAATAAATTGCATCATTTTTTACATTAAAGAATTTTAAAGTGATAACAATTCACTAGGCATTTCCTTACATATAGTTTAATACTTCTTTTTCTTTTTAAGAAAGGATTAATTAACAAAACCATAGGGTAGGAGGGGTACAACTCCACACAATTCCCACCACCCAATCTCCATATCCCACCCCCTCCCCTGATAGCTTTCCCATTCTCTGTCCCTCTGGGAGCATGGACCCAGGGTCATTGTGGGTTGCAGAAGCTGGAAGGTCTGGCTTCTGTAATTGCTTCCCCGCTGAACATGGGCGTTGACTGGTCGGTCCATACTCCCAGTCTGTCTCTCTCTTTCCCTAGTAGGGTGGGTCTCTGGGGAAGCGGAGCTCCGGGACACATTGGTGGGAGTTTAATACTTCTACGAAAACCAAGAGAAGCTATTATTACAGAAGTCCTAAAATTAATTGAAAGAATGGCAAGTAATTCTATGTAAGAAAAACTCTTGGACAAGTTATTAACTTTCACATAAAGTAGAGAATAAACATTTTTATTATAATATCTATATCAACTGTATCATGAAATTTTCTTGGATAAAACAACTAGCCTCAAATACATTTAGTTTGAACCTTAAGTAAACATGCTACAATAGGATGCTATAATAAATAATTTCTAGGAATAAAAGATGATAAAGTAATTGGCTATAAAATACATTAGTTATTTTTTTTTGCCTCCAGGGTTATTGCTGGGACTCGGTACCTGCACCATGAATCCACTGCTCCTAGAGGCCATTTTTTCCCTTTTGTTACCCTGGTTATTTTTATCGTTGTGGTTATCGTTGCCATTGATGTCATTGTTGTTGGACAGGACAGCGAGAAATGGGGAGAGGAGGCAAAGACAGAGAGGGGGAGAGAAAGACAGATACCTGCAGACCTGCCTCACCGCCTGTGAAGCAACTCCCCTGTAGGTGGGGACCTGGGAGCTCAAACCAGGATCCTTATGCCAGTCCTTGCGCTTTGCACCACGTGCGCTTAACCCGCTGCGCTACCGCCCAACCCCCCAAATACTTTAGTTTTAAGAAACCAGTATGATCATAAAATTAAACTTGTCCATTAAATGTAAAAGAAAAATAGGTTTAGCCTTATGAAGAAGGTGAAAGAACAAAATGTAAGGACTGTGGAGTTTCTGAGTCATGGTATCATGATAGCAGCATCATACGTGCCACAAATAATTATATGCAAATATTCTTTAAAGGGGGCTGGATGGTGGTGTACTTGGTTGAGCGCACATGTTTCAGTGTGCAAGGACCTGGCTTTGAGCTCCTGGTCCCCACCTGCAGGGGAAAGCTTTGTGAGTGGTGAAGTAGTGTTGCAGGTGTCTCTCTTCTTCTTTCCTCTTGATTTCTGGCTGTCTCTATCCAATACATATAATACAAAAAAATTAAAAAAAAATTCTTTTAAGGTATAAAATTCCCAATTAATTGCTTAAGAAAAGCATTTGAGTTTATTAATGATGTATTTCCCTAACATTTTCACTAGCCTTCTTTCTAGGGTAGGGGCAGCATTTCAGCTCACTAGGAAGTGCATGGAAGAATGTATTGGCAAACGACTATCATGTCATGTTAATCAGGGAAAAGGAAAGAATGTGTCCCCCTCCACCTTAGAGAAAAAAAATCTTCTGCAACGTTTCCTTCATTTCCACCAATGAAAGATGATATTCACAGGGGAAACACCTCATTCTTGTAGCTCTAACTCCACCCTTTCGCCTCTTGTTCAGTAAAGTATGCTGGAAGGGGCTGGGCGGTGGTGCACCTGGTTGAGTGCACATGTTATAGTGCACAAGGACTGGGGTTCAATTCCCGCACCTCATAGAGGGAAATAGTGCCGCAAGTGTCTTTCTGTCTCTCTCCTTCTTAATCTCCTCCTCTCAATTTTCCTCGTCTATCCAAAATAAATAAATAAATAAAACCAGTTACAAACTTTGGTATTTCCACCATCATCTGAGAGATGACTGAGACTGAAGTATACACTTAGCAAGAATTCTTGGTATAGCAATTTCTCTGTGTCCTAAGTCCTATTTAGTAGTTTTCAAATAAGGAAAAATAAAAGTGTACTGAAAAAAATGCATAGCCAAGCCCCACTATAAAAACTGACTTTTAAGAATTAGGAGACAAGTGAGAGAGCAACTGTAAAATCAAAACTATATGTCTATTTGTCCGTCCACACACTCACTTTGTGCTTAAATTCTAAACCACAGAAACACTTTTTATGTTGAAAAGAAACCAGAAATCGCTTTCTCTCCCTCTACTTCTGGTGCCTGTAGGCCATAGAATGCAAACATTCTTTTCCCCGTGTAACGTAACACAGATGTGCATTCAAGGATTACATGCTCTGCATCTTTTAAACATCATTTTCCCCTTTGAAATCAGCATTATTTTTTAAAATTAGCAGTAATCATATAAAAGAGAGAAATGAGGCTGAATTCAAGACCAAAGTATAATTCTAATTTATAAAATCAGATATAAAATGAATAAAACTAAATTTTTCTTAGGAAAAGACAAGATGTATTCTGAAATAAGTTTTTCAGATAGAATCCTACAAACACTTGTACTACTTTATCTGTATTTTAGCTGAATAAGGCTCCTTTTTAAAAAATTTTTTTTTAGATTTTATTGAACCACTTTTTTTTTTTTTTTTAAAGAAAAGTACTACTTAAAATTTCTTTGGAGTCCAGAAAGGTGGCTTAGTGATTAAGCACCTAACATATATACATATATGATGAGGTCGTGGGCCAGAATCCATCATCAAAAGCAAATAAATGAGCAAATGAATGAAGGAATAATTTCACAAAGTAACACAACTATGACCATTTTTTTCATATTTATTTATTTTCCCTTTTGTTGCTGTTGTTTTATTGTTGTTGTAGTTATTATTGTTTTCGTTCTTGGATAGGACAGAGAGAAATGGAGAGAGGAGGGGGAAAACAGAGAGGGGGAGAGAAAGATAGACACCTGCAGACCTGCTTTACCGCTTGTGAAGCGACTCCTCTGCAGGTGGGGAGCCGGGGGCTAGAACTGGGATCCTTATGCTGGATCCTTGTGCTTTGAACTATGACAATCTTTTACAGCTCATACTGCCCAAGTCAAATTAGGAACAGGTCCTATCAAGGTCAAATGCTTTCTGAGCTAAATTCTTTTAGTTTTAACAGTAAAAAGTAATAACTGAATTAGTGGTTCACTATAGCACTTTGTTTTGAGATTGTTATGTATCCAAGCAAACAAAGACTAGACATGATTGACATGGGATTAGTCAAGAGTATAGACAGACAGATGCCTCCACTCAGAAAGCTCAACAGTTCAGAACTGCAACGATCCTATCTGAACTATAATATGAATGTTATGGATGTGGAGAAATAGTGATCAATCATACACTTCAAAAAATGCATCAGGAGGGTCTGATTTTTCCTAGATGCCATGCTTAGTTTTTCTGCTTCTCAAGAATACTCAATTTTCCTCTTCAGTATTATGATGGTCAGGTGCCTGATTGAACATTCTGTTTAAAGGTTAAGTAGCTTATGGGTTAACTACATTACAGAATTTCATCATTTGGAGTTGAAAAAAAATTTACTTTTTTTTTTTTTAAATGTAAAAACACCAAAGTCCAGGGAAAGTAAGTATGATATTAAGGGCCACTTAAGGAAATATAGAGACTATAATGCAGATTTTTTTTTTTTAGTTCCTTCCTTCCTTCAACATATACTTAGAGTTCACTATATACCAGACACCAGGAATACATTATCCACAAGAGATGAAATCAAGCTTCTCATGGAAAAGAAAAAAAAAAGAAAGAAAAAATATATATCTCTATATATGACCATGACAAATAAACTTGGTACCTACAGGACTGAGCAAAGAGAAGAGATATGGGAATACACACAGAATTCATATAGTTTTGTCATTTAATAAAATTATAAATTATAGCGAGAATTCTGGTTGGAGAGGAGGTTAAAAGTTCTTTGATTAAAATGAAAAAAAAAAACAACAATAAACATTGAAGCATCTAGAATTGTCAATCATATCATCCCCTCTTAAAGCTAGTCAGAAATTATTTAACTACCACAGATGAATAGGCTAACATCAAATTGAGAGTAAATGTATTATTCACATTTTAGAGGAAGGTCTCATTTAGATTTCCTAATTCTCTAAACTAATAAGCAAATAATAAACCCTAACGAGAATATCACTAGAGTTAACAGTCTTATGCATCACTCAAGAATTTGGTCAACATATCACTTTACATCTACTCTTCAGTGTAACCCCTCAAATTAAAATTCTAATGTTCAAAGCTACTGAAATTTCAAATAGCTATGTTTGCATCAGACCTGTAGACACCTGCCCACCTGTGCTAACTAGCTGAGCTGCAGCATTTCTAGAGCTAAGTTTACAGTTCTCACCATGTAATTGCTTCAAGCAGAATACCACGAATCAAACCCATCCGGTTAGTAGACATGTCATCTCCGAGGTGATAAAACACTTAGTACCCTGGCTCAACATATCTCCTCAATGTGTGTGTGTGGCATTTTCCAGGTTGGTGCTAGCATTTTCTGGTCCTCAAATTATCTTATGCACATCACCACCATAATTTATATATAGCTGTGTCTGATAGAGAGTAATGACACCGGTGGTTTCTGTTCTCCCTAGTCTAACCTTTTAGGAGAGTCAATATTTCAAAGACTTAGCCTATGGTCTGTGCATTAAAAAGTTTGAGACAGGGAGTTGGGCGGTAGCGCACCCGGTTAAGCGCATGTGGCGCAAAGCGCAAGGACCTGCGTAAGGATCCCAGTTTGATCCCCTGGCTCCCCGTCTGCAGGGGAGTCGCCTCACAAGTGGTGAAGCAGGTTTGCAGGTGTCTATTTCTCTCTCCCCCCTCTCTGTCTTCCCCTTGTCTCTCCATTTCTCTCTCTCTTATCCAACGATGACGACATCAATAACAACAATAATAACTACAACAATGAAACAACAAGGGCAACAAAAGGGAATAAATAATATATTTAAAAACTATATTGGGAGTCGGGCGGTAGCGCAGCAGGTTAAGCGCACGTGGCGCAAAGTGCAGGGACCAGCTCAAGGATCCCGGTTTGAGCCCCCGGCTCCCCACCTGCAGGGGAGTCGCTTCACAAGTGGTGAAGCAGGTCTGCAGGTGTCTGTCTTTCTCTCCCCCCTCTCTCCATTTCTCTCTGTCCTATCCAACAACAATAATAGCTACAACAACAATGGAAACAACAAGGGCAACAAAAAAAGGAAATGAATAAATATTAAAAAAAAACTATATTAAAAAAGTTTGAGACAGGGTTAATCGCACATGGTGCAAAGCGCAAGGACCTGTGGAAGGTTCCCGGTTGGAGCCCCCGATCCCCACCTGCAGGGGAGTCGCTTCACAAGCAGTGATGCAGGTCTGCAGGTGTCTTTCTCTCCCCGTCTCTGTCTTCCTCTCCTCTTTCCATTTCTTTCTGTCCTATCCAACAACGACGACATCAAGAACAACAATAATAACTACAACAATAAAACTATCTGAGGCTTCCTTTGTTCTAGAGGTATGGCTCAAAGTATGGGCAGAGCGTAATCATTTTGAACACATGATCACTTTGTTTACCACAAGTAATGCTCTCTGCAATCATACTAAATACTTAGGCTGATAACATATGTAAAATGTAACAATTATAATATGCATATAATAGAGTACTTAAAGTAGGCAACACTCCATAAGAGGTTATTAATATTTGCCCATTCCATAAAGACACTTACTGGTCTTAAAAGTTTAATCCCAAATTTAACTCATCCCTATATGAAGCACTCTCTTTCTGCTTATATGTAATGGAAAACAATGATACTTTGTACTTAAAAAAATATCCTGCTGGCAAATTAACCCATGGCTGAGCTCCGCTGCACAATTTCCATTCTATATTTTTAAAGAGAGAGGTAGTTGTGAGAAACAGACATACCAAAACACTACTCCACCCCTCATATTGTTTCTTGGGTCTGTCCAACACCCCTCTCCGTCCCCAGTGCCAGACATTAAGCCCAGGTTTCACACATGCCAAGACTTCTACCTTCCTCACCAAGTCATCTCCTGGCTCCTATTTCTATCAATACACAGTTTTAAATCGACGTCTCAATTTCACTTAAAATACTTACAAGCTCATGCTTATGTATAAACACAGATAGCTTAAAATGAAACTGCTACATTACTCTTACAAAATTCACTGGACTATAAATACCACCCCGATTTGATAGTGGCATAATCCACTTAAAAACGACGTATGAACACGTTCTTCCTAAATAGCTTTATGCTTGAAAATATTTTCCTAGTCGTCGCTCTCTATAACAAAAACATGCAAGATAATTTAAAGACATTAAGTTTTCTTTTGGACTGAATAATCTAGGGCACTGGGTGGGGGCCCACCTGGTGAAGCATACATATTATGAAGTGCAAGGGCCAGGGTGTGAGCCCTTAGCTCCCCACCTGCAGGGAGTCTGCTTCAGAAATGGTGAAGCAGTTCTGCAGGCGTTTCACCTTTCTGTCCCTCTATCTCCCTGTCCTCTCTCTCAGTTTTTGTCGGCACCAGTGATAACCTTGGTGGACAAGAAAAAAAAAAGTGTATATTACAAATACTTAAAGTAAAATTTTATTTGAAGTAACTCTCTTAATGTGATAGGCAGACATTAATGACATCTTTTATTACATTACAAGGATGTTTGTGTAAGTAATTATCCTTAGGTTTAGATTAAGGGATTTCCTCCCATTTGCCCCTGCAGTACTCATTAGAAGAATTAAATCTCATGGAAAACAAAGGGCGGTTTGAGTGTCCCATTTAGGAAATGCGCTTCTGACACTCACCAGCCCTTCCTTCATCACCGTCATTTTTAAGAGCTCCAACTAAAAAGGCAAAAATGGTTCTTGGCTATTTACCTAAGACAGGGGTCTGAAAGAAATGCTGCGATTCCTTTTATGTTGGCCAATATATATATTTAATTTTGTAATATTGTCATAAAAACAAATTTAGCTCTCAAGACCTTCAGTTTTTTAATGGAAGGGCATTAAATAACTTTTTAACACACATCATAAGCTTTTTATTTTCACAAATCTTCAAAGTATATTTTAAGTCGTGTTATTTATTTATTTGCCCCCAAGGTTACTGCTGGGGCTCAGTGATGAAGAAGCCATTGCTCCTGGCAGTCACTGCTTTCCTTTTCTTTTATTTGACAGGAGAGAAATTGAGAGGGGAGGGTGAGCCAGAGAGGAAGACAGGAGAGACACCGACAGCACTGTTTCACCACGTGTGAAGCTACCCTCTTAAGGTGTGGACTGGGGGCTTGAACCTGAGTCCTGGAACATGGTAATGTGTATGTCACCATCTCAATCCCAGTAATTTTCTATAAGCTTAAAATAAGAGCATTTGATTTCCTTTTCTAATTCATTTAGGCAAAGGGTAGAGACTAATATCTTTAAGGATTAATAAAATTTTGATTTAAGTAATCCATGTAAATGGGACAAATTTTCTCTCTTTCAAACTTTCACCTGAATACACATCTACCAAACACTCATTATACAGAAAACATATTAGGGGCTGGGGTGACAGTGCAATGGGTAGATGTACAAAAGATGTTCTTCATGCTTGAGGCTCTGATGTCCCATGTTCAGTCACCAGCATTGCCATAAACCAGAGCTCTGGTGATTAAAAAAAGGAAAGAAAGAGGAAAAGAAAAGAAAAGGTGAGGAGAGATGAAGAGAGGAAAACAGAAAAACATGTTAGATATTAATGGGATTCAATAATGTCCTCCAAGAGTTTATTACTTCTGGCAGTGTTTTCCTCAAAGTGTGGTCCCAGGAATAACTATACAAAAGTTTTATGAAGATTCTCAAGAAGGTAAGAAGAAGGAGGAGAAGGAGAAGGAGGGAGGAGGGAGGAGGGAGGAGGAGGAGAAGGAGGGGGGAGGAGGAGGAGGAGGAGAAGAAGAAGGAGAAGGAGGAGAAGGAGAAGGAGAAGGAGGAGAAGGAGAAGGAAGAAGAAGAAAGAAGAAGAAGAAGAAGAAGAAGAAGAAGAAGAAGAAGAAGAAGAAGAAGAAGAAGAAGAAGTAGAAGAAGAAGAAAAGACAAAACCCCCCCACAAGTTTCTGGGTTCTGGGTCTTATGTAAGATTTACTAAACAAAATCACTTGAGGGTGGGTGAGTTGAAAATAGCATTTTCGACAACTGTCGCAGATGAGTATGGACATTAACATCTGAGAAAGCACTGCTGTGAGAAAAGAAATACAACTGAAGTGGACAAGGTACTGATGGTAATAGAATAAATGCCAGTGGGGCTACGGGTGAGGTGAAAAGCAAGGCAGGATCTGGCAGAAGTCTAGGGTAAAGCAGGAAAGTGATCAAGTTTCTTGGAATCAAGCAAGGTTGAGAGGAGGGTGTCCTGCAGGCACAGTTAAGTGTCTAGGAGATCAGAACACAAATCAAGGACATGAACTGGGGGTTCAGTTCTGCTCTAATACTGAAAGGCTTTCTCTCCTTATCTGGCATTTGCATACAGGTAAAATGTAAAACCTATTTCTGTCTCTTTTTTCTTTAAACCAGAACATTTCTCAACTCTAAGGTGGTGAGGGTACTAAACCTGGTGTTATGAAATATCAGGCATGACACTGGAGAGATAACAAATAGTTGTGGTCTGATGAGATTCAGATATGCTGAGATTAGGACTGAATGAGCTGCATTAAGTGACGACAGCTGGAATTTGGAGTTTATCAGGAAGGATGAAAATATCCCTAGATTGGGAAGTCAGCCCTAAAGAAATAATAGCTGGTGGCCTCTTAATGAGCTCCTGATTCTTCATTCTTCCAATACCCAATTTATAGCTAAGAAAATGGAAAGTCAAATGACTGAATTTCTGTCTTCTTGTCCTTAGTGATAAGTGGACTGGTGGGAGTAGAGCCAATAGTGAACTTAAAGTGCTTCCAGAAGAAATCATTTGATTAAATGTTGTAAAGCTTTAAAAATATAATGAATAATATCAACTACTGAACTTGTTTTTTAACAAGTTTCCTCTTGTTTATTAAAACAAAGATCTCTAAAATCGAAACAACAAAAACTCCTATATTCACTGAGTCAATTCAGCATAAATGCTGGCCTGAATGTTTTTCTAGTCGCAGTTCACTATACACGCATAATGCATGTACTCAGAGAGTGATTTTCTATATGCCAGACACTGTCTAAGTAGGTGACACACTTTCTCTCTAAAGAATCTTCGCAACAATGCAGCATTATTTGTGTCAATTCCTTCTATCAGATGGGAAAACATATTCAGTAAGAGTCACTACAGGTCCGAAGTCTGTGTCAAATGTTAAGAATATATTTTACTTTTATTTAAAAAAAATCCCTAAGGAAAAAAAAAAAAGCAAAAGGTTAACTCGGAACAGCTCGTAATGTGGCTTACATTTAAAAAGCAGTGATTTAATCAATTTACTATTTGTAATAGACTTTTTAGCCTAGAAAGTCAAATCTAAAATTTCAAATAAGATAGATCATGTGTAAAAAAAAAAAGAAAAAGGAAAAAAAAAAAGATAGATCATGTGTTCTGGAATAATATTATTACTTCTCAATACATAGTTCTCAATACAACATTACATAGTTTCACTTTTACAGAATCCTAAAAATTAAGAAAATAGAAAGGCCATTATTTAAAAAAAAAAATTCTAGAAGATGATGTCATTTCTTCTAGAAATTCAATAGGCTCAAGGACTCTCCAATTACCCCCATCTCTAAGAAAACAGCATGCCTGGAACCACAGTCACCTTTGCTTCATGTCTGTTCTCCCCACTCCAAAAGAACTGAACTTGAGATTTCTCTAGGTTAGTCAAGTGTTTCATGGGACAACTGCCATAAACCTAGTAGCTGAAAACAAAATCAGAGGAAACTAGAACAATCAAGCAGTTGATAAAAACAAACAAACAATAAAAATCTCCACACAGCCACAGGGAAACTGCATATTTCTGCCTTGTAACCATTTTTTTTTTTTTAAAGAAATAGTGGGGCTAGGTGGTGGTGCACCTGGTTGAGCACACATGTTATAGGGCACAAGGACCTGGGTTTGAGCCCCTGGTCCCCACCTGCAGGCGGAAAGCTTCATGAGTGGTGAAGCAGGGCTGCAGGTATCTCTCTGTCTCTCTCCCTTTCTATATCCCCCTTCCCTCTCAATTTCTGGCTGTCTCTATCCAAATAAATAAATCAATCTAATGTTGTTAAAAATTTGGCGGCTCCAGCTGGCCGGGCTAGCTTCACGGGCGGGTAACAGAGACGACCAGAGACATACGGCTGGGCAGGGAAGCTGTGTTTCTTTATTCATGAACAACGATTCATAAACTAAGACAAACTAATCACCAAACAGAACTCTGCTGCCTCTTTCCCCCCATGACGGCGCCAAGAACTCTGCTGTCTCTTTGCGGCAGCACAAGCACTCTCTCTTACTCTGGAACTCAGGAACTCTCCAACTCTGGAACTCTCCAACTCTGGAACTCTCCAACTGTGGAACTCTCCAACTCTCCCTTACTCTCGAACTCAGGAACCCTCTCGGGGTTCCTAGGGGCGGGGCCAAGCAGGCCCATGAAACTAACAGGACTGATCCAATTCTCTTGGTGGGGGAGAACTAGAACCCAATGTAAAGCATACAACAATCTAATAAAAATTAAAAAAATAAAGAAATAGTAAAATGAGTTTAAGCATGCTTATCTTAAATTAGAAGTCTAGTATTTTATAACCTATAATAATCTTAGATGCTCTCTGAATATACTTTCCTTTAATGCTATAACCCTAAGTATATAGTCAAATATAAATGCTCCTCTCTAAATTGGTCTCTGAGTGCATTAAATGGAGAATACTACAGTTAAAAAACAAACTTTCATTAAAAAACAAAATAAAAATCAATCTCTAGGGCTAGGAGAAGATTCAATGGAGAGATCACACATCTTGTGATACACCAAGCAAGCCATGGATTCAATCTCTTGTACGTACAATCAGAAAGCAATACAAACAGCACCTAGGAAACTCTAAGTATAGTGGAGTGGACAGAATCTTGGTGTTTCTTCCCGTCTCTGCCTCTTAAGTCACACCTACAAAACTAGGACTGGAGAGGCGGCTCAGCTGTGTCACACATGCACGAGGCCTTGAGTCCCCCTCCTGTGCAACACTACATTACAGACAGACAAACATTGCCTGCAGCGTCTATTTCAGTACTAGAGCACTGCCACTAACCAAAACTGAACAGTGCTCTGGCATGTCTGTCTTCTATATTCTAATGAATAAATAAAAATTTGGAAAAAAAAAAAAAAACCCAAAAAATTACGACATGGGGCTGAGGTAATAATATATATGGTTATGTCCTTCATCTAAACCTAGACCTACCACCTTCATAGTAAAAGTTAGCACAACTGGATATATTCCAACATTATTAATGCCTTAAAATAATACCACTGTCACTCAGATTAAAATAGCATAGCAATTTTTTTTTTTTTTGCCTCCAGGGCTGTATTACTGTGGCTTGGTGCCTGCACTATGAATCCCAACACTCCTGGCGGCCATCCTTTCTTTTTTCCATTGTTGTTATTGCTGCTGCTGCTGCTGTTGTTGAATAGGGCAGAGAGAAACTGAGAGAGGAGGGGAAGATAGAGAGGGAGAAAGACAGATAGACATCTAAAGACCTGCTTCACCGCTTGGGAAGTGACCCCCCTGCAGAGCTGGGGGCTCAAACTGGGATTTTTTTTTTTTTAGCACTGGCCCTTGCGCTTCCCACTATGTGTGTTTAACCCGGTGCACTGCCACCAGGCCCCCAAGGATGGCAATTTTAAAATCGCAAATTCCTGGACTTTGGTTGTAATAGGTTTCCTCTTCTTTAGTAACATGTTCAGGTATGGTTTTTAGTTCAAATAAACAACTCAAGTGGCAGCAGTCTGGATGGCAAGTTTCTTGACACAAAGTAGTGGTTTTCATGTTACTGTGACTGGTTCAGTCCTAGTATTGAGTCTATCCTAGACTTTTTCCTTAAAGTCAACATCACTTTTCATTCTAGTCATCAGACATTTCCTTTTCTTTGGTGCTTAGGGTTAACTCAGAAAAAACTCTGTGGTTTCTTTGGGTCTTTTCAGAAATACAGCAACAAAATAAGAGAGTAAAGGACCATAAAAGAAAACAAAGCACGGAGACACTGAATGACTAGAATTAAGTCATTTGACCTCATTTCAGTGCTTTCCTTTGAATTCAGTTGAGTTTCCTCACTTTTTTTTTTAAACTTGGCCTTACCAATCGGACTGGTATCTTCCTGTGTTCTGGTCTCCATGTGTACTACACAATTGTACGAAAACTGTTTTCCTAAACACTAACTGCCCTTTGGATCATGTAATGCTGTAGGAATTTGTCATCCTCCTAAAAAGATTTTGATCTGAGGTTTCTTCTCTTTATGGATTTATAGGATACATTTCCAAGTTGAAAATAATGAGATGTGGAGTAGGGGAGATGGTAGAGTAGATAAACTGTGTACTTGAGACCACAGAGACCTCCTGGTTTGCCTTATGTCCGAATCATACAGAGTGGTGCTCTGGTCTCTCTCATAATAATAATAATAATTTTTTAAGATTGAAAAGTCTTATAAATAATGGTAAGGGGGCACAAACTTGAACTGCTGCTAGGCCCTATACTATAAAATGTTAAAATACTTAGTATCCTATCCTTATCTTTTATCACATACAATTCTGGTTTCCATGAACTTTGGGAGAAGAAATTTTGCCCAAGTCAAATCTGACTGGCTTACTGGGCTGGCACACTTCTTTTCTGGCCATCGCTCAACTTGTGCTGAATTAAAAGGGAACGAGAACAAACCTTCCCTTCTAAGTGATGGAGGAAATAGAAATAGAGATAAAAACCAAAGACCTAAAACAAAGAGAAAAAGCCAAACATTTCATTGCTAGACCTTGGATCAAAGTTATGTAGGTTGTTTCTTTAGGTTTGATAAAGAGATTTCATTATATGAGGAGACCATGGTGATGGTGATGTCTAAACTGAAAGATTTATTTTTATTTAATCAAAAGAGGTATTTTTATTTAATCCCATAAAGGTAATAGGGTCTTTCAAAGAATCACTAGGTCAGTGAAGTGTGTACAAAAGAAATTCTAAATCAGCAATCTTACTCTTTATACTGCGTTTAAGAGCCAAAGTAAAAGACTCTGGGGTGGGGGGGGGAGTATTCAGGTCTAGAATATGATGGCAGAGGAGGACCTGATCTGGGGGGTGGGAGTTAGGTTGTTATGTGGGAAACTGAGAAATGTTACACATGTACTGTATTTGCTATCAACTGTATAATCCCCCCCCCAAAGAAAAATAAATAAATAAATAAGAGGGTAAAAGTGTCCCAAATCAACACAGAGAACACATTTTCTATCTCCTCCACTTTTCTTCTGTAATCATACGCTACTCCCACACTACCAGTCTATGAAAAGAAGCTAGTGACTGTACTGATTGGCCAGATGTGGGAACCAGTTATGAGGCTGGCCCCCTCCATACTGAAGGAATCTTTGGTGATTTCTCTCCCTCTCTCTGTGCCTTTCTATTTGGGGGGGGGGGGGGGCAGCAAGTGTTCAGAGCAGCACAGAGAAGTTAGAATGGTTGGACATATCACCAGGTTGTCAGAAAAACTTGGAAAACATACATTAGTTTTACGGACTAGAGAAGATGAGATGACTAATGAAAAAAAAAAAAAGATTTCATGTCTCTTTAGGAAAAATACAAAAATTTTATTGAGAGAGAAGTATTTGCTTGGTAGGCTTATTGACTAAAGCCATACTACCCTTATCAAGCATATAATCACAATCAGTGATGTAAATTTGGGAGTGTTTGAGATAGGCTGGCAAGAAAAGCAGTCAAGATTTGGTGTTTAGGTAAGTTTTCAGCTATAAAAGTTGTATAATCTTATCTGTAGCCTTTGGCAAGAATTCATTCATCTACAGTTGTTGTGGCAAGAAGGAATGTAAGTAGTTACAATGTGTGGAACATCACCCGTTCCAGCACTGTGGAGGCAGCATAGTGGCGAAACACTAGATTAGAAGCGTGAGGTCCAGAATTCAATTCGACCACATGTAGCAGAGTCAGGCTCTCGTTCTCCTTCCTCTCTCCATCATTTATGGATACATCTTTTAAATATTATCATCCCATTTTAGGTTAACTAAAGGAGGCAAGGATATGTAATGATTTACTTAACATAATTGGAAACAGGCGGAGATAAGACTGAAATCCAGTTCCTGTCCTCACACTCTAGATTCTAAAGACTCTCAGTTACATTAGCAAATCAAATCACAGATAAGATCAGGATGACCTAATCTGAATTGGATATAGTACTTTTTAAAATTAAACAATGGAAAACAGGATCCCTGGCACTGCATGTGATTTGATTCTTTCTCTTCTCTGTCATATGAAGAAATACATAAATAAAATATCTAAAAAGTAATCATAAGGTCTAAGTGTTGCTTATGCTCCAATAGTAACTACCTAACGATTATATTACAGATGTAGAAAGTATTTTAAGAAATGGGAAAAGAAGTATTTTTACCTTTCTAGATTTTGCTGCATAGATTCAACCTTCATGAAAATTTGGACCCGAGTTTGAGAGCGAATGTAGACCTTCAGCCTGAAATGAGAATGTTACATTGAGTTTTAGTAGATATCAAGAGAGTGTTTATGGAGGACTAAGCATTTATGAGTAGTTGCTGATACTTAAAAGACATCTCCCCTGTTCAGCAGTGATCTCAGTGGTGTGCAAAAGTTACCAAGTGAGAGTATGGCGGTAGCACAGCAGGTTAAGCGCATGTGGTGCGAAGCGCAAGGACCGTCATAAGGATCCTGGTTCGAGCCCCCAGCTCCCCACCTGCAGGGGAGTCGCTTCACAGGCGGTGAAGCAGGTCTGCAGGTGTCTCTCTTTCTCTCTTCCTCTCTGTCTTCCCCATCTCTCTACATTTCTCTCTGTCCTATCTAATAAGGATGACATCAATAACAACAATAATAACTACAACAACAATAAAAAACAAGGGCAACAAAAGGGAAAAAAAATAAATATAAAAAAAAAAGTTATCAATGCAGAGACCTGGTCTCAGATTTAAGAAATTATTTTTGCCATGCAATTCATTTAAAATGTAGCCAGGTTAGTGGCAGTTATTTTATTTTATTGCCAGTAGGGCAGCAATAACAACAGCTAAGTTATTACTGGTAATTAGGAGAAGAACTCAACTAATACACTCATCTCAAAGGCACTGCTTGATCTGTGACACGAATCTAGGCACTGCCTTTGCTCAGAAGCATAAAATGAAATTTAACTGGAGCTGGGTCAACTAATTTAGAGTCCAACAATCTAAATTTTAGATACTAGGTCACTCTAAACTGAGTCTAATATCTATATTCCAAGCAGGCAGAAATGAAAGGTGAAGCAAAAATATCAACTGGTATTCTATCAAGCGCAGTACCAATAATTTACCCTCAAACATTAAAAAAAAAAATTAATAGTATGGCTTACTATATGTGAGGTTCTTCATAGCTCCAGGTTGACTTTTTCAGACAGACAGAAGGGGAAAAATATCACAGAAGTGAAGGTTCCTGCCCAGCTAGGGAAAGGTAGATATAAGCTGGGGTCATGGACCAACCTGCCAACGCCCATGCCCATTGGAGAAGCAATTACACCACCTTCTGCACCCTACAGAGATCTTTGATCCATACTCTCTGAGGGGTAAAGAACTGGGAAGCTTCCAATGGAGGGGATGGGATATGGCACTCTGGTGGTGGGAACTGTACCCCCTTTTATCCCACAATCTTGTCAGTCATTTGATCATTATGAAATCACTCATATAATAAAGAAGTTGAAAAATCAGAAAACACAAAGCCAAACTTGAATTGGAGTGGGGGTAGGGGGTTCAGGTCCTGGAACATGATGGCAGAGGAGGACCTAGAGGGGTTGAATAGTTGGTTACGTGGAAAACTGAGACATGTTATACATGCAAAATCTATGTATTTTACTGTTGACTATAAATCACTAATCTAATAATAATAATAATAAAGAACTAAAGGTTCCTCCAGTGCAGTGGGCTGTATCCATGACAGAACAGGCAGATTATAGCCAGACAAGTTATCTTGCCGGTCCCTAGTAATGTTATATATTCCGATTCTTTTCAGTTTCTTAACATCTACTAGATATTACCAACCAGTTTTTACTGATAACGAAAGTTAACGCCTGAAGTAACATGTGGCTAATTACATGGCTAACAAGGCAAAGTTTAGCTCTTCTAACTCTGATATCCATGACTGGATCTTTCCACTGGGCTATGTGAACCAATGCTTATGTATTTCTGGACAGGAGACAGTGTATCTTACTATATTTTATGAAGGCTTGGCTGAAACAGAATTTCCTGTCTTAAAAGTCACTTGGAAACTCTTAATGTTCAGGTTTTTTGGGTCCACTTGAAAGGCAATTCATTTCAAGGTTAAGAGTGCAGACTTGGGATTCCAGACGGCCTGAGCCTGAATCCCAGCTTCCCTGATTATTGAAACAGGAAGTCCCTTCATTATTTTTTAAAAAATATTTATTTATTCCCTTTTGTTGCCCTTGTTGTTTTATTGTTGCAATTATTATTGATGTCATTGTTGTTGGATAGGACAGAGAGATGGAGAGAGGAGTGGAAGACAGAGAGGGAGAGAGAAAGAAAGACACCTGCAGACCTGCTTCACTGCCTGTGAAGCAATTTCCCTGCAGGTGGGGAGCCGGGGACTCAAACCAGGATCCGTATGCTGGTCCTTGTGCTTTGCGCCAGCTGCGCTTAACCCACTGAGCTACAGCCTGACTCCCCCCCTTCATCATCTTAAGGCTCCATCTAAAAATCTGTATACCAGCAATAATCTATCTTCGAGAGTCATTGTTTAGATGAAATTAATTACCACCCTTACTACCTGCTTTAACGAGCGTCTTGAACCTAGTGACTAGTATTAGCTAGTTACTGCAGAACTTCTAATACATTATCTGCAACAGTCCTGGGTAAACAGCAAGGAGTCAGGGAGGAAAGTAAAGTGTACAGATATATGACATTCTAATCAGCAGAACACAGCAAACACAAATAAGTAATTTCAGAAAGTTGTAAGACTTTTGAAATATACCTTTGACGAATCACAGGATCAGATTTTTCAGGATCAATGTATGGTCTTAGGATTTCATTAATAGTTTTGTCCTCTGGTACTCTTCCCCCAAAAGTAAATAAAAAAAAATTAAAAAAAAAACACCAAAACACCCTAAACTTATTATTTCTAATAAATTTCTACTAAGGATATTGACTGAATTGCTAAATCTTTTTTTTTTTTTTTTGCTTAAATCACTCAATACAGGCTTCTTATGTAAAAAAAAAAAAAATCTTGTACATATTTAAAGTACTGACAAAGTATTTTGAGAACTTTCCTATACATCAATTATAAAAATATGAAGTCTCTTTTAACACACACCTGTACAAAAATGATAGAAGTGTTAGGATGAAAAATCGCAAAAATAAAATAACTGAAAGAGTTCCCCGTGATGTTGATTCTAGAGTATGTTCAAGCTTATTCATTCCAAATCTTAAAACCAGGGTTTCCAACATCCCTGTCTATGTGCATGTCGTTTTAAACTATAAAATCGTAGTATCAAATTTTAAGATAATGTTTTGAATTTTCCTTAATCATATATGCATGCGTATTCACAAGTACCTCTGTGCTATGTATCCTTATCTATAAAATTTAAATCCTTGCCCTGTCATACGTCTGGTGTACAATTTCCAGGAAGAAATTTCCTGTGGGTCAGGTGTTGGTTGGTGCACCTAGTAGAGTGTGCATGTTATAATGCACAAGGACCTGGGTTCAAGTCTCCAGACCCCACCTGCAGGGGGAAAGCTTCATGAGGAGTGAAGCAGTGTTGCAGGTCTCTCTCTTTCTCTCTCTCCCTCTCTCTATATATATCCAAATAAAGTATTTAAAAAATAAAAATTTTTATTTATTAAAATTTGTATGACCATAACAGAGAAGACATTTATGTATAATGCAAGTACACTCCTTAAAAGCAACTTTAAAACTTTCCTAACCCATGTAATCAAATAGCATACAACTATTAAAACTTACGTGACAAATGATAAAGTAGTTTGATAAAAAGCCATGCAAATCACCTTCAAATAGGACCATACACACATACATGTCTGAATTAAGACCTTACCACCACCACCACCCCCCGCCACACACATGGTAGTAGCAGTCAACTTTACATATTTGAATTCTGGGTCATTTTTCCATTTCCTACACAACTTCCCAGCTTAAGAAACAAGGTGTTCAGTCGCCCTGGTTGTCTATACCTCATTCTCAACATCCACCCTGCCTTGACGCCTGTGCGAATCATTTCCTTTAAACTTTCGCCATACTTGAAATATCCCTAAAGAGCACAATGCTTAGTTTGCTCTTTTTATAAACAAAACAAACAGAATGATAGTTCCTCAACTTGAAGATTTTATCATTATTTCTGAGGTTTATCCAATTATGGTTATAGCTAGTACATTTTCAGGGCAATAAGTACTTTATTATGTGAATACACCACACTAAGTTCTTAATTATACTACTGTACACATTAATATCACATTTAAGTTAACAGTTCCTTGCAAATACAGACTGAGAAAGAAAGCAGCTCTAAATGTTCAGTGGTGATACTATACCTTTTTTCTACGTACACAGCTTGACTCTGAGGAAACTGAAGCTTGACATGCCAACAAAATTGTTGCTTTCTACGAGAAAACAGTCATGAAGATCAAGGGAGAAAGGAATGTTGGAACACGAATCAAACTTCCTCAATTTTCATTTTATGATGATTGAAATGAAAATTATATTTACAGTTCAAATAACTTTCCCACTAGAAGCTACCCTTTTTTCCCCCCTAGGATTTTGGAAGCTCTTTTGCTGAAACAGTATTGTTAAAGAAGGGTTTTTAAGAGGAAAAAAAATTTAAGTGAAGTAGTTCTGAATCCTAAGGATTACACATTCCTAAATTAGAAGGTAATTTCTCATAGTCCAAGGGCTTGAGATCAGTGTGTTACTTACTGTTTGAAATTTACAAATAAATTTCCTCATGACTAAAAACAATGAGCTGATGTCTTTGCCTGACTAGTCTGGAAATTAGGTGAATGAAGTATTGTCCAGCTGAAACCAGCTGGCTGCAAGTACACTTCTGAGCCATGAGTACATGCATTCAGTAGCAAAACAGTAGACAACAAGTTGGTTGCTAAGCAGAATGCACTCCGAGCAGAGTCTGAGCTTTTAGGTTTAAATTTTTGGTTTGATACAGGCTCAACAGTAGTAACCTGCTAACTGTATGATCTTAGAGAAAAAAAAACAAACAAACATATATATATATATATATATCCATACACTCCATTTAACACATCTAAACTTTTAAAATCTAATACTTAAAATATTTCATCCATGGGGGGGGGGGGAATAAAGGGACGGGACTTAGAAAGGAAGAGAAGGCAGGATCATAGAAATAATGGATATATATATATATATATATATATATTAGTCAAACCATATCTGTGATCTTGGAAGAATACAGTTTCCAGTGGAGGGAATGGGGACACAGAACTCTGGTGGTGGGAAAGGGGTGGAATTATACCCGTTATCTTAAAAATGTGTAAATCAATATTAAATCGCTAATAAAAAAATGAGTAAAAATATGGAATTCATTACAAGATTTTAAATATCTTCATTTGTGATGGTTTACACAAGTTTTTAGTTAGAACAACTCTGGGGCCAGGCGATGGCGCACTGGGTTAAGCACACACATTACAGTGCACAAGGATGCAGGTTCAAGCCACTGGTCCCCACCTGCAGGAGGGAAGCTTTAAACAGTGAGGCAGGGACTGCAGGTGTTTCTCTGCCTCTCTCCCTCTCTATACAATAATATATATATATATATACATACATACATATACATATATATATAATACATATATATTATATATATTATATATTATATATATACATACATATATATATATATATATATATATATATATATATATATATATATATATAATCCCTTTGGCAAGGTAGTGGCCAGCATCACCGCATCACCTGTTAATTTATCCTTAGCACTATGACTCCAAAGACTTTAAGTAAAACCCAGCAGAGTACCTTACACCAAACATTTACATGATTTAGTGAAATTTTCACCAGAAGACAATGACTATAAAACCAAGTAAAAATAAAAAAAGAAATCCCATTATCGGGGAAGGTTATCACGAATCTGCACATGAACATTTTACACTAAGAAGAAAAAAAAATATGCTTTATTCTACTAACAATGATAGGGCCACATATTATACAAGAAATGATAATGTTAATATTTGAAAGATCAAAGCATCAGAGGGAATGTCTAAAAGAACTTCTTGAGAGACAAAAATGAAGGAAAAAAAATCTGAGATGGCACATTAGGTGTATTAAGTGAAGACAGTGAGTGTAATTTTATTGAGTCTACACGGGTCCCCTTATTTTTACAACTCTTGTTTAACTAGAGGTAGTTCAGGACCATTTCCCATAATTTCAAAAAAAGTAGTAATGTGGCGAAGATAGCCACACACACACACACACACACACACACACACACACACACACACACACACACACACACACCATCCACCCCCAAAGCTTTGGCTTCTAGGCATGTAGAACTTTCACAAGAGAGAGCCCTGCTTTTCAAATTCTGCACAGCAACAATACCCACTATACTATAATGCCTAGAGGGAGGAAATGGGGATAGAGAGAAATTGAGAGGAGGGAGAGGGGGAGAGAGACAGAGAGAAAAAGAGACACCTGCAGCACTGCTTCACCACTCATGAAGCTTCCCCCCTCCTGTAGGTGGGGACCAGGGGCTTGAACCTGGGTCTTTGTGCATGGTAACATGTACACTTAACCAGGTGTGCCATCACCCGGCCCCAACAGGGTCTTTAACGGAAAATAATGCCATGAGTTAATAATCAGATTTTGCTGATGCTGAATTTAGTCTCTAGTGTGGTTAGGGATGAAATAATACTAGATTTTAAGATCCCTGAATGTTCTACTAAACTGTATGGATTTTATTCTGTGGCTGATGTAACTCAGAGGAATAGACATCATGCTACAACTTACCTCTCCTTGAGTTCCTATAGTATATTCAGAATATTCATGTTTCAGCCCTTGTTCATGGTGCTAAGAAAAATATTATTTAAAAAAATTTTTTTTTACTATCTTTATTTATTAGATAGAGACAGCCAGAAATCAAGAGGGAAGGGGGTGACAGAGAGGGAGAGAGACACGCTGCAGGTGGGGACCAGGGGCTTGAACCTGGGTCCTTGTGCATTGTAATACAGGCACTTCACCAGGTGCACCACCACCCGGCCCCACTAAGGGAAGTATTTTCTACTACTTCGGAGAAGCATATTGATACATCAGTCCATATGTGTTAAAATTTTTTTACTTCTGATTTTAAATACAGGTACCTCTTCTAGTCAGGGACTAGAAGCTAGCTCATACAATAGGGTACGAGTCATTATATACGCAAGCCTGGATTCTAGCCCTGGCATCCTGGGGGATGATCACAGCACACAGTGAAGCTAAAGTTTAGTCTCCCCATGGCTCTGCCCCCATCTCTGCCCACCCTCCCCATGGAACGAGATGAATGAAAACAATGGATGTGAGAGTGTTGAAATGATTTGCAGGAGAGGCTCAGCGCCTCAAAAACAAACAAACATGAAATGGCTAGGTAGATTTGACAATTCCAAGAATGAGAGACTTTGTATTGTACTGAGAGTACTTAGAAATGTTAACCTCCTTGTCATGTGTGGAAAAGCCTTACACAACAAGAAATTGTCCTCTTCAAAAATTCCAAAAGAGTCCTACTATGGAACAACAGAATGCAGAAAGGGACAACAGATATCTGCATACCAAAAGATGAATACCAGCACCAAATGCTGGTGTCTGTTTCCTATTAACTGTGGAGAAAATATGTGCTATAGGAACACGAAAGCAAAAAGAGAAACAGAGGTTCAACAATTATGTGTTCACAAACTGACTAGGAGATCTGACAGGAAGAAGACATTCTACGATTAAAAATGGTAATGAGTCTGGGTGGTAGACTTAGTTGAATATATGAGGCAATCTGGCAGGACAGGCTATGAAAATCCTTATTTATGGGGTCGGGTGGTAGCGCAGCGGGTTAAGTGCACATGGCGCGAAGCACAAGGTCTCGGTTTGAGCCGGCAAGTGTCTATCTTCTCTCCCCGTCTTCCCCTCCTCTCTCCATTTCTCTCTGCCCTACCCAACAACAATGACATCAATAACAATAATAATAACCACAACAACGATAAAACAAGGGTAACAAAAGGGGGAAAAATAGCCTCCAGGAGCAGTGGATTTGTGATGCAGGCACCGACCCCCAGCAATAACCCAGGAGGCAAAAATAAATAAATAAAATAAAATAAAAAATCCTTATTTAGTAGGGATCCCTCTGAGAAACAGGAAATTTTTCTGTTCAAAATAGGATCACCTGTGGCAATATCCAGATAAATGTCCTTGCAAGGACTCATTTTCAGTGGAGCCCTCTTCAGTTTTATGACTATCACTCACCAGCTACTACGGCAGTTGTTAGACACACCATACTGCTTATATGGGCTCATAGCTACGATTTTTGTCCTTTTGCCTTTGATATTCTCACCACTGGACTATTTCTTCCCTTTATCTGACTAAACACAACCTTCCAGACTCAAAAGCTTCTCTTTGTTCTTTAAATGTGCTCAAATGCTATGTTCTCTGGACTCTGGGTGGGCGGATGGGGAGATCTTCCTTTCTTTCTCTCCCTATGACTAACAGTCAGTCCTCCAAGACTGTGGCAGTGAGGCCTCTATTCTCTCCGCACTCCAGTCAGGCACAAGCTGCACTATGTTCTAAGTCTGCTGACTTGTCTTCCCACTGACCGAACAATTTGAGAGCAAGAACAATGACTTTCTCGGCAGTCTTTGGCAGAGGTAAACGTCAGAATCAACTGTTAAAAACAAAACAAACAAAAAAAAAACTTAAGGACTTTTAACTATTTTATAGCAGTTTTAGGCTTACAGCAAAATCAAGAACCTATAGGCACTTCCAATATACACTCTGGCACCACATATGTATCTGACATTAAAAAAAAAAAAAACACAAAAAAAACAAAGATACCCAAATTTATTGACTAGGGTGCTAGAGATTGAACCTGGGACCTTTGGAGCCTCAGGTCTAAAGGTCTTTTTGCATGACTGTTGCTATCTTCCCAGCTCCCTAACAAAGTTTCTATCATGGTTAAAACATGTTTCAGAAGTATGTATCTGACAGCAGTGCATAAGAGTGACTGCAGGGCCAGAGAAGTGGTTCAGTGACTGAACACTGTGTCTGAGCGTCAGGATGGGACTTCGCCCTAACTCCAAGCCCGTGACAGCTTCTGTTCAAAACTTGAGTTTTGGTAGCTAAAGGCTTATGTTTAGGTTACTAGGTACCTGGCACCTTTGCACCTGATGCTGACTGATGGAATGTTGACCCTTTGCATCTGATGCTGATTGATGTAATATATAAAGGTTGTTTTAAAAAGCAATAAAAGGGGGAGTCGGACGGTAGTGCAGTGGTTTGAGCGCATGTGGAGCAAAGTGCAAGGACCAGCATAAGGATCCCGGTTCAAGCCCCCGGCTCCCCACCTGCAGGGGAGTTGCTTCACAGGCGGTGAAACAGGTCTGAAGGTGTCTGTCTTTCTCTCCCGCTATCTTCCCTGCCTCTCTCCATTTCTCTCTGTTCTACCCAACAATAACAACAAGGGAAACAAAAGGGAATAAATAAATATTTAAAAAGCAATAAAAGGGCGAAGCTAGCAAGCAGAAACAGAGCTGGCATTCCTGTAGCAGACTCTACTGCCCTTGTCTGCTCCACTGCTGGTTTGGCATGCTGGGGACCTCACCCCTCTTGAACCATTCCCCCATAGCCATCCCAGCCTGCCATTTGTCCCGACCCTTGGCCTTGACAATGAGTGCAGCCCTGAATCTGTTCCCTGACACTGTATGGACAGAACAGACAAAAACACGTGAAGACTAATAATGTTGGAGTGGTGCTTTAGAACTCTCTCGCAAAAAAAAGAAAAATTAAAAACTGACTACCGAAGGGAGAAAGAAACACTAATAGCAAGGAGAATGCTTAAGACGCTCACTCCATAGTCAAGGGTTAAACCCCAAGGGCTTGTACAGGAAAAGCAGCTGATATTAAGTGCTGGGTTCATCGACAGGGACGCATTCCACAGTTATAGCACGAAACTCGGACTTGATGACTAGGGAAAGACTTCTGAACGCAATCAGGTTGGGAGACGATCAAGATGATCGAGTATTTGGTGTCCCACTTCCACAACTGCTTGCCAACTGCTGCTACGTGGAAAGGTTTATAGGCTCTGGGATGCTAATGCCACCGGAACTTCCTGACCTCCGTGTACCTGGCTGCAGTACTGAAATGAGTATTCACTAGGTTTCCATCCTTTCAGGGCTATTCTGAGCCCACATGGCGGCTCTGAAATTCTTCCACAGGAATTTCAGTTCATATTAAATTTATTTAATTTATATTAAAGCTGTAATAGCAGAGATAAAAAAAAATCTACTTACATCTGCTTGTTGTCTTATGACTGCAACTGCTAAGATCATTATTGCCCTTTGCTAAAGTCAGCTTGCGGCAATTGTTTATTTCTTCTTCTAGCGTTTGCCCTTCTTCCGTAGCCAGTCAACAGCGTCAGGTTGAGCCTGATGTCTGCTTGTTGCTGGCTTTGAAAGTGACTGGGATCCATGTGGATTCAGTCAGCTAGGAAGGATCGTCAGTTTCCCCAATAAATGGGTACTCACGGGATGCACCACGAGAAGGTCGATCCAATACAATTGTTTATAAGATACCATTAATACACATCCACGCACACATGATACTTATAGAGTATATCTCCACCGAATTGTTTAGGGAATATATAACTGTAATGCACTGATTTTATGCAAAGAACAGACAGTAATTTTTGAAGCTCTAAAACTTTTGCTCTTTCTTTACAAGAGGGACATCTAGTGGCTAACTTCTAAAACAGTGCTAGAATTCCTTAAAATCTTATTCACATACTTCTACTATCTTTTTAAAACTACGGATCTGATAAAGACCCATACACACAGAGCTAAAGACTCCTCAGCCAAAAGAAAGTTAATTACGCTATTGGAAGCTAACAGTGATAGACTGGACTATTCAGCACTGAGGGTGGGGTAATGCGGAGAAAAATTGGATGAAAGGAACATCAAAAATTGGGTCCCTTTCTGGGGAGTGGGTGGCCAATTAAGAAAAAAAAAAAAAAAGAGTTCAAGCCTGGAGTTAAGCAAAAGCTATTATTAAGAATGGCTCTCCTGAGTTAACTTTTCCCCCCAAATGACAAGTAAAAGTACTTACTGTACCTTACTGCCAAACCCTCAGATCCCAAATTGTTGTGGGGTGGAGAGGGTAGGAGGGAGGGAGGGAGGGCTGAAGAGACAAAGAAAGACAGGCTACCTCAGCAGAGTCAACACAGTTTCCAGCTCTGATAGTCATGGCTTCTTAAACACTAAAACACAACTGAAAAATAGCGGCAGCCACGGATAACAACATGAATGTTATACGACAGTGTCAGAATGTTTTTCAAAAATCATAAATTCAACCCAAAGTGTTTAATAGCTGTACTTTTATTAATGTCTTTTTTGAATTATTTAAAAATGTATATTCTTTTAAAAGATTTTTTTAAAATTTATTTTCCCTTTTGTCGCCCTTGTTGTTTTGTCGCTGTTGTAGTTATTATTGTTGTTGTGGATGTCGTCATTGTTCGATAGGACAGAGAGAAATGGAGAGAGGAGGGGAAGACAGAGAGGGGGAGAGAAAGACAGACACCTGCAGACCTGCTTCACCGCTTGTGAAGTGACCTGGGGAGCCGGGGCCTCGAACTGCGCTTCTCGCCAAGTGTGCTTAATCCGCTGCGCTACCCCCCCAACTACCTAAAATGTATATTCTTAAGGAATATATGCAAGTAATCTAAAATAAAAAAAAACACAAATTGAGTGGTCTGGGAGGTGGCGCAACAGATACAGCATCGGACTCTCAAGCATGAGGTCCTGAGTTCAATCCCCGGCAGCACATCCACCAGAGTGATGTCTGGCTCTTTCTCTCTCCCCCATGTCTCTCATTAATAAATAAATAAAATCTAATTTTAAAAAAAGCACAGATTGGCAAATAAATATCATCCCTGCCTCCCTCTACCCAATTTATCTACCCTTAAGGTAACCCACTTAGAATATAGGCACAGGACCTCATCTCTCCAGAGCCCTACCCAACTAGGGAAAGACAGCAAATAGGCTGAGGGTCTGCATCGACTGGCCAACATCCATGTCCAGTGAAGAAGGAAATACAGAAGCCAGAACTCCTTCCTTCTGCACTCCAACAAGCATTTTGGTTCATATTTTCAGAGATAGAAATGACAGGAGAAGACGACCAGAGAGCTCTGGACTCCAATTCCATTGGGACACAGGACATTTATGACCAGGAACCTTTGTTTTTATTCCATCACTGAGAGGGAAGAATAAAAAGGAAAGACACGTGGAAATGACAATAGGCATAGCTGTGGCTTAGGAAGTGAAGGCAAGGCATTAGAAGTGAATAAAAATAGGGGATATATATATATATATAACCTTGGGAACACTATGGTGACTCCCGCTGGAGGGATTGGGGACACAGAACTTCTGTACTGGGAGTGGTATGAAATTATACCCCTATATCTAATAATGTTGTATATCTATTAAATCACCAATAAAGTTAAAAAAACAACAACAATAAAGGCATAGGCCTATGCACACACAGTAGCACCTAATAAATGTGGTTCACATCTATCTTGATTGACATTATTTCTGGCTTCCATTAGTACATTTAGAACTATTTCATTATTTTTCCTTTGTAAAGCTTTATCATAATTTAAAGCAGTACATTATGATAAAATCTCTTGATTTTTACTATTTTTTTTTGCTTTTACATTGTCAGACTGGATAGCTGTGTCCATTTCTCTTGGATATAGATAATAAATTTGAGAAACCCCTAGAAGCAGAACTTGGTAAGTATGTTTTTCTGATTCACCTCTTTTGCACTACTGACCTTTGTACTGGATCAATGTTTATTTTAAACAGTTAGGACAACAAGGTAGAGAAAACAATACAGAAACTTTATTAATAGCATTTATTAAGAAATTCTAGAGAAGTAAAACAAATTCACTCAGTTTATTAGCAAGTAGGGAAAAATAAAAATCTGGGCCCCAACGGAAGAAGGAACCAAAAAAATCATCGCGAAAAGCTGAAGTGAGTTCTGCTCTGGAGGCCTTTGCCAGTCTTGGCTGCCAGAAGGCTGAGGTTTTAACAGTCACGGGTGACATGAGACAAGCTGCACTTGCACTAGAAACCTCAATCTGAGATTACTGCATGAAACCAGGGAAGGGGTGAACCAGAAAAGTCCTGCCTACTTGTTGGCAGAGACAGAAAATAACACTCATTTGAAGGGACATAAGCACTTCATGTTCACAGTTACATTAATCACAAAAGCCCCAATATGGAAGCAACCTAAATGCTAATCGACAGATAACTGAACCAAAGTTATGGACACTCAGCAACTCAAAAACATGGTATTGTGTCCTTTGGGGGCAAAACAGATGGAACTGGGATTGATTACGCTTAGTGAAGTGAGTGAGGAAGTGAAAGAAAACTACTAGACAGACTCACTTCTATGTGGAATATAGAGAATGGACACACATGAACTTGCAATATTAAAAGTCAACTTGTGGGAGTCAGGCGGTAGCGCAGTGAGTTAAGTGCACGTGGTGCAAAGTGCAAGGACCAGCGTAAAGATGCCGGTCTGAGCCCCTGACTCCCCACTTGCAGGGGAGTCACTTCACAGGCAGTGAGAGTCACTTCACAGGCGGTGAAGCAGGTCTGCAGGTGTCTATCTTCCTGTCTCCTCCCTCTCTGTCTTCCCCTCCTCTCTCCATTTCTCTCTATCCTATCCAACAACGAAGACATCAATAACTACAACAATAATAACTACGATAAAAAAACAATGGCAACAAAAAGGGAATAAATAAAATAAATAAATAAATAAATAGAAGTCAACTTGCTTCTAAGACTAAGGAAACCAGGGTAACTATTCTTGAGGAGGAGTGGAATAGAGGAAGACTTTGTGGTGAGTGTGGTGTTGAACTAGACACCAGTATCTTATAATCACTAATAAAATTAAAAAAAAAAACTTTAAAAATTAAAAAAAAATTACTTTTACACAGCGAAGGGCATTAAGTCAAAGCTTACACTTTAAGATGTCTGTTTAAACCTAGAACTCTTAAAAAAAATAAAAAAATAAACCTAGAACTCTTGAAACACTACATTTTGTGACCATGGATATAGCACAGTAGACAAAGTGTTGCACTATCAAACATGAGGTCCCAAATTCAATGCCCATATGGTGTCAGGACTTAAGCTTAAACCCAAGGCCTCAAGCACAGGAAGTATATGTTTTTTTCCAAGCCACCACTAATAGTTCCAACAAAGGTACAAAATCATCCATCTTGGGTGGTGGAGGGGAGGCAAGATGGAGTTTTTCTCAGAAATGTAAACACTTGGACAGGGGGAGATAGCATAATGGTATGGTTATGCAAATAGACTCTCATGCCTGAGGCCACAAAGTCCCAGGTTCAATCCCCTGAACCACCATTAAGCCAGAGCTGAGCAGAGCTCTGATAAAAATAAATAAATAAATAAATAAATAAATAAAATAAATTTTTTAAAAAGTGGTCTTCTCTGACCTAGTCATTCAGATTTGGGGGAATTAAGAACCCTGCATAAAAAGTACAAAAGATCATTTTGGGGGAACTGTTTACTACAGATTATTTATAATAATTAAACAACAGAGGACTGGTGCCTACTGACAGATGACTGGCTAAAGAAGTGATGGCACTGGGCCCGGCTGTGGCGCACCTGGTTAAGGTACACACATTCCAGGGCTCGAGGACCTGGACGTAGGCCCCTGGTCCCCACCTGCAGGGGGAAAGCTTCATGAGTGGTGGGGAAGTAGGGCTACAGGTGTCTCTGTCACTTCCCCTCTCTATTTCCCCCTCCTTTCTCCATTTCTCTGTCTCTATCTAATAAATGGATATACACAAATTAAAAAAAAAAAAAAGAACTTATAGGATATATACTCCATGAAATATTACTCTGCAATCAAAAAAGACAATCATTTGTCCTTTGGACCGCATGGATGGAACTAGAGGTAATAATGCTTGGCGAAATACGAGATGAAAGACAATTACCAGATGGTTTCACTTATGTGCTTATGTGGGGCATCTAGAGAACTAATAATAAGGAAAAAAAAAAAGGACTTTTTTAAGACTTTGTGAGAACTATGGTATTTGTTATCTCTGGGAGGTAGGACATAGAATCTTGGTGGTAGGTGTGGTGTAGAACTATACCCTGTAATCTTGTAACCCATAATCACAAATAAATAAATAACTCCCCCACACACACACACATGCGTGCATACACGCACAAATACAAATAGATGGCTGGGGAGATAGATATCTCAGCCTCTTAAAGTAAATATTTTGCATTACTGAAGCCACATATATTATCATTGCAAGACTGGCCAGCTCCTCATGGGGCGCGAGCGCTTCCACACTGCGATCATCCTCTCTGGCATTATGCTATTCCACTGCAGAATACTGTGCCCCAGTATGGTTCCGTAGCCCCCATGTCCACTTGGTTGATTCCAAATTATACTCCTCCATGAGGATAATTTCTGGAACCATCCGTTCCACCCCGGTTCCATGGCTGCCAGTTCTTAGCAACATCGCCCCGCCAGATATTCGTCGGGATGCGGCATCATCTAAGTTCATTTCCCGCGTCTACACTCGACCGGACCTGCCAATCTACGCGGATATCTTCGCCCACCCTGTCCAACGCTTGACGTCTCGTCACCCAATCTGGTCCCCTACGCCTACACTGAAGTTCTCCGTTCCAGTCTCTTGGAAACAGAGTTGGCAGTCAGCTGAGGTAAAGAACAAGCACCTCATCACAGACCCCTGCGAGCGTCAACCCGGCTCTGACCTAGCACGTTATGATTGGGCCCTCCTCAATCGCTATCGAACAGGCCATGGCCGGTGCGCCGCTATGTTCCATCGCTGGGGAGCCAGAGATGACCCGAACTGCCCCTGCGGCTACAGACAGACTATGACCCACATAGTCAACGACTGCCACCTCTCCAGATTCAAAGGAGGTCTCGAAACTTGACATCAGGCTCAACCTGATGCTGTTGACTGGCTACGGAAGAAGGGCAAACGCTAGAAGAAGAAGAACTGAAGCCACAGAGACCATAGGTTCAACCCCCAGAAAAGTCTCAAGCCAGAGCTGAACAGTTTTCCTTTCTTCTCCCACTCTTAGTTTTATTATAAACAACAATGTAAAGAACACTAACTAGAAGGGGGCCGGGTGGTGGTGCACCTGTTTAAGTGCGAACATTACCATGCATAAGAATGCAAGTTCAAGCCTCCAGTCTAACCCTGCAGGGCCGAAAGCTTTACAATCAGTCTCTTTCTCCCTCTTTATGCTCCTCCTGCCTCTCAATTTCTCTCTGTCCTATCAAATAAAATAAAGTTGAAAAAATTTTAAAAAGTACATATTTAAAAAAAAAAACACCTCAGGAGTCAGGCACACAGCAGGTTAAGCAGGTGGCGCAAAGTGCAAGGACCGGTGAAAGGCTCCCAATTCGAGCCCCTGGCTCCCCATCTGTAAGGGAGTCACTTCACAGGTGGTGAAGCAGGTCTACAGGTGTCTATCTTTCTCTCCCCCACTCTGTCTTCCCCTCCTCTCTCTATTTCTCTCTGTCCTATCCAACAATGACGACATGGGCAACAAAAAGGAATAAATAAATAAATAAATATTAAAAAAAATTACAAACAAAACAAACCTCTAGAAATAAGCTAAACGTTCTTGAATATGACAACCATTAAATTAAAGAGCCATACTTGGAGTGTACAGCTTAAAAATAATGAGCAGATTGTTTTAATAATGGAAAAGTCTGTAATATATTGTTATATGGGGGGGAAAAGAATGTTTAACTTGAGAAAGTCAAGCAATCTGTTATATTTTTATGTTGAACATATTATGTTCATGGGGCCAGGCTGTGTGGCACACTTAGCTAAGCACACACACATGACAATGTGCAAGGACCCAGGTTTAATTCCCTGGTCCTCACCTGCAGGGAGAAAGTTTCACAAGTAATATATCTAAGTAATAAAGATAATAAAAAATATATAAAAAATATAAATAAAAGTGGAAACATTATTAGAAGAAACATCATGACATATTTGTAGTCGTGTCTAAGTAGAATTAAAGGTGTTATTTTCCCTTTAAACTTAAAAAAATTTTTTTTGTATCATCTTTATTTATTAGATAAAGACAGTCAGAAATTGAGAGGGAAGAGGGTGATAGAGAAGGAAAGAAATAGAGAGACACCTGCAACACTGCTTCACCCCTTGCGAAAGCTTTCTGCCTGCAGGTGGGAAAGGGGACTTGAACTTGGGTCCTTTCACATTCTGACATGTAACATACAACCAGTTGCACCACCACTTGCTGTCCCCCCCAACGTTTTATGATGGGAATGTATTATTTTCAGAATTGATTCTGTCATATTGATTTCCTCCTACTATAAGGCAGTTACTATTTAGGTAAATTATCCCACTGGACTGATTTGTTCTAGTAAAACTAATTGACAGTTACATAATCAAAGATGATTCTACAAGTTCCATTTTACAGATGTGAAAGAAGTCATGAAATTCAAGTGTATTGTAGAATTAGCAATCTCCTCACAAGAAACGATACATATTCAAGAAAGCCAAACCTGAAGAGGATGAAATGAAAGTGACAGGTCATTTTGGAAATCAGAGGCATTATTCCAAAGTACCATTTAAGCAACTAGGCCTTATCGCAAACCCAGCATTATAGGATGACTCTCGATCAAATCAAAACATGTGGTATAGCATCAAGAAATTAGAAACTTACTTTTTATTGAAGCATGTTGAATTCTCTTTCCTTTTTGTGAATCCGCTGGGGAGAAGTTTTAAGTTTATACCTTGCCGTCGCGCACGGTTTTTCAAAAAGCACATCTAACAACAACAAAGCCAAGAGAATTCTAAATGCACTGATTTTTTAAAAGTGAATGAAAATGCACGGTAACATAACAGTTCCGATTGCTTGAGAATTCATGTTTTACAAACTGTGCTAAGCCAGAGTATTCCACTGAACCCCCAGAATACAAGACATGTAGCACTATCATTATCCATAAAGGCTGACATGTCAATACTCACTTTGTAGCCTGTGCTTTGAACCATATATTCCATATGCAAATAGGGATTTTAAATTCTAGCCATTTGGCAATCATAGGGGCTACCTATATGGTTATTATTATTTTTTTATTGATATGTTAAGCTATGGCTCTAACATGTCTGATTTTATTTTATGTTATTTTTTAAGTTACCAGCAGGGTTATTGCTGGGGCTCTATGCTGGCACTACAAATCCATGGCTCCTAGCAGCCAATTCTTGTTTTTTTCCCCTTCTTTCTACTTTATTTTTCTTTGACAGGCCAGAGTGAAATCGAGAGAGAAGGGGATATAGAGAAGGAGAAAGATGAAAGATAGACATCTGCAGACCTGTCTTACTGCTCATGAAGCATCCTCCCTGCAGGCGGGGAGTGAGGGCTTAATCACAGAGCCCTGCACGTGGTGACATGTGCACTTAACAGCGTATTCCACCCCCCCCCCAAACCCCCACGACTTTATTTCTAGATAAGAAGCTTACCTAAAAAAAAAAAAAATCGTGGCACTGTCTCTTATAAGGTCTAACTTCAGATAACCACTACTGTGGACTAGACAGAATAGGATACAAGAATATTCTGGCTCTGACATGTTTTTCCAGTGACCACTTGGGTTAGTTAAGCCGAAGTAGTTCACTCCAGAAAGCAATAAAGGAAGTAATATCATCAAAAACAACGACAAGAAGAAAGATCATTGAGAGAAGTGGCAAAGTATAACGCAAATTTTGGGAATACACTTTTGGATTGTGACGACAGAACTGCGGACTGAAGGGAGAACAGGAACAAAACGTGCTCACTGGCCTCACTGGCCCGTGGGGACAGGGCTTTAGTACTTCTGTGGTGAGCGTGGTACGGTCCCAGATTTTGAAGAAGTGTGAAAAGGCACTCCCCAAAAGGTATTTTTGGAGCTGGAGAGATAATAGTAGTAGCTCACAGGACTTGTATTAAGAGGTCCTAAGTTTGATCCCTGACACTGCCAATAGGCTGAGCTGAAAAGTGCTCTGATGAAAAGCAGACACAATATGTAGTGCCGCCTGCCAATACTGAGTAAAAACCTGTCCACAAACAAAGGTTTCTAGTAAAATGAACAGAGATCTATGCCAAGTCCTGTGAGTGGCAGATGATTTACACAGTGACAATGAAAACCAGGAGACAAGGGAACCGCCCAGAGCACTGTTCAGCTCTGGCATATGGTGGTGCAGGGGACTGAACCTGGAACTTCAGAGCCTCAGGCAGGACAGTCTGTTTACATAACCATGATGCTATCTACCCCTACTTTGAATAAAGTCCTTCACAGAAAAATAATTTAGGAGTGAGGATGAGGGAGTGGCATGTAGATTACTTAAGGCAGCACACACTTTGCTGCGTGAGGCACTGAGTTCAAATCCCAGCGTGACATGGAAGCAACATGGATGACGGCAGTGTGTTAGTCAATTCATCCAATAAGGAAATAGAAACAAACCCAGATAATTTTATGAAGCTAAATTTATGAATCTAAAATCACATTCATAAAGGAAACAGAATACCAAAAGGGAAAGCTCACTCATGAACATGAACATGAACATGAACATACGACATTAACAAATAGTATAAGTGAGAACTGACTGGGGCGATGGCTTAGTGGTTATGGAAAAGATTTTAGTGCCTGAGGCTCCAAGGTCGTAGGTTTAATTCCCAGCACTACTGTAAGTTAAGAGTGGAGCAGTGCTCTGGTAAAAATGATAAGGAAGATATAGGACTGAATCAAGGAAGTGGACAAGGGAGTGACAGGGCTCTTTCTTTCCTTCCTTCTTTTTTTTTCCTTTAGGGAGGCTTCATGGGCTCAATTTCAACTGAAGTTACATTTATTTACTCATCTTTTGTCTCTCCTACTACACTACAAGTCCCACAAGGGGATTTCATTTTGGTTACTGCTGTATCTTTTGTAACCAGAGTAACTGTGTATCATGCTGCATGGTGGTCACTTAAATGAATCTAGGGGCTGGGTGATGGTGCACCCGATGAAGCGTACACATTACCATGCACAGTGACCCAGGTCTAAGCCCCTAGTTTCCACCTGCAAATGGAAGCTTCTCAAGTGGTGAAGCAGTGCTGCAGGTGTCTTCTGTCCTTCCCCCTCTCTATCTCCCCCTTCCTCTTCTCCTTTTTTTAATCTTAATTTTTTAAAATTTATTATTGGATAGAAACAGAGAGAAATTGAGAAAGGAGGGGGAGAGAGTGAAAGGAAAAGACAGAGAGACACCTGAAGCTCAATTTCACCACTTCTGAAGCTTTGCCCTGCAGGTGTGGGACTAGGGACTTGAACCTGGATCGTTGCGCACTGTAATGTGTGCACTTAACTGGGTGCATCACTGTCTCCCCCCACCCCCAACCCCTTCTCAATTTCTGATCCTACCAAATAAATAAAATAAACGAAAATGAATCTAAGTGATAAAAAAAATTCTAATTGGAAAGGACTAGAAGAAATACTTACATGCTTATTGCTTACTGGTCTTTTCAGTACAACATCTCTAGAAATATGATCAGCTGTTCTTGCCACATCTTCCAAAAATCTATAATCTAAACATTTCAAAATGACATAAATAAATAAACAAATGACACATGTCAACTTCCAGGAAGCAGCAACATGCTACGTGTAAGACGCTTACCACTTAGGAGATTCATTTCAGTAAACTGTTGGATTGAAACAAAGGCAGTTTTATCTCGAACTCCACTACAGGTCAGTTCTGTTTTGTGCCTTTTCACACAGGGCAAACTAAAGAGACAGAGAGAAGACACTGTCATATTGTGAAGCATGAAAGGTACAGGGTTAACAAAGTAGGAAACTACATTTATATATACCTGCAAGAATACCGCATACAACGTGGACATCTGTATTTTGCTTCTTCTGTGCCACACGTTTCACACCTACAAAAGTCACATGCAACTTAATAAATGATCAAATACTGATTGTACTTAGCTATGTGTAAGTTGTGAAAAGCTGAATTGTCACCATCCACTTATAGGCATACACCCATAGTGAGAAAAGTATACTGAAGTGATTCTAATAAAATGCTCGGTAGCAGTCAGACAACATTGGCAAAATTTCTAGGAGTAGCTTGGGAGGTGGAGCAGTGGAGAGTGCTGGACTCACAAGCATGAGGTCCTGAGTTCCAAACGTAGCACCAACACGCTAAAGCGATGCTGTACCCCAGTCCTTTGTCTCTTTAAAGATTTAAAGGAAAAAAAAAAAAAAGGAAGAAAGAAACTTAAAGATCTAAAATGCTATGATTCTAGAATTTTGGGACACTGACTATGAGAAAAACCAGTTAAGTGGGTGAGTTCAAGTATATTCTGTTCTAATTTAAAGCTAGGCCACTTTGTCACCATTGATTAACTTATTTTTTTACCTGAACACTCAACTATGGAATATGGTGGAGCTGGGGATTGAGGCTGGGGCCTTCTGAGACTCAGGCATGAAAGTCTTGATTCAACTGATTTCATTAGCATTTATGGGGTAAATAGTTCAGTTTTTGTTGTTGTTGTTGTTAACAGTATTTTCATACTTTCCTCATGTTTGGGAGCTACTCTCTACCCTAATCCAGCTTTCTAGCCCTATTTTAAACTATGACATCATCTCCCCAGACAATATTCTAGTTATCAGACTCAGGCAAAAATTACTAGCCATGGGCCTGTTAGAACATACCTAAAATAGACATCCTAGCTTCTTCCCACCTGAAGATCCCTAATTTCATCTGCTCTGTTTCTACCTTTGGGTTCCTGTTTATTAAACAATTTGACCTGCTTTATATCTTACCATATTTCAGCCACCAAGTTGCTGATGCTACTCTTGACTCCATCCTTACTTCCCTGGGCAGACGACCTCACCACTGTGTCCCCAAGTCTCATCTTTCCAGAGCCCTACCCCACTAGGGAAAGATAGAAACAGGCTGGGGGTATGGATTCACCTGTCAACGTCCATGTCCAGTAGAGAAGCTATTACAGAAGCCAGACCTTTCCACCTTTCTGTACCCCACAAAGAATTTTGGCCCATGCTCCCAGAGAAGGACAAAGAATAGGGAAGCTTCCAATGGAGGGGATGGGACACTGAACTCTGATAGTGGGAACTGTATTGAACTGTACCCCTGTTATCTTACAATCTTGTTAATCATTATTAAATCACTAATAATTTTTTTTTTTAAAAAGTCAAAATTATAACAAGTCAGAATCTGGTCCAAGAGTTTCCCTGGCCCCCCGAATTTTAATTACTAATTTAGGCACTGCTCATTAACACTGTCAACCTCCCATTATTTCCGCTACATCTGTAGTCACTGGACAACCCTCTTCTCAATGCCAACCCCCCATCCTTGCCCACCACTTAAATGTGCTAAATGTCTGCTTGTCTGTCATTATTCCACACCCTGCTGATGGTGTAAACTCCTCCTGTCTAGACAACAGAGGACCCCGCACCTTTAACCCTCCCAATGGACCCCCCCCCACACCTCCTCCTACCTTGACATGGCCAGTTTCCGCTTGGAACCCATCTGCAGATTGGTCGGCAACTCTTCTTCTTTCACCTCTGCATTATCCATCTCCTCTTCCTTTTTCAGGACCCACGGCTCTTCCTTTACATACGCTTCATCTATCATCTCCTCCTTTTTGATGTTCAGGTCGAGGAACACTTCCTCCTGTTTAATTTCCAAGTAATCCATCCTCTCTTCCTTCACGTCTAACCAGTCCATGACTTCCTGCTTCACGTTCACTTTCTCCTCCTTCACCTCTATGTCGTCCACCTTCTCCTGTTTGACTATCCAGCTGTCACCCACCTCCTGCTTCAGCTCCAGGAGGTCGGGTTTCTCCTCCTTCACCTCGGGCCCATCCTCCACCTCCTGCTTCACCCACTGACTATGAAACACACCTTCCTCCACCTCCGGCCAGTCCAGGACCTCTTGTTTCACGAGCGCCAAGTCCACTCGCATGCCCTCCCCCCGGGGCCCGCTTCCGTCGTCCCCGTGCCGGGTGCTCTCCATCCCCGCCCACCCTCGCCCCGGCTCCCCGCCGCCGGCCTGCGCCACCCGCGCCGGTTCCCCGGCTGCCTCCCGCTCGGCTTCAGGACCGCGCCGCGCACCCTCTGCTCCACTCGGGACTCCTCTTCCCCAAGTCCCCTCAATTCCTGCAAAATCCATCAGCTCACGACCCTCCGTCCCCGCTGCCACGCACTTCCAACACGTCCGATGCACGCCAGCAGCAATGAATTAACCAGCCGGGATCCAAACAGCGGCCCACGTGTGCCACAAAGCTGCAGCCCGGCCGGCCTGCCGTAATCTGCCCAGGTGTCGTAAAGCTACTCTCCAGCCCCTCCCCATTCACAGCTCTTAACAGAGCGGAGGTCGTCAGACAAGCGTCCTGATAGGTCAGCATGAGGCCACGCCCACAGCAACTCCCGCCTCCGAGGCGGAGCCTCGACCAAGCTTTCCCGGGTGATGGCGACACGCCCCCCTCTCCCCAGGCTTGGCAGCTGTCTGCTGCAAAGTGCAACAGCCTGCTCCTGAAGACGCGGATACCAAATGCTTCGTTTTGGAATGGAAATAGACAAAAGATGACATCAAATGGAAGGGAACCTCAGTGTTGCATTTCCCAAAATTTAGTTGCTCCCCAAGGAGATACGGTATTAAAAAAAAAAAAAAACTTTTAAGTTTGGTCCATACTCCCAGAGGGATCAAGAATAGAGAGGCTTCCAGTGGAGGCATTGTACCCCTGTTATCTTACAATCTTGTTAATCATTATTTAATCACTAATAAAATATTTTATTATTTAATTTCTTTTTTATTTATTTAAACATTTTTTCTTTCTTTCTTTTTTTAAAAAAAATTTATTTATTCATGAGAGACATAGGAGAGAAAGACCCAGACATCACTCTGGTACATGTGCTGCTGGGGATTGAACTTGGGGCCTCATGGTTGAGAATCCAATGCTTTATCCACTGCACCACCTCCCAGACCATATCATTTTTTCCTTTATTGGGGGATTAATGTTTTACAGTTGCCAGTAAATACAATAGTTTGTACATGCATAATATTTTAGTGTTATTTAAAAGATTAAATGGAAGCATGTGTGGGAATCAGCTAGCAGTGACAGAAACAAAGTCCATATAATATAGGTCTCTGTAATGCTGGGGATCCAGACAGGTCTCAGGTAGGAAAAGACATCACTTTTTATTAATTTAGATCTCTAACAACATTTTGGAACTATAGTTTTAAAACACTTTTTTTTAACATTTATTTATTTTCCCTTTTGTTGCCCTTGGTTTTTATTGTTGTTATTGATGTCGTCATTGTTGGATAGGACAGAGAGAAATGGAGAGGAGGGTAAGACAGAGAGGGGGAGAGAAAGATAGACACCTGAAGACCTGCTTCAACGCCTGTGAAGCAACTCCCCTGCAGGTGGGGATCCGGGGCTTGAACCAGGATCCTTATGCTGGTCCTTGTGCTTCACGCCACGTGCGCTTACCCCGCTGAGCTACTGCCTGACTCCCACTCCCGGAAATATAGTTTAAAAATATTTTTTCTTTAATCATTATTGGGTAGAGACAAAGAGAAAATGAGAGGGGGGAGGGAGAGACACACCTGTAGCCTTGCTTCATCACTTGTGAAGCTTTTCCCGTGCTTTCCCCTGGGTCTCTGTGCACTGTATTGTGAGTGCTTAACCAGATGTGCCACTGGGTGGCCCCCAGAACTGTAGTTTTTAATGATGGTATTATGGAAGTACTGGAGGGTATGGTGGGACTCTTGAATGTCAGTTTTGATGGAAAAGGAAGACTTGAGTAGTCCTTGAAGCCTTAAGGAATTTACGGGTTGTTGGAATATAGAGCAAGGATAAAGATAAAGACAGAATGGGGACAGAGAAAGGGAGGGAGAAGTCATGAGAGGCTGAACAAGAATTCTTATGCATTTCTTCAAATCCTTATTCTTTCCTTTCCCATCTCAATTTAGAAAAAGTAGTAAGGTTCAAGCTTTCCTGCGCTAATACTATTAGCTCTGCTCCAGGAAAGATGGTGCAGCCTTCCTAAGTGTTGGGCCCTTTGACAAAATGCTTAGCTAAGTCTATTACACAGCGGGATAATTGAGGATGCTTTCCCAGAAGACATTTTGGACAAGACTGAAAAACATGAGAAAGTGTATGTTAGGAATGGTTAAGCTCATTTTGGCATTTCATGTAATCAACTCTCTGACTGATATAGACTCAATCAGAACGAAGATGGTAAGGACATTTCCTGACCCTCTGATGGACAGCTAAGAATATGAAGACTCAGAGAAATAAAATGACTTACTTGTTCAAGATTACACAGCTATTCATACAGTACTAAAACAAACAAACAACAACAAAAAAACAATAACATCCTCATCAAAGTCCTCTGTTTGCACTTGAGCCAGCTTAAGAGAAAGTCCAGGAAGTGGAAGTGCAACTGAATCCTACATTAGAATTTTGGACCAGGAACTAGAGACCCTGGAAGCCTAAATTTGAGTTTTTATTGGAATGTGTTTGGAAGTACTATAGGTTTGGTTATGTAAAAACAGTCTGGTGGTCCGGAAGGTGGCACACTGGATAAAGCACTGGACTCTCAAGCATGAGGTCCTGAGTTCAATCCCCTGCCGCACATGTACCAGAGTGATGTCTGGCTCTTTACCTCTCCTCCTATGTTTCTCATTAATAAATAAATAAAATCTTAAAAAGAGAGAGAGAGAAAGAGAGTCTGATAGGAATTATCAGGGACCAGTACCTGCAAACAGAAATGGGGTGGAGTTAGGGGTGGGCTAAGTAGGATTCCTCAGTGAGAGAACTTACGTTGCTATGCTTCTAAGACCCCTTCTGTTTCATTGGTTTAATCCCCCCTGCTTAACACTGTATTCTATTTACATAACCACTGTTAACCAAGCACCGCCCTGCCTGCAAGGCATTGGTTTAATCCCCACTGGATGTCTTTTTGCTCCGCCCCCTCTCCTAGTACACCCTGATTTCCACCACAGTCTTTTTGCTCCACCCTCTCTACGTCACACCCTGTTTCCACCCTACTTGGCTAGTATATATACAAGCTGCTTTTCTGAGTAAAAACACTTGGAATTGCCTTCCGGCTCCGAGAGTTCCAGAGTATATTTCCTGAGACGATGTTAGCTCTGCACGAGTTCCTGATCCCTCTCCCACGCAGCAGCCTAGATTGGCTCCAGTTGAGTTCTCTCCAACCCAGAGAGCACTTGCTTGGGAAGAAGCACCCTCAGGCTATCCCAGCAAACTTAAATTGTGATTCATGTTTGACAAAGCTTTGGCTACCATGATGGGTAGCTCTGAAGAAAGCATTTTTGCATTAGAGTGTTTGATATAGTCTAGCACTAACACATATTTCCTTTCTTTATATCCAACTCCATTCAGTCACCAGTTGCATCAGAAAGGCATCACCTTGGGCAAGTGACCTTTCTATAGCTGGGGAGCTGAAAACTAACAACTATGGACAACATTCTTGTGACTGACAAATTCTTTGAAGGGAAATTGGAGTAGCATAGCATAGAATGAATGCATGTTAACCTCTGAGGCCACTAAATCTGATTAATTCTAAACTCAGATGTCTGTCTTGCCCATTTTTGCTCCACAATTCCCAAAGGATTTCTACAGCCTCTGTGTGTACAGTTCCAGAGTTATCATTGACTTTGGATCCTGATTTCTAATTCCAAATCAGGGGGTAGGCTGGGAGGAGAAGACTCTGATTGGATCAGCAAAACAAGGAAAATGAGATTACCTAGTTTAAGTATGGCTATGGATTTTGTCAGATAGTATAGTTTGACCTGGGCAGTATTCCCTATTAATACGCAAAACACAGCATTTAAATCTCCTTTGCTGCTATGAATATAGGAAGCAACCTAGGTGTCCAACAACAAATGAGTGACCAAGAAAGTTGTGGGATACACATATGACTCAGCTATTGAGAGAATTATGAATTCACTTTCTTCACTTTATCTTGGATGGAGCTTGAAGGAATCATGTTAAGTAAGATAAGCCAGAAAGAGAAGGAAAAATATGGGGCCTGGGTGGTGGTGCACCTGGTTGATCACACACGTCACAATGTGCAAGGACCCCGGGTCCCCACCTGCAAGGACAAAGCTTTCTGAGTGGTAAAGCAGATCTTCAGGTGTCTCTTTCTCTCTCCTTCTCTGTCTTCCCCTCCCCTCTTGATTTCTGGCTGTCTCTATCTAATGAATAAAATAAATGATTAAAAAATTTCTTAAAAAGAGAAGGAAGAATATGGGATGATTTCACTCATAGACAGAAGTTGAGAAATAAGAACAGAAAGGGGAAACACCAAATAGGATTTGGACTGGGTTTAGTTGTGATACATACATACACAGTGGAGTACTACACAGAGTATCTCCTTTGCAGTATTGGGGGCAGAACTTAAAGGCATCATGTTGAGTGAGAAGCCAGAAAGAGGAGAGACAAATACTGAATGATTTCACTTACAGGGGGAAGTTAAGAATAAAGGACAGTAAGGGAGGATATAAATTTTCTTTTTCTTTCTTTCTTTCTTTCTTTCTTTCTTTCTTTCTTTCTTTCTTTCTTTCTTTCTTTCTTTCCTTCTTTCTTTCTTTCCTTTCCTTTCCTTTCCTTTCCTTTCCTTTCCTTTCCTTTCTTTCTCTCTCTTTCTTTCTCTTTCTTTCTTTCTTTCTTTCTTTCTTTCTTTCTGTCTCTTCTTTCTTCCTTTTTCTCTTTCTTTTTGCTAGCGCACCACTCAGCTCCGGTTCCTGGTGGCACTGAGGATCAACTTTGGGACCTCTTATATACAACGGCACTGCTGCTGTGTTAGCTCTGTATTCTGTTTGCACACCTTCATTCGGGTTGTTTTCTTTTTGATGTTGAGTTGTGGGTGTTCTGAATATTAATCACCTACATAGATACTTTGCAAAATACTTTTTCCCACTTTGTGGCATAGTTTTTATTCTCAATGTATAGAAGTCTTTAGGTTGTTTTTTAAACATTTATTTATTTATTCCCTTTTTGTTTTATTGTTGTAGTTATTATTATTATTGATGATGATATCATCATTGATGGATAGGACAGAGAGAAATGGAGAGAGGAGGGGAAGACAGAGAGGGGGAGAGAAAGATAGTCACCTGCAGACTTGTTTCACCGCTTGTGAAGTGACTTCCCTGCAGGTGGGGATCCAGGGGCTTGAACCAGGATCCTTACGCCGGTCCTTGCACTTTGCGCCACCTGTACTTAACTCGCTGTGCTACCGCCCAACTCCCAGAGTCTTTGATTTTGATGAAACTCTATTTTTTCTTTTGTTGACTGTGCTTTTGGCATTATCTCCAAAAAAATCATTTCGAAATTCAATTATATAGAGTCTTTTTTTCTGTTATCTTTATTTATTGGCTAGAGTCAGTCAGAAATTGAGAGGACTTGGTGCTTGAACCTGGGTTTTTATGCATTGTAACATGTGCACTCAACCAGATGTGCCACCACCTGGTCTCTAAAGTCTTTATACTATATTTTCTTACATGAGCTTTATAGTTTTACCCCTTAAATTGATAGTTTTTTAAATCCATTTTCATCTAATTAAAAAATACCTTTATTTATTGGTATTTGAGAAATTGAGAGGGTGATAGGGAAAAAGAGAGACAGAGAGAGACCTGCAGCATTACTTCACCACTCATGAAGCTTTCCCCCTGCAGGTGGGGACCAGGGACTCAAACCTGGGTCCTTGCACACCATAACATGTGCACTCAACCAAGTACACAACTTGGCCCCATAATTTTGTGTAGACTGTAAAATAAGGGTTCCACTTCATTCTTTGTTCAAAAAAAAAAAAAAGAAAGAACCTGTCCTTTTCTTATTTAGAGATATTATCTCCCTGGGTGAAAATCATTTAACCATCTATGAGTTTATTTCTGTGTTAAGACCTTAACTTGGAAAATAAAAGGGGTGGGGCAAGAAGGAAATGAATAAATTATGTTACTGTTAGGTATGTAGCAGATATTTTTTAGCAATGTAAATATACATAGTACGAAGTGATTATGCCAGAGTTGTATTCAGACACAATGACAGAGCATGGTCATTAAAGAAGAAAACATTACCACAAAATATAAGGCACATTTTTATTATTGCTTGGTAAGCATGGTTTGCTGAGGGTAATAGATAAGCTTTCTATATGCCAAAAGTTATACTATGTGTGTTTTTTTTTTAAAAAAAAAACAACTTAAAACTAACATTTCTTGGCAACAAGAAAACTTTGAAATGTCTGAGCTACTTCAAAAAGGAAAAGACTGTTTTTCTTTTCTTTTTCTTTTCTATATGTTTCTTTAAAGACTATGTTGAATACATTTTAGGTCCCCACATAGTAAATCTAAGAATAATAAAAGAAAATTAGTGATTGCTATTATGTAATTTTTATGAAGCAGAAATACAAAGGTTTTTATAATTTAAAACAGCAGCAATTTCAAAGGGTTTGCAGAATAAAACTTTACAAATTACACACATATATATTTACACACACACACACACACACACACAAAGTATCATTCCAGATGATCACGGATTTTTAAAAATAGTATATTGCAACCCCCAACCTCTAACCCAAGCCCACTACTAGATGTAGCTGGCCTATAATTTTTTTACAACAATTTAAAAAATAAAACATAAAAAGAAATCTCTCAAACCTGTTGTGCATAAGTATAGGTTACAATGTGCCAACTTCGATTCCATATACACAAAGAGAATTTTAAAATAAAAGGACTTCACATAAATAACATTTTACTTGCTATTTAGTATGTGACCAAACAGATTAAAATAAGTACTAACAACAAAATAAATCTTGATGTAACCAGTACATACACTCTTGAAGAATGACAAAGATGAAAAAAGAAATCAAATGGTTTATCAATGTCACAAGCACCTTGTTTTCGAAAGAGCACCAAGCAACACAAAAAGGCAACATTTAAGAGGTAGTGTACCACCAGCTAAGATGTATATGCCCATTAGGGTCTTAAATACAGCTTAGTATTTGGGAAAATAAGACATATCAGATTGTGGCTTGTTATTTTTAGACAGAAGCATTGCACATGTGACAGCACTAACCAGTATTGCTCCACCATGCTCTGCATCTCCAGCTGTCTAAAGTACTTTGCTCTCAGACAGTGAAAAAAAAATTAAGCATAACCTGAAGAATTCCATGCTTATACATCTCCAGATCTAGGGAATTCTCTGAAAAAAAGCTCAGATCAATATCATTTTAAAAAGAATTAAATACTTTATCAATCATAGTCCTTTAAAAAAATGTCTTTTCTCCTTCTTCAGAGAAAATCTTTTCTTCCTGAGATTCTTAAAGATTTAGCCTTTGTTCTAATCCATAACAATAAAATCTTTCTGTCTATATATTTTCCCTCTTGTTGACAGCAATTACCTGCCCACGGAATAAGCTCTGAACTGATTCATAGCCTTTTAAAGAAAACACACAGAGCTGCTTTCAATGTAGTACTTCTGTTGAGCTCTGAGATGAGGAAGTTTCTGTATTTCAATTATGGGTAGTTGATTAGGGTCATTGGTATGAAAAAGGAATTTTGCCTTATGCCAGCTGCCATCTTGAATCTGTAAAATAACAAAATATTTTCATAAAATTCTTTCATTAGTAATCATTCTTAGCAGATGAAATGCTCAGAGTCAATAAAGATAGGAAATGTTGAATAGAAACTACTCAGAATAATGCCTGACACACACAAAAAAAATGACTCAATAAATGGTAACAATTTAAGTCGCTGGACACATTAACATGTTTATTTCTCCAAAGTGGTAATAAGCATTTTTTTTTCACTTAAAAAGCTATTGTTTGAGGGCCAAATGGTAATACATCTGGTTGAACACACACATTACAGTGTGCAAGAACCCAGGTTCAAGGCCTGGGTCCCATCATCTATAGGGAAGAAACTTCATAAGTAGTGAAATGGTGCTGCAGGTGTTATCTATCTATCTATCTATCTATCTATCTATCTATCTATCTATCTATCTATCTATCTATCCTTCCCTCCCTCTAAACTTTGTCTCTATTCAAATAATAAATACATACATAAAAATAAATTATTGTTTCTGTTGTCTGATAATCACCATACTAGTTAAGAATTAAAAGGCTGCACTATTGCTAGCATGATTAAAACATTTTCTATGTTCCTTTACTTCGGACAAGCTTTCCAGAATGGTTATTTTTTCTTTGGATGAAAGGGAATAGGCCAGTGAAACCTTTTTATACTTTAGTAAGATGTTAACAATAGTTTCCTCAGGCAAAAGCAAATTACAATTATCTTGAATCATCTTTTAAATTCCTCTATTTCCAATCTCTGGGTCCCGCTTAGTTTCCTTTATTTTTCTTTTCTTGGACTTTGTTTCCTTTATTACCGGAAGCTTTTCAGCTTGTTATAAATTATTTTTGTGGAACAAAATGAATGTCTTATGACTCAGATTCAAGAAGATAAAATAGAAAAACAACTGAGTAGTTTTCTTGTGGGACTATGTGAAAGCTTGGTAGAGCTTAGGGGAGCTCTCCCATCCCTGGATGGAGGTCTGGAAAGACACCCCACTTGTTAGCCTCTCTCCTTAGAGATGAGCCAAGAGGGAAAAGTCTCTCAGATTCAGTTACTTCTTGTTAGTCTCCCAAGCTCACAGAAAGTCTACAGGCCTCTCACACTCTCTGCTAACAGGCCAAATGGCTGCCTGCTTTAGGGTTCACTCAAAGTTCATGACAGTAACTCAAAGTTCACACATCCACTTCACCTTTTGATCACAAAGGAGAACACACTCTATCATACACCCCTAACACCAGATAGTGAAAAGCCCCCAAATCTTATTTCCTTGTGTCTTTTGATATCTATGATTTACACCAAGTTTTGTTTTACTTTTCTCTACCTTTCCTTACTGGTTTAACCCCTATGCTTCTCTCAAATGCCTTTGGATAATTAACCTGCCTGCATCATGGAGACTAATCATTTTGACCTTTATGTATTGCATCCATTCTTGTCATACCAGCCCCCTACCATAGGGGCAAGCTGACCTTTAAGAAACCTGTAATTTCTGACGTATTTGAAAAGTGTTTTTTAACTCTCTATATAAACCTGTACCCATCCCCAAATAAAATGAATGTTTGTATCAGAATACTCCCTGATGCCCCCTGTCTGAATATCTGGGCCCCTTAGAGACAGAGAGGGAGGGTCGGTGACTTGCCCCCTGACTGGATCCCCTCCATGGGAGTGCCAGCATTTTCTGAAGTCTTTAAATCAGGAGTTTATTTACTTATCCGCAGACTTACCACAGTATAATAGTCTAAATTTGAAGGAACTTTAGAGATTATTCAAACTATAAATTCCATTTTAAAGTTGTGGAAAAGTTCATTTAGGAAAAAAATTACTGAGTTATAAATTTGGTGTGATAGCTAGAACTAGATCCCTATCTGTAAGACACTGTTAGATGCACTTGTGAACTCTTCCAAGTAATGTTAATTGTATACCAAGTATATTATGTACAGTTAAGTAAGATGTAAGCCTCAATTTTCTTTCAACATAAGGAAATATGAAACTAGATAAATTAGTTCTGGGTTCTAAATTCCAGTTAAAAGTTTGTATAAATCTAGCTAGATGGGGAAAGGCTAAGAATAAATTGGCGTCCTGAGATTCCCAAACAGACATGATGGGCCTAGACCTCGAATAAATCCCTCTCTCCATTGTTACCGGTCATTTCTATGAGGAACAACACAACAGACCCCTTTGTGGGCCCCCATAGGACCTTGCCCTCAACTTGGATCAACAATGGTAGAGAATGTTCTATCCTCTGAAATGAGGCTGGACAACATACTCTATGCTACACCTGAGGAATATGGGTTGATACTGGGGCAGCCTGGGAGGTTTCTACTCAGGACCACAGAATGTGAGCTCAGATCTAGAGGGATGCAGAGGTCACATAGGCTCTTAAGCTGATCATGGGCACCAGATCACATCAAATCGATGGGGTTTATAGTCAACAATATTTATACCCTTTTCCCATATTAGGGAGCTACACTCTTCCCTGATTCAGCTTTCTGGTCCTTTTTCCAACCATGACATAATCTCCCCAGACAATACACGGATCCACCGGCATATCAGATTTCACGCTCAGGGGAAAAAAGAAAAACAAACAAAAAAAAAACTGGTATAGCCACAGGCCCTTTGGAAAATATCTAAAATATTCCTACTAGCTATCTACAAAATGGAGGACCCCTCCCCCCCATCGTTAGAGTTCGGGGCTCCAGCAGGCCAGGCTAGCTACAAGTTTTGTTTCATAGTAAGTAAATTGCAGCTGTCAAGTTCTCTACAGAAAACTGGAATTCCAGCAGCTGACCTTCCTCATACAACATTCCACCCCCTGGCAATTCTTCCGTGGACATCTGCTTTGGACTGGCATTTCTATCAGACTCACTGGTTCACCTCTTGGACACTTTGTAGCTTCCCTTTATGCTGCTGGGTTTCTCAAAGACTGACTGCAGCCAGCTGCCTTGGGACTCTAGGCCGTTCCCCGCCCCCATGCTAGAAAATGCCTGTCGAGGCAAGTAACGCCCCCCAGAGGCAAAAAAAGGTCCCCCTCAGGCCTTCCCTTGGCAGCACACTGGTTCTTGTTACTCGCTTACATGTTCCTCCATGTTTGTGCCAGTTTCTTTTAAAAAAAAAATGCCTGTACGATATAGGTTTCTGTTCACCCCACACCCCTGATACTATGGTCATTTAGTTAAAAAGAAAAGGGGGAATTGTTGTATGCTTCACATTGGTTTTGGTCTCACCCCCCTGCCTCTGGGAGATAGTGGTATGGCCCCTGCTAGTTTTGCGGGCCCTCTTCTCCCCGCCCCCAGAACCCTGACAGAGTTCCAGAGTTGGAGCGGCCACCGGAGAAGGATGCAGGACAGATCTGTGTGTTGATTGGTTTGTGTTAGTTTATGAATCCTTGTTTGTGAATAAAGAAATACAGCTTCCTGGCCCAGCCATGTGTCCCCAAGTCTCTGTTCACTGCCACAAAGCTAGCCCGGCCTGCTGGAACCCTGAACCTTAATGACACCCCCCAACTCTTCATCTGCACTATTCCAGCCTTTAGGTCTATGATTGGTCAACAATTTGCTTGGCTTTATATTCTAACTCTTTTTTCAACCACCAGGTCCCAGATGCTAGCATGATGCCGACCAGACTTCCCTGGACAGAAAACCCCACCAATATGTCCTGGAGCTCTGCTTCCCCAGAGCCCTTCCCCACTAGGGAAAGAGAGAAGCCGGCTGGGAGCATGGATCAACCTGTCAATGCCCATGTTCAGCGGGGAAGCAATTACAGAAGCCAGACCTTCCATCTTCTGCATCCCACAATGACTTTGGGTCCATACTCCCAGAGGGTTAAAGAATATGAAAGCTATCAGGGGAGGGGATAGGATACAGATTTCTGATGGTGGGAAGTGTGTAAAGTTGTACCTCTCTTATCCTATGGTTTAGTCAATTTTTCCTTTTATAAATAAAAAATAAAACAAAGAATAAATTGGCATGGTACAAGACTGTGCTAGATGGATTATGCAATTCAGAATTCAGAGTTTGGGGTCGGGTGGTAGGGCAGCGGGCTAAGCGCACACGGCATGAAGCTCAAGGATCCCAGTTTGAAATCCCAGCTCCCCACCTGCAAGGGGGTCGCTTCAAAAGCAGTGAAGTAGGTCTGCAGATGTCTATCTTTCTCTCCCCCTCTGTCTTCTCCTCTCTCCATTTCTTTCTGTCCTATCCAACAACAATAATGACAACAACAAGGGCAACAAAATGGGAAAAAAGGCCTCTAGGAGCAGTGGATTCATAGTGCTGACACTGAGCCCCAGCAATAACCCTGGAGGCAAAAAAAAAAACAAAAACAGAATTCAGAGTTTAACATGGTCTCCCATCCAAATACCAATCAAGCTTGACCCTGCTTTGTTTCTGAGATCACGTGAGATCAGAAGCACTCTGGGTGTACCTTAAAGCATATCTATAATTTCTACTTGGAGAGAGAGAGAGGGAGAGAGAGAGACCTCTGAAGACCTGCTTTGTAGCTTGTGATACTTCTTCCCTGTAGGTGGGAAACAGGTGTGCAAATCCAGGTCCTTGCATGTGGTAACATATGTTCTGAACTAGGAGTGCCACTGCCCAGCCCTGGAACTGATTTTAAAAGAAACTTAGGTACCAGTGTTCTTTCACATATAAAATAAGGGTAATGGGAGCTCCCTCTCAGTGCTGTGAAGACTACAAGTCCCCAGCAATACAATGTGACATATGCTTTGGAACTGGATGAAAGTGGATTGGATTTCTCGCTGCTTCACTAATTAGGTACATGACATTAAGCAAGTTACTTAACATCTCTGGGCTTTCAATTTCTTACCCCTCCCTTTCCCTTCCCTTCCCTTCCTTTCCCTTCCCTTCCCTTCCCTTCCCTTCCCTTCCCTTCCCTTCCCTTCCCTTCCCTTCCCTTCCCTTCCCTTCCCTTCCCTTTCCAGGGCCACTTCCCCTTTCCTTTCCTTTCCTTTCCTTTCCTTTCCTTTCCTTTCCTTTCCTTTCCTTTCCTTTCCTTTCCTTTCCTTTCCTTTCCTTTCCTTTCCTTTCCTCCCCCCACCCAGATAGAGACAGAGAGAAAGAGAGGCAGAGAAAGAGAGTGACAGAGACCACAGAACTGAAGCTTCCTTCAAGGTGGTGTGGGCCAGGCCCGAACTTGGGTTGCACATGGCAAGGCAGTCTTACTTTTTCTTTTAAAATGAAGCTAGTTCTAATTTCTTCACAAAGCAATTAGGATAAGATAAGATAATGTATGTGTGCAGACTAGATAGTTCCTGTCACATCTAAACTCTGCCAGTGCAAGGTGATTATATATTTATTAACACCTGCTTTACATATAAGAACTCACAAGAGATCAGGTGGTGTGATAATCATTTTGACAAACTATGATATAAGCGAATAATTTATTCTGAAAATAGTTGTAGCAAATCATTCATATTAAAATTTATTCCCATCTATATTGGCAGATTGCAATAATACCATAGTTTCACTATTATAATTTTAGTAGTTATTTTATTTTATTCCCCCCCCCATGTTTCTTGCTGGGGCTCGGTACCAGCACTACGAGTCCACTGCTCCTGGGGGCCATTCCCTTCCCCATTTTTATTGCCCTTGTTGTGGTTGTTAATTGTTGCTATAGCTGTTGTTGTTGGACAGGACAAAGAGAAATCGAGAGAGGAGGGGAAGACATAGAGGAGAGAAAGATAGACACTTGCAGACCTGCTGCACTGCATGCAAAGCGACCCTTGCAGGTGGGGAGCTGGGGGCTCGAACCAGGATTCTTATGCCTGGTCCTTGCGCTTCTCGCCATGTGTGCTTAACCCGCTATGCTACTGCCACCCCCCCATTATTTTAATTTAATTTAATTTAACTTATTTATCATTGGATAGAGACTGGGAAAATTGAGAGGGAAGGGGGAGATAGAGATAAAGAGACACCTTCAGCTCTACTTCACCACTAGTGAAGAGGTCCCCCTGTAGGTGGGGACCAGGGGTTTGAACCTGGGTCCTTGAGCACTGTAGAATGTGTGCGGTAGGTGTGCCACTAGCCTGGCGCATTATTCTAATTCTATAGTTTGATCAATTTTATGTTAGCTACCTTGAGCAATTCTGAAAATCAACTCCCTTACCTTGCAATCATCTGAAAGTACTTTGGGTCCAAGTAGAGTGTTTTGTTCAGAAATCTGGCCATTCCATCCCTTGAAGCCAATGGGTGTTCCTGTGTCACTTGTCTGAGCACTTGTCCACAATGGAGTGTTTAGACAGTGGATGGTGATGATGTGTGTGGCTTCTGAGCTCAATAAATGAAGGAAGTTCATCTGGACTTTCCCAACTCCAAACTCCAACTAATGACATAGAAACAACATGTGGGTTACATAGTGTGGCACCTGAGACATCTACAGTTTGAAAAAACCTGCAGGAAATTCCTTAAAAGGCAGTCTGACATAGCTACTGGTTTTCTCTATTTAATGGTGCACTGCTGAATATTTAACCACTGACCTCCGGGGGGAGGAGGAAAAAATTCCTAGTTTATAGCATTTTCTGATTTCCACAGTATAAATGCTTCCACCATGGTTGGTTTCATGCTCCTATTCTATAAGAATGTCTAACTACAGCAGGAACCTCCCGCTTCCTCCTTAGAGCCTATATTTCTTCCTGAAAACATATTTCCTGGAACCTCTAGGGTGGGGCTCACTTTCCTGCATGCTTCTCTCAGTTTATTCCAAATGATATTGTATCCGCCGATCCCAACCTAATCAACGCAACGAGTACCAGATCAGCATGCTTCACTTCAGACTGTGTCCAGAGATGTCAGGCAAGGAATGTCAACCCTTCACCCTCATTACTCGGGTGAGACCTTTCCTTTCATAGTATCCTCAAATTCCATTCCAGGAGGCTCAAAACCTAACAAAATCCCAAAACCTAGATATAGACCAGGTACCCTAAGACAGAGCATATGTTCACATGTATCCATAAAGTAGGGCAAAATATATACCTGTAAGCAAAAATACACAATAGTCTGTAGTGAGTCAGTATCAAGTTCATAATGAAATAATGTCTACTTAGACTTAGATACCATCCTCACCTACTTCCTATTACAGTTGTCTCACTCACTCCAAAGCTAACCTTATGAAAGCAAGGACTGCAAAAGCTGAATAAGAGCAAGAGACTGGCATACTTTAATGATGGGCCTAGACCTCAAATAATTCCCTCTCTCCATTGTTACTGGTCATCTCTATCAGGAATAATAATAGACCCCTTTGTGGGCCCCCATAGGACCTTGCCCTCAACTTGGATCAACAATGGTAGAGAATGTTCCATCCTCCGAAGGGAGGCTGGACAATATACTCTATGCTACACCTGAGGAAGATGGGTTGATACTGGGGCAGCTTGGAACGTTCCTACTTATGACCACAGAATGTGAGCTCAGATCTAGAGGGATGCAGAGGTCACATAGGCTCCTAAGCTGATCATGGGCCCCAGATCACATCAAATCGATGGGGTTTACAGTCAACAACATTTATACACCTTTCCCATATTTGGGAGCTACTCTCTTCCCTGATCCAGCTTTCTGGTCCTTCTGCCAGCCATGACATCACCTTCCCAGTCAATAATCAGGATCCACCTACATATCAGATTTCAGTCTCAGGGAAAAAAACACTAGTATAGCCACAGGCCCTTTGGAATATAACTAAAATATGCCTCCTCTCTCCATTTCTCTCTGTCCTATCCAACAACAATGATATCAATAACAACAATAATAAGTATAACAATAATAAAAAACAAAGGCAACAAAAGGGAAAATAAATAAATATAAAAATACATAAAAAAGAATGGGAGCCTCTGTCTCCCCTGCCTACTATCTTTACTTATTTATTCCCTTTTGTTGCCCTTGTTGTAGTTATTATTGTTGTTATTATTGATGTCATTGTTGTTGGATAGGACAGAGAGCAATGGAGAGAGGAGGGGAAGACAGAGAAGGGGAGTGCCGGGCTAGCTTCCTGGGTAGGAGACAGAGGACCAAGGACTCATGGCTGAGCTGGGATGCAATGCAATGCCATGCCATGCTGGCTTTATTCATCTGCATTTATACACTCCAGGAAGGAAGTGGTAGGGTGTAAAAACAGGGTGTGACGTAGAGAGAGTGGAGCGAAAAGAGAGTGCAAACTAGTGGTGGAAAACGGTGTGACTAGGAGAGGAGGCAGAGTGGAAAAAGAGCTTTTAATTTTAATTTTAAAATTTTAATTTTAATTATTTTAAAAAGAGCTTTTAATTTTAATGTTTTAATTGTTTTAATCCCAGTGGGGATTAAAACAATTAAAACAATGATTATGTAAATAGGCCACAACGTTAAGCAATACAAGGAACCTAAGGTGATGATCAAAACAAAAGGTCTTATAAGCAGAATTAGAAGCATACCAACAGGGGAGAGAAAGACAGACATCCGCAGACCTGCTTCAGTGAAGACTCCCCTGCAGGTGAAGAGCCGGGGGCTCAAACCAGGACCCTTACTCTGGTCCTCGAGCTTTGTGCCATGTGCCATGTGCACTTAAACCACTGCGCTACCGCCCAATTCCCCCGGCTCCTATCTTTAAACCTTACCCTCTCTTCTAAAACAATTCAAATAGAATTCCTGGACCCAATTTAAGGGTGTCTGGAGGATCATATGGATATTTTGGAACTAGGACTATTCTGCTGCCCATCATGGGAGTCAGACAGATTTTCTAGGAATGGAAGCACTCTTTTCCTCTTTTGCTTGGGGATAATCATTGTGAACACCCATTGAGATGAACCACTGAGCGACCCAGCATAATGAGAAGAGATGTTCTGAGAAGAGAGAGGAACATTTCTAAGCAATTAAAAAGACTGGGACTATACATTTTAGTTTCTGCTTTTTTTTAATGAGTAAAATATACAGTACACATACACACACACACCTCACTTTTCTGTCAATGTTAAGTAAGTTCTTGCTAGGAATAAGCTCATTTAACCAAAAACAAACAAAACAGAAACAAACAGAAAGGAAATTTTTGCTTTTTTAATATATACTGTAGTTAGACTGAGCTCTAGGCTTTATGAATACATGCTATAAGTGTTACAACAAAGGACACTCATTCACTGTAAACATTTAGTTTATAGAATTGTAATTGAAATAAATTTCAATTAGTAGTAAGTGGATATTTAAAAGAAGTTGTTCTGCTCTCAGTCACCAAAAATTGCAAGCGTTCAGGCAAAAATTCTTTTTTAGTGATGGTGATGTCATTCTCAGTAAAACTTTGGGAAAGTGATTACTGATTACAAACACTGCAGCTGGTTGGGATTTTCAAATGTATGTGTGCATACAAAACATGTTCCACATTTTAAAAAGGAATTTAAGCATAATTAGAGTAAGCCAAGCCATGTCAACCATCAAAATACACAAGCCAAATGTCAAGATACACTGGGATTCTTTCGGTTATTGCTTAGGGCTTCACTGATTAGGGATGATTTTTTTTAGATAGAAAGATATATATATATATATATATATATATATATATATATATATATATATATATATCAAAGACATCAGAATACTGGCATTTACACCAGTGCAAAGATGGCCAGGATCTGGGATTTTTTTTTTTCAAAACCAAAGATGGGCCCAGCAAAATATCTCTCTTAGATTGTGTGCTGCTTTGCCTTATATGGAAACTTTGGTACTGTGGTTTCTTTCCCTCTCTTTCTACTGTCTCTCTATCTGAAAAAGTCAGTATGGAGAATTGAAGAACTGATACTGACCAAAAAAAAATTTTTTTATTATAAATTTTAAATGGAATCTTTCATTTGTTATTTTTAAAAAATATTTATTTATTTATTCCCTTGTGTTGCCCTTGCTGTTTTATTGTTGTAGTTATTATTGTTGTTATTATAAATGTTGCTGTTGGGTAGGACAGAGAGAAATGGAGCGAGGAGGGAGAGACAGAGAGGGGAAGAGAAAGATAAGACACCTGCAGACCTGCTTCACTGCTTGTGAAGCAAGCCCCCTGCAGGTGGGGAGCCAAGAGCTTGAACAAGGATCCTTAAACTGGTCCTTGCACTTCGCACCAACTGCGCTTAATCCGCTGCGCTTAACCCGCTGCGCTACCACCCTGACTTCCATCATTTGTTGTTTTTTTAAATGCTTATTTATTATTGGATAGAGACAGAGAGAAATTGGGGGGGGCGGATAGTGGCTCACCGGGTCAGACACATGTAGTATAAGTATAAAAACCTGTGCAAGGATCCCAGTTCAAGCCCCTGGCTCCCCACCTGCAGGGGGATGGCTTCACAAGCAGTGAAGTAGGTCTGAAGATGACTTTCTCCCTCCTTTCTTCCCCTACCTTCTCAATTTCTCTCTGTCCTGTCAAAAAAAAATTGAAAAAATGGCCACAGGAGCAGTGGATTCATAGTGCAGCCACCAAGTCCCAGTGATAACCCTGGAAGCAGAGACAGAGACAGGGAGACAGAGAGAGAAATTGAGAGTGAAGGAGATAGGAGGAAGAGAAACAGAGAGACAGCCTCAGCCCTGTTTCACACTCATGAAGCATTCCCCCTGTAGGTGGGGACCAGAGGCTTCAACTTGGATCCTTGCACACTGTAATATGAGCACTTAATAAGGTGCATCACCGCCTGTCCCCCAAAAGTGTTTTTTATATATGATAGAGAATGGTACCTTGCATCCATTCATAAAAGTTACTATTATTTAAAGTGACAGGTTTATCAAAGATCATTTGCTATTTATTTCTGTATTGTAAAAGTCATGACATACCTTTGTGACAGAAACAGGAGATAAACAGGTCTGACCACCAGCACTGAAATTGCAGAAAACCTCAATGGCATCTGAAGAGCATCCAAGATTTGGATCAATCCAGTATTTTCCTATTGATTTAAAGATATTTAAATGTCACGCTAAAATATATTTGAACTATGATTATAAATAATCATGATACTTTTATTTTTTAAGTCATGTTTTTGTTTTTTTTAAAAAATATTTCCTTTTGTTGCCCTTGTTTTATTGTTATAGTTTTTATTGATGTTGTTGTTGTTGGATAGGACAGAGAGAAATGGAGAGAGGCATGAAAGACAGAGAGGGGGGAGAAAGACAGACACCTGCAGACCTGCTTCACCGCCTGTGAAGTGCCTTCCTTGCAGGTGGGGAGCCGGGGGCTCGAACTGGGATCCTTACGCTGGTCCTTGTGCTTTGCGCCACGTGTGCTTAACCCGCTGCGCTACCACCAACTCCCCTCATGATACTTTTATTATGTTTTCAGTCTTGTTTAAAGAAAAAGTCAAGTTAAGTGAAATAAACCAGAATGAGAGGGGCAAATAATAGATGACCTCACATAAGAAACTAGAACAGAAAGAGGAAAACAAAGTGAAACTTGTACCAAGTGTAGCGTATCACACCGAAGCAAAGGACTCTGGGAAAGGAGGGAGGAAAGGGGATGGGTGGCTTTTGGGTCTTGGTGCATGATGGTAGTAAAGGACCTAAACTGGGTCCTGAACAACACAGATACTTATCATAGGGAGACGACAGATTGTATCCATATGTCAACAAATGCACTGTAACCTATTAGCCACCCATCCAATAAAGACAGGGAAAAAAAAGCAAAGATATTTAAATATGCTTAATTATATTTGAACAACAATTATAAATTAGCATGATACTTTTAAAATTTATTTATTTGTTTATTATTGGATAGAGACAGAGAGAAATTGAGAGGGGAGAGGGAGACAGAGAGGGAGAGAGACAGAGAGACACCTGAAACACTGCTTCACCACTTGTGAAGCTTTCTCTCTGCAGGTGGGGACCAGGGGCTTGAACCCAGGTCCTTGTGCACCGGATTGTGTGCGCTTAACCAGGTGCGCTACCGCTTGGCCCCTGCATGATACTTTTTATGATGCTTTTCTATTTTAATGTATTTAAATATAAAATGGAAACACCAACAAGACCATAGGATAAGAGGGGTACAATTCCCACCACCAGAGCTCTGTATCCCATCCCCTTCCTTGATAGCTTTCCTGTTCTTTAACCCCGTGGGAGTATGGACCCAGGGTCATTATGGGGTGCAGAAGGTGGGTGGTCTGGCTTCTGTAATTGTTTCCCTGCTGAATATGGGTGCTGACAGTTTGATCCATACTCCCAGCCTGTCTCTTTTTCCCTCATGGTGCAGGGCTCTCAGGAAGCAGAGCTCCAGGACACATTGGTGGGATCATCTGTCCGGGGAAGTCCGGTTAGACTTCAGGGACTATTCAAAGTAGATTCACATAATCAAGATATTGCAATAGCTCCTTATTTCAAAAAGAAGGATTTTTTTTTTTTTAAATGAGGTAGCCAAGCTTTCTTACATTAAAAAGGTAAGAGATGGCGGGGGTAGATAGCATCATGGTTATGCAAAGAGAATCTCATGCCTGAGGCTCTGAAGTCCCAGGCTCAATCTTATGCACCACCATAAACCAGAGCTGATCTGGTAAATAATAATAATAATAGTGCTCTGGTAAATAATAATAATAATAGCCACTGTCACTGGTCATCAGTGCTCTGGTAAATAATAATAATAATAGCCACTGTCACTGGTCATCTCCATCAGGAACAACATAATGGACCCCTTTGTGGGGCCCTATAGGTCCTTGCCCTCAATGTGGATCAACAATGGTAGGGAATGTTCCATCCTCTGAAGGGAGGTTGGACAACATACTCTACCTACTACCAAAGGAAGATGGATCCTGAAATCAGTGCAGCCTGGAATGTTCCTAGCCATGGCCACAGTATGTGAGCTCAGACCTACAGGAATGCAGAGGTCACACAGGCTCCTGTGCTGAGTATGGGCCGCAGATCAAACTGGTGGGGTTTATACTTCACAATATTTATATACTTTCTCCATATTTAGGAGCTACTTTCTTTCCTGATTCAGCTTTCTAGTCCTTTTTCCAACTCCCCAGACAATAATCTGCGTCCACCTGCATATTAGATGTCAGGCTCAGGCAAGATCTAGTAAAGTCATGGGCCCCTTGGAATATACCTAAGACAGACCTACCAGCTTTTCCCAAAATGGAAACCTCAGATCTTCATCTGCAATATTCTTGCCTGTAGGTTCATGATTAGTCAACAATTTATTCTGCTTTCTATCTTAACTTTTTTCCAGCCACCAGATTTCAGACGCTACCATGATGTCAACCTGACTTCCCTGGGCAGAGGACTCCACCATGTTATGTGTCTTGGAGTCCCGCCTCTCCAGATCCCTGCCCCATTAGGAAATGATAGAAACAGGCTTGGAGTATGGATTAACCTGCCAATGTCCATGTTCAGTGGAGAAGCAATTACACAGGCCAGACCTTCCACCTTCTGCATCTCATAATGATCCTGGATCCCTACTCCCAGAGGGATAAAGAATAGGAAAGCTATCAGGGGAGGGTGTTGGTCTGCTTCTAAATTCTGCTTCTAAGACCCCTTCTGTTTCATTGGTTTAATCCCCCCTGCTTAACACTGTATTCTATTTACATAACCACTGTTAACTAAGCACTGCCCTGCCTCCAGGACATTAGTTTAATCCTCACTGTTTTGCACGCTTTTTCCTTCTCCCCACCCCCTATCCTACGTACATCCTCTTTGGACCTGACACTTCCACCTCAGGATATATAAGGACAGGACTGTGATTAGAGATAGCTTAGATTGTGCTGCGTTCCGCATGAATAAAGACTGAACTGCATACCACTCAGCCATGAGTCCCTGGTCATCTCTCTCTCCCGCCCACGAAGCTAGCCCTGCAGGAGGGGATTGGATATGGAGTTCTGGGGATGGGAGTTGTGTGGAAATGTACCCCTCCTATCCTATAGTATTGTCAATATTTCCATTTTATAAATAAAAATTAAAAAAACAGTAATAAAAATAAAAAGGTAAGAAAATCAAGCAGTATTCATCTAACGTCAAATTTTCTGTAATAGAAATCTTGTATATAGCAAGGATTCCTCCAACTCATCTTGGGCTCTCTGGCTCATCATTTAGACTGCCAACATATTTTTGAGAATTACCTCCTCTAATATTTTGCTAATTTCTCAAAACTACTTAAATTGGTTGTTCTAAGAGTAGAGAATTTGCCTTCTTCTTTCTTTCTTTCTTTCTTTCTTTCTTTCTTTCTTTCTTCCTTTCTCTCTTTCTTTTTTTTGCAGACAAAGGAGAATTTGCCTTCTATTGCAGTGTTTTGCAAAAAATCTATTGGCATCAGAATGATCTACTTAAAGAGATGCTATAACCGATTTGAAGAGATGAAGTCTGGGACAGAATTAATCGAGAATCTGCACTTCTAACAAAATCTAGTCCTCTAACAAAATGTAGTCCACGGGCTGTATTTATGACTCACTGTGCTACTGAGATATGGGAGAAAGGGGTAAAAGAGACCTTGGTCTCCTATACACCTTGCCTCACCCACCTACCCATCCATCTCATATAGTGAATGTTTTCTCATTTCCTTAGAATTTGGGATTCTTTTTATAGCTTATACAAATCACATCTTATTATTTTTTTTTTACCAGGATATAAAGCAGGATTAGCATCTTATCTAATGGGTAAATACATTTTCATTCCCATGCTTTTTTTTTTTTTTCCATGAAAAAGCTAATATGAGCTAACAGTCTTTGTAAGGTTTTTCATCAAGCAAACTCTTGTTGTATATAGTGGATTGCTGTGAATTCATGATATATATTGTATAACAGAGAACTAGTAAGTGCCTCCTATACATGTATTTTTTGTATTCATTTTTTTCTTTTATTAGTAATTTAATATTGATTTACAAAATTGTAGGGTAAAGGGGATATAATTCCATAAAGTTCTTCCCACTCCCTCCACTGGCAACAATAGTAGGTCTCCCAAAGTCACCAACATGGGATGATTATACAACTAAATAACTATATCTATATCTATATCTATATCTATATCTATATCATCTATATCTATATCTATCTATATCTATCTCCCTCTCTCTCTCTCTCTCTCTCTCTCTATATATATATATATATATATATATATATATATATATATATACACATGCTTTTCCCATTTTTCTCAACTGTCCTGCCTTCACTTCCTTTCTTATTTATTTATTGATTTTAGAATATGCTGAGCTATGGACAAAGTGCTACACTTCTTATAAAGTGTATAGTTATTCTTCTTATTATTTTGTAGGCATAAATGTTCTATCTAAAAACCGGCTTTCCCCTGAGGACATTGCTTACCTAACAGCCTCTTCAACTTCTGCCATAGCCTCTCTAACGTGCCTGTGTGGGGAAGGTGATTTCTTTTGGTTTATTTTTCATTTCCACCTCCAGATTATTATCTCTCTATTTAGTTATTAAAACTATTATTGCAGTCTCTCTGTTATAATCATTAACTTTCTTTCTTCAGTGATGTTAGCTTTGACCTGGTTATTACTTTCAGAAAGCCTAATTGTCACCTAAGTCTTGGGGATTTTTAAATCCACATGAATGACACGCTTCCAATAGCCTCACATTTTCTTGAACTCTTTTTTTATATTTCCCTTTATTCACTTTAATCATGAACTGCCAATGTCACAACCTAGTCTTTGCTACTACATGTCACTAGAGTCCTTCCATTATTTTATCTCTCTTCTCTTTATAGCTCATTCCCCCCCAGCGTCCTGACTTCTGTAGTTCTTGGACCTCCTGGGTACTTAGCATTCATTGATATTACCATATTTCTATTTTTTCATGGTTTCTCCTAAGTGTGTGTTCACTTCCTATGCAGCTTAAAACTGTTAACTGTAATAATTTCTTTAGAGACCTCCTTAACATCAGACTTAAACTTATTCTAGTCAGCTATAGCTGTAAGTATTATTTGTATTTATCCTAGTCTGCTGTAGGAAAGACTAAGATAAATCCTATATTAATGAATCATTTTATTAATACAAATAACAGGAATACTTTATTGGACCTCTAAAAGTGAAGCAGATGCTTCTAGATAGTAATATACGTTTATATATGATATGTGTGCATGGCATATATGTAGGGCTAATTAAAAATAAAATATAAGGGGCCAGGTGGTGGTACACCTGGTTGAGAGCACCTTATAAGGTGTGAGGACTCAGGTTGAAGCCTCCCAGTCTCCACCTGCAGGGGAAAAGCTTTGCGAGTGGTTAAGCAGTGCTAAAGATGTCTCTCTCACTCTCTTTTTCCTCTTACCCTCTTGATTTATGACTGTTTCTATCCAATAAATAAAGATAATAAACAGACAAAAAGAATAAAATAAAATATGAACTACTCTATACAGCTATAAAGAACAATGAACCCACCTTCTCTGACCCATCTTGGACAGAGCTAGAGGGAATTATGTTAAGTGAGCTTAGTCAGAAAGATAAAGATGAGTATGGGATGATCCCACTCATCAATAGAAGTTGAGAAAGAAGATCTGAAAGGGAAACTAAAAGCAGGGTCTGACTAAATTGAAAGTAGGGCACCAAAGTAAAAACCCTGTGGGGAGTGGTAGACATGCAGCTTCCTGGGCCGGTGGAGGTGGGGGTGGGTGGCTGGGATGGGACTCAGTCTTTTGGTGGTGGGAATGGTGTTTGTGTACACTCCTAGTAAAGTGTAGTCCTATAAATCACTAGTTAATTAATATGAGAGGGGGAAAATTAATTGTATGTCTTGAAGTTTTTAAAACACAGACTGAGTCTTTTTAATATATAGGCTGTGTATTTGATATGCGGACTCTCTCAAAAGCCTAGACCAAGTAGGTCAGAAGCAACCAATGGCACAGCTATATACAAGATACTGGGTACTGTACAGCAAACCATAACAAAAGGACTTTTCAAAGTTAACCTAATTACTAAATAATGTGATGATAACATTAACTATCCATTGTCTTTTTGAACCCTAAGACAACAGGAACCTCACATCACTATAGAGCCTATATTTTCCCCAGTCCTGGAACCTTAGGATAGGGCCCACTTTCCCGCATGCCTCTCCCAATCCATATCAAATAAAACTGCATCTGCTGATCACAACCTAATCAACACAACGATTGCCACCTCAACATGCTTCAGCTCACACTGTGTCCAGAGACTTCACATGTGGAATGACAACCCTTTAGCTTCATTACTCGGGTGAGACCTTTCCTTACATAGTATTCTCTAATTCCATCCCAGGTGGTTCATTTTCTAACAAAGTCCCAAAACCTAGATATACACCAGTCTCTGTGAGAGAGAGCATATGTTCACACGTATCCATAAAATACTGCAAAATATATACCTGAAAGCAGAAGTACACTAGAGTTTGCAGTGAGTACCCCCCTAACACTTTCCACTATTCCAACCTTTGGGTCCATGAGTGCTCAACAATTTGTTTGGCTTTGTATGTTAACTCTCTTTTCAGCCACCAGGTTCCAGATGCCATCAGGATGCCGGCCAGGCTTCCCTGGACTGAAGACCCCACCAATGTGCCCTGGAGCTCCGCTTCCCCAGAGACCCACCCTACTAGGGAAAGAGAGAGGCAGACTGGGAGTATGGACTGACCAGTCAACATCCATGTTCAGCGGGGAAGCAATTACAGAAGCCAGACATTCCACCTTCTGCAACCCATAGCGACCCTGGGTCCATGCTCCCAGAGGGATAGAGAATGGGAAAGCTATCAGGGGAGGGGATGGGATATGAAGATTGGGAGGTGGGAATCGTGTGGAGTTGTCCCCCTCCTAACCTATGGTTTTGTTAATTTATCCTTTCTTAAATAAAAAATAAATTAAGAAAATATGAACTACTATTAAACTACCAAAAGATGTAAAATATATATATATATATATATATATATATATATATATATATATATATATATATATTAAATCAGCATATATGTCCTTGTTTTTGGATTGGAATTTTGGATAAAACTTTCTAAAAATATTATTTTATGTTATTTTTTATACTCAATGTGCTTTTTTTGGAGACAGAGGAATTGAGAGGGAAGAGGGAGGGAGAAAGGGAGAGGGGTGCTTGTGGAGTGCCACCTTTGCAGGCAGAGACTGGGGGCTTGAACCCAGGTCCTTGTGCACTATAATGTGTGTGCTTAACCAGGTGTGCCACTTTCCTGCCTCCCAAAATCTATTTATTAAGTGTACACATTGATTGTACAACTGACCATAGATCCAGCAGAAATGAAAATTAAACGACAGAGCGTAGCTGTGTTTCCTCTATTTATCAGCAGATAATCATGGCTACTCAAAACCTGTGTGTGGTTCTACTTGAAAGTTAGATATGTACCTCTGCTTAACAGATATTTGGGGTATCAGTATAGGGTTGAAAATTTCCAAGACTATCAATCATTCTGTCTCCACAGTCACTGATTCTGAAAGAAGGCAATCAGATTCCATTTTGTGTAAAGCTATCATTTTAGGGAGTGTGGCCGAGGAGGTGCTCTTGTCTGCTAGCCTCAAGGTCAACACTCCCTATTTCTCTTCCTTTCTTTCTTTCTTTCTTTCTTTCTTTCTTTCTTTCTTTCTTTCTTTCTTTCTTTCTTTTTCTTTCTCTCTCTCTCTCTCTCTTTCTTCCTTCTTTCCTTCCTTCCTTCCTTCCTTCCTTCCTTCCTTCCTTCCTTCCTTTCTTTTTTCCCCCCTCTAGGTTTATTGCTGGGGCTCAGTGCCTGCACTATGAATCCACTGCCCCTGAAGGCCATTTCCCCTCCATTTTGTTGTCCTTGTTGTTGTCGTTATTGTTATTGTTGCCACTGATGTTGTTGTTCGATAGGACAGAGAGAAATTGAGAGAGGAAGGGAGATGGAGAGGGGGAGAGAAAGACAGACACCCGCAGACCTGCTTCACAGCTTGTGAAGCGACTCCCTTGCAGGTAGGGAGCTGGGGGTGGAGGGGGCTGGAACCAGGATCCAAAAGGCCATCCTTGTGCTTTGCGCTATGTGTGCTTAATCCCCCCATTTCGCCTTTTAAATGCAGATGTGCTACAAAGTGTAAACAAGGCACAAAGTAAAAGCAAGTGATATATATATAAAAATTTTAAAAAGAATTTGTTTATTCATGACATTACTCTGGTACATGTGCTGCTGCTGGGGATTGAACTCAGGACCTCATGCTTGAGAGCCCAATGCTTTATCTACTGCACCACCTTCTGAATGACTATTTTTAAATTTTTTAAATTTTCTTTATTTTCTGTATTGGACAGAGACAGCCAGATATCGAAAGGGAAGGGGTGATAGGGAGAGAGAAAGGGAGACACCTGCAGCTCAGCTTAACCATCTGTTAAGCTTTTCCTCTGCAGGTGGGGACTGGGGGCTTGAACCTGGACCCTTGCACACCGTAATATGTGCTCTCAACTAGATGCACTGCCACCTGGCCCTGAACAAGTGATATTTTAGGGAGGAAAAAGTTGATGTTCAGAAAGGCTCTGTAGGAGAAGGATTGTACAGTGGAAAAGGAACATTTGGGGAATGATACTTTGACACCAGGAGCATGTATCTCTCACTTTCCTGCATGCTTCTCTCAATTCATACCAATTGATACTGCATCTGCTGATCTCAGCCTACTCAGTGCAACCAGTACCACTTTGGCAAGCTTCACTTCAGACTGCGTCCAGAGACATCAAGCATGGAATGTCAACCGCCAGCCTGGGATCTCACCTGTCAGCCTGGAATCTTACCCGCCAGCCTGGCTTGTCTAAAAATGAAGCCAAGAGGAGACACTTTGTCCTTAGGTCCCCTTCCACTGTGACAAGGAGGAGGAGGGAGAAGAGAAAGAGACAGAGGACGGTGTCTTGGCTGTCTGGGTCCAAGCAGAAATCATTTCTCCAGCAAAGCACTGAACTTGTTCAGAAGGGCTCTGACACCATGTGGTTAATTCCTGCATTTAGAAGCATCAAAGCTTAAAAGCTACTGAGTTTGTTGTAAATTGGCACAGGTAAGTGAGCACCCTATGATATACCTGGACAGAGCCACCAGGTTCCAGACACTAGCATGATGCCAACCAGACTTCCCTGGACAGACAACCCCACGAATATGTCCTGGAGCTCTGATTCCCCAGAACCCCACCCGACTAGGGAAAGAGAGAGGCAGGCTGGGAATATGGATCAACCTGTCAATGCCCATGTTCAATGGGGAAGTAATTACAGAAGCCAGACCTTCCACCTTCTGCATCCCACAGTGACCTTGGGTCCATACTCCCAGAGGGTTAAAGAATAGGAAAGCTATCAGTGGAGGGGCTGGGATATAGAGTTCTGGTGGTGGGAACTGTGTGGAGTTGTACCCCTCTTATCCTATGGTTTAGTCAATGTTTCCTTTTTAAAAATAAATTTTAAAAAATAACAAAAAAGTATTTGGTTCTCTATGACATTAAATTTGCTTCTGTCAGAGTTTTCACAGGATTATGAAGGTTTGGAATGAATATACTGCTAATCACAAACACATTGAAAGGATACAATGAAATCAGACATTAGCATCTGAGAAAATTCAGAACTTACCATCTGATACTTTGTGTTCACAGTTAAGCAAATCTTTGCAGATTCGTGCTGGGTTTTCTCGTGTGCCAAGGGGATTCTTGATGCTGTGCAATAAATTGCTAAGGTAGTTCAGTGTTTTGAATATCTCTGTACTGTGGTCAACTAACACTTCAGTGTTTTGGTAACTCTGCCAATCAATCATAAGAGTCATGTCAGAAAGAAATAAGACAAGAAAGAATAGAAAAAAGTAGAGATCGCCAGTATATAACCTATATGGCCCTAGTGATCAAAAAAAGATGGGAGCAGAAGAAAACTGCATTAGTATCATACATAATGGGAGGAGGATGGAAGGATGGATCATGTTTAAGTATATGAACATGCTTTTGTTATTTATTTATTTTTGAATTTGAGCCTAAATAAGAGATTAAATCAGCATTTTAAAAAGTCTTTTTTTTTTTTTTTTTGTGGACCTCTACAAGACCCTGCCCTCCATGTGGGTCAACAACGATAGGGACTGCCTCATTCTCCAAAGGGAGGTTGGGTCAACATACTCTGTCACTTGAGGAAGATGGGTCCCGCCATGGGTGCAGCCTAGAATGTTCCCAGCTATGACCACAGAATGTGAGCTCAGACCTATGGGGATGCAGAGGTTACACAGGCTCCTGTGCTGACTATGGACCCCAGATCCAATCGATGGGGCTTAAAAATATCTCTATACTTTTCCTATATTTGGGAGCTACTCTCTCCCCTGATCCAGCTTTCTAGTCCTATTTCCAAATCTGACACCATCTCCCCAGATAGCCCCTTTGGCCCATCTGCAAGTTAGCTATCAGGCTCAGGCAAAAATTAGTAAAAAATATACCTAAAATAGATTTTACCTTGGAATATACCTAAAATATACCTTGGAATATACCTAAAATAGACTTACTAGCTTTTTCCAAAATGGAGGCCCCAAGTCTCATCTGCTATATTCTGGGCTTTAGGTTCCTGATTATTAAATGATTTGTTCTTCTTTATATCTTAATGCTTTCTCAGCAAGCAACTGCAGATGCTACCATGAGGCCAATCTTATTGTTGGGAAATTGTGCAGATGTGGTTGAACATTGGCAGGGCCCACAAACCACTATATTTCCATGCAAGTATTATTTACAGATCTCCACCATGTTATCCCCTGAGGGTATTGCTAATTCAGTTAAAACCATTGCAACAGTTGCTAAGGATGCTTCCACCTTCCCAGCATGCCTTTTGCCTCTCTCCACCCCCTTTCCTAGCCAATCCTGTCCCGACTTGCTACTTCCAGAATTCTCCTATAAAAGTCGCTCCTGTTTGCGCTCCCCTCTCTTTCCCCCTCTCTTTCCCCTCTCTTTCTCTTCCACATCCCGACCCAGAGAAGGACTGGCATGTATAGCGGGAGGCGGCCATTTTGCTAGCTCCACGTGGCCTAAACCGCTGTGCTCACACCCAACTTTGGGACGTCTGCATGAATAAAGATTTTCATTCCAGCTCCGCTATGAGTTCCTGGACTCTTCTCTCTCCCCCGAAGTGCAACCCAACACCTTACTTCTCTGGGCAGATGACCTCACTAATACACCCTGCAACCCAATTCTCCAGAGCCCTACCCCACTAGGGAAAGACAGAAACAATTTGAGGGCATGGATCAACCTGCCAATGCCCATGCCCAGAAGAGAAGCAATTACAGAAGCTAGACCTTCCACTTTCTGCACCTCATAGATATCTTAGGTCCATATTCCCAAAAGGATAAAGAACAGAAAAGCTTTCACTAGAGGAGATGGGATGTGGACCTCTGGTGGTTGGAACTGTGTGGAATTGTACCCCTCTTATCCTATGGTTGTGTCTATAATTACTAAATGAATAATAATAATGTCTAGTTTTCTGACATAAGACTTGACAATTACTATGGCTATCATCTAGTATCAGTAAGAAATTTCATATTGCATGATTGTAGCTTAATACAAAAATTAAAAACAATGAATAGTTAATTTAACTATTTTATTTTATAGTACTAACATACTGATTTAAACATTATTTAATAAGAGTACATTTTTGCCTTATGTGCTTTCTGGAAACAAAAGTTCTTTGCATGTATTTTTGCTTACCAAAATTGCTTTCTTTCTCCCTAAAAAATTGTTTTCAGTCTATTTTTAAATACACTCTTTGAGGCAAAGTCACATTCTTTTGTATCCATTTTTTTGTTTCCTTTGTATATTGAGAATTCCATTGTAAATAAAATTAGATATATTACCTGTACCTGATGGGTAGTATGTGACTCAATCAAGGTTTGAATAACACTATTGATGTCCATTTGTCTCTGTGTAAAACAAAAACATTTGAGATCAGCAATAAGAGTAACACTGAGTACTCAAAAGTTAAGTCTGTAAATTATGAAAGAATGCTGCTAAATTATATTAGACTTATTAGCTGAAGACAATCATAACTCTTTTTTTTTTTTGCCAGATTTATTGCTGGGGCTCAGTGCCTGTACTAAGAATCCACTGCTCCTGGAGCTCATCTTTTTTCCATTGTTGTTGTTATTATTGGATAGGACAGAGAGATTAAAAGGAGGGAAAGACAGAGAGGGGGAGAGAAAGACAGATACCTGCAGACCTGCTTCACCACCTGTGAAGCAACCATCCTGCAGGTAGGGAGCTGGTGGCTCAAACCTAGATCCTGAGCCAGTCCTTGTGCTTTGCACTTTGTGTGATTAACCAGTGTGCTACTTCCTGCCCCTTACGGTTAGAAAGTTGTTTCAAAGATACTGCTTTCATCCAAGTCTCAGAAATCTCCTAATTAAAATAGTACCAAAGCCTTGAATCTTAAAATGAAATATGGTTTGTCTTTACTTCACTTTTCACACGGACACAATAAAACAAGAATTAACTATGATCCTCTCAGTTGATCAATTGTAAAGCAACAGATTTAAAAAAAAACAAAAAACTGTAGTAATATTTAACAGTTACATTCTTGGAAGGAAAATAGAATGAAATACTACTGTCCTGAGGTATTCCCCACATTAGGTTAATCCGATATTTTGTGGTCTTAAAAACAATTTCTAAAGTTGAAAATGTACCATTAGTCCCAAAAGAAATAATGTAGCATGAATCCAATCTCCTTCTGAGTTTAATAAAATATATTTTTGGAGCAAGACTCAGTACAACCATTAGCAAGAGTTTTTGGGTATGTTTTAAAGCTTGAAAGCTAAGAAGCATTAAGTTAGGAGAAGCATCTGTGTAAGCAAATGAAGCAGTAGAGTTTTATTTATTTCCAGAGTGATTATACTGCTAAGAAATCTTTTTTACTTGGAGACTAATGGAACAGAAACTACTTTCAACTGATTTCTCATAAGTCATCAGTGGTTATTTGAAAAACTATCTAAAATGATAGTCAATAAAGCACACTCTTCCTTGCCTTAGCATATGGTTTTCATATTGGAAAATAATCTACTCATTCTGCCTATGTATACATTGGCTAACAGTGGTACATATGAAGGATAAAATAATAAGCAAAAATAATAATAGTAAAGTTGGGGGAGCTGTTCTCATGGAGCTGAAGAGCCAAAGGGAAGAAAAGAATTAATGAGGTCATTTAAAAATACAGAGTTACATGGGAGTCGGGCAGTAGCGCAGTGGGTTAAGTGCACATGGCGTAATGCAGAAGGACCGGAGTAAGGATACCGGTTCCAGCCCCTGGCTCCCCACCTGCAGGGGAGTTGCTTCACAGGCGGTGAAGCAGGTCTGCAGGTGTCTATCTTTCTCTCCTTCTCTCTGTCTTCCCCTCCTCTCTCCATTTCTCTCTGTCCTATCCAACAATGACGACATCAACAACAATAATAACTACAACAACAATAAAAACAACAAGGGCAACAAAAAGGAAATAAATAAATATTTTAAAAAATACAGAGTTACAAACTGTGATTTGTACTGTGGGAGCAAAGTACATGTACTACAAGAGAAATGAGAGATACTTATGTGTAAAGGGTGAAAGAAGTTTGGATAGATCTGAGAAGTGTTTCTTGAGGTAATAATAGGTGTGTTAATATATGAATAAATAAGAATTTCAAAGATAGGAGTGGGAGAAAATTCCAAGCAAGCAAGGGCTATGTACAAGATAAGAGATGGAAAGCTTCTTCAACAAGCAGAAAGGATTGGTTAGCCAAAAAATTTTGCACAGATTGAATAATTCTGCCTGTGTGAGCCATTCTACCATTATGCCAATGTGAATAGGTCACTTCTGGACATGGTATCTCTCTCACACACACACACCACCATCACCAACACTACTACTATTTTATATGCCATTGTAACGGACCATCTTTCTTGTGGTACTTTTCTTGAAAGTTATTTCCTAGCTCAGTGAAAACTCAAGGGGAATTAAAACTTCTTGACTATTTAGAGTACATCACAGTGATTCACTAACTGGAGAAATTCAAGTGATAGCAGAGTAGCATCGGGAAATAAAGTTTGGGAGGCATAGGACTGGCTGTTGGGTCAGTATCGCCGGAAGTACATCTCATTCACAACAAACAATCTGCACTTGACTAGGACACTGTAGGAACAGGGAGTGAATGAGGTTTGGCTTGGAAGGAGGTCTCTTGTGGAAAGCAGGAAGGCAAATTGAGTAGGAAAGTGAAAGCTTAAGAGAAACCAACTTTGAAACATCAGAAATCAGGACACAACAATTGATAATGAGTCAACAGAATCATTGCTTCAAAGGTACAGACAGCAAGTTTTGTGTTGCAATAGATAATAATGGATGTGATGTTAAAAGAGTTTTCAACAATTACTAGCAACTGAAAAGTATGTGTAAAGCCTAGGAAGTGAATAACTGGTTAGCAAATACATAACTAAACACATATAAGAGTGATTTTTAAAATGAATGAGTTAATTTTTTGAGCATTTCTCATATAGTCACTGCACTGAATGCATTACTTCTTACCCAAAATTCAAATCGACCCAAGAAAATAAGATGCTACCCCATTTTACGGATAAGATTCTGAGGTTTGGATATTTGATTGCAACTGGGTTAGCTCTGTAGAAGATTAGCAAGATAAAATAAAACAAAAGCAAGCAAACAACCAAAAAACCTCCAACAAAACAGAAAAGCCAAAAACCAACCAACCAACCAACCAATCAACCAAACAACCAACCAGATAGAGACTGGCAACAGGGACACCTTTAAATAGGAGAAGCTTAATCAGCTAATATAATTTGCTATGATAAAATAAACCAAAAAAAAAGAAAAAACCAACCAAGAAAACTTACTCTTGGACCTGGCGCTCCAGGTGGTCCCTATAACATAACAAAAATTTAAAAATATTTAGTTGATATTACAAATACCAGGCATATAAAATCAATGAGAGATTTGAATATGAATATACTCACAGGAGGTCCTGGCTGACCTCTTGGTCCTTGGGGACCCTAGAAAGGATGGAGACAACCAAGATATGTACATACTGTGCTTTACATTTGGTATAAGCAAAAGAACTAAGATTGAAATTCCATCATTGCTTTATTTGTGTGAGACAAGCCACAATTGATCTTGTGTGTGTGTTTTGATGTTGTATGTTCCTGGGCTTATCTATCACCCTTCTCCACAAACAAGATTTACTTTCAAGCTTTACTGATATCACTAAGGACCTGAATTTGTAATTTTAATAAACTATTAAAGTGGAACATTTAAAATGCAATGCATATTTTTTCTTATTATTTCTACCTAACACCAACTTAAATATCAAAGATGGAAATGTCAGGGTTCTTGGATTCCACTCTTTTTATGTTAACTTTTTAATTAGTGATTTAATATTGGTGTAAAAAATTATAGATAACAGGAGTATAATTCCATATCTTTCACTCCACTAGAGTTCTGTGTCCATATTCCCTCCACTGGAAACTGCAGGGGTTCTCCCAGTCTAACTATGTATCTATATATGTATATATATATCTGCCCATTTTTTCTATGGTCCTGCCTTTCTTTCCTTTCTAAGTCACACTTATTGCTTCTGAGGGTACTTCCTATTTTTATCTTTTTCCTTCCCTCTGCGGGTCCTGAAGGATTGGAGTTCAGAGCCCCTGGTCATCTTTCCCCAACATTTACCTCTCTGGGAGTATGGACCAAAATCCTTTATGGGGTGCAGAAGATGGAAGGGGATTCTGTAATTGCTTCTCCACTGGGCATGGATGTTGGCAGGTCAATCCATACCCCCAGCCTGTTTCTATCTTTCCCTAGTGGGGTGGGTCTCTGTAGAAGAGATACCTCTCTCTTTTTTTAAAATTTTTTTATTACTTTTTTATTTTTTAGAGAGATGCAGAGAGAGACACACACAGAGAAACACCAGAGCACTGCTCAGCTCTGGCTTATGGTGGTGTGGGGGATTGAACCTGGGACTTAGGAGCCTCAGGCATGAGAGTCTGTTTGCATAACCATTATGCTGTCACCCCCACCCATGAGATACCTCTCTTTTATCCTATCAGCATTTACTTACAATTTTGTTACCAACTAGCTATTGATTATTACCTTCAAATCTCTCTAGAAATATTAGTCTCCATTCTCAATGTTTAGTACTTAGTTTAATGTTAATCTTATTCTTTGGATTGAATACTTGTGCCCACCCCAAATACCTATATTGAAGTACTAACTTTAGTGTGATGATATGTGTTGGTGAGGCTTTTGGGAGGAGTTGAGGTCAAGAGATTGAAAGCCTCGTGAATGGTAGTGTACTTTTAAGAAGAGACTTGATAGAGATGACCTTTCCCTGCTGTATGCAAATATAGCAGGAAGAGGGATCAGGTGGTGATACACCTGGTTAAGCACACACATTACGGTGCACAAGGACACAGGTTCAAGCTCCTGATCCCCACCTACAGGGGGAAAGCTCCATGAATGGTGAAACAAGTCTGCAGGTGTCTGTCTCGTTCTTTCGCTATCTCCCCCTCTCAGTTTCTCTCTGTCAATAAACAAAACTGAACAAAAACAAAGATGGCAGGAAGACAACCACCTGCAAAAAGAGGACCCTCATTAGACATTATATCTGTCAGCACCAAATATGTGATTTCAGACTTCCCAGTGTTCAAAAAGTCATCTAGTTTATGACAACTTGTTGTAGATAGTCTAGTTGACTAAGACATCTTGCTTTATCTGAACTCCTAATTTAACTTTCTGATTTCATTCTCTCTACTGTGTTAACTATCTTTACTTAGATAACAGAAATCTCATCATGTTTTATCTAGTTAAAATGATTATTTCCTAGAGGATATAGTATTAACTTTTTTTTTTTTGCCTCCAGGGTTATTGCTGGGGCTTGGTGCCTGCACTACAAATCCACTGCTCCTGGAGACCATTTTTCCCATTTTGTTGCCCTTGTTGTTGTGACTGTTGCCATTGTTGCTGCTGTTGTTGGACAGGACAGAGAGAAATCAAGAGAGGAGGGAAAGACAGAGAGGGAGAGAGAAAGATAGACACCTGCAGACCTGCTTCACTGTTTGTGAGGCGACCCCCCCAACCCCCCACAGGTGGAGAGCTGGGAACTCGAACCGGGTTCCTTGCGCCGGTCCTTGAACTTAAGCGCATCATGTGCGCTTAACCTGCTGTGCTACCTCCCGGCCCTCAAGTATTAACTTCTAAACAGTCATAGCTACCATGTATTGAGAGCTCACTGTAGGTGGAGATGCACACTTATTGAGAACTCACTGTGTACTAAGTGTGTGCTAGTATTTCTGTTTTACAGTGAAGAAAATGGAATGACTAAGTAACTAGGAGGTACAGGGGGCAAGGGAGAATCTTGGATTAAAATCCAAGTCAACTGGATACAAATGTGCACACTACACATCTCTCTCTCTCTTTCTCTCTTTTCTACGTCTAATCCTAAATTTTACTATTTTCCCAAAACTTCCTATACCCCATTTATAATCAGCTACTTGTACACATATGAATCTTGCAACTTTTCCACATACATTCTCTTGCATGTGCTGTTTCCTTGATTAGAAGTGTATTTCTTACTTTCTATAACTCCCATTCCTCTTCCAATACTAAAAAAAAAAAAAAGAAAGTCTAACATATTTACCAACCATTTTGTATCCTTTCTGCTCAATTACTCTTTTTTAAAAAAACAAATCTTTTTACTTATTATTGAATAAAGACTGAGAGAAATTTAGAAGGGGGGGGGGGAAGAGAAGGAATAGAGACTGAGAGACATCTGCAGATCTGTTCACCACTCTTGAAACTCTCCCCTTGCAAGTGGGGACCAGGTGCACTGAAATGTGTGCTCTTAATTAGGTGTGCCACTGCCTGGCCCATCAATTACTCTTTCTTCTACATTCCACAGTACATAATATGCTGGATAGTCCCTAGACCCTTATTAATGTCTTCACATCATTCCATTTTCTAAAAGAATAGTGCCTAGTACACAGTATGCATTCAAGACTGTTACTGAATGAATAATGTTTAACAACAATGCTAATTTAGAAGCTAGACTGTGAAAATGTTTAGTAAAATAGGAAAAGTTGTGTTGGCATTAAAAAAAAAAAGAAAAGAAACAGCAATCAGTGTTAAGAACATCAACTAAAATTGAACATATTTGATGGTCAATTGAATGTTAAGAATACTTGAGCCAAAATCAGATTATGGTTAAAAAAAAAAGTAAAGCAAAATTTACCTACGGTTTAATCTTGAATAATTTTTTGCTATGCTTGACATGTACTAAATATCTTTTTTTTTTTTTTTTGCCAGAGCTGTTGATTTTACATATTCTGTGACAACTGGGATAAAGAACATACTGTAACTTAAAAAAGGTTAAGTATTCCAGTACTATATCTACAGGACATTTCTTAGTTTGCATGATTTATGTTTACAATTTAAAATAGAAAATGTCTTAACTATTTCCTCAAAAGTTGTATGATAAATTATAGAATTATTATGTTGTAGCCACTCTTTTAAATATACAAAGGCTCCGAGTGAATTTAGCTGTTCAAGTTTGCCCATATGGAATCAACATCGTAACAATAAATAGTTGACATTTCACCCCACTTAGCATATTTCCGACATCTGCAAGATCCTACTGATTGTTCAGCATATAATATATGTCTTACCATTGATTTTGAAAGAGTTTATTAGAAAGAAGAATTTATTTCTAAATGCTGATTTTATTGAGTTAACTTGTTTATTATACTAAAAAAATTATATTAGCATAAATATGATTAAACAAAATACTTCAAACCAAACAAGATACTCTTCCAACTATATAGCATTTATTCGCTTTTATTCCTCTAGCTTATGCTCTGTTAAGGAAAAGCGATTCACTTTCTTGACATAAATGTCAAATCTCTTTCGGGATCTTCAAGCTATCTAGTATCATGTAATGTCCATCCATCAGCTAATTGATAAATACAACATACTTATTCTGACCCCAAAGTGTAGTCTATGGTGAAAAACAAAAATTTCAGTTATCACTATGTGATCCCATTTTTCAAATCAAGACTTTGTTTCTTTTCATGTGCTTTTTGTATTTGGTTTCAATCCTTCCCCCTCATTTCACTTCATGTTTAGTTGGTTTATGGTCAGTGACTTAGAAAGTTCACCAGGTTCTTTCCTGGGAAAGTGATGTATATGTGTGTGTGTGTGTGTGTGTGTGTGTGTGTGTGTGTTTTAATGAAGAGGGGCTGAGATCAGACTACTGCTCAGCTTTGGCTTAATAGTGATGCTAGAGACTGAACCAGGGACCTCAGAGACACGAAGTTCTTTTACATAACCATTATGCTTTCCCCTGCTCTAAAATATAATTTTAATTTATTATATAAGAAAGAGTTGCATATCACACACACACACAGAGAAAAGCACCACTCTGGTACATGAGGCAGTGACCAAACTGGGAACCTGAGGCATCAAATTGGATGTTTTGTTAGATGTGAGTCATTTCCCTGGACATAGGAAGTAAGTGTTTTTGCAAAATATATTATTCTCTGTTTTTGTTACCAGCGTTATCGCTGGAACTCAGAGTCTACACAACTTCATTGTTCACAACTGCCATTTCTCTTTTCTTCTAAATAAAATTTGAGAGGTAGAGAGGGATGGAGATAGCACCCAGAGAGGGAGAAGGAAAAGGAGAGGGACATATGGAGGTAGTAATGTTGTCATGAGTGGCTTGGAGAAGAACAGAGGATCGGATCAGGAAGAAAAAGGGGGCACTTATGTATAAATGTGGACAGATAGTCGTAGAGATGATGGTTGGTCCATGTCTACAGCCTTGGGGGCACTGTGGTGGCTTGAAGTGGGGAGACTGAAGATTCAGAACTCTGATGGTGGGATTGGTGTGGATTTCAATCCCTGTTGACACGTAATTTTGTAATATATAAATAAATTTAAAAAAGAGAGGGACAGAGAAAGGAGAGATACTATAGCACTGCTTCACAGTTTGTAAAGATTCCCTCTGGCAGCTAACTGCTCCCAAGTAGATGCCTGGGGCTCAAAACTGGGTCTTCGCATGTGGTAATGTGTACATTCTATTGGGTAATCTACCTGCCTACCCCACCCCAAATATATTCTTTAATTTAGACGAAACAGCATACTAGAAAAGTGAAAAAAAAAAGTCAGGTAGAAGCTGGTGAGGTCCCCCAAAATGCTGTGTACTTTTTGTTCAGCCTCTCACCTTTATTTTTAACTGGCTGAAATACACAGCTAATACTCTGCGTACGTTTTGCAGCCCTCTCTCACGCTCGCGATACGCAAGGGCTACATCTAAAGAAGCTTCTGAGTGCTCTCGTTCTGATATTACTGTCTTTTCTTAGCCCCAGAGAAGATAGACATGCCATTTTATGCAGAGACTCGGGATGAATTTGATTGGTAGGTTCTTAAATACGTTTAGGGCTTATTAGGGTGTACCTGTGATATACCAAAAAGGTTAGTTATGTTTTCTGAAAACTATAATTTTATTTTTATTACACAGTTTTGGAGGCATTATCTTCAATAATCACATAAGATCCTGTTTTATTTCATGGAGCCTATATCTTAGGAATATGTGACACTATAACCACAAATTTAAACTTACAGTTTCACCTTCAAAGCCCTTTTCACCTCTTGGTCCCTAAAAGAAAAAAAAAAAAGGTTGGGTTAGCATTGTTATTATTATTATTATTATTATTATTATTATTTTGTCTACAGGGTTGTCACTGGAGCTTGGTGACTGCACTATGAATCTACTGTTCCTGGCCACCACTTTTGCTATCCTATTTTATTGGATAGGACAGAGAGAAATTGAGAGGGGAGGGAGAGATAGAGAGGGAGAGAGAAAGGCAGATACTTGCAGACTTGCTTCACAGCTCGGAAGCATACCTCCTGCAGGTGAAGAGCCAGGGCCTCAAACCTGAATCCTTAGTACTATGTGCACTTCACTGCGAGGTTAGCATTACTGAGGGTTATTTATTAAATGTAGTTGATATTTATATAGAACATGATATTTTCCCTTTGTAGGAAGATTTATTTTTTAAACCTATATAAGTGCTAGTTTGCTTTTCTAAAGTAGAGCAAATCATAACAATCTGTTAATTTATTATATTGTGCTGTCCTTAGCTTCACTTGTGGGGGGAGAAGACTCTCTCGATTCCATGCACTCATTCGATTAAGCACAATTAACCTGCGGCGAGGCCAGAGTTTACCAGGTGTAGTGCTCACCTTACTGTGTGTAAGGTTCTGAGATGGAGACTCCTACCGCATGGGAGGGACACAGACAGCACCAAAAGAAATCCCATGGATAGTGGGATGGTATTTATTCTTTTTGTTTCCGCTGCCTTTTTCTCCCTTCACTCTTTCCCTCTTCTTGAGTATACAAATAACAGATCAACTGACGATAAAATACAACACCATTAAGACTGTGAACTAAAAGGTTAAATTCTTCTAATATTTGTTATTCGAAATCTTTGATTTCTTCTCAGTTGATTTCTTCCACTTTCATCCTTTCTTTCTGCTTCTCCTTCAGAGTTATAGTCCACAAAATTTGCTCTGATGTCTGCATTTTGATTTAGTTCAAAGTACTTTCTATGATCCTGAGATTTCTTGCATGGGGTATTTAGAACTGTGTGGTATATATTTCATATATTTGATATACATATTCATGCATGTAATCAAATTTGTCAAACACATATATCAGGTCATTTATAATATTGACATCATATTATATACTCTTTTAAGCATTTGACTTTTCACATCATAAAATAATTTCAAATAATCAGTCAAACTAGATGAAACAATGAAAAACATGTTTTATTTATAGGTAGGAGGTTGTGGTGTCAAAAGAATCCTTCTGCACTGCTGGTGGGAATATCAATTGGTCGGTCCAGCCTCTGTGGAGAACAGTCTGGAGAACACTCAGAAGGCTAGAAATGGACCTACCCTATGTTCCTGCAATTCCACTCCTGGGGATATAGCCTAAGGAACTCAACACACCCATCCAAAAAGATCTGTGTACACATATGTTCTTGGCAGCACAATTTGTAATAGCCAAAACCTGGAAGCAACCCAGGTGTCCAACAACAGATGAGTGGCTGAGCAAGTTGTGGTCTATATACACAAAGGAATACTACTCAGCTATTAAAATACTACTCTATATACACAAAGGAATACTACTCACCATTTTCAGCTGATCTTGGATGGACCTTGAAAAATTCATGTTAAGTGAAGTAAGTCAGAAACAGAAGGATGAATATGGGATTATCTCACTCTCAGACAGAAATTGAAAAACAAGATCAAAAGAGAAAACACAAGTAGAGCCTGAACTGGAATTGGCGTATTGCAACAAAGTAAAAGACTCTGGGGTGTGTGTGTGGGGGGGGAATACAGGTCACAGATGACAGAGGACCTAGTGGGGGTTGTATTGTTATATGGAAAACTGGCAAATGTCATGCATGTGCAAACTATTATATTTACCCTTTAATGTAAAACATTAATTCCCCAATAAAGAAAAAATTTTAAAAAATGTGAAAGGAGAAAATTACTGTTCTTATTCTCCAGTTTTGTCAGTTAGCACTGTTGATTTTTTAAATCTTTGTAGTCAGAGATTTATCTTTCACTCTTAATTATTATTATTATTTACAATTTAATTTGTGTTGATCTTATTTATTTATTTATTTTCTTTTTTCTTTTTTTTCCTCCAGGGTTATCGCTGGGGCTTGGTGCCTGCACTATGAATCCACTGCTCATGAAGACCATTTTTTTCCCTTTTTGTTGCCTTGTTGTTTATTGTTATTGCTGTCATTGTTGTTGGATAGGACAGAGAGAAATTGAGAAAGGATGGGGTGACAGGGGAGAGAAAGATAGACACCTGCAGACCTGCTTCACTGCTTGTAAAGCAACCCTGGTGCAGGTGTCTATCTGCACCCGGAGGCTCAAACCCAGATCCTTACCCCGGTCCTTGTGCTTTGCGCCATCTGTGCTTAACCCACTGCTCTACTGCCCCAGTCCCTATTTATTTATCTTTATTGGGGGGATTAATGGCTTACAGTAAATACAGTTATTGGAACATGTGTATCTTTCTCAGTTTTCTGTAAAACACTCACCCCATCCTTGGTCCTCCTCCATCCATCTTGTACCAGAACCTGAACAAACACCCTCTTCCCTCAGAGTCCTCTATTTTGGTTCCATACACTGAACCCAGTCCCAGTTCTGCTTTGTGTTTCTCTTTCTGTTTTTATTTGCCAGCTAGTCAGAGACATTTTTTTCTTTATTGGGGGATTAATGTTTTACATTCCACAGTAAATACAGTAGTTTGTACATGCATGACATTTGCCAGTTTTCCATATAACAATACAACCTCCTCTGTCATTCTTTTTGCACGTGTACTCTCCCCCTCACCCATACCATAGTGTTTTACTTTGGTGTAATACACCAACTCCAGTTCAGGTTCTACTTGTGTTTTCTCTTCTGATCTTGTTTTTCAACTTCTGCCTAAGAGTGAGATCATCCCATATTCATCCTTCTGTTTCTGACTTATTTCACTTAACATGATTTCTTCAGGCTCCATCCAAGATGAGCTGAAAATGCAAAGTTACCATTTTTAATAGCTGAGTAGTATTCTTTTGTGTATATATATGTACTACAACTTGCTCAGCCACTCATCTGTTGTTGGACACCTAGGTTGCTTCCAAGTTTTGGCTATTGCAAATTGTGCTGCCAAGAACATATGTATACACAGATCTTTTTGGATGGGTGTGTTGAGTTCCTTAGGATATATCCCCAGAAGTGGAATTGCAGGATCATAGGGTAGATCCATTTCTAGCCTTCTGAGAGTTCTCCAGACGGTTCTCCACAGAGGTTGGACCAATTGACATTCCCACCAGCAGTGCAGGAGGGTTCCTTTGACCCCACAACCTCTCCAGCATTTGTTGCTGCTACCTTTTCTGATGTATGACATTCTCACAAGAGTGAAGTGGTATCTCATTGTTGTCTTGATTTGCGTTTCTCTGACAATCAAAGACTTGGAACATTTTTTCATGTGTTTCTCAGCCTTTTGGATCTCTACTGTGGTGAATATTCTGTCCATGCCTCTCCCCATTTTTGGATGGGGTTATTTGTTTTCTTATTGTTGAGTTTCTTTATTTATTCTGGTTATTAAACTCTTGTCTGATGTATGGCATGTAAAGATCTTCTCCCATTCTGTGAGGGGTCTCTTGGTTTGGGTAGTAGTTTCTTTAGCTGTGCAGAAGCTTTTTAGTTTGATGTATTCCCATAGGTTTATACTTGCCTTAGTCTTTTTTGTAATTGGATACATTTCATTGAGGATGTCTTTAAAATTTATGTGGATAAGAGTTCTGCCAATATTTTCCTCTAAGTAACTGATGGTTTCTGATCTATCATTCAAGTCTTTGATCCACTTGGAATTTACTTTTGTATTTGGTGACATATAGTTGGTGAAATATAGTGGTTCAGTTTCATTCTTCTGCATGTTTCAACCCATTTTTTCTAACACCATTTGTTGAAGAGACTGCTTTCCCCATTTAATAGTCTGGTCACCTTTGTCAAAGATTAGATGTCCATAGGTGTGGGGTCTTAGATATGGGCTCTCAATTCTATTCCACTGGTCAGTGTGTCTATTCATGTTCCAGTAGCAAGCAGTTTTGATGACAATGGCCCTATAATACAATTTGAGATCTGGGAGTGTGATGCCTCTAGTTCCATGCTTTCTTCTCAAGATTGTTTTGGCAATTCTAGGTCTTTTCTGTTTCTAGATAAACATTTATAGCAATTGTTCTAGTCTCCTAAAAATGTGGTTGGGATATTGATGAGGATTGCATTAAATTTGTATATGGCTCTGGATAGTATACTCATTTTGATGATGTGAATTCTTCCAACCCATGAACATGGAATATCTTTCCACTTCTTTGTGTCTTTTTCTATTCTCTTGAATAGTGACTCATAATTTTCAGTATACAACTCTTTTATTTCTTTGGTTAGGTTTATTCCTAGATATTTTATTGTTTTTGTTGCTATAGTAAAAGGAATTGATTTCTGGATTTCGTCTTCTTCTAACTTAGTGTTTGCATAGAGGAATGCCACCAACTTTTGAATGCTAATTTTGTAGCCTCACACCTAACTGTATTGCCTGATGATTTCCAAAAGCTTCTAGATGGATTCCTTAGGTTTTTCTATGTATACTATTGTGTCATCTGCAAATAGGAGAATTTAACAACTTCTCTTCCAAAATCAGAGATTTTTTAAACCATTCATTATTGATTTAGATTGTATAACCTTCTCTCTCTCTCTCTCTCTCAAGAGAGGCAGAAGAGACAGCACATCACTTCCTCACTTCTAGAGCTTCCTCCTGGTGCTGTCCATGATACTTCCATTTGGTTACAGGTCTCAAACCTAGGTCTTCATGAACAGGAAGGCACATTTTCTGCTGGATAAATTGTCTTCTAGCCCTTTGTTTCCTTGTGTTTTAAATGAAGGGATATATCTCAAAAAGTTGGTTCAAGAATTTTAGAATGGTTATTAAGTATTTTTATCTACTTCCTTATTCATTACAATGTGTGCTTTTCCACTGGATTTTTTAGACATAGTGATTTCAAGACTCCTTTTTTGAATTCCCCCCCACATTTTTCTTTTGTTCTTTCTTTCTTTTTTTTAGATTTATTTATTTATTTTATTCATTCCCTTTTGTTGCCCTTTTTTTATTTTTGTAGTTATTGTTGTTGTTCTTGATGTCGTTGTTGTTGGACAGGACAGAGAGAAATGGAGAGAGGAGAGGAAGACAGAGAGGGGGAGAGAAAGATAGGCACCTGCAGACCTGCTTCACCACTTGTGAAGCGACTTCCTTGCAGGTGGGGAGCCAGGGGCTCGAACGGGGATCCTTCAGCTGGTCCTTGCGCTTTGTGCCACGTGCGCTTAACCCGCTGTGCTACCACCCAACTCCCTTTTCTTTCTTTCTTTTTGAGTGGCAGTTTCAAAAACTCAAATCTAAGACGCCTCTATTTCTTTTGCTATACTTATCTTTCAGAAAGCTGAATCTTTTTTATTGTTTTTGTAATCATCTCTATGCTTTTTTTTTTTTAAAAATTAGACTTTAAGGTTATTTAATACAGATGTTTCCAAAGTTTCTTTTTTTTTTTTTTTTGCACAGTGCACAACATATTTGGGGAAAAATGAATGAAAGAGAATAATATTCTTCAAATAATTTTAAAATTCAGTCTAGATCATACCAAAGGAAAAAGGAGCCAGTGTAACCCTAAATGTCTAGAGGTGGGAGGGCTGCCTGATCCTTTCTTCTACTAGAGAGGAAGCTCATCCTTTCCATTGTCTTCGTACAGATTCTCTGGTTTCAGCTGGTTCTTCCGTGTGCTGTCCAAGTCCAGTTGTTGGTATCTTTTTAAAAATTATTTTATTTATTTATTCCCTTTTGTTGCCCTTGTTGTTTTATTGTTGTAGTTATTACTGTTGTCGATGATGTCGTTGTTGTTGGACAGGACAGAGAGAAATGGAGAGAGGAGGGGAAGACAGAGAGGGGGAGGGAAAGATAGACACCTGCAGGCTTGCTTCTCCGCCTGTGAAGCGACTCCCCTGCAGGTGGGGAGCCAGGGGCTCAAACTGGGATCCTTAAGCTGGTCCTAGTGCTTTGCACCACGTGCGCTTAAGGTATCTTCTTTTTAAAAGGCTGCACTGTTTAAATTGATTTGGGAAAACTCTGCAGCCACGGTTACATTTCCTTTCTTCCTTCCTTCCTTCCTTCCTTCCTTCCTTTCTTTTTTACATTAAAAAATATTTATTGATTGATTATTGCATAGAAACAGAAACACATCGAGAAGGAAGGGGGAGGCAGAAAGGGAGAGAGACATAGAGACATCTGAAGCCCTGTTTCACCACCTGTGAAGTTTCCCCGTGTAGGTGAGGTGGCTACATTTTCTTTATCTGCAGTGATGCTACAGGTCACGGAAAGCCATTTGTCCATATGCTGCACCTGCTCGCTCCCACGGGAGTCCTCCCATCTCTATGCTTTTGATGCCAACCTCTCTGCAGTTCTATGTACCATACTAAAATCCAGTTTTAAACTTCTGCTTCACTTAACACACACACTGATAGACATGGCTGTCAGGAAAATAATGGTGTGTTTTTTTCCATTTTTTGATGCAAAAATGCATTGTGACTTTTCTGACATATATATATATATATATATACATATATATATATATGGAATCCATATATATATATGGAATCCATATATATATATAGGCTTGGTGCCTGTGCTACAAATCCACTGCTCCTGGAGGCCACTTTCTTTCCATTGTTGTTGGATAGGACAGAGAGAAATTGAGAGAGGAGGGGGAGGTAGTGGGGAGGAGAAAAGGACAGACACTTGCAGACCTTCTTCACTGCTTGTGAAGCAACCCCCCTGCAGGTGGGGAGCCCAGGGCTGGAACCAGGATCCTTGTGCTTTGTACTATGTGTGCTTAATCCAGTATGCTACTGTCCGAACTGCCTCTCCCCCCTGCCAATATATATTTTTATGGTTAGACATATGATCTCTAAACATTTAAGGATCACCTTTTAGAAAATATATATCTATTTTTTTGCCTTTTCATTTTCAAAACTCCATTTTCAAATAGCCATTGAGTAGCTTAAGTAGATTAAACAGAGAAAGAACAAAACTGGAGGGTAATATAATATATATCATATATAATGTATAAATATATAAATAAAAATATAAAGGTATATAATATGTAACATAGAGGGTAAAGTAATATATAAAAGGTAAAAAGAACCTATATATGACAAACTTACAGTTCTACCTGTTGGCCCTATTATACCTTCTCTGCCAAGGGGGCCAGTGTTTCCCTGTTGGGGTAAAAGAAAAACAGTCATTCTTATTGTCAGTACAGTTCAGAAAAGTTCTAGAAAATTTCTCACACAGTAGAAAACTGTCCATGTCTCTACAGTACCAGATTTTATTGTAAGTGTTTCTAGTAGAGTAGTAGAGTAGGAATCAGTGATTTTGAGTTGCAGTCTATGAGCTAGTTTTGCAGGTGATTATAGTTTTCTATCAGGAAGGTTATATTTGCATCATTTTCCATTAACTAATAAATCAGCACCACATTTTTTTATGTGGTGTTAACTTCAGTGATGCCATTTTATATGACTGTCATTGCATAACAAAAGGAATTAAATCATATACAAAAGATTATATAGAATGAAGAATAAAATAGATTACATTTCTTTCTTTTTAATGATTATCTTTATTTACTGGATAGAAACAGCCAGAAATTGAGAGAATGGGGAGGGAGAGAGAGAGAGAGAAGAGAGAGAGAGAGAGAGAGAGAAAGAGACCTGCGGCCCTGCTTTACCACTTGCAAAGCTTTCCCCCTACAGGTGGGGGCCGGGGGACTTGAACCTGGGTCCTTGCACATTGTGGCATGTGCGCTCAACCAGATAAGCCACCACCTGGCCCTTTGACTACATTTCTTTATCAAGTGTTGAGGGACGAGATGTTTGAGTGACAGGTAGCACGGAACTGAGAGAAAGTATAAATAAGAGTCAGAGAGTATTATAGACACACTAGTTGGTGGTCTAGCAAGCTTCCCCCCAATCTCAATTCCCACCACTTGCAATTTTTCAGTCTTTGTGACTCGCACTTTAATTGAATTACATAAATGGAGACAGCAGACTGATTTTCTCTTAAAAAAAATTTCTGTCAAGTTACAACAAATACTATCACCAGAATTAGTTGTAATGTCATGTAATTCATCAACAGATAGATTAAATATTAGTTTTAGTATCAGAGAAATTTCCCAATGTTCTAAAAAGAAATCTGGTGGAATTACTTTTAAACTAAGATTGGTTTTAAATGATAATTTGCAAATGTGTTGGCCAAATCTCAAAGATCTCTCAGTATAAGTAAATGGAGAAATTTGATTTCCTAACCTCATTAAATATATCTTTTGACTGGTTTACTACTAATTTTTTTTTTTTTTACAAAAGCTTCAAACAAATTAACCAGTTAATAATCCAATTACCTGAAATAGTAAAGGAGAGATACACATAAACTCCAGAGATGTGAATGTACTCCAGAAAAAGTAAACCAAGAGAGAAAAAACTATGTGTTTATCTACCTTTGTCCAAAAGATGAGGTGCTAAAGTTTTAAATAGTTGGTACAATAACTATGTAAGTCCAGCTTTCAGATTTTACACAAGTAAAAATAAAACATTTCAAACTTTCATCATCAAACTAACTGTTTATTGAGCAAGAAACGGACAGTAGACCATTTGATAGCCATTCTATATGCTATTTATGCAGTTAGTAAGTACCTAATATATATTTGTTTCAGCAAAGTGATGAAGATTAAAATTCTGGCTTCTTTCATAATAGTCAAAAGTGGCTTTGGGTAAATGAACTTTCAGCAATTTATTTTCCCCAACTTTAGGGGAGAATAAAAAGATCTCTCACAGGATTTTTTTTTTAAATGAGGATTAAATAATAGAGGGAACACAAACTTAGCACCAGTACCTGGAACATAACAGTGTTTTGCTGTTAACTTATCAAGGCAATTTACTTTTTTCTATAATGACTTAATAAGGGAATATCCCACTTCTTTTTTAAAAATATTTATTTTATTTATTTATTCTCTTTTGTTGCCCTTGTTGTTTTATTGTTGTAGCTATTATTGTTGTTGTCGTTGTTGGATAGGACAGAGAGAAATGGAGAGAGGAGGGGAAGACAGAGAGGGGGAGAGAAAGATAGACACCTGCAGACCTGCTTCACCGCCTGTGAAGCAACTTCTTGCAGGTGGGGAGCCGGGGTTCGAACTGGGATCCTTACGCCGGTCCTTGTGCTTTGCGCCACCTGCGCTTAATCCGCTGCGCTACAGCCCGACACCCAGGAATATCCCACTTCTAAGTTAGCATTTGTGAACTAGCTACTGGAATTTCACTACTGAAAGACTGATAAAATGCCTGGAATTGCAAAGGCACACCTGTTTGAGTGCTCATGTTACCATGCACAACAATACAGGTTCAAGATCCCTGACCCTATCTGAAGGGAGAAAAATCTCACAAATGGTGAAGCAGTGCTGCAGGTGTCTCTTTGTCTCTGTCCCTACCTCCCTCTCCCCTCTCAATCTCCATGTCTCTGTCCAAAGTAAATGAATCTTACAAAAAAGTTTGCCTGTGTTATTTGATATTTTTGGCTATACTTATATCAGCATTTGTTATGGTTAACTGAAAGAACTCCAAAGAGAATTTCACTTTAATGACAGAAGCAAAAGCAGCAATCAGTGTGTATTTTGCAGTGGTTATTACAGAGATGACACACACCCTAAGCAGTGAGAGTGGCAATGCCAAGTTTCTCCTCCACAAAGTACTTTCTTTAAAATGTTATTTTTATTTACTTATTATTGGATAGAGACAGATAAATTGAGAAGGGGAGGAGGAAGTAGAAAGGAAAAGAGACAGAGAGACACCTGCAGCCCTGATTCACCATTCATGAAGCTTTCCTCACCACTCGCAAAGCTTTTCCCCTGCAGGTGGGGACTGGGGGCTTGAACCCCCAGATCCTTACCCACTGTAACGTGTAATTAACCAGGCATGCCACCCACCTGGCCCCTATTAAAGTTATTAATAAGGAGTATGTTAACTTTAGAATCCTTAACTCGAATTCCCACAGTCCAGCAAGGAGTAGCAATTTCTGGGCATGCAGAATGACTTCGCACTTACTCTTTGTCCAGCAGGACCTTTAGGTCCTGTTATTCCAACCATGCCAGCATCTCCATCAGGACCCTAGGAATACAATAACAGGTAAATCAAAACCCTTATCCCTGCATTGAAACCCTAGAAATAAATATGTTAACCTCTTGATCATGGCTTCCTGAAAAACGGAAACTGACAGTTCTTAATGTAAATGCCGAGGAACTTTGAGATATTTTGGAGGATAGATGGATATGTACTTAACAAACAAAGTGGAGAAAATATCAGTGGCACATACTAAGGTATTAGATAGTTGGCTGTCCACTCATTCTCTCAACTAATGTTTGAAACATTTTACAATACTGTCAGGCTGCAACGTGGAGGAAAGAGAGGAGATACGGAGCAGAGAGGGAACACAAATCTTTATTCACGCGGGCACCGCAGAGTTGGGTAGGAGCGCAGCGGTTCGGGCCACGTGGAGCTAGCAAAATGGCCACCTCCTGCTAAGCATAATAACCCTTCCCTGCATCAGGTCACCAAGGTGAAAAGTAGGCAAAGAGATAGAGAGAGGCGGAATCAGGAGGACTTATAGGGCAAAAACCAGAAGTGACAAGTCGGGACAGGATTGGCTAGGAAACAAGGCACTCCGGGAATAGGGTTTCTCTCGCGGGAATTGACAATACCCTAAGGGGACAACATGGTAGAACAAGGCACTCCAGGAATAGAATTTCAACTCTCACAGGAATTGACAATACCCTGAGGGGACAACATGGTGGATGTGACCACATCTGCACAATTTCCCAACACAATACCAAGTTTGAGAAGACAGAATGAGAGTGGACAAAACGAATGATACAATGGAATCGCTAGGAAAATGTATAATTCCATTTATGAATTTGTACTTTTTAAACTAATATGTTCACGGCTCAATGATATAACTATTCTAACTGAAATTTTGCAGACTAAACAAATAAAAGCACACATGCAAGGCCCAAGACAAGTCTTTAAAATTTCCCCCCTAAATAACTACAAGATTAGAAGAATATAAGTATACATACTTTGGGGCCTGGAAATCCTTGGAAACCTGTCAAACCCCGGGCACCATGTTCCCCCTGAAATGTAAGTAGATGTGATCATCATTATTGTTGAACAGTGGACTGGTCTGTACAGTGACTGGTCAGCAAATTTCTGGGGTGGCACATACAGGCTGCCCTTTCAGGCCAGGCTCTCCACGGGCTCCTTGATCACCTTGGACTCCTCTGTCACCTCTTTTACCTTGAATTCCAGACTGTCCAAGTAGCCCTTGTTCACCCTACGAATAATCAAGGCAATTTCAGTTTTGTGGTATATAAACATCTTAACTTTTAAATGTAACCCAAGGGAGCCCAGCGGTGGTGCGCCCAGTTGAATGTAAACATAACCATGCTCAGGGACTCCAGTTGGAGTCCCCACTCCCCAGCTGCAGGGGGGAGGATTTAGGAATGGTGAAGCAGGGCTGCAGTTATCTCTCTTCATCTATGTTCATTCTCTCCCTCTCAATTTCTCTCTGTTATATCTAATAAAAAGTAAATAGAAAGGGGCCAGGTGTGGTGCACCTGGTTAAGTGCACACATTAGAGTGTACAAGAACCTGAGTTCGAGCCCTCGGTCCCCACCTGCAGTGGGGGAAGCTTCCTAAGTGATGAAGCAGGGCTGCAGGTGTCTCTCTGTCTCTCTCTCTCCCTCTCCTCTCCCTTTCAATTTCTGGCTGTCTCTATCCAATACATAAATAAAGACTAAAAAAAATTATAAAAAAATAAGTAAACAGAAAAAAAGAAAGAAAATGAGAAAAATGGTTGCTTGGAGTGGGTGGATTCATCATGCAGGCAGAGCCCCATAACCCTGGTGGCAAAAAAGAAAAAATGGGGCCAGGCAATGGCACACCTGATTAAGCACACACGTTACAGTGCGCAAGGACCTGGGTTCAAGTCCCTCGTCCCCAGCTGCAGTGGGAAAGCTTCATGAGTAGTGAAGCAGGGCTGCAGGTGTCTCTCTGTCTCTTGTCCTCTCTATCTCCCTCTCCCTTCTCAATTTCTCTCTGTCTCTATCTAATAATAAATAAATAAAAGTAAAATAAATAAAACGGAAAACAACCCCCACCAAATAAATCCCAGCAACTCAAATATAGCCCATTTTAGGGCACAGTACAAGCCACTGGGGAAATAATTTCTTTTTTTCACAATCACCCTCATCAGGGTTAGCAAGGATGGATGACAGTGTTCACTCAGTAGAACAAAAACATTGAAGTACCTTTGGGCCTCGGATTCCTGGGTTTCCTGGCAGGCCTGATGAACCTTTTGCTCCTCTAGGACCTGGAAAGCCAGTCAGTCCTGTTCTTCCAGGGCTGCCTCTGATACCCTAAATAATATATCAAAGGAGTGAGAAGTGGAGCGCTTTATAGAAAATCCATCCAGAGACTCAAGAAACATAGATCGGATGAAGATTCAGAAAGGCTACTGTAGACACTTTGTCCTGCTTTAGGAGTTCTTCTGGCTTTCTATCCCAAAACAATGTAATGTTTAAGTAGTATCTTTACTTGCTTAGAATATCTAATCATAGTTAATGTAGTGGTAACGGGGATCTTAACTAAATAGCAAAGTCCACCAGTACCTTCTGACTTAGGCATGAAGCTTGTTAGTTGTACTCTGACTTTTCTATTGAAGTTTCATGTACTACTAATCAATGAGTCCTTTAAAAGAACACTATTAAAATGTTTATTACTTGCTAATATATGATCGATAGATAAGTAGAACAACAGCATCACTCTGGTATATATAACACTGGAATTTGAACTTGAGATATCATGCTTACAAATTCAACACTCCAGTCACTGAACAACCGTTTGGGTCACAGAATATATATATATATTTTCATTTGAAGTAACATTACATTATAATATATTTTTCAGGTGTGCATCATTGATAATCAATGTACACATTTCCTTCTTCCGAAAGGACATATTCTCCATTAATGTCATGGGTTCTGGCTAACACAACAGAAACAATATTGTGATTGTCATTAATTGGCCTTATTTGTTGTGATAATTTCTCGGAATAATTATACATTGGGAACAAGATGTTGGAAACCTGAAATTCATACATTATGCCAATGATATCTCAATTAAAAAAAACCCCAAATACTCTATACTCTAATTACATATGATTTTTTTTTAAGTTGCTGAAATGGTTTGATTATAAATAAAATTAAGTAAGAAATTAGTATTTCCTTAAAAGTAAATTTGAGGGGGCTGGGCAATGGCAAACCAAGTTAAGCACACATAGTGCAAAGCCCAAGGACTAAGCACCACATAGGAATCCTGGTTCAAAGCCCCAGCTCCCCACAGGCAGCGTGTCACTTCACAAGCAGTGAAGCAGGTCCGCACATGTCTATCTTTCTCTCCCTCTCTCTGTCTTCCCCTCCTCTCTAGATTTCTCTCTGTCCTATCCAACAACAACAGCAATGGCAACAACAACAATAATAACAACAAGGGCAACAAAATGAGAAAAATGGCCTCCAGGAGCAGTGGATTCTTAGTACAGGCACTGAGCCCCAGTGGTAACGCTGGAGGCAGAAAAAATATAGCGGCGCAGGCACCGCCATACGAGCTGCTTGACACAGTACCAGCTTTGCAGGAAGTTCAGCACGGCTGGACTCTCCAGGCCAAACTGAAACCATCACCTTTTGCCATGTATAGAGCTTGGGATTATGTTCTGTGTGGTCTTAATAATATTTGCCTATGGCCAGGCTCAGAGCCTGACCAATAACAAAAGTAGTGACAAATCATGCACTGCACTCTGTAAGATTGATCATAATGGAACAAGCAATATCAGTAATGCAGAATTTTTCAGGAGGCTCCAATAGGAAAAAAATGTTTTCCCCTTTATCTACACCACTTCCTTTAGTATTCCCCCTAAAATATAAAGATTGGTGGTTCCCACAGCGGAAGAGCCACCTTACAAAGCATAATTAATTAATGGAAGGTTAGATACAATGGGCCTTTTAATCTACCACCCACTTCCTTATGCAGGAATAGTACATGAGAACCTAGGTCACATAGTGAGCATACACAGAAGATGGATTCCAGCTAGAGAGCTTAACTTTATGGAGAGGCTGGCCAGGTCAGCACCACCTTGGTGCCTTCTCAGGAAGGAACAAAACAAAACTCCTAGTGCGCTTAATCCGCTGCACCACCACCTGACTCCCCAGGTATGAGATTCTATTTGCATAACCATTATGCTAACTATCCCTGCTATCTCTTACCTTTTTAATGCAAGAAAACTGGGCTACCTCATTTAAAAAAGTCCTTCACTTTGAAATAAGGTGCTATTTCAATATCCTTACTGTGTGTTCTCTTAATCAACTATGTAAAGCAAAGAAAAAAATCACCTGAAAACTTGCCAAATTACAACTGGGATTTTTTAAGAATCTCACTTAGTCATAAGTGGGTACAGGTACACCTGGGCAGTGAATGGAAAAGGTGTAAGGGAGATAGATGCTCCTGCCCCAGAACCTGGTTAGGAAGATAAATGCTGACTGTTCTTTGAGCACTCAGGAGAAAGCAGTTGCTCCCATGCAATTACTTCTCAGGGTTTGAAACAGAGTAGTGAGATACTATATTGACATAACAGGCACTAAACAAGCCAGTAGGATATGCAAACAGAGACATCCAACATCATAACTACAGCGCCAGTGCCACTCAACAACAAAAGCCATGCTAAACACACAAGCTTAGAAGTACATGGATTCCTGAAATCACTAATGAGCATACAGACACAGATCTGGAAGAAATGACAGAGAAAGAATTCAGAAACCCAGCTGTGAAGGAAATTCAAGAAATTAAACATAAAATACAAACACAAATTCAAGAACTCGGATAATTTCACCAAAGAATTACAAAACACAGGAAAAAGCAAACAAAAAAACAAAACAACACAACAACAAAACTCCAAGCAGAGCTGAAGGATATGCAGGACTTTACATGTAGTTTAGGCTCAGGTAGTTGGACTAGGATGTAGACAGTTACACTGATGTCTGTTTCACTTGAAACACTGTAGAGTTATAACTGAATTACTGCAATTTGGAGTGCAAAGCAAAGAAGTTAAGGAAAAAAATTAGCACTAGAAGACACAAGCACTACACTCTATAAATTTAAACCCATGGGAGAGGAAATGTTTAGGAAAAATGAAGCAGAATTTACTAGAAAGATGAATGTAAGAGTTATTTGGATCCCTGAAGAAGATGAGAGGAAGAGAGGAGCAAAGAACATATTCAAGTAAATTACAGCAGAATAAGAGAGATGGAATTTACAACTGAAGATGGGGAGATACAAAGAACCATACATAAACATTATGAACATCACTATGCAAATAAAGTGGACAACTTAGATGAAATGGATGTGTTTCTAGAATCATACCACATGCCAAGTTTAACCCAAGAGGGAGTAGATAGCTTGAGCAGTCCAATCACTAGTACAGAAATTGAATCACTAATAAAAAATCACAAGGAATAGAAGCCCAGGTCCTGATGACTTTACTATCAAATTCTATAGTTCTTCTTAAAAAAGAACTAATGGTAGTTCTCTGCAAACTCTTCTAGAGGAAGAGGGGAAATCACTCTCAAACACACTGTGTGAATCTCACATCACTATGTTCTCCAAAACAGAAAAAAACTACAAACCCCTCCCCCCGCAAAACAGTATACCTATATTGTTGATGAACATTGATGCAACAACCCTTTTAAAAAGCTCTTGGCAAATAGAATCCAACAATATATTAAGAAAATAACTCATCAAGACCAAGTGGGATTCATCCTTGGGAAATAGGGGTGATTCAACATCTGCAAATCAATCAAAATAATCTACCATATCAACAAAAAGATACAATTCATGTAGTCACGTCATTTGATGCTGAGGAAGCACTTGATTCAACATCCCTTTATCATAATGACCCTCCAGAAATTGGGAATAGGAGCACAGTTTCTCAACATAGTAAGAACCATTTACAGGAAACCCACAGCTAACATCATTTTCAATAAGGAAAAACTGAGATAATTTCCCTTAAAATTGTGAACCAGAGAAGGATGCCTACTATCACCACTATTAATCAATATAGTTGTCAAATTCCTCTCCACTGAAATAAGTCAAGAAAGAGATATCAAACGAATACAGATTGGAAAGGAAGAAATCAAATTATCATTATTTGTCGATGACATACCTAGAGAATCCCAGCGACTCCACCAAGGAACTACTGGGAATTATTAATAAAATTGGTAAAGTAGCAGAATACAAAATCAATATACATCAATCTGTGACACTTCCTGTATACAAATGGAGAGTCAGAGGAAAGAGAATTAAAAGACTCAATCCCCTTTACAGTGAACCCCAAAAGATATAATACCTTGGTGTGAATCTCACAGAGAAGGTGAAGGACATTTACCAAGAAAACTATAGTACATTGTTAAAAGAAATAGAACATTCCGGGAATCGGGCTGTAGCACAGTGGGTTAAGCGCAGGTGGCACAAAGCGCAAGGATCAGCAGAAGGATCCCAGTTCTAGGCCCCGACTCCCCAGCAGGTGGTGAAGCAGGTCTTCAGTTGTCTATTTTTCTCTCCCCCCTCTGTCTTCCTCTCCTCTCTCCATTTCTCTCTGTCCTATCTAACAGTGATGACAACAGTAGCAACTACAACAATAAAAAGAACAAGGGCAACAAAAGAGGATAAATAAATAAATATATAAAAAAAGAAATAGAACATTCCCTGTTCCTGAGTTGGAATAAAAAATATTAATAAAATGGCTATTTTACCAAAAGCAATCTACAGTTTCAGTGCAAAGGACAAGACAAAATAATATTTACATGTGAAACACACTGGGTTAAAGTTATACAGATGACAATTAAAGATGGATTTACAAGTAATATAAAAAGTCAGGTATTTGATGGTCCGGGAGATGGCGCAGTGGATAAAGCATTGTACTCTCAGGCATGAGGTCCTGAGTTCCGTCCCCGGCAGCACATTCAGACATTTGCTGTGTTATCAGAAATGAAAACAGGTACTATTTCATTCACACATCCACAACATCCACGGTGGGGAGATATTCTGACTACTGTCTCAGAAACATATTTCAAACCTAGATCCAAAACATTTTATATTTAAATATCTTTCTTACTGTGCAGTTGAATTTCCAGCTGTCAATTGGAAACAACTAATCAACAATATAATGACATTCTAAATGCTAAATACTGAGAAAAAAAATGCAAGAGAATTCTATAATTTTTTCTAGCAATGAATATGTTCACCTAAAGTGATATGCTCATGAGTTGCAGTATGGTATTATCTACCTGTGTGGAAAAACTTCAAAGATAAAATATATAGAATATGTAAAATCTGTTAGGGCCAAGTGGTGGTGCACCTGGTTGAGTGCACATGCTAGAATGCTCAAGGACCCAGGTTCAAGCCTCTGGTCCCCACCTGCAGGGGGAAAGCTTTGCAAGTGGTGAAGCAGGGCTGCAGGTGTCTCTCTGTGTCTCTCCCTCCAGATTTCTGACTGTCTCTATCCAATAAATAAAGACAAAAAATTATAGAAAATGTAAAATCTCATAAAATATAAACATTATCAGCTAAAAAGAAAATTTTGTTGATAAGAAACTGTAATAATTTAATCATTACCTGCCCCTCCTGCCAAGGGTTCTATTTTTTTTTCTCACTAATACATGTTTATTAAACTGTATGTACTAAATGGTTTTGTTTTGGATTTCATAAATACAATTTTTTGGTGAAAATTTATTTCCTCTGCTCTTATATAAGTTCTTAAGTAACACACTTGATTCTGCCTCTTGCTTTGTAAAGTCGAAAATAGCTACTGATGTTTATTGAAAAGTCTGCCAATCCTGCCCTAGGAGATGACCCCTATTGTCTGTATTGATTCCCGAGATACTAACTGAGGTTGTGCAATAGTTCTTTCGTGCAAGTAACAAGTATTTGTTGGATATCCATACTCCCAGGCTGTTTCTATCTTTCTCTAGTAGGACAGAGCTCTGGAGACGTGGGGTTTCCAGGGCACATTAGTGAAGTAGTTTTCTCATTTCTTCCTCCCCATCTCTCCATCTTCACCACATTTCTCCTTCCATCTATAAAAATGTCAACCACAGGCCCTTTGGAATATAACTAAAATATGCCCACTAGCTATCTACAAAACGGAGGGCCCCCCAACTCTTCATCTGCACTATTCTAGCCTTTAGGTCTATGATTGGTCAACAATTTGTTTGGCTTTGTATGTTAATTCTCTTTTCAGCCACCAGGTTCCAGATGCTAGCATGATGTCAAATAGACTTCCCTGGACAGATGACCCCACCAATATGTCCTGGAGCTCTGCTTCCCCAAAGCCCTTCCCCACTAGGGAAAGAGAGAGACAGACCGGGAGTATGGATCACCCTGTCAATGCCCATGTTCAGCAGGGAATCAATTACAGAAGCCAGACCTTCCATCTTTTGCATCCCACAATGACTTTGGGTCCATACTCCCAGAGGGTTAAAGAATAGGAAAGCTGTCAGGGGAGGGGATGGGATACAGATTTCTGATAGTGGGAATTGTGTGAAGTTTACCCCTCTTATGCTATGGTTTAGTCAATGTTTCCGTTTTATAAATAAAAACTTAAATAAAAAAAGCCAAAAAATTTGGAGCAGGGCACCAAAGTAAAAACCCTGGGTGGAGGGTGAAGGTGGATGTTCAGCTTCATGGGGTGGGGGGTGGGGTGGGTGAGAAGGGGATGGGACACAGTCTTTTGATGGTGGGAACGGTGTTTATGTACACTCCTATCAATCTGTAGTCATATAAATCATTATTTAATTAATATGAGGGGGAAATTGATTGAATGTCTCAAAATTTAAAAAAAATTAAAAACCAAAAAAATTGGACTTCTCATTAAAAATAAATAAATAAAAATAAAAAATGGACTTCTCATTAAAAAAGAATGCCATTGTTTCCATTTATAAATAATTTTTTTTTAAAAAAAAAGAATTTTGCCATCAGAATAGCTCATTATAAATATTGAGAGCCACTAACATAGAAGTAAAGTGGTTGATACATAATGGCATGAAAAGGTCCAAATGTAAGGCTGTGTAAAATGAACCCTATCATTTTCTCTGGTTATTGGTGGATTGCTTTGTTTTGTTTTAATAGAGACAGAAAGCCATTGAGAGGGAATAAGGAGACAGAGAGGAGAGAGATACCTACATCACTTCACCACTCATGAAGCTTCCCTCCTGCAGATGGAGACCAAAGGCTTGAACCTGAGTCCTAGTTCATAATTGTATGTGTAGTCTACCAGGTGCCCCATCACCCAGCCCTTGAACCCTATTCTTTGGCTCTCTCCCTAGAAGTACTCGGCATGGTGCTTAGCACTTTGTGATACCGAAAATATCTTTGTTTATCATTTTAATGGGTTTTGTAGTCATGAATGAAATCTGCCTAAAAAGGGCAATTAAAAAATATACATGGCAATCTTTTACCACAAGTAAATGAATAAAGGGATATGTGGTGATATGATTTAGAAGAAATAATAGTTGAAAAAAAAAACTCTAATATCAAATTCCAAACTGACTGTACATTTTAAGTTTTTCCTCCCAAATGGGTATTCCAGAGAAATGATTTAATCAGTGTTGAGGAAAATCATCTCTTCTGGGCTGGTGAAATAGTTCACTGAGGAGGCAGGGAGGTAGGCGCACATAGTATGAAGCTCAAGGAATCCAGTTCAAGTCCCTGGCTCCCCCACCTGCAAGAGGGTTGCTTCACAAGCAGTGAAGCAGGTCTGCAGCTGTCTTTTTCTTCTCTTCTCTATCCTCTCTCTCAGTTCCTCTCTGGCCTATCCAACAACAATATCAGCAACAATAACAGCAATAACAACAGTGGAAAACAGATGGCCGCCAGAAGCAGCAGATTTGTAGTGCTGGCATTGAGCCCCAGTGACAACCCTAGAAGCAAAAAAACAAATGAAGGGAAGGAAAGAAGGAAGGAAGGAAGGAAGGAAGGAAGGAAGGAAGGAAGGAAGGAAGGAAGGAAAAGATGAAAAGGAAAGGAAAGGAAAGGAAAAGAAAGCAGGAGCTCTCTGAGTATGCTGCTTTGCCATGTGCATGACAGCTTCCCATCCAGCCCCCACCACATTGAAGGAAGCTCCAATGCTGTATTCTCTTTCACATTCTGCCTTTCCCTTTCCACCTCTTTGTCTCTGTTTTTCTTCTTTTTTTTTTTTTAAAACATCTCTTCTACCACATTCACTATCATTTTTTCTCTTTGTTTTCCATTAGTGGCTCTCAATATTTATAATGAACTATTCTGATGTCAAAATTCTTTTTAAAAAATTATTTATAAATGGAAACACTGACATTCTTATAGATGGAAGGAGAAATGTGGTGAAGATGGAGAGACGGGGAGGAAGAAATTAGAAGACTATTTTTTTTTTTTAATTTATTCCCTTTTGTTGCCCTTGTTTTTTTTTTTTTTTATTGTTGTAGTTATTATTGTTGTTGTCATTGTTGGATAGGACAGAGAGAAATGGAGAGAGGGAAGGGAAAACAGAGAGGAGGAGAGAAAGACAGATACCTGCAGACCTGCTTCACCGCCTGTGAAGTGACTCCCCTGCAGGTGGGGATCCGGGGTTCGAACCGGGATCCTTATGCCGGTCTTTGTGCTTTGCACCACCTGTGCTTAACCCGCTGCGCTACGGCCCCGACTCCCTTCACTAATGTGTCCTGGAGATACCAGATCTCCAGAGTTCTGCCCCACTAGGAAAAGATAGAAACAGCCTGGGAGTATGGACCTGTCAACGCCCATGTCCAGCAGAGAAGCAGTTACAGAACCCAAACCTTCCACATTCTGCAACCCATAATGACTCTGGGTCCATACTCCCAGAGGGATAAAGAATAAGAAATCTTTCAAGGGGGGAGATGGGATATGGAGCTCTGGTGGTGGGAACTGTGTGGAATTGTACCCCTTCTAATCCTATGGTACTGTCAATATTTGCATTTTATAAATAAAAAAAAGGAAATGAGAATTAAAGGAGGAATAAAAGAGTGAGAGTAGAGAGAGGGGGGAGAGAGAGAGAGAGAGAGAGAGAGAGAGAGGAAGAAACAGGAAAGGGGAGAGAGAGAGAAGAGGGAGAAAAAAAGAAAAAAGGGGGAGGGAATAAAGGAGTGAGAAAGGGAGTAAGAGGAAGGGACAGGAAGAGGGAGATGAGAAGAGACTGAGGTCGCATTTGCATTTAAGATTTAGGAAAATGACCCATGCTGTTTGCACCTTTTACTAAATGTATTGATCTACTCTTTCTTTCCAATTACTTCTTGCTATGTGTTTTATCTTGATTTGATATGATTTGGTCTGTGAATATTTTTGTCTCATATTTCTAAGATAGATTATTTTCTGCATGAACAATGAAATCCTTAGTCATGAGATGATGTCATTTTAGATCTCATCAATGCAAATGAAAGCAAAAAAATCTAATAATAGTCATCTGAGTCACTGGGGTACAACATTCCAAACATTCAGAGAGAACACAACTGCCACACCAATGATTGGACCTCTACTAGAAATGGCTTTACTAGAAATGCTTTGACAGGCAAATTTTGAAAACACCATTCTTTTTTTTTTTTTTAATTTATTTATTGGGGAATTAATGTTTTACATTTGACAGTAAATATAATAGTTTGTACATGCATAACATTTCCCAGTTTTCCACATAACAATACAACCCCCACTAGGTCCTCTGTCATCCTTTTTGGACCTGTATTCTTCCCCCCACCCACCCCCAGAATCTTTTATTTTGGTGCAATATGCCAATTCCAGTTCAGAAAACACAATTCTAATGTATAGCACCAGCTTCAATAAAAATAAAAACAAGTGAAAAAAAAACCCAAAACAATGATTTGTAGAGAGTATACTTTAAAAAATAATATAGAACAGTTGGAATGAAAGGCATGTAAGGAAAGAAATTCATAGACTTGGATCAGCAAGATAGCTTTAGAGTTCAGAGTTAAACTAGCTAAAAGCTACAAAATATAGGTCAATGTAAGATTTATATATATGGTAAGCAAGGCAGCAAGAAATAGGAAACAAGAGAGGTGAGTACCTATCCCTAAATTTTTAAGGAAAATTTGTCCTGCATCTTGGGACAGATTGTTCTAGATAATTTTAGGAAAGTCCACAATATTGCCACCTCACCATGTTTTACTTTCAATTTCAGGCAGTTTTATTTTTATTTAAAATTTTTTTTTTTTAAATTTTATTAGTGATTTACAAAAGTTACAAAATAACAGGGGGTACAATCCCACATCATTCCCATCGCTAGAGTTCTGCTTCCTCATTTTCTCCATTAGAAACTGCAGTAGTTCTCCAAAATTATTATTATTAATTTATTATTATTTTTTTAAAATACCAAAACACTGCCCAGCTCTGGTTTATAGTAGTGTGGGGGCTTGAACCTGGGACTTTGAAGCCTCAGGTATGGACATCTTTTGCATAACCATGATGCTATCTCTCCCACTCCAGGCAGTTTTAAAGACCTTTATCTTTAGTTTTAATGAGCATGAAGGAGATATATAGAGAAAGATACAGGGAGGGGGTAGAGAGCATAATGGTTATGCAAAAAAGACTTTCACACTTTAGGTTCAAGCCTGTGTACCACCATAAAACAGAGATGAACAGTTCTCTGTTAAAAGAAAAAGAAAGAAAGAAAGAGAGGAAGAAAGAAAGGAAGAAAGAAAAGAAAAAGAGAAAGAAAGAAAGAAAAAAAGGAAGGAAGAGAGAGAGAAAGAGAGAGAGACACCAGAGCGCTGTTCAACTCTGAGTTACGGTGGTGCTGGGGCTTGAAGTTGGAAACTTGGACCCTAAGGCATGAGAGTTAAAAACCTTTATTACAGACCCCAAAAAAAAATTTTTTTTTTTTTTTTTTTTTTACATTTTTGGTGATATGTGACAAAGTCAGATTGGACTGAATATCCCTGCAAGCCAAGAATAAGGAACCACCTGACCAGTGTTTAGTGAATAGCATTAATATTGGTCAGCATAGACCAACACATATTTTGGGGGTAATGTAAAACTGCACTACGAATCTTTTCAAACAATTCCTCAACAACAACAGTTTTCTTTTTGAAAAGAAAGACTGGTACTTAAATTTAACGGTGTGCTAGAAACTTCATTTTACTTGCAGTTGCTCTCAGACCCAGACACAGCACAACGAATGTGTTCCAAACTATTTACTGGCCATGCTGGTTTTCTTAGAGAGAAATTTGAGGATAGTAGCAGAGTGTTCTGTACAAAATTCCAAACAATGTCTCATACAAGCAGAGAACAAACATTTCTTATTATGAACACACAGATGAGTGAGTAACTTTGCTTTCAGGAGAAACAGATGCTAATCCCCAGACATTCTTTTCTGAGCCTTCTTAATGATTTGTATAGAAACCGATCAACACATGATGTAGCCTTCTAAATGGATTTACAGACCAGAACTGATTATTAATTTGTTGGGAGGTGTTTAGGCTAATCAACATTTTGTCAGTCTCTTTGAAAAGTTGAGGGTATGGAATGTTTCAGAGCCAGAGACTTTGATTGACCTGACACTGGAGCTGGCTTCTTTGTGAAGTTGGTTTTGAGTTTGCAGGAAAAGTACTAATTTTGACAGAACTGCCTAAGTCTTGGGATCCCAAGGAAACAAGTATCTGGGTCAGTAGTGAAAACAACAACAAAAGTTACTTTTCACTAAGTTTCTCCTGTGTACCAGTAACTGAAGTGGTGATATGGTTGTACTTGATTTAATCTAATGTTAATTATGAAAAAAAAAAGAGAGAGAGGCTTTTTTTAGTATTTTTTATTTTTTCACTCTTACTTGCCTTTGAGAACAGGCAAGAATAGTGTAGCTGTGCCTTCATTTGGAAAGTGAATTCGAAGATGTGGGGAGGAAAGTAGAAGTGTCTGTATATCTGTAGAAATTCAGAGGGTAAGGGAGTTGGGCGGTAGCACAACGGGTTAAGCTCAGGTGGCTCAAAGCGCAAGGACCAGTGGAAGGATCCCGGTTTGAGCCCCTGGCTCCCCACCTGCAGGGGAGTCACCTCACAAGTGATGAAGCACGTCTGCAGGTGTCTGTCTTTCTCTCCTCATCTCTGTCTTCCAGTTCTCTCTACATTTCTCTCTGTCCTATCCAACAATGATGACATCATCAACTACAACAATAAAAAAGGGCAACAAAAAGGAATAAATAATAATAATAATAATAAAAGAAATTCAGAGGGTGGATTTTAGGACAATAGTCACTGGTTCATAGATAAAAGTGAAAAGCATCAATGAGAATGCCACTCTATTGCTCCTAAGACATCTCACTCTCAGTAAAATTGAAACAAAAATATTAAGAAATAAATAGCATTTGTTAAGCAAAGGCAAAAATATAAATTCCCGTTTTAAAAAACTTGTCTTTCATTGCTTTTAGTTCTTGATTTCTTTTTTAGTGATTTAATAACGATTAATAAGGGTATAAAATAACAGGGGTATAATTCCAAACAGTTCCCATCCATGGAGTTCCATATCTCAACCCATTCATTGGAAACTCCTCTATTATTTATCCCTTTGGCAATATGGACAAAGTTCTTTTTTTTTCTTTTTCTTTTTCTTTTTCAGTGATAGAGAGAGTGTGTCAGAATCCAGAGAACTGTTCAGCTTTGGCTTATGGTGGGGCAGGGATTGAACCTGAGACCTGGGAGCCTTAGGCATGAGAATCTTTATGCATAACTATTATGCTGTCTCCCCTGCCCCTAGACCAAAATTCTTTATTGTGGAAGGTCTGCCATGCTGGACATGGGTGTTGGCCATTGACTCATACCTCCAGCCTATTTCTATTTTTCCCTAGTGGGGTAAGGCTCTGGAGAGGTGAGGTGCCAGGACACATTGGTGAAGTTGTCTGCTCAGGGAAGTTGGGATGGAATGAATCATAGTAGCACAGGAACTTGGTGGCTAGAAGGGGGTAAGATATATAATCCCTTATTTTAAAGAGGACTAGCAAAGGAGGAAATACTGTGGATGGTGAATTGGTACTATGGCACATCTCCTTTCTGTCTCTTTCTTTCACTTTATGAGAACTCTCTCTCAAAAATTCCAGGGTGTGATGTTGAGCCAAAGAGAATGCACAGTGGTATCCTGCATTCCCTGGGCTCAGAGTATTGAAAAACAAAATCAGAGAGAATGGAGTACTTCTCAGACCTTGACATGTGGTGCTGGGGACTTCACCTAGTAAATCAGGCATATAAACTTTGTGTTCTCCTGCTAAGTTATTTCTCCCACCTCTGTAAAATGATATATATATTTTGTATTGATTTCATTGATTTCTGTATAATAGGATAATAAATCTAAAAATGTCACAGAACTTCAAATTAGTTGATGTCTTTCTTTTTTTACATTTATTTATTTATTCTTGGGTCGAGACATAGAAAAACGGAGGGGGTATGGGAAGAAACAGATGCTTGCAGACCTGCTTCACCTTCTGTGAAGTGTCCCTTTCTGTATGTGGGGACCAGGGGCTTGAATCTGGGTCCTTGTGCACTGAGGTGTGTGCTTCCCCAGGTGCATCACCACCTGGTGCATCACCACCTGGCCTCAGTTGATGGCCTCTTTCTTTAAAGTTCTACCTTGGAAATTACAAAGAAAACTGTTTGTTTCTTTCTGTGCTATCAATAGTATTTGTTTATATGTCTGCTTGTGTGAGACTATAGGGATGAAAATAGACTTACTTTCTTTTTTTTTATAGTGCCTCTTTTTAAAAATTTTTATGTATTTATTCACTAATGTATTCCCTTTTGTTGCCCTTGTTATTTTATTGTAGTAGTTATTGATGTTGTTGTTGTTGGATAGGACAGAGAGAAATGGAGAGAGGAGGGGAAGACAGAGAGGGGGAGAGAAAGAGACACCTGCAGACCTGCTTCACCGCTTGTGAAGCGACTCCCCCTGCAGGTGGGGAGATGGAGGCTCGAACCAGGATCCTTAAGCAGGTCCTTGCACTTCGCGCCACCTGCACTTAACCTGCTGTGCTACTGCCCGACTCCCTAGACTTCCTTTCTATAGAACAAAAATATAGTTAATATGCCTGGAAAATTTTCTGACAATAGAGTTTTAACATTTTGAAGGCAATCATAGTTTTCAAGACAGCTGCCACATGGGCACAAATTCCCATCGTTCTATTAACATGTGTCTGCGTATTGAGCCCACTACTAACTGAGTCTCTCCTCCACCACAGTGTGCTGGGTTCTCAATGTCCTTTCAGCATCCCCACCCCACCCTACAATGTTCTTGGTCTTGCTGCAACAGACCATGTGTAGTCTACATTCTACTTTGTGTTTTGAAACTTTTAGCATTATTAGGCAACACAAAGACTGTATTTTTTGGTAAGCCAGAAAACTAGTAAATTATAAAAATAATACGGTGCTTCCTTTACTCTGCATAACTGAAAGAACTCTTTTAAAATTGGAATTTCTCATTTTATTTGGTTTACTAAATATATCCTTCTCAGGAAAGAATTGGCTGTTTCAAACTATGCGGGACAGTAATTATTAGGTGGTTACATGCAAAGCTACATTACACATAAATAATGAAGCCTTCATAACATTTCCTCCAGTACCAATCACAAATAAGGGGGGCACATTTCAGGAATAAAATTTATGAGTGAACTGAACACTAAGTTAGAAGGTAAGTTTAGTGTTAATCTCAAAAGATATGAAGCATATAGAATTCAGAGCAAGGCTAAGGTAAATTTTAATGTAGTAAAGACAGGTCTCCTTGACTTAGGTCTATCTCCAAGAAAATATGATACTAACTCTTGTTCACCTTAACAAATACAAGTATTCTGACATTTAATGACCTCACAAAAAAACATTTGCACATTTCCATGAGGAAAAAGAAACTGCTGATTTGGGCAGGGGTAGATAGCATAATGGTTAGGCAAACAGACTGTCATGCCTGAGGCTTCCAAGTCCCAGGTTCAATCCCCTGTAGCACTGTAAACCAGAGCTGATCAGTGCTCTGTTAAAAAAAAAAAGAAACTGATGATTTATCATTTATGTATAACTTACAGTGCAAAGGCTAGTCTAATGTTAGACAAAATCTGTGTATCCTGTGAAGTCTCAATCCATCATCACAGGTCTAAGAAGGACTAAAAGTGGACATTTCATCTATACTTTGGCTCTTACGCAGGTTCAAGTCATCCTAAAGGTGTAAATATCTATCTCTTGGGACCAGGTGGTAACTCATGTTACAGTGAACATGGACCTTAGTTCAAGCCCCTGGCCCCCACTTGTAGGGGGAAAGCTTCACAAGCAATGCTACAGGTGTCTTTCTGTCTTTCTCCCTATTTCCCCATCCCTCTTGACTTCTGGCTGACTCTATCAAATAAAGATTTGATATATATCTTTTGTTATAAATATATACCTATGTTTAGTCCTCTGATAGTTCTGTAAAAATACTAAACTCTTGACTGTAGGTTTTTTTTTTTTTAAATTTTGGTTCCTTTATATAAAATGCTTTTCCTTAATTTCTTATATATCTGGCTTAATTTTACTTTCTCAGTTCCTGCACACCCTTCTCAGTGAGCCCTCCATGATCCATTAGAGTGAGAATCTATTTCCCAGCATGCTCAATCTTAAACAAATTCCCATTTTTTAATTTTGTTTCACTGCATATATCACAATTTGAAATCATCTGATTTATGTATAGACCATTGCCCAATTATTAATTGATAAATCATCTGATTTATCTATAGACCATTACCCAATAATAATTGATGTTTTTTAGTTCATCTCCAATTCTCAAATGTCAGCAATTTCTTGCTGTTTCATATATTTTTCAGGAGATCAGTTCTCTGTCAATCTTATTCAGTTTTATATTCTCCAATTCTGAGTTCCTATAAAGCACTACACAAACCTTGCTGAATAAATAAATCACTTAACTTAACCCTGAATATTTATTATCGTGGCAAGATGACAGCCAGCAAATGCATGCGTTATGCTGAGCACTGTCTGCAGTATAACACGTCGCACGCTTCTTGTCAAAACTCTCCAAGTCAGGTATTACTGTGCTCATCTTAGAGATGATGCTTATGGCATGAAGCAGCTTACACGTCTTAATTCTGAGCTCAATTAGAGTTATGTAAAGAACACCCACTCCTTAGACATTTCCTGGGCTTCTTCAATGGGCCTGACTGTGTGCAAGGTTTTAGGGATTCAACAATAAATAGGTGAAATGTTCATAAAATAAAATCCCAGCTCTACATCAAGCTTAAACTCTCTTGGAGGTTGTTGGTGGAAAAAGACACGAAGATAAATAATTCAGCAACCATATGACCTGTGCTCTGATGGGAGCGGTTTACAGAATATATGCAATTTTTTCCCCTCTCCTCTCCTCTCCTCTCCTCTCCTCTCCTCTCCTCTCCTCTCCTCTCCTCTCCTCTCCTCTCCTCTCCTCTCCTCTCCTCTCCTCTCCTTTCCTCTCCTCTCCTCTCCCGGATCAACTAGGAATACCAAAGGAGAACACCCGGACTGAAACAAGACAGGACTAGAATGTCCACAGGAACCCAGTAAATCACCCGTGAGTACAAACACGCGTGGCTGGTGACAGAGAGGAGAGAGGGGCCTAAGGAGAGATTAAGTGACTGCTAACAGTTCAACAGTTTGTCAGTGGAGACACCACCTCCAGTGTGCTCCACAACAAGGGGACAGCTGAAGGGAGGAAAGGACTCCCCAGAGACTCACCAAGTGCAACTCTGAGTCTCTATTGCTACTACCCTCAGAATCTGGAGCAGCAACAGGGAGGGACACCAGGGGACAGAGATCTAACCGGGAAACTCAGGAGAAGACCTATACCTCTGTGGCATAACTGAGGGGCTGTGAAAGTCTCTGGATTATCTCTGCCACACCGTGCTTTATCTCTTGTTCAGGAGTCAGTGACTAAGCTAAGAAGCCTATTGATAGTTTAAAAGCCCTCAGGCTCCCATAGCCTACAGGGAAGAAAAAAAAAGAGGCTCTTACACAACTGATCTCCAACTCAGGGATTGAAAAAACTGTTAACTTCCACCACGGTAAACCCTTTAATTAAATTACTTAGACACAAGTCAATCCAGGCAATAGTAATCAATAATTTGAAAAGTACTGATAAAGGGAACTCATAACATAATATATAAAATGGTTAAAACAACAAGAAAAAATATTGGAGACTCGAACCAGGACAAGAGTCCAGCTAAAAGTCCTCCAGAGGGTGAAGCACAAAACAACGAGTTCAACATCCAAACATTAGCTAAGGAAATAATAACAGGAGTGAGTAAAGAATTTGAAAAAATTGTAATCAGAAATGCAGGAACAACAAATGAGAATATGGAAGAAAATTCTAATTATCTCATGGTTATTAGAGAGCTGAAAGCTGAAATAGCTGAGCTAAGAAGGCAACTAACTGAACAAGCTAAAACAGTATCAGAGCAGGGCAACAAAATAGATGAACTCCAGAAAGCAGTAGAGGGCAGAGAGAATAGAATCAATAAGGCTGAAGACAGAATTAGCAAGATTGAGGATGAATTAGAGACAACTAAAAAAGAAGTAAGAGATCTCAAAAAGAGATTAAGAGATGCTGAAAGCAACAACAGAGTCCTATGGGATGACTTCAAAAGAAACAATATACGCATTATTGGCTTACCAGAAGAAGAAAGAGAAGGAGAGGAAGAAAGCACTCTCCAGGCCATAATAGCTAAAAATTTCTCTAGTCTAGACAACACCAAAGACATAAAGATTCAAGAAGTCCAGAGGGTCCCAAACAGAATTAACCCAGACCTAAAGACACCAAGACATGTCATACTTAGAATGGAAAGGAATAAGGATAAAGAAAGGATCCTCAAGGCTGCAAGAGAAAAACAAAGAGTCACCTACAAAGGAAAACCCATAAGATTAGCAGCAGACTTCTCCATACAAACACTACAGGTCAGAAGAGAATGGCAAGATATCTATCGAGTGCTCAATGAGAAAGGCTTTCAGCCAAGAATACTATATCCTGCTAGACTGTCATTCAGACTAGATGGAAGCATCAAAACCTTCTCAGACAAGCAACAATTGAAGGAAGCAACTATTACAAAGCCTGCACTGAAAGAAGTTCTGAAAGGTCTCCTATAAACAACCAGACCACCACAAATAGGACATATATCAAAACACTCTAAAACTCTACAAGAATGGCATTAAAATATCTTCAATCTTTGATATCAATAAATGTCAATGGCCTGAATTCACCTATTAAAAGACACAGAGTAGGAAGATGGGTCAGAAAACACAACCCAACAATATGTTGTCTACAGGAAACTCACCTAACTGAACAAGACAAACACAGACTTAAAGTGAAAGGATGGAAAACTATCATACAAGCCAATGGCCCACAAAAAAGGGCAGGAACAGCTATTCCCATATCTGACATGATAGACTTTAAAATAGATAGGAATGGACACTACTTAATGCTCAGAGGATCAGTCAATCAAGAGGACTTAACAATTATTAATATTTATGCACCCAAATGAGAAGCCATCTAAATACATCAAACTTCTACTGAAAGAGCTACAGCAATATATTAACAGTAACACAATAATAGTAGGGGACTTCAACACCCCACTATCTCAACTTGACAGATCATCCAGGAAGAAAATCAGTAAAGACATAAGGGAGCTAAATGAAGAGATAGATAAACTAGAACTATTGGACATTTTCAGAGTCATTCATCCCAAGAAACTGGAATACACATTTTACTCAAATCCACATGGATCATTCTCAAGGATAGACCATATGTTAGGCCACAAAGACAACATCAGCCAATTCAAGAGCACTGAAATCATCCCAAGCATCTTCTCAGACCACAGTGGAATTAAACTAACATTTAACAATCAACAAAAGATTAGTAATAGTCCCCAAATGTGGAAGCTCAACAGTACACTTCTTAACAACTTCTGGGTCAAAGAGGAAATCAAGGAAGAAATCAAAATGTTTCGAGAGTTCAATGACAATGAAGACACAAGCTATCAAAATATTTGGGACACAGCTAAAGCAGTCCTAAGAGGGAAGTTCACAGCTATACAAGCACACATTAGGAAACAAGAAAAGGCACAAATAAACAGCCTGATTGCACATCTTAAAGACCTAGAAGAAGAACAACAAAGGAATCCCAAAGCAACCAGAAGGACAGAAATCACTAAAGTTAGGGCAGAAATAAATAACATTGAGAATAGGAAAACCATACAAAAGATCAATGAAAGTAAATGTTGGTTCTTCGAAAGAGTAAACAAAATCGACAAGCCTTTAGCCAGACTCACAAAACAAAAAGGGGAGAAGACCCAAATAAATCGGATAGTAAATGAAAGAGGAGATATCACAACAGACACTGCAGAAATTCAACATATCATGCGAGGCTTCTATGAACAACTATATGCCACCAAGCTAGAGAACCTGGAAGAAATGAATGATTTTCTAGATACCTACCAACTTCCAAAACTAAGTAAAGAGGAAGTGGATAACATGAACAGGCCCATCACAGCTAATGAAATTGAAACAGTTATCAAAAATCTTCCACAAAATAAAAGTCCTGGACCAGATGGTTTTACAAATGAATTCTACAAAACTTTCAAAGAAGAACTAATACCTCTACTTTTAAAAATCTTCCAGAAGATTGAAGACACTGGAATACTCCCTTCCAGCTTCTATGAAGCCAACATCACCCTGATACCAAAAGCAGACAGGGACACAACCAAAAAAGAAAACTACAGACCAATATCTCTGATGAACATAGATGTGAAAATATTGAACAAAATTCTAGCCAACCGGATACAGCAGTATATCAAAGAGATTGTCCATCATGACCAAGTGGGGTTTATCCCAGGCATGCAAGGTTGGTTTAATATACGTAAATCAATCAATGTGATCCACCACATCAACAAAAGCAAGACCAAAAACCACATGGTCATATCAATAGATGCAGAGAAAGCCTTTGACAAAATACAACATCCTTTTATGATAAAAACACTACAAAAAATGGGAATAGATGGAAAATTCCTGAAGATAGTGGAGTCTATATATAGCAAACCTACAGCCAACATCATACTCAATGGTGAAAAACTGGAAGCATTTCCCCTCAGATCAGGTACTAGACAGGGCTGTCCACTGACACCATTACTATTCAACATAGTGTTGGAAGTTCTTGCCATAGCAATCAGGTAGGAGCAAGGAATTAAAGGCATACAGATTGGAAGAGAAGAAGTCAAACTCTCCCTATTTGCAGATGACATGATAGTATACATGGAAAAACCTAAGGAATCCAGCAAGAAGCTTTTGGAAATCATCAGGCAATACAGTAAGGTGTCAGGCTATAAAATTAACATTCAAAAGTCAGTGGCATTCCTCTATGCAAACACTAAGTTAGAAGAAATTGAAATCCAGAAATCAGTTCCTTTTTCTATAGCAACAAAAACAATAAAATATCTAGGAGTAAACCTAACCAAAGAAGTGAAAGACTTGTATACTGAAAATTATGAGTCACTACTCAAAGAAATTGAAAAAGACACAAAGGAGTGGAAAGATATTCCATGTTCATGGGTTGGAAGAATTAACATCATCAAAATGAATATATTACCCAGAGCCATCTACAAATTTAATGCTATCCCCATCAAGATCCCAAGTACATTTTTTAGGAGAATAGAAAAAATGCTACAAATGTTTATCTGGAACCAGAAAAGACCTAGAATTGCCAAAACAATCTTGAGAAAAAAGAACAGAACCAGAGGCATCACACTCCCAGATCTCAAACTGTATTATAGGGCCATTGTCATCAAAACTGCTTGGTACTAGACCATGGACAGACACACTGACCAGTGGAATAGAATTGATAGCCCAGAAATGAGGCCCCACACGTATGGACATCTAATCTTTGACAAAGGGGCCCAGACTATTACATGGGGAAAGCAGAGTCTCTTCAACAAATGGTGTTGAAAACAATGGGTTGAAACATGCAGAAGAATGAAACTGAATCACTGTATTTCACCAAATACAATAGTAAATTCCAAGTGGATCAAGGACTTGGATTTTAGACCACAAACTATCAGATACTTAGAGGAAAATATTGGCAGAACTTTTTTCCGCATAAATTTTAAAGACATTTTCAATGAAACGAATCCAATTACAAGGAAGACTAAGGCAAGTATAAACCTATGGGACTACATCAAATTAAAAAGCTTCTTCACAGCAAAAGAAACCACTAACCAAACCAAGAGACCCCTCACAGAATAGGAGAAGATCTTTACATGCCATACATCAGATAAGAGTTTAATAACCAACATATATAAAGAGCTTGCCAGACTCAACAACAAGACAACAGATAACCCCATCCAAAAATGGGGGGAGGACTTGGACAGAATATTCACCACAGAAGAGATCCAAAAGGCCGAGAAACACATGAAAAAATGCTCCAAGTCTCTGATTGTCAGAGAAATGCAAATCAAGACAACAATGAGATATTACTTCACTCCTGTGAGAATGTCATAAATCAGAAAAGGTAACGGCAGCAAATGCTGGAGAGGGTGTGCGGGTCAAAGGAACCCTCCTGCACTGCTGGTGGGAATGTCAATTGGTCCAACCTCTGTGGAGAACAGTCTGGAGAACTCTCAGAAGGCTAGAAATGGACCTACCCTCTGACCCTGCAATTCCACTCCTGGGGATATATCCTAAGGAACCCAACACATCCATCCAAAAAGATCTGTGTACACATATGTTCTTGGCAGCACAATTTGTAATAGCCAAAATCTGGAAGCAACCCAGGTGTCCAACAACAGATGAGTGGCTGAGCAAGTTGTGGTATATATACACAATGGAATACTACTCAGCTGTAAAAAATGGTGACTTCACCGTTTTCAGCCTATCTTGGATGGACCTTGAAAAAATCATGTTGAGTGAAATAAGTCAGAAACAGAAGGATGAATATGGGATGATCTCACTCTCAGGCCGAAGTTGAAAAACAAGATTAGAAGAGAAAACATAAGTTGAACCTGAAATGGAATTGGAGTATTACACTCTGGGGTGGGTGTGTGGGGAGAACACAGGTCCATGAAAGATGATGAATGACATAGTGGGGGTTGTATTGTTAAATGGGAATCTGGGGAATGTTATACATGTACAAACTATTGTATTTACTGTTGAATGTAAAGCATTAATTCCCCAATAAAGAAATAAATTATTAAAAAAAAAGAATATATGAAAATTTAGAGTAGGTATACTTAGCACAGTTCAGTTCAGTTGTGAAAGATCAAGAAGTTTTTCTCCCTAAAATATAATGGAACAGCAGAACTTTTCAGGCAGAGGGAATGAATGACCTGTGCAAAAGCATCAAAGTGAGGGTGAGGGTGGGAAGAGTTTTTTTTTTTTTTTTTTAAGGGAAAGAGTTATGTTTGGGTAATTAAGCATACTTGAGGGAGTACAGCATAGTTGCTAAGCTCTGAATGCACTTTAAAAATCATTTTTATTATCTTTATTCATTGGATAGAGATGGCCAGAAATTGAGAGGGTAGGGGAAATAAAAAGGGAGAGAGAAAGATATCTGCAGGACTGCTTCACCACTCGCAAAGCTTTCCCCTCGAAGGTAGAGATTGGGGGCTCAAACTCGGGTCCCTGAGCATTGTAACGTGTGTGCACCACCCAGCCCCCTGAATCTACTTTTTTATTTTTACTTATTTTGACAGGACAGAGAGAAGTTGAGAGGGAAGGTGGAGAATGAAAGACGTCTGCCAACCTGCTTCACTGCTTGTGAAACTTTCCCCCCTGCAGATGGGAATCAGGGGCTTGATCCCAGGTTCCTGTGCAACTGATGTGTATGTTCAACCAGGTGCACCACCACCTGGCCCCTAGGCTCTGAATCTAGCTAGCGTGATTTTGAATTCTGGCTGTAATATTGTGTGACTTGAGGCAAATTACTTTGACTTTTTGAATCTCAGTTACTTTTCTGTAAATTGGAGATAACAGCTATCTCTATCTCATTGTTTTGTGTATGGATGAAAGTTAAATAACTTTACATTTAGCATCCGTAATAGTGATTGGCACTTAGTAAGTTTTAAATATTTTTTTTTATGATTAAATACGCAACACTCATTAGGAGAAAAAGAATGTAAAACTGGTAATGCAAACAGAGCTCAGACTGCAAAGGGAAAAACACTCCACACAATATGAACTTTTTAAGATTGAAAGTTATTAAAGATTCAATGATCTGAAAGTGAAATCCTTTTGCAAACCTTTCATTTTGTTGCTAGTTAGCAGCCTAAGAGACAAAAAATTGCCTCATCTGAAAGAGTTCTTACTGAGCAGAATATGGGCCAAAAAATGGAGCAAGGGAGAGAAGGAAGAAAATAGCAGTTAGGATAGCAGTTAGCTGGATGATCACCCTCTTAATAACCAAGAGTTGACGGGATTTGCTGAATGTAGATCTGACTATATCAGGTCTGTTTCTCTCTCCAAAATGCTGTGAAGAAATAAATGTACCTTTTTAGAAACATCATTTTTTTTTTTTTTAGTGTGACTAGCTCATAGACCAGAGGATATACAAGGTGGTAAGAGGTGTTGGTGTTGAACTTGGACTGGATTTGCTGTATTGCACCAAAGTAAGACTTTGGGGTAGGGATGGCGGTGGGAGGGAGTGTTCATGTCTTGGAACATGATGGCGGAAGAGACCTTAGGTGGGGGGGAGGGGGTTAGAGTGTTATGTGGTAAACTGAGAAATGTTACACATGTACAAACTAGTGTGTTTTACTGTTGGCCGTAAATTATGAACCCCCAATAAAGGAAAAGAAATTAAAAAGAGGTGCTGGTGTTCCTAAAATAGGCTTCCATGGTGGTCCTGCTACTCTAAGATTGGATTACAAGTAGGCTGGTGAAATTATTTTTGCCTTCTTAGACTGGATACAGTCCACGAAGAGAAAAACACAAGACTTTAAATGCTTTTTTCAGACAAGCAACTCATTATGGACAACACTTAAGACCTGTGTTCACCTGACAGACCGCAAAGTCAAGATTGATTTGTCCTGAGTTAAGTTGTTACCCTTGCTTCTTTCCCTTTCCAACAATCAGTTTTATTAGTTACTGAAATAAAAAATAAAATAAAATAAAATAAAAAAGACTGGTAAGCCTTCATTTTGATGACACATGGATTTATGATCTTTCCAAGGAAAAGTTGTTTTCATTTTTATAAATGATTGAGGTATTGTACAGAAGTCCATCTCAATGAAAACAGCATGGTAGACTCATTTGCTGCAGATGTGCTAAGCTGACTAGTCTCAAAGCACTCATTTGCACAGAAGGAAATTCAGAAGGCAATTGTGAGTCTCCTTAATACTGTTCTTCAGTTTTTGTCATACGATCTTGAGGAAAAAAAAATGAAACTGCACAGTGAATATGCCAGAAGCCCTTTAACTCCTTGGCCACATCAAAAAAAATTGTTTAGGAAAACCAGGCAGTTGCATAATGCTACAAATCCCAGAATAAATATTTTTCTCAGTGGAAAAATTCAGCAGTCTTTAAAGGTAAGCCAAGAAACACCATGGTACCATGATTAAAAGAGAGAGAGGGGAAAAAAAAAAGACTAGTGGAAAGATGTTCTTGTCCACTGTTGAAAACATTCCAGAGAATCTGTTAGCATTCCGAAACTATTACTTTCTCTCAAGTCATTTTTCTGTTACTCTAGGCTTCAAAAAAGTAATTATCTTAGAAATCAATTTTCTTAATGACCACTCTAGCCATTGCTACCTAATTTCACTGAACGACTAGTTCCTTATAAAAGTGCAATCATTATCACTTCATATCAAGTATTCTACAGTGTTAAAAGGATCATGAATTCTCCTAAGTCAGCCTGCAATTACCATCTTTCTTGGACAGATATGTGAGCCAAAATTTAACGAAGTTGGTTGGGGTCTGTGAAGAGGCTGCAAACCAAAGATCCTGCCTCTGTTAAAAATATATATAGGATATTTGAGACATTCCATTCATTAACCATCGAGAACTCACAAAGAACAATCAGTCCATGATGTCCAATTTCCAGTCCCTTGAAGATCTGCTTAACAGGGTGGACAGAAACAAACGGAATATCTGCATTCTGCCTTAACATGTAACTAACACTCGGATAGGAGACTAGTTGTCTGACTATTTACTTTGTAGAATTCCTAAAAAAGAAATATGACCTTAATCTTTCTTCACATATACACAATGTATAAAATCTCTATGTCAGGTCCTAGAATCTGGAGTCGTTCTCTCAAAGTGATGGCATAACCAAGCACCATACAAAAGTGGAAGATGTTGCCTAAGTGGCAGAGTGATACTGGGGTGTCACTCCTTTTCCGAATCTTTGTCTCTCCCTATCCTTTGTGTTCTAGGTGATAAAATCAAATAAAAACAAACAAAAAACCAGAGTCAATTGGGAGAAGTACAGTAGGAATCAATTCTTATTACTGAGTAGTTTTCCAATGTGTACATAAGTCACTTTTTTTTATTGCCAGTGTTTCACTGTTCCTGGATAGACTTAGAGGGGTTACTATTTGATGAAACACTTGCCAGAGAAAGACAAATTCTTCTGATTTATTTATTTTTATTTATTTATTTATTTAAATTTTATTTATTTTCCCTTTTTGTTGCCCTTGTTGTCTTATTGTTGTTGTAGTTATTATTGTTGTTATTGATGCCGTCGTTGTTAGATAGGACAGAGAGAAATGGAGAGAGGAGGGGAAGACAGAGACGGGGAGAGAAAGACACCTGCAGACCTGCTTCACCGCCTGTGGAGCAACTCCCCTGCAGGTGGGGAGCCAGAGGCTCGAACTGGGATCCTTACTCCGGTCCTTGTGCTTTGTGCCACATGCGCTTAACCCGCTGTGCTACCGCCCGAAATTCTTAAATTCCTAAATTCTTCTGATTTAAATAGCACATAGTACACAGAAAAAAGAAAGGGATGAACTAAATAAAATAAAAATAATATTTTAAACCACAAGATCAGTTAGTAGCCACCATAAGGAAAAATTGATCAAGAGAGTACATTTCTATGGTAAAGGACAGAATTAGATTTTTTAAAATTTGTGTTAGTGATTTAAGAAAGATTAACAAGATTATATGATAACGGGGGTATAATTCCATAGAGTTCCCATTACCAGAGTTCTGTGTCCCATCCTCTCCATTGGAAACTTCCCTATTCTGTATCTCTCTGGGAGTATGGACCAAAATAGAATTAGATTTAGTGGTAAGTTTAATGTTGAATTCTAATGATGCAATCTGAAATACATGGTACACTGTTACTTCACTTGAAAAATAAGAAAAAGAACAGAAACAAATGCCCAAAGGGTGGTGCAGGACAAGGTAAGTTCAGAAGACAAACATTCTGAGGGAATACACTGTAGGCACATTCTAAATTCTGGAGCAGTAGAACACCCACATTTGCTGTCTCTGTATATTGTGGTATTGAAGTTCTCTGCCAGCTTATGTGAAAAGAAAAAGTTCTGAGTGCTAGATAAGAAATAAATCTACCAGGAGTCGGGTGGTAGCACAGCGGGTTAAGTGTATGTGGCGCCAAGCATAAGGACCAGAGGAAGGATCCTGGTTCCAGCCCCCACCTGCAGGGGAGTCACTTCACAGGCAGTGAAGCAGGTCTGCAGGTGTCTCTCTTTCTCTCCCCCTCTCTGTCTTCCCCTCCTCTCTCCATTTCTCTTTGTCCTATCTAACAACGATGACATCAATAACAACAATAACTACAACAACAATAACAAGGGCAACAAAAAGGAAAATAAATAAACAAACAAATAAATAAATATGCCATTATTAGAAGGTGATGTCTTTGGGGCCAGTTGGTGGAGCACCTGACTGTGTGCACGTTTAAAGTGAACAAGAACCTAGGTTCAAGCCCCTGGCCCCCACTTGCCTGAGGGAAGATTTGCAAGCTATGAAGCAATGCTGTGTTTCTCTGTCTCTGTCTCCCCTTCACTCTCAATTTATCTCTGTCTCTATCTAACAAGTAAGTAAAATATTAAAAAAGTTAAAAAAGATGGTGATGTCCTCTAGTTAAAAACCCAACAGAACCACAATAGTAAATTATAAGAAATAAAATATGGTTGCAAAGAAGAGCCTAAATCAATAATATTTATCTAAACCAGTAAGAGAACAGCAACAAAATAGACAAAATCTTTACTGAGGGGTAATATATACTGATAAAAGCAAAACATTTTATAGTTAAAAGTAAAGTTGTAATAGCACAGCTATAAACAAGATACTGGGTACTGTACAGCAAACCCTAACAAAAGGACTTTGCAAAGTTAACCCAATTACCAAATAATGTGATGATAACATTAACTATCGATTGTCTTTTTGAACCCTAAGACAGCAGGAACCTCACATCTCCACTATAGAGCCTCTACTTCCCCCAGTCCTGGAACCCTTGGATAGGGCCCACTTTCCCATATGCCTCTCCCAATCCATATAAAATAATATTGCATCTGCCGATCACAACCTAACCAACACAACGATTGCCACCTCAACATGCTTCACTTCAGACTGTGTCCAGAGACTTCACGTGTGGAATGACAACCCTTCAGCTTCATTACTCGGGTGAGACCTTTCCTTTCATAGTATACTCTAATTCCATCTCAGGTGGTTCACTTTCTAACAAAGTCCCAAAACCTAGATATACACCAGTTTCTGTGAGAGAGAGCATATGTTCACACATATCCGTAAACTACTGCAAAATATATACCTGAAAGCAGAAGTACACTAGAGTTTGCAGTGAGTATCCCCCTAACACTTCCTCTCCACTATTCCAAGCTTTGGGTCCATGAATGCTCAACAACTTGTTTAGCTTCGTATGTTAACTCTCTTTTCAGTCACCAGGTTCCAGATGTCATCAGGATGCCAGCCAGGCTTCCCTGGACTGAAGACCCCACCAATGTGTCCTGGAGCTCAGCTTCCCCAGAGACCCACCCTACTAGGGAAAGAGAGAGAGGCAGACTGGGAGTATGGACCAACCAGTCAATGCCCATGTTCAGCGGGGAAGCAATTACAGAAGCCAGACCTTCTACCTTCTGCAACCCACAATGACCCTGGGTCCATGCTCCCAGAGGGATAGAGAATGGGAAAGCAATCAGGGGAGGGGGTGGGATATGGAGAATGGGTGGTGGGAATTGTGTGGAATTGTACCCCTCCTACCCTATGGCTTTGTTAATTAATACTTTCTTAAATAAAAAAAAAAATAAATAATAAAAAAGTAAAGTAAAGTTGTAGGGGGTGGGTGGTTGTACACCTGGCTGAGTGTACATGTTACTATGCACAGGGATATGAGTTCAAGCCCTCAGTGTGACTGCCTGTTTTCTGTCTGCATTGAGATCCATTGAGATCCAGTCTACTGTGAAGGACCTAGCAGACTCCTTTACCCTTGAGCATGGATGAAAGGAACCCATACTTCCATACTTAGTACAAACAGTAATAGAATATACTACTGAAGAAAAATTAAAATGCAATGATACAACCGTTTTTTTTTTTTTTTTTAACGTACACTGGCAATTCTAGATTTTGGTAGTAAAACAGTCTTCTTAATCAGAACAGACAATTCTTATTACTTGATTGAGTATGGTTGAGTATGACTAATGGGCCTACTGGCAGAAGATTGGAGTAAACTAGGAGAAAGGAAATTGAAATATTTACTTTCCGGCTGCCTTTGCTGATTGACTCTTTCCATGGAATGTCTTAAAACTCCTTTTAGAGGGCTCCCTTCAATAGTGACAACTACTTTATTTATAATTCGATAATCGTTCTCTCCCCTTTGCCTCTTCAGACAAAGGGCATGTATGTAATTCTGCTGCAGTTCCATGATTGTTAACCTTTTGGTGGTTCAGCACTTAGTCCTATTTTCTTTTAGCCCTGCTTACAGCTTGTAAGCAAATCCTTTAATAGAACCTCCTTCCCTGTACCAACGATTTGCTTTCCAGCTAGACTCTGATACAGTGATTAATAACAAGAGTGATGCTAGGAGGCCAGGGAATTTAGGGAATGACTTGCCTATGGAAGGCCCTGAGTTTGAGCCTAGCAAAAGTTATTATCACACTATCAATGACACACAGTAGCATCAGGATTATTCAAATCAGCACCGGTTATAGCATTAGATTAAGTGCATGTGGAGAGCAGGGTGTTAGAGAAGTGTTGGAAGTCCATTTAGGGAAAGCAGCCTGCTTCCCCTGGGCCCTGCAGGAAGCCAGGAGAAGTGGTCAGAGGCAGGAGCCACAAGTGCCAGGGTGTCTGCATATCCTGCCCCAGCCAGCACTCCCTCCCTGCCAGACTGCTAAAGCCCTAAAACACAGCTGAAGGCAGATATGAAGAAGATGCACTGAGCCCAATCCCGAGTCCCCACCTGCAGAGGGAAAGCTTTGCAAGTGGTGAAGCAGTGTTGCAGATGTCTCTCTCCCTCTCTTGGGTTTTCCTTTCCTGTCTGAAAATTGCTTATTGGTGTGAGGAGCATCAACACACACTGACACTGTAACTGAGCTACAGTCATTGCACTACAACACATTAAAATCAAACATATGGGGTTGAGCTGTAGCGCAGTGTGTTAAGTGCATGTGGCGTGAAGTGCAAGAACTGGCATGAGGATCCTGGCTCGAGCCCCTGGCTCCCCATCTGCAGGGGTCGCTTTGCAGGCAGTGAAGCAGGTCTGTAAGTGTCTATCTTTCTCTTCTCCCCGCTTCCCCTCTTCTCTTGGTTTCTCTCTGTCCTATCCAACAACAGCAGCAGATATAACAACAATAATAATAACAAGGACAACAAAAAATGGGAAAATTGGTCTCCAGGAGCAGTTGTTTCCTAGTGCAGGCAACGAGCCCCAGAAATAGCCCTGGAGGCAATAAATAAATAAATAAATATATGATAGCCTTTTACCAATATATTGATGCAGAGAGAGAAAAACTCTAGGTCTGAGAAATATAAACCTAATTCAAGTTAGGTTTGAGTAAGCCACAGTTGAGACTGATGGCCGCTCAGTTACAAATTCGTCTCTGAGCCAGAATTTCTTGGTTAAGGGGAAGGGAGCGTGCTTTTGTTTGCTTTCTTTTTGTTTTTGAGAACTGTCCTCATGATGGTCTTTAGAGGGACCTGCAATCATTTATTTAGTAGGTGTCTGTACAACAGAACTCAGCCTTCTGGATTGCTAATAGATACAGGACATAAATCTGTAACAATCCCTGAAAGTTCAAAATACCACCACGGCACACTGCTAAGAGATTGTAAGCTTGTGCAGGTCAGCTGATAAATGAAGTGTCTGCCTAATCTCTTTTCCAGAGTTAGGTAAGAGTGTGAGCCCAATACCTTCCCCCTTGCAATCTCACAGCATAGTGAAAACCCCTAACTCATAAAGCAAAGACTATTATGGGCAGAAAGGGAAGGGACATGTAGAAGTCCTCGCAATTATCCCCTAATATAAATCTGAGGTAATAATAACTTGCATAAAATAGTGCATGTTAACCGTGACCCTCTGGAAACTGCATATACTATTGCCAGAAACAACTGAAGGTGCAAGGGTAATCATCATGCCATATCCAGTCTCCAGAACTGTCACCTACTTAGCTGGCACAAACATGAACTAAGTCTTGGAAATAAATTAGTATTGATGTCAATCAGAGCTACAATTTCTTACATGGTGTCTTTATAAAACACCACAGACATTAAGTAACAACTAACTAAGCTAGTGGAAGCAATCATGTTAAGTGAGATAAGCCAGAAAGAGAAGGATGAATATGGGATGATCTCACTCTCAGACAGAAGTTGAAAAATAAGAACAGAAAGGAAAACACAAAGCAGAACTTGGACTGGCTTTGGTGTGTTGCTCCAAAGTAAAGGACTCTGAGGTTAGGAGAGTGGTGGTGGTTCAGGTCTTGGAACATGATGGCAGAGGAAGACCTAGTGGAGGCTGAATTGTTATGTGGAAAACTGGGAAATGTTATGCATGTACAAACTATTGTATTTTACTGTTGACTACAAACCATTAATCCTCTAGTAAAGAAAAAAAACTATTAAGCTAGTACAATAATTCCTATCTGTAAGTGTATCAACAAATATAATGACATGTTAGAGCCAATAGTATCCATTTCGTGTCTTACCTCAGTGCCTTGCCAACTCAGTTTCCCTCTCTGTCCTAAAATAAACCATAGGAATATCCTTACAGTTTTGACATCTCATAACATTGCAGGTCCATTTAACTGAAGACATTATGCTAACTGGACCTTGGCAGTAGAGATGTACAAGCACCCTCAAGATGTGTCTGAGGATAAGATAAATTCAGGGACTAGGGCAGGGTAGAGAGCATAAAGGTTATGCAAATAGACTCTCATGGCTGAGGTTTCAAAGTCTCAGGTCCAGTCCCCTGCAACACCATAAACTAGACCTTGAGCAGTGCTCTGGCTATAGAAAAAGAAAAAAAAAAAAAAAAAAAAAAAGGAAAGAGAAAAAAGAGTTCAGGAAGTGGCCTGGGAAGTAGCTCAACTGGGTTAGTGTTGGACTTGCATATTTGAGGTTCTAGTTTTGACCCCTGATGTGCATAGTGTCAGCACGGTGTTCCCTCTCTCTCTCTCTCTCTCTCTCTCTCTCTCTCTGTCTGTCTCATGTGGAACCTTCTCTTAGATTCCAATGAATGAATAAATCTTAGAAAAAAGTTGAGGGTGTTGCTGAAAAGGAGAAGGCAGTGGTTTGGAGGCCTATCAGGATAACTTTTTAAAGTGGATATAATGTGTTTTATAGTCCCATCACAGTAAAAAGGACAAAAAGCTTGGGGAATCACTCTAGACTTTGGGGTTCTTTTCTGCCACATTGGGTGTGTTGCTCTTGCCCATCAAGGTAAAATATAAGGTTGCCTGTATTTATTTTTAAAGTTTTGTCTTTTTATCTTATAGGACAGAGAGAAGTTGTGAAGCTTTTCCCTCATATGAAGGGCTTACAGGCTTGAACCTGGGTCCTTGTGGATGGTAACATGTGCACTCAACCAGGATCACTACTGACTGGCTCTGCTAGTAATTTTTTTTAATTGTGGTTATCTGTATGTATATATAATTTGTTATTTTAAACATTTTAGATATATATTCAATTGGTGCAAGCATATTTACATTGTTGTACATTCACTGCCACCAAACTACAGACACTTTACCATGATATTCCTGGAGGAAACGGAAGGAGAGGAAATAGCTACAAGAAGACTAAAATAAGATTTTAAAGTTTCTAACTTAATGAGATGGAAGTTTACATTAAAACAAGAGAGAATCTATACCCTTGCACCACCACTATATCAACATAGAGAAAATATTGACACAACTTCTGTAAAAAATTGAGACTGTGAAAGTAAAGAAATATAAATTTTGGGGTGGGGCAGATAGCATAATGGTTATGCAAACAGACTTTCATGCCTGAGGCTCCAAGGTTCCAGATTCAGTCCTCTACACCAACATAAACCAGAGTTGAGCAGTGTTCAGGAAAATTAATTAATTAATTAACTAATTAGTTAATTTTGGCAGAGCCTACCTTGTGCTTTTGTCAAAGTTTAATATTTGACAATTGGCTTAAGATATTTAATGAACTCAAAACACAGTCAGGATAAGCAGTCTCCCCATTCCCCACCCAAAGATTTGCTTCTTTTTTTTTAAAAATTTTGTTTAATTTTTATTTATTTTATTTTTGAGAGAGATACAGAGAGAGACACACACAGAGAGAGAAACACCAGAGCACTGCTCAGCTCTGGCTTATGGTGGTGTGGGGGATTTTGAACCTGGGATTTTAAAGCGTCAGACATGGGAGTCTGAAAAAGTTGTCCAGGAGCAATAAAATGGAGCATGTGTGGTGTCCTGGTTCATAGAAAGGTTACTCAATATAAAATACCCTAGAGAGCATAGTCGCTGACACACAACCCTCAAATACCTTAATACTGACTTAATATGGACACTAAAGTCAAAGTTAATAATGGTAGTCAAAACATCTACTATCCAAGAAGGAAACACAAACCTAAGAAATACAAAGCAAAGGGATAATTTGATTTACTCACTGGAAGTCCCTGTTTTCCTGGTAACCCAGCTTTTCCAGGATTTCCTGAAATTCCATATGTTCCATGGTATCCTTGTGTGCCTTTTGGCCCAGGTAATCCTGGAGGGCCCTTGATAATTAAAATTGCTTGAGTTAGTGCCATATGAGTTTTTAATAAATAAATAAATAAATAATTTTATTTTGGATAGTGACAGATATTGAGAGAGAAGGGAGAGATAGTGAGGAGACAGAAAGAGAGAGAGAGAGAGAGAGAAAGAGAGAGACAGAGGCTGGGTGATGACACACTTAGTTGAGCACACATGTTATAGGGCACAAGGACCTGGGTTTGAGCCCCTGGTCCCCACCTGCAGGGGGAAAGCTTCATGAGTGATAAAGTAGGTCTCCAGGTGTCTCTATGTCTCTCTTGCTCTCCATCTCCCCCTTCTCTCTCCATATCTGGCTGTCTTTATCAAATAAATAAAGATAATAAAAATATTGGGAGAGGGAGAGAGAGAGAGAACTGCAATACTGTGTCACCACTTGTGAACCCACCCTCGAAGAGGCTGGGGACTTGAACTTGGATCCTTGTGCACTATAATGTGTGTGCTCAACCAAGTGCCCCTACAAAAGTGTTTTTTAAATAACAAATACTTTCATGTAGGTTGTGGTAGTAATGTCAACATCTTTAATGCTCTATCCCTGTATAAACTTTTGTTTCCTGGATTCCTTCATGGCTTATTATCAGTATTTGTATTCAACAGATCAGACAACTATTTCTAACAATTCCATAAATAAAAATGCCAAACTTATCAGAAATTTATTTTGTATTTTCTTCTGATATTTCTCATTTTGTGAGTCCCTCCCTTACCCAGCTGTGGGGAAAAGGTCAGCTTGTACCTGTTGTTTAGGATACAGCTTACTGTACACCATCTGCAAAACCTCTTAGTGTATTTTTTTCCCGAGCAACAAAGTATACCTCTTTTTGTTGCCACTTTGAATTAGACAAGTGTGTGACTGAGTGAAGGTTTGAACATTTTGTTTATACTCTTGGAAAACTAGATTTTATCAGTAGGAATTTCTGATGTGAATGAGCTTAAAAGCTATGTTCATTTTATCTACTTAAAAAACAAAAACAAAACAGGTCACACAAAGCAGAGATACAACCTTTAACCTAGAGGATATCAGCAAAAAGTCTTTGGTAATAAATGACTCAACACACATTGGGTTGACTCAAGGAGGAACCTTATCAACAAGGTAAAAAAAAATTTTTTTTTGTGTGTGTGTGATTTAATTTTTCCGAAGACTTTCTGTCCATTTTCCAGCAAAATGAAAAGCCAAATACTTCAGTTAAAATTCAGTTCATGTCTTTTTACTTAGGCCTGAAGATCTCTGACCTTTGTCACCATTCATTATATCATGATTCTAAATTCCTCGCTGCTCAGTGGTTCATCATCCAGGAATAAACAGTACAAGTTCACAGAGAACTCTTGAACACGGGCAAACCACACCCTTCACTTTCTGAGGCTTACATTTTAAACTTTTTTCAATTTTTTAAAAAATTTTCCCATTTGTTGCCCTTGTTGTTTTTCATTGTTGTTGTAGTTATTGTTGTTGTTATTGATGTCATTATTGTTGGATAGGACAGAGAGAAATGGAGAGAGGAGCGGAAGACAGAGAGAGGGGAGAGAAAGACAGACACCTGCAGACCTGCTTCACCACTTGTGAAGCAACTCCCCTGCAGGTGGGGAGCCGGGGCTCGAACTGGGATCCTTACATTGGTCCTTGCACATTTTAAACTTTTAAGTTTAATTTGGAAGTAATAATCATGTTAATTAATTAATTAATTAATTTTGTCCCATTGGGTTTCAGCATGGGCTTAACATTTCTTTTTAAAAGAGCAACGTGATTTATCCACTACTTGTCACAACTGGCTTCAAACTTTTCTGCCTATTCAAGTTGCCAATTTTATTTAGAAAAAAGCAGGAAAGAAGAAAGGTCTACAACTTACTGGAGTCCCACGTTTCCCAGCAGGACCAGGAGTTCCTTTTTTCCCCACAGGACCCTGAAAATATGAAGCACAGTTATCAATTAGCTTCAGTAAGCTTAATTAAGTTGAAGGCACAGAAAAGATCCCTAAGCCCTAAAGACAATAACTAGAACTGCCATTAATTAGTCGTGTCTTTTTTTAAAAAAAGGAAATTAAAAAAAATTTATCTTTATTTACTTACTGGATAGAGACAACCAAAAATCGAGAGGTAAGAGGGTGATAGAGAGGGAGAAAGAAAGAGAGACACTTGCAGCACTGCTTCACCACTTCCAAAGCTTTCCCCTTGTAGGTGGGGACCTGGGGCTTGAACCTAGGTCCTTGTGCATTCCAACATGTGCATTCAACCAGGTGCACTACCACCGGCCCCCACTAGTTGTATTTTATTAGGTTTGCCTTTCAACTTTCCTGTGAGCAATTTTCTTCATCTAAACATGAGAAAGTTTGACATGCTGAACTATGCATTTCTACCCAACTTTGGATTTTTAAAATTCAAATTGAACAGAGTATTTTAATACATGTCTCCATTTTTCTAGTAGGGTCTTTGTCTTTCTATTGATAACGACTATGTATTTAATTCAGTAAACATTCATTCAGTATTATGTGTCAGGGATTCTGTTACAGGTTGGGAATGCAAAGGCAAAATTCATGTTTACATTATAGTAAATGACATGAACCATTAATCTAAAATGTGCTTATCTAGAAGCACAGACAACATATTTATGAATGAAAAAAAAAAGATATTTCTTTCTCACAGAACTATTTGTTCTTCCATGTGGGAGCGGCTTTAAATCATAATTGATTCAGCAGTAACTGACCTACCAGGATAGTTAGGAACCTTGCCCTTGAAAATCATGCCATTATTCTGATGACATCCTAAAATGATTTTAAAAAGAGTGACCTAGTTCACAAATAATAGAAGCATATTGTCACTACTAGACATATTTCTCAGAAGTCATCAAAAGGCCTCACACACAAGATAATTTCCCAGATAGGATGTCAAATTATGCAAGTTCAAAGACAAATTGTGACAAAGGCTTGATTTGCCAGCAATGGGAAAAAAGACCAGTTTCAGATCTTATATCTTCTGAAAGTGAGTTTAAATTTTTAAAAGAAAGAATAGTATTTGTAGTAAAAAAAAGGGGGAATTTTCTGTAAGGGGGAAATTTGACTTTGTTAGAATTTGATATTTAGTTGATGTTTAGATTAAGTTGATGTTTAGATTAAGAGTTCTTTCCCGTATGCCTCTCCTAATCCAAACCAAATAATATTGCATCCGCCGATCACAACCTAACCAACGCCAACAATTGCCACCTCAACATGCTTCACCTCAGACTGTGTCCAGAGACTTCACGTGTGGAATGACAACCCTTCAGCTTCATTACTCGGGTGAGACCTTTCCTTTTATAGTACACTCTAATTTCATCTCAGGTAGTTCACGTTCTAACAAAGTCCCATAACCTAGATATACACCAGTTTCTGTGAGAGAGAGCATATGTTCACACGTACCCATATACTACTGCAAAATATATACCTGAAAGCAGAAGTACACTAGAGTTTGCAGTGAGTACCTCCCTAACACTTCCTCTCCACTATTCCAAGCTTGGGATCCATGATTGCTCAACAAATTGTTTGGCTTCGTATGTTAACTCTCTTTTCAATCACCAGGTTCCAGATGCCACCAGGATGCTGGCCAGGCTTCCCTGGATTGAAGACCCCACCAATGTGTCCTGGAGCTCAGCTTCCCCAGAGACACACCTTACTAGGGAAAGAGAGAGGCAGACTGGGAGTATGGACCGACCAGTCAACGCCCATGTTCAGCGGGGAAGCAATTACAGAAGCCAGACCTTCTACCTTCTGCAACCCTCAACGACCCTGGGTCCATGCTCCTAGAGGGCTAGAGAATGGGAAAGCTATCATGGGAGGGGGTGGGTTATGGAGATTGGGTGGTGGGAATTGTGTGGAGTTGTACCCCTACTACCTTATGTTTTTGTTCGTTAATCCTTTCTTAAATAAAAAAATTAAAAAAAAAAAAGACACGCAAACACTAAAAAAAAAAAAAAAAAGAGTTCTACCTCTAACTTAGAAAGTGTTGCAGTGAAAAAGTCATTACAGTGAAACCTTTCTAAGGGTGGGAAACCAGAAAGTGAGATAGCTGGTGACTTGAATTTAGTTGAGGAGGAAAAATATATTGAACATGTGATCTATATAACATCATTAAGAAAATAACAAGCACAAAAAGATTTAGAACATAGAAAGAAGTTGATTCAATTATTTTTCTTTCTGAATTTAAGATAGAGGGAAAGAGCAAGGGTGAGAGACCATAGCACCAATCACATGTTGTGCTCTAGTGTGATACCCAGGGGGCTTTGACCTGTCTTGCTTATGTGGTAAACTGTAAGCTAGTCAATGAGCTACCCTGTCTGCCCCATTAACATAAGTTTAACATATAATAATAAACATCAAAAAAAGGTTAACAATGTTGAATTCAAACCTTGGGAGAGCGCTTGTATTTTTAGGCACTTAATGAAAACATTAGGAAGTCACAAGAAAGTAGCAGCAATGTCCAGTGTTCCACAGTTTTTTCCATTATTTTTTCCAATCTGGCCAGTAAAAAAAATTCTAAGTGAATTATATAATGATCTTCCTCCTCTGGGTTTATTTTTCTTATAAAAACTTTCCTTTAGTGGGCTATTATTATTTATTAATTCTCATTAAGGAAACTGTCATGAAGTTTCTAAGTAAATGGCAAGGTACTACAATGACTTCAAGGTGAATAAACACCTATGCCCTCATCCATTCTCACCTACTTCATTAATAAATACAGTCCATTTATTCAAGAATTTAATTCAAAATCAACAGCATGTAAAAAAGCAAAATGCCATCAAAAAGCAGGATAGCAATGAACTTATAGTCCAAAGTTAAAAAGATGATTGCTAGATAAAGTTGAGTCTGTATTTACCAGTAAAATGGGGAAGAAGAGACACAAGTCAATAAACCTACAGATTTTTAGTTTGCTTGATGACAAATCATTGATTTGTCTTATGGAAAACAGATCTTTTTAAACTTACTGTGAACCTGTGTTACAGAGTCAAACTAATTCTATTAGTATCTGACTATAAAGACTAGGTCTGACTGATGTTTTCCTAGTTCAATGCTCAGTTTTTAAAAAAATAGTTTTTTCTTTTTTTTAATATTTATTTATTTATTCCCTTTTGTTGCCCTTGTTTTATTGTTGTAGTAGTTGTTGTTATTGATGTTGTTGTTATTAGATAGGACAGAGAGAAATGGAGAGAGGAGGGGAAGACAGAGAAGGGGAGAGAAAGATAGACACCTACAGACCTGCTTCACCACTTGTGAAACGATTCCCCTACAGGTGGGGAGCCAGGGGCTTGAACTGGGATCCTTCTGCCGGTCCTTGTGCTTTGTGCCATGTGCGCTTAACCCACGGCACTACCGCCCGACTCCCTAATGCTCAGTTTTTTAAAAAAAGAATATTTATTTATTATTGAGAGTGAGGGTAAGAAACAATCAGAGGATCATGCTGCTGTATGTGTTGGTAGGAATCAAACTCAGGACCTTATACTTGATTGTTTAATACTTCATCTACTCTGTCACCCCCTGGGAAATGTACAATGCTGGGTTTAGGGTTCCTTGGTATTTCTGTTTGAAACTTCCAAGGACAAACACTTAATCTGGAACAAACTTAGGCAATTATCAAAAGCAGAGTTGATTGTTGACAGTGGGAAGTTTGGATGGTTTTCCAACTCTATAGGTCAACAGTGATCCTTGCTCTGGAAGCATGAATGATTATCTACATTGCAATGATAAGTAACTTTTTGTGCTCCAGATTTCTCAAACCAACAGTAAACTTCAAATTATCTGAAACAATTTCAACTTACTTCAGATCCTCTTTCTCCTTTTAGTCCTTGTTCTCCCTGCTCACCTGGATCACCCTTTAGTAGAAGCCAAAAGAGAAAGCACATATAAAGCAAAATGTTTTTAATGTTTATTAAAAAATTAAAAAATTAAAAAATTAAAAATAAAAAAATTAAAAATTAAAAAATAAACATTAAAAAAATAAATTAAAAAATAAACATTACAAAAACGTTTTCAAAACATACTGGAGATCCTTGTTGGCCAATGGTACCTCTTGACCCTGGTAGACCCACATGGCCCTGGGAATAAAAAGGATTATATGTTAGAGTAAGTAAGGACATCTGATGACTTAGCGAAGAGGGTAGTACCACTTAAAATGGTAGCAAGTTGTTATGAAATTTAAATATTAGAGATAGTAATTCTCAGAAATGGTACAGTCACTGGATATTCTGATGACTAAAAAATAGTATAGCTTGTTAGAATTTTTTACCTTTTAAAATTATTATTTTTTTTTATAGGGTAGAGAGAAATTGAGAGGGGAAGGGAAGAGAGGGGAGAGAGACACCTGCAGCATTGCTTTACGATTTATGAAGCTTCTCCCCCTGTAAGTGGGAACCTGGGGCTTGAACTTGGGTCCTTGCTCATTGCACTGTGTGCAACACTGCCAGGCCCCTCTTAGCATTTTTTTTTTTCATAAGAGCAAATGTATTGGGTTGAATGGAGACAACCATCCCCTGCCTTCCAAAAAGATGTCTCTGTCCTAATCTCTAGAACTTTGAATGTGGCCTTAGACAAAAGGATCTTTGCAGAAGTCACTCACTTAAGGATCTTAAAATGATATTATTCTGGACTGTTTATAAGTCTACTGATAACTGTCTTAAGATATATATATATATATATATATATATATATATATATATATATATATATTCAGACATAAACAGCAAAGAAGATCATGAGAAGACAGAGCCAGAGATTGGAGTGATGCAGATTCAAGGAGTGCTGTTAGCCACCAGAAGTTGAAAAGGCAAGGAAGTATTTTCTGCTAAAGCCTATAGAGGAAGCAAGACCTGACTGATAGGCTTTTGAGTTCCAGACCCCATAACTGACAGAGAATAAACTTTTCTGTTGTTTTAAAGCATCTGGTTTGTGGTAATTTGTTACAGTAGATTTAAGAAACCAATAAATAACCACAGGAATAAAGAATCAGAAAATAAATTTCATTTTTGATCTTTTCCACTCTGGCAATGTACTATGGCCTCTATTTTTACAAACCAAATTCTTATTTGTTATGAAATCTTTTGTTATTATCTCTACCTATTGCATTGAGACAGCTAGAAATTGAGAGAAAGGGGAGACAGAGAAGGTGATAGACAGGGAGACACCTACAGCACTACACCACCATTTGTAAAGCTTCTTCTTTGCAGGTGGGGACTGAGGGCTTGAACCCAGATCCCTGAACATGGCAACGTGTGTGTTCAACCAGGTACGCCATTACCCGGCGCCAATTCCATAGCTGTTAAGAGAACAGATTTACTGAAGACTGAGAGTAACTACTGTATATAATGCCAAGACCCATCAAGTAGCTCTGATATACAGCAATCAGCCAACCCCCTAGTTCAACTAAAAGGAATGCTGACCTACCACATTTCCTTGTCTAAGCGTGTAAACAGAAACTAGCGACAACACCAGAGCATGTCAGGTGAGAGCTATGCAGGATGAATTCCACATGCAATTTCTTTTATCACTCTCTCTATTCTCACCTTCACTTTAGATTCCATTCTCCTCTCTCTCTCTCTCTCTCTGTCACACACACACACACACACACACACACACACACACACACACCTTAAAAGAAACAGTTAACATGCAAATCTCTTTTTTCTGTGCTAGAAGAAGGGATTACATATAAAGCCTCACAGTAATTATTTGCACAGAAAGGTCACTGAAGTCTTTTTAGTCTCTGAGGCAAATGCTTATAGTTTTCAGATGCAACTTCCTGATAAAGAAAACGAATCTCATTTGAGGGAGCAATCAGTGATAAGAGAGTAAGGGCAGTTTAGAAAATTTTTACATGTCCCGTGGGTATAGCTGAAGAGAAAACCATCACCACACGTGACCCTGAACAGCAAAACTTAAGCAGAATCAACAACAGAATGAGGTCAATTAAAAGTTGCAAATAACTGAAACTATTTTAAAAAGGGCTCAGAAGAGAAGTAATTGATATCCAGTTGGATTTAAAGTAAAGTGAAGGTGATCACATGAGCAAACTACAAAAGGTAGAACTGTGATGGCCAGTTACTTTGCCACTGCCATTGACCTGCAGTTTTACAGAGACCTTTTTGGAATGGTCATTGTACTGACATATGCCTGCTTTGTTTATTCATTTATTTATTTTTCACCAGAGCCCTGCTAAACTCTGGCTCGTGGTGGTGCTGGGACTTGAACCAGGGACCTCAGAGCCTCAAGCAGGAGAGTCTTCTACAGAACCATTATACTGTCTCTGAAGCAACATATGCCTGCCTTGACTTTGTGAAGTCTGGATATAAATATCACCAAAAGTAAACTTGAACTTAAGATTTTTTCTATAATATCTTCCATCCTTCCAAATTTTACAAAAATTACCAGTGGCCAGGGAGGACACTCAGCTAGTCTAGGGCATGTTTTGGATGTGTGATGCCTCAAGTATAAACCCTTACACCACATATGACCAAGTAGTACTCTGGTGTTTCTCTTTCAAAAATATATAACTAACTGACTAAATCTTTAAAAAAATAACCTGACAAAGACCATTTGTTTTTGCAGTGGTAAAAATTAAGTATACTGTAATTAGTATGATAATAATACTATGTAGGCGAGGGTATGGTAAATGACTGAGGTGGCCTGAGGTAGGTATGAATTGGATTTCTAGGGGGCCAGGTGGTGGTGCACCTGGTTGAGCGCACATGTTACAAGGCACAAGGACCCAGGTTCGAGCCCCTGGTTCCGTCCCCATCTGCAGGAGGAAAGCTTTGCAAATGTTGAAGCAGTATTGCAGATGTCTCTCTTTATCTCTCCCTCTCTATGACCCCCTTCCCTCTCTATTTCTGGCTATCTCTATCCAGTAAATAAGTAATGATAAATTGAATCTCGAGGGATGAATGTTCCAAGCAGTAAGGTAAAAAGAAGACATACTGACAAAAGGGTAGCATGTGGGAGGTAATAGGTGGAGAATTCTTGGTGGATTAGGTCAAGGATGATTTTGAGAGGGCTGTGATTAGAGATAGTTAGGAAGCTACTAAAGTACTTTAGGCAACAATAGTGAAAATCTAATCCGAAGCAGGGAAAAGTACTTAGGTTAAAAGTATATTTAAAAGGTCAAAAAACGGCCAAAAGGATCTAACAGATGAAGGGAGATATGAAAAAGAGGAGAGAAGAAAAGCTAAAACAAACCCAATGGATGTACTTGAAATGAATTTTTTCCTTGGGCTGAGAAGTCAGCTCTGGTTTAAGAACACCAAATCAGGTTAGGGATACAGAACTCTGGTGCTAGGTATGGTGTGGAACTGCACTTTTGTCTTATAATCTTGTAACCTACTATTAACCACACACACACACACACACACACACACACACACACACACACACACACACACCAAAACAAACAAACAAACAAACACAAACCAGAACAAACCCTGCAAGCCATACCTTATAAATACAAATGCTTCATATCATATTACCCATTACACCTTTATTACCCATTACTACATTATGCTACCTCCACCCTAAAGCAATACATATAAAGATTTCAGGGGGTCTGGTAGTGGCACACTTGGTTGAGTACACATGTTACAATGCCCAAGGATACAGGTTTGAGCCCCCAGTCCCCACCTGCAGGGGGAAAGCTTCACAAGTGGTGAAGCAGGGCTGCAGGTGTCTCTCTGTTTCTCACCTTCTCTATCCCTCCCTTCCCTCTCGATTTCTGACTGTCTCTATCCAATAAATAAAGAATTTCAGAAAGAAGGAGCAAAAAGTATAAAGAGCAAGGCTTCTTCCAGCATCAAACACATAAGGCAATACTGATGTCTCCAAGATGCCTGTTTCATTTACAACTGAGCAGAATCACAGAGAAGCCTATTTACATTTAGAAGCAAAGTGTGTCATTTTTAGTGATTACCTTATATCCCTCTTCTCCGGGATCTCCTCTCTCTCCTTGTTCCCCCACTGGACCCTGTGAAAAAACAAAGCTTCACACCTGGATCTTAGTGATTGGTGAATATAGATAACACAATCAGTATGAAATATATTTGAAAACATAAAGCCAAAATACATTTGGTTACATACGTTGATGTGTTTAGTTTCATTGAATAATTTGAGAGGATTCAACACTGAAGATACCAAGGACACCAACAAAATGTGCTAAGCATTGAATTAAATAACACAAATCTCATCACGATTTTTTGGGAGGGGAGAAAAAAATCTGAAAAAATTAAGAGCTATAGCTTTTCAGATGATTAAAGTATATTCAAATATTACATATTCAAATAACTTGTACTTTTCATTAAAATCACTGAAAGATTTAAGTAAGACTTCTCACTCACTTAATTACATCAATTAGAAAAGTTTAAATTTAAATATAAATATATATTTTATATTTAATGATCTTTTTAAAGCATTGAATGAGCACTACATTACCATTTTCACAAGTTCTATTATTCATTTATTAATTTTTGAAAATTTAATTTAAATTAACCTAAAAATATTTACTGTCTTTACTCCTTAAAACAGATACTACTCCAATAAATTTATACTTTTAACTTTCTGCTAAACATTCTAATACCTAGTCTTTGATATTAAAAGCTGTTTAAATTTCTAGTTTACAATGAACCTGAAATAGCGATTAGCCCTACTTCATGAAAATAAACTCAAATTGAAATTAACAAAACTATAGACTCTGTTCTGCAATGTTCACTGACAAATTCTAATTTCTCCCTAATGGATATTTAGCACATCCTTAGTTTAAGCTTCAAAACTGTCCCATATTTACTAGACAAATTATTTATGTTGAACTTCTATATTTGTGTAGACGTGTCCTAAAAATAAATTTACTTCAATTTGTGCATATGCTTTATTTCTCAGTGGGGCTGAGACTGGCTGCTCACCTTCTGTTATAAACAAGCAACTGTTTATAACAGAACCTTAGTCTACATACCTTGTGCTTTGTAGCTGCTAACCCTAAAATACAGTACCATGAACTTTGGTCTTAAACCATTTGATCTCAGACATCTAAAGTCAGTAGGTATCTACTCCTGACCCTCCCCCCCCCATGAGACATCTCTAGTTTGTTCAAAGAACATGTGCTTTGCTTAGATTAAAAATCAAAGAATCAAAAGATTTCCTTTAAGATTTATTTAGTCAAATGCAAATACAGTGACAGTTAAGCTGATAATCAACAATAATAGCTAATTTTCAAAACTGATTGCAATTAGTCCTTACAATGTTTAATTAGAAGACTATAGGTTGGGAATCATTAAAAAACAGTGGCACTCCCCATCATCGGGGTCCTTAGTCAGGGAACCCTGGGGTTCCCACACAGACATAATGAGCCTCTAACAGATCTCTATCACCACTGTCACTAATCATCTCCATCAGGAACAACATAATGGACCCCTTTGTGGGCCCCTATAGGACCTTGCCCTCAATGTGGATCAATAATGGTAGGGAATGTTCCACTGTCTGAAGGGAGGTTAGACAACATACTCTACCTATTACCTGAGGAAGATGGGTCCTGAAATTAGTGCAGCCTGGAATGTTTTTAGCCATGACTACAGTATGCGAGCTCAGACCTACAGGGATGCAGAGGTCACATAGGCTCCTGTGCTGAGTATGGGTCCCAGATCAAACAGGTGGGGATTAAATTTCACAATATTTATATACTTTCCCCATATTTGGGAGCCACTCTCTTCCCTGATCCAGCTTTCTAGTCCTTTTTCCAACTATGACACCATCTCCCCAGACAATAACGTGGCTCCACCTGCATATCAGATGTCAGGCTCAGGCAAAATCTAGTAAAGTCAAGGGTCCTCTAGAATAGACTTAAAACAGACCTACTAGCTTTTTTCAAAACGGAGACCTCAGATCTTCATCTGCAATATTCTTGCCTTTAGGTTCATGATTAGCCAACAATTTGTTCTGCCTTAAATCTTAACTCTTTTTCATCCACCAGGTTCCAGATGGTACCATGCTGCCAACCTGACTTTTTTTTTTTTTTTAGAATTTATTTATTTATTCATGAGAAAGATAGGAGGAGAGAAAGAACCAGCCATCATTCTGGTACATGTGCTGCCAGGGATCGAACTTGGGACCTCATGCTTGAGAGTCTAGTGCCTTAGTCACTGCACCACCTCCCAGACCACCCAATCTGACTTCTTTGGGCAGGGGACTCCACCATGTGTCTTGGAGCCCTGCCTCCCCAAATCTCTATCCCACTAAGGAAGAGAGAGACAAGCTGAGGATATGAATCGATCTGCCAACACCCAAGTTCAGTGGAGAAGCAATTACAAAAGCCAGGCCTTCCTCCTTCCACATCCCACAATGATCCTGAGTCCGTACTCCCAGAGAGATAAAGAATAGGAAAGCTATCAAGGGAGGGGATTGGAAATGGAGCTTTGGGGGTGGGAATTGTGTGGAAATGTACCCCTCTTATTCTATAGTTTTGTCAATATTTCCATTTTTTAAAAAAATTTTTCTTATAAAAAGGAAACATTGACAAAACCATAGGATAAGAGGGGTACAACTTCACACAATTCCCACCACCAGAACTCCGTATCCCATTCCCTCTCCTGATAGCTTTCCTATTCTTTAACCCTCTGGGAGTATGGACCCAAGGTCATTGTGGGTTGCAGAAGGTGGAAGGTCTGGCTTCTGTAATTGCTTCCCTGCTGAACATGGACATTGACAGGATGATCCATACTCTCAGCCTGTCTCTCTCATTCCCTAGTGGGGAAGGCCTCTGGGGAAGCAGTGCTCCAAGGCACATTGGTGGGGTTGTCTGTCCAGGGAAGTCTGGTTGCATCCTGCTAGCATCTGGGAACCTGGTAGTTGAAAAGAGAGTTAACATATAAAGCCAAACAAACTGTTGAACAATCATGGACCTAAAGGCTGGAATAGTGCAGATGAAGTGTTGGGGGGGGGGTTCCTCCATTTTGTAGATAGCTAGTAGGCATATTTTAGTTATATTTCAAACTGCCTGTAGCTATACTAGTGTTTTTTTTTTTTTTTTTTTTTTTTTTTGTGTGTGTGTGTGTTTTTCCTTAGCCTGAAATCTGATATGCAGGTGGATCCTAGTTATTGTCTGGGAGATGATGTCATGGCTGGCAGAAGGACCAGAAAGCTGATCAGGAAAGAGAGTAGGTCCCTAATAAGGGAAAGGGGTATAAATATTGTTGACTGTAAACCCCATCGATTTGATGTGATCTGGGGCCCATAATTAGCTTACTAAACCTGGTTAGATTTGCTTTGAAAACTTGTGGTAACTATACGTAAACTGCTACAAACAAGAGTTTAGAAACAAGTCTGAACTTGATGAACTGTTGCAGTCATATTTCTAAAGCATTTACTTGTTTTATTACTAGCATTGTTCATTTATTACTTTTTTGCTTCCAGGCATTTGCTGGCTTTCAGGCCTTTATATTGTACCTGTGGACTCATCTATCTCTCCCTCCTACTCTCCTCCCTTCCTTCCTTCCTTCCTTCCTTCCTTCCTTCCTTCCTTCCTTCCTTCTTTCTTTCTTTTCAGATTAAAAAAATAGATAATACAAGAGATGGGAAAAGGCAGAGGGAAACCACAGCACCACTGCTCTTTTGTGTGGTGTTCCCTTGCGGTGGTCAGGGGTTCAAATCCCATGTGGTGCTCAGGGGTTCAAATGTTCACAAGAACAATGAGGGTATTATATTCTGCCTAGGGAAAAATAGAAACCACTATACAAATGAATTAGATCAATTTAGGTTAGATTTGTTTATTTAGTAACTAGAAAGATGAGAGAAAGGAAGAGAAAGAACCAGAATATCACTCCAGCACATGCAATGCCAGGCACCAAACTCAGGACCTTATTATTAAAAGTTCAGTGCTCTATCCTTTCCCCACCTCCTGGTTATATAATGCATATGATTTTGTATGCCTTTGTAAAAAGCTCTTACCATGCATTTAATACTGAAAATTAAATCTGGGCAATCATTGTATCCTACTTATGCTTTATTATAAATATCTTGACTTATTTTTAGCCCACCTGCATATTAGCTATCAGGCTCAGGCAAAAGTCACTAACATTATGGGCCCCTTGGAAAATACTTAAAATAGATTCACACAAAGATTCCTAATCTTATCTGTTGAATTCCTATCTTTGGGCTCCTGTTTATTAAATAATTTGTCTTGCTTTCTATCATCACATTCCAGCCACCAAACTGCAGACTTTATTATGATACCATCCTCACTTCTCTGGGAAGATGACCTCACCAATGTGTCCCAAAATCCTACCTCTCTGAAGCCCTACCCCACTAGGGAAGATAGAAACAGGCTGGAAGTATGATTCGACCTGCCAACATCCATATTCAGCAGAGAAACCATTACAAAAGTCAGACCTTCCACCTTCTGCACCCCATAAAGAATTTTGGTCCATACTCCCAGAGAGATAAAGAACAGGGAAATTTCTAATACAGGAGATGGGACACAGAACTCTGGTGGTAGGAACTGTATAGAATTGTACACTCTTTTTTTTTTTTTTTTTTCATTTCTCAGACTGTAATGTGGAGGCTTTATTAGAACTTTATTTTTTATTTTTTTATTTATAAAAAGGAAACATTGACTAAACCATAGGATAAGAGGAGTACAACTCCACACAGTTCCTACCACCAGAACTTAGTATCCCTCCCCTCCCCTGATAGCTTTCCTAATTCTTTAACCCTCTGGGAGTATGGACCCAAGGTCATTGTGGGATGCAGAAAGGTGGAAGGTCTGGCTTCTGTAATTGCTTCCCTGCTGAACATGGGCCTTGACAGGTCAATCCATACTCCCAAACTGCCTCTCTCTTTCCCTAGTAGGGAAGAGCTCTAGGGAAGCGGAGCTCCAGGACACATTGGTGGGGTTGTCTGTCCAGGGAAGTCTGGTCTGCATCATGCTAGCATCTGGAACCTGGTGGTTGAAAAGAGGGCTAACATACAAAGCCAAACTATTGACCAATCATGAATCTAAAGGTTGGAATAGTGCAGATGAAGAGTTGGAGGGTCGTACATTTTATAGATAGCTAGTAGGCATATTTAGTTATATTCCAAAGGATCTGTAGCTATACTAGTTTTTTGTTTTTTTTCCACTGAGCCTGAAATCCGATATGCAGGTGGATCCAAGTTATTGTCTGGGGAGATGATGTCATGGCTAGAAAAAGGACCAGAAAGCTGGATCAGGGAAGACAGTAGCTCCCTAATATGGGAAAGGGGTGTAAATATTGTTGATTATAAACCCCATAGATTTGATGTGATTTGGAGCCCATATTTAACTATATTATATTATATTATATTATATTATATTATATTATATTATATTATATTATATTATATTATATTATATTATATTTATT